>NC_136070.1:376982770-377582770 GCF_964261635.1 Lissotriton helveticus | reverse complement strand
GCAGCAGAAAAAAGGAACTAAAAACCAAATTAGAATAGGCATTGAATTTGTCATATTCAAAAAAACGTAAGGTGTCTCCTATTGAGGTGGAAAACTTGTCTTACTATAGTATCAAGTCAGTTAACCAGTCCATCACTACCCTGACAGTCAGACTGGAAAACATCAAAGTAGGCCTAAGGAAAATTCTTTTTAAAAAAGTCTGGTTATACAAAAGGGAATTATACATAATATGGGGGTCCATGGTACATTACTGCAATCTGGAAGTGTGAACCTAATACAATAATAATAATAAAAGAAGGCTAACTGGTGAAAGGAATATGGAAAAGGGAAAATGGGACTAGGACACAGCTAAAGTCCCCAATAACTAGGAACAATGTGACATCAATCAGGGGAGAAATGGCGAAAGAAAAATCTATAGGAAGAACAAGAAATTACTCAGGTGATAGTCAAGTTTGTGACACAATACCAAGAGTATGGGTGATACACAAAAAGTCAAAATAGTAGACAAATTTAAACTCTACCGCTGGCCGCTACACCATATACGGTAATCTCAGCTAATGTTCCAATTCCTTTTTCAGGAAAAAAAATGAAAAGTTCAGGTCACCTTTAGCAAGAGCCACAACTCAAAACAGAATATTCAGGACTGCTTAATTTGTCAGGCTTAAAATCCTCACCCTCCTTTTGACAGCAGATCACCAGTTAGTGGAGATTTGGCTGTCAAATACAACTAACTGTGTCGCTGCTGACACACAGGACCAGCAGGAACAATTCATAAAAGGAAAAAAATGCACAAATATGTAAAACACTGCACATACACAAAATATCAACTGTTACCAGCCATCTTTTGAAAACATGCTAAACCACCCCAATTTCGACGTCCCAAAAACTCTTTCACAGACACTCTGCGTGTCCCGTGCGCCAACACCCTTTGAGGCCCTGCTTTTCCAAGCAATCATTTCTCCATCTGTTTACACTTACCCCTATCCTACCTCACTGACCTTAAGGTCAAAATCTGCCTTGCGGGCTCCTCAACCCTCTATCTCTTCCTCACTCTTAAGGCTGAAAAAAGACAAAAAACCTTCCCAACTCTTTCTAACCTGCAATAACCAACCCTATTTAAAAACACATGATATAGATATTACTCCTGTTAGGGGCTACAATTTATTTCTATACCTAGATTATTAAAACAGTTACCGTGACTAATTCGCAAAACATAATTACACACATACCAGTTTTTAGAACAAATGCATGTTTGCAATGGTACTCATTTCATCAACCTTAAACGGATGAAGGTCTCAGTTAGGTCCAGCCAAAGTTAAAACCTTCCACCCTGATATTAAACTCAAACCTCTGCACCAGGCACATTGGCTCACTGAGCCATTTAAAAGCAAACCCAAATGGGAACAACTTGCAAATTTGTATTATACCTAAATGTATGCATTTACTGAAGCCTAAAGCACTTTAAAGCTATTGTAAATGGCAAAAATGCCCACATTTTACCCAAATTCGACTTTGATATTTGGGGCACTTAAAAATAAAGATCCTACAATTGCAATACTTATTAATCATCCTCAGAATGTTCTTTACAAATTGCAGGGATTGGACATTAGACATATCTCATGCAAATCCTGAGAAAAATGAGTTTTTCACGCCTGCGTCAAGTGAAATTCTATATGCTAATGTCCTCATTATGCAGTATAACATAACTTAAATTAAATTATAATGCTAGGAGGTCACAGTATAAGTATTAAGCTTCATGAATAGAAAAAACGAATTTTGTAGCACTTATTTTTATAACCCAATCATTTTTGATAATTCCACATATTAAGGCTCTGTAATTCCTCGAATTTGACTTCATTTTCTTTTTTTTTCTTTTTTTTTTTTTCTCTGTGCCACGTAGGCCGACGAACAAAGTGGCCTGGCCTTCCCAGGTCATGTACACATTAACCAGTTTTAAACTGTAAGAAACTAACTTCTTCACCCGAAACTGACCTGCAAAGCCAATTTCCCTGATTGATCTTTATCTGAGATTGCCAATCAATGTTCAAGACATCGTTAACTTTTTAGTTTCCTTGGACTTGCCTTATCTTGTTTCAGCATCTGTTACTGTTTCTTTCTTGTTAAATGTTTCTTCATTACATGGGTTAATTATTATTTAGCAACTGAGCCAAGAATATACTTACAGAAATGCTTAAAGAGAGGAAAGCCCTTAATTGAAATGTCTTCCTATAATACAAAATAATGAACCTTAGTTTTGAAACCTTTTTAAAACAACATTCTGAAATGCAAAGTTTCACCCATGCAACTGAGGGGAAAGTCCTGGCTGAATAAATATTCCTGTTTATGTAGTGTTTATAACATAAGCACGGTGGCTGTCTATTTAAAACTAAAACTAAGACATTTCAAGTTTCAAAATGCGTGTGCAATACAGCAAGGTCCAATGTATTCAGATAATGTGTTTGCCTGTTAATATCTAATACAATATATCTAAGGAAAATGCTGTAAGTTTATTTATTTTTTTCAAAACACCCAATTTCAATTTTGGGGCCTTTTTTATTCCTAGTGAATGTGGATTTACATTTTAGTTTTTAAGCATTTAGACATTTTTGCTTAATAGACTGAAAACGTCAAAAAGAAACACAAACACACATTTGAGCTCATTTCAGACATAAACAGAAAAGGGGTCAAACACTCAGGACACACTATACGGCGCGCTTTAGCCATGCATTTCATAAATAGCGCCAACGCTATTCACTTACAGAAATTGCACTAATAGGAAAACCACATAAACATTTAAACACACATTTAACCCACAAACCAATACTCAGGACTAAAACAAAGGACAACCCACAGACTGTACTTAAACCAAACCATTTGTAAATACTAGGTGTAAGTCATATTTACAAGAAACGCTTCTCAATTGTGTTCCAAAGGACTGCAAAAACAGCCCAACAGACTAATGTATGTCCAAGAAGCGAAAATACACTCAATTCACTAGATTTGGCTAGCAGAACACAACAAATCGCTCTACATATCAAAAAAAAAATGCACAGAACAAAGGATCCTTGTTTGCATTTTGTCATATTTTAATTCCCTGGGGATTACAGAATCACCAAGGAAGAAATATGTTTGTATACCTATCTATTTAGGTATTCCTTCTAGGAGAGCCGGCTAATTAATTTCACATCACAACATGGTACCTTTCAAATAAAGCAACACATTCTTCTTATGTGAGCTTTGAAACAGGCAAGCCAAAAATATTGCAAAATATACAATATTATAATCAAAGTAGTGCTTAATGTACTTTTCGTACGTGCACCGTTCAACTAAACCAAATAGAGAAAAATCTCCTCATTACCTGTTCTACACAAATTGCAATTCGCATACACAAACCTATACAAATTCAAAGTTGGCCAACACAAATTCCAAAGTTCTCAAGGCTACAGTAAGCATTACTAAACTACCTTACTCTTACCAATCAAAAAGGTTATCCAAATTCTAACTGTCAAGTTCTAAATGACCTAACGGTCTCTTTGGTTTTTTTTAATACTCACGCCAAAAAGGTTCTCAGTCAGGAGTGACATCATGTGGAGGATCAAAATCAGGAAGAGCAGAAATATACTGGGCTGCAGAGACGAAGAATCTCCAGAATCTCTGTGCACAGAGTACCTTCTTAGTAGAATCCTGTTCTGTCCTCCTCAGTAGATTTCAGTCTTCTGACAAGATCACTCCCACAGAAAGTCACTTCTCTGATGAAGCCCGCGTTGGCCGCGCCATCTGAAGAACTGTAATCTTCATTCTCAGGGGTCTCACTAATACAAAAAAACTTGGCACAGAAGCTGAAATATGAACAGACATCTTTATTAAAGTTAATTAAGTGAGACTACGTCACACAGAAGCCTTTAGCAACTGAATGAGGCAGTCTAAAGAATACAGAACACAGAGGTCTTTTATATGCTTAGGATTACAAACTCAGCATAAAAGAAAGGGGCAGTCCTAGCTTCTGCAAGCATACAAAATACCTAATATGGACATACAAGATCTGCAAAATATTAGCCAATAGAAAAACATCATGTAACCAGAATGTCCCCCTTACGTCATATTTCTGCCCAACCCATAAGTCAATCAATTACAGCACTTATAGGTCAATCAGTAATGGCAGAACATGTCTGTATGCAGTTAGGCCAGCTGGTGTCTGAGATTGATTTCAAAGCAAGGACAGAGGGGGGTTTTCTACACGTTGCAGTCCAAAGGGTAGAGACATTTCATGAATAGAGCAGCCTGTGTAAAGGCAACGCAAATTGATGACAAATGTAAGATGGAGTCAAAATTAAAGAACCTCACGATGCCTGCTGATGCCATGCCGCATCGACTACAAAGCCATCATCGAGGCCGTTGCCTGCACCAGAGCCGCGGACATCGCTTGTGACGTCCACGACACACCGTTCCGACTCACACCGCAGCCCCGACTTCAGCGGCGCCGGTGCTTCATCCATGCGAAGCCGATCCTCAACATGGGTAACTCCCGAATCCATCAGCATCGTACCATTGTTTGGAACCACCCCCTCACCGCCATTCATGACGTCACCTCCCCGATACAGTAAGGAACCGACGTCTCCCCTCCCCTGTGCTGCATTAAGGAACAGAACCGTCAACTCCCCTGGGGTCGTAAGGAACCGACGCCGCAGGCACCAACAAAGCATCACCTCCCCGATGCTGTGCACCATCTTTGCTTTCATCAATTCCAAAGTACTGTCCTTTGTGGGTCTGCTTGACTCCGCGGTCGGCGCCGTACTTTGGGATTTTCATCTGTCACAACGTCGTTTTAACTCCAGGTGGAATTATTTGTTGCTACAAGCTTGGTCTGAATGAATGACCTATTTTTAAGGATATCTTGACAACTGTATTGTGGTTTTTTGTTGTGATTACTTATTTTTCTAGACTGGTGTGGTGTCCATTTGTAGAGTTTTCACTGAATTTGTTCACAAATGCTTTACACACGGCCTCTGAGATAATCCTGTCTGCTCGTGTCAAGCTACCAGGCTACCAAGCGGGTGAGCAGGAGATATTTTGGGAGTGTATCCCCCTTACCCTGACTAGAAGCAAGGGCCCCTCTTTGGACGAAGGTACCTACCTCTGCCAACTAGGGACCCCCTTTTCTAACATGCCCAAATAGGTAAACAGAAATGAATGCACTAGTTGGCCTCTCTAATAATGAATAATACACTAAATGCATATGAAATACCCAAATGACAGGAGAATAATGACACCCCAAATAATCCTATCATACATGAATCAATGAACCAAATTATGTACAAAGAAACATAGGGGCACATTAGTATGGCAGGCGGACTTTGTCCGCCCGCCATACCAGTGGGGAATGGGAACGCCCGCAATGCTAGCGGCGGTCCCGCACTCACCATTATGATGCGCCCGCCACACTGGCGGGCGCATCCAGTATTTTTAACATACCGGCTGGCGGCGCTGAAAGCACCGCCTGCCGCAATGCTAAAAATGCATATTGTGCTTTTCAAAGCACAATGTGACAGGCACCGCGCGGTGCCTGCCACGTTGTTCTTTGAAAGGCAGGGGGTACCTGGCACCCCCCTTGTGCACTCCCCAACCCCCCGGAGTCCATGGGGGCCCACAACCGGCCCCCCAAGCAGACTCTGCATGCCTTTCCGTCGCCACAGAAAGGCATTCAAAAATGCACATTCTAATATGGCCACCATATTGAACCCTTTTCCGCCCGGTCGACATGTCAACAGGGCGGAAAAGCGGCGGACGGTCTTTCTGTCCGCCGCGGACTCCCCAGCCATTGTAATATGGCAGGGGGTCTTTTCTACAGGGATGGCGGGCGGATTGCCCCCACCGGGTCGGCGGAGACTACCGCCGGCCCGGCAGGGGCAATCCACCCGCCAACCTAATGGGGCCCATAGTGTTTGTGTCACTGTGTGCACCATTGGTAGAATATAAATGACACACAAGCTCCTAAATATAGTGGGTTTGTCACTGTAAGCGATCGGCAACTCACAATTAAGTGTGCGCAATGAAACGCACATGCCTTAAGCGAAACGCCTGCTTACTGAACTCTCACTGGTTCTGCGTAGACCATGCCAATAGGAAGTGTGTGCACCCTTGGAAAAAAGGTTGCCTGAAAAGCAACTATAGGAGTGTGGATCAAAGTGTGTAGATCATCTCGAACTGGATTAGACAGTGAGTACATCACAGAAATTTAGGAAACACGTCAAACACTGCAGTGTGGGCTCCAACTTCCTTTAGAGATCTGCACTAAATTACAAGTGGGTGCATCACTGGGATGAAAATGTGCTAAATGTAACTTCACCACAAAACTCTCAAACTTGCTTCTGTGAACTTCTCTAAATTTCAAGTTTGCGCATCACCATAATGCACATGCATTTACCTGTGCTTCATCAATTTACAAGCGTGATGCGCATAATTGAGCTTCATCAATTTATAAGTGAGCATATCACTGAAATGGAAAATGTGTTTCACAAATTTGCGAGTATGTGCATCAGTGAAATGAAAAATGCGCTTCACAAATTCATAAGTGTGAGCGTCACTGAATTAAAAATGTACTAGGAAGTGTGCGGATGCCTGAAATGAAGATGCGCTTATTGTAGTTCCCAAATGCACACGTGAGGGTTTCATGGACTTTGAAATACGCATCAGGGGCACTCAGTGTATGCCCCGGACAGAAAGACTGAAAGCGGTACCTCAAAATGTCCGCCACCGAAGAACGCGTACTCCCAATTACAAATGGACGGCTCTGTGTGTCATGGCTCACGCGTTATGACTTGGCCGTGAAGCGTAACACTGTGTTCCAATTATGTGGAGGGACATCTTTCCACTGATGTTGACTCTGCAAGCCAGTAACGTCTGCTACGGACCGTTGGCCAGGTAACACACACTTAAAATTTACTTATGTGCTCCGTAGTTTCAGCGCACAGGAACCCACATTAAAGTAAACATATGGATACTTGCTCGATGACACAGATAACTGTACCACACAACTGGGCCGAACACTGTATGCGCTGAACTTGTCTGCTGAGACAAAAGGTTCCACAGTAGCGCATGTTCTTCGGGGTGTCAGGGTGAAGGCAGCTCTTCACCAATTTTTTAAGGATGCTCGTAGACACCAATAGATGCTCATAAGGTACTTTATTTTACAGTACCCTGACACAGCATCAAAACATATGTATCTGTTCTATGGGCAGCCTCCCTCCAACTCCCATCATCACCTATGGCTAAAGTTATATTCGGAACCGATTGACATCGCAATGCTTTGGGCATAGGTGGACGGTGTCCCGCCAGCTCATACAAAGTTCAGAACAAAATTAAGACAACACCCTGATTCCAAACATTCTAAAAGTTGAACGCCAGAATTTATTTTCTTGAAGGCACAACAACAAAAGATAAGATTTCATCAGTAATATTGGACCTGCCCTTTAACAAACTACCTGGAGAAGATAGCTTCTGTGTAGAATTCTATAAAACAGGCATGTCAACCATACCATAAAAAGCTGTACATTGCCCCTTACAATGCTAAAGCTACAGGAAACCTGAGATTTGAATCCAATAAAACACTAATTTTGATGATTTCCAAGATAGACAACAATCCTCTACTATACGCCAACTCCCACCTGAATTCATCGACCATCACTTACGTAAAGATCTTCACCAAAGTCCTGGCAAACAGACTCTAAAAACATAATACAAGTTGCTTTCATTTCGAAAAGATATTTGAGAAACCATATGTGGATGTTTTAACAAATTTTTGGCTTGCCAAAGATTACCCAATGGTAGCTATCGCCCTTTCACTCGATGTGTTCAATGGTGTTGAGTGTTGGAGCTTGTTCAAAACTATTCAGTGGACAGGCTTGGGTTAGGAGTTCATATCTAAGATGTGTTTGCTGTTAATATCTGCACATGCGCAGATAAACTTTGTGGGGGGGCTGAAACCTTTATAACTGAATGGGGAAAAAGGTGGTGTTATTCCCTATTTCCTCTTTTTTTTTTACTAGTTCTAGAACTATATCCGCAGTCATATGCCAGCTATTAGAGATTAAGGGACTCAACATGCCAGCGGATGAAATTAACACCCTACTTTTGTCAGACTGCATCCAGCTCTCATTTACAGAACCAAGGCATCTTTGTCAGCCCTACTATGGCTATTAACTGAGATTACTTTCTCCTCAACGTATACAGTGAACCGGGACAAATGCAAAGTGTTGCCGATGTCCAAAATCAACACTTCACATTGCCCACTTCCAAACACAAATACTTGAAGATTTATGTCAACAGGGGCTTAATCAGTATAGTTGCTGCTAACTTGCAACCCCTCCTAGTGAAAACTGGTATAACTCAATAGTAATGTTTACAACCGCGCTGTGTGCTGGCTGTAGATTATTAAAAAGACACTAGAACCTCACTTTGGAGCCCAATATCATCACGGGCGGATCGCCGCGGAAAAGACCACCCGCCAGGCTTGTAGCATTACCGCCGGTCCAATTAGTATGCTCTGCAGTCGAAATCCGACCGCAGCGGTATGATCGCAACCATTAACATTAGAGCAGTTGCTGCTGCCAGCAGCACTGCTGCGATGTCAAAAGGAGCATGTCCTGCATTTCCCTGCACTGTGTGGCAGGCACTGCACAGTGTCTGCCACCTGGTACAGGGACATGTGGGGGGGTACCATGGGTACCCCCCAGTGCACCCACACCCTCCCCAACACATTGGCGGCCCGCAATTGGCCCCAGGAACCTGTCTCTGCTAGCCTTTCATTGGCGGTTCCACTGCAACGGAAAGGCTGGCTATCGCCGGCATTATAATCATGCCAGCGGAGCTTGGCCCTGCATCTGACCCATTTTAGCTGTCCAGCTACGCCCGCCAAGCAAGCGTGCGGATTGCTGCTGGCGGAAAAGTGGCTGGCAGAATTTCTCACTGCTGCAGCCAACACCGCCATGGTAATGTGAGCGGCGGTTTTCTGGGTTTTGATCGCGGACGGATGGCCGCCGCCGGCCCGGCAGCAGCCATCTGTCCGCGATCCTAATAGACCCCTAATTTACTTCCCACCCTATTCCCCTATAAACCCACAACCCGCTACGGAATTAAATTACACAAAAATTAATTAACATAAAATTCATTACTTTAAGAAAATTCAAACATACATTACAAAAATTATACATACTTTTAACACATATACTAACACTTAAAACACTAAAAAATCGATATTTGTAACAGCTATATTATGACTGTTGATATTACAAACTTCGATATTATGACAAACGATATTTCTTACCTGCATTTCGATATTCTGCACCACTCTATTTTTCAAAGTTGATATTATGTCCACTTGATATTTTAAACTCGATATTTTGCCATATCGATATTTAAAATTCGATATTTTGACCGTTCATCCCATAAAGGCCTGCAAATCCATACTCAAAAGTCTGAGAGGAAACACCTTAATCGCCTCCCTTATGGAACAACGACAACCTTCAAGTTGGTGGTCAAGGAATCAAATAGGAATTTGGGTCTGCTACAGTTATAACTGAGTTAAAAACTTTTTTTGATGATGGGCATATTAAATCCTTTCAGGTGCTTTACAAAAGGTATGACTTAGCCACCAACCAACACGGTCAAACTCCCTGAGATAAAGATTCCTAACCCAAACACTTACGTGCATCTAATACTGTTCTACATGTCAAGATGAAGGCAATATAGGGGCAAAATCTTGAGGTTCTACAATACAGTTGTAACTAATTTCTTCTACAATGTAGCATATAGTCTGCAAATGTGCAGGCAGTAAGCCATGTCATACAATCACTCAGAGGAGGAATAGTCCAGTCGTACTACATCATGGTAGGGGGTTTATGGGAATTGATGCTCTCGTTTAGCTTTATAAGATACTAGCAGCCCGTCCCGACGTTGTCCGGGTATGAATTGCTGCCGGCCAGTAGTATATTGTTTTGTAGGATTTCGTTTTGATAGAATTTCTTATCTGTGACAGGCCTGTGAAACGCTTCGATTCACAGTGCACTGCTGATGCACTTAAGAGTGCGCGTTCAGTAGTGTGTGAACTCGAGTTTCCCTACTTTATTTTTCCTTGTAATATTATATAGCGCAAACTCGACAAAATGCCATGAGCACAATTTACATTACAGAAGAACACATTCATTTGTGGTAGGCACGGGGGGACAAAGCGATTTGCCTGGAATCACAGGATGTTGAGCTGATGCCGAGATTCGAACGTAGCTCCCCAGCTCTAAAGTTCGCAATTCTAAAACTTGTGGCGGGAGGTGTGTCTAAAAGTGTATGTCGGTGCTGGCCATCAATGAGAGAGACCTGTGCATTTTTCAAATGGGTGGTGAAAAAATATGAGTATGTTGCTAGAGATGTGGGCCGCTGTGCCACCAATGTACTTACCGGGGGAGGGTAAATACCCATTATTCCGCAACTTTCTTTCCGCATACCATCACTCTGCATACTTTCATTATGAAAGTACCATGGCTCTACATTTTATATGCTTTTACCACGCATACATTTACAACGAAATTTGTTTTAAATGCATGAATGGTAAAAGCATGTTTTTTAAAAATGTTTGGATAAGGTAAGTATGGGTATAGCGGTATATGTTTTGGGGTACTGAGGTATATGTTTTGGGGTGTTTGGGTATTTTAAGGGGTCAGATATAGTTTTGGGTTATGGGGTACAGGGGTAGTTTTAGGGTTTAGGGATAGGTATGGGTTTTGGGGTACAGGGGTATTTTTAGGGTTCAGGGCTAGGTTTGGGTTTTGGGGTATAGGGGTTTTTTAGGGTTCAGGGGTAGGTTTGGGTTTTGGGGTACAGGGGTATTTTAAGGGTTCAGGGCTAGGTGTGGGTTTTGGGGTACAGGGGTATTTTAGGGTTCAGGGGTAGGTTTGGGTTTTGGGGTACAGGGTTATTTTTAGGGTTCAGGGCTAAGTTTGGGTTTTGGGGTACAGGGGTATTTTTAGGGTTCAGGGGTAGGTTTGGTTTTTAGGTACAAGGGTATTTATAGGGTTCAGGGCTAGGTTTGGGTTTTGGAGTACAGGGGTATTTTTAGGGTTTAGGGATAGGTTTGGGTTTTGGGGTACAGGGTATATTTATAGGGTTAAGATGGGTTAGTGTTTAAGGGTGTTGGGGTATTTTAAGGAGTAAGGGTGGGTTATGAATATGGGGTGCAGGGGTATTTAAAGGGAGCAGGGTGGGATTCGCAAACGATATGAGACATGGCATGAAGGGCGGAACGTACCACATGCCCCCAGCATTTGTCACGCCCCCAGCACACACCCACAGCGCAACGCAGACACGCCCACAAGGGACTACTTTGCTGGCACGGTTCTTTTACCTTTTAAATGTATATGGTGGGCGTCTGCATAGCCTATGTCCTTCTGCTGCAACTGCCCTTTCCAACGCTGTATTGGCAGTTGTGATTGGTGCTGTGGTTCCTGAGATTACCCGCCTCAAAGGTTTGGGCTCTCTCTTTATTATATTAGTATAGACTACAGAATTGAAAAAAGATCATCTCAAAAACTTTTCCAGGCCACTCTTAGCTATGACCCATCTTGCTGGAGGTGTCACCTACCTGGCTATACGCTCCTCCATGCACTCTTGAACTGCCCAGAGATTCATATTACTGTTCAATAATATGTGAACCACTATCTAGGGCCAGTAGAAACAGCTTACTCCTTTTGGTCAGGTTAGCCTTTTTACATTTTGTCTCAGACGCTCTAGATGTTACTTCTCAATAATATGTTGGATCTGTGCTCCTTGACAGTGCCAAAGCTGTGAATTTTATGCCATTGGAAATCTTCTGAGATATCCTGCCAAGGGAAGTGGCTATCTGAGTCATAACATATGGCGGCATATAACAGGGTTATATATGGAATGAAAGACCAGGTGAACATTTTACATCAGATTTGGTCCTCTTTTCTAGATTCTACTGAGAGCTTTTGAATATAAACCACTCTGTCCTCTTTATACATGGGAATGTCCTTGATACATACCCTCTCCTAATGAACAATATAGTTCTTGAATCACTTTCACATCACATTTCTGAGACAAGATCGCCGATACTAAACTTTGACTTATTTGACCTACAATTTCCTCCTCCTCCTCCTCCTCCTCTCCCCCCCCTCCTCCTCCTCCTCCTCCTCTCTCCCCCCTCCTCCTCCTCCTCCTCCTCATCAAGGATCATTATTTTAATTGTGGTTTGAGTTTGTGTTGTCCTACACTGAAGAAACACATATCACATGAAGGGTTATGGTCTATCTAATTTTGGTTCTATTCTTTGCTACCACATGTTGACAAGTGTTCGCTTCATCTGGAACCTGCTTTCTGTTGTTCTTGTTTGTCAAACTGCAATCATATCACATGCTTTTCGTTTGAAAATATGATAGGTGTGTGCTACATTAATTTGCAGACACATATTTTTAATTTTTTTTAGAAACACCTTCAACTCTTTCAGAAATAAGATAATTTTTCTGAAGCAAATATAAACTTGAAACACTGAAACATTAGCAGGACTCTGAATGAGGATGTGTCCAGTACCAGAGAAGTAAGCCAACAAATTAGTAAAGCGGGTTGTCCTCTTTCCCAAACATGTATGACCTTCACAGTAATATAACATATGTAATCATTCTGATAGTCATCTAACACACAGTAAGAATACCTGGAATCAGAAAACATGTCATTTTTTTCCTGCAGATAAATTAGTGCTCTTTTGGCTTGATCCACTGTTGTTGCTGGCAAGGGGTGCCAGGGTTTAGCTGCTAACCATGGTGTGTTAGACCAATTGCTCCTGAAAAGCCTTTGTCAATTTCACTGTTAGTGGCCATTCACAAAATGAAAGCACTACATCTCACATAATACTTTGTTCAGGTGACCTCAAACGTTTGCTCAGGCAGACCTTAAACCAGCTCTTTTTTATCCTTCTAGAGTTTGTGACCATTCAGCCAGTCTATGCAGCCCCATAACAAATATCATTGAACATCTAGGAACTATGAAGATGGAAAAGGTACTCTTCAACGTCCCTGATTGTTAAAGATGGGGTCCTTAGTTGGTAGTGGTTTGCACCCTGTCCACATGGGGACCCACAGTCCTAGTCAGGGTAAGTGTAGTACACACTAAGTTAACTTGTGCTCACCCTCAGGTAGCTTGGCTCTGAGCAGTCAGGTTAAACTACAGAGGCAATGTGCAAAGTATTTGCACACACACACAGTAACACAGTGAAAACACCACAAAAGTACTCCACACCAGTATGGTTAAATTGCCAATATGTATCTGAATAAAACAAGACCAAAATGACAAAGATCTAACATACACAACTCAAGGTATTAATTTTTTGAATTTTTAAATGCAGTTATAGCACTTAGGTGCGCCTGGAACTATAACATTGTGCTTGACAGAGTTTAATCCAAATGTTCTGGGCTGACCGCAATGGAGCGCGGGCGGTTACGAAGTTATACAGACCAGGGTTACAGTACCTTGGAAACAATAGCAAGACAAAGACGTTGCCAGGCACCGGGAAGGTGAGGTGTCGTTGAAGCTGGTGCAGCGTTGGTTCCTTAATATTAAAGCAGGTCAGGAGCACGTCGGTCCTCGGGACCGTGTGTTGCCCACTGGAGGTGAGGCATCACTGAAGCAACTGAGGAGTCGGTTCGTGGAGGTTGTGTAGAGTTTTTGAGTCAGTGACGCCCGGAATATTGCAAGGCACAGAGGAGGTGAAGCGTTGTTGGTGGCGAGGCATCAGTTCTGCTGGTGGTGTGGGGTCGATGAAGCATCAAGAGTCAAGCCACGGGGCGTCGACTTTGCGATGTCAGAGTCACACCACCAGATCACAGATCCTGCAGCAGAGTAGGAGGGTGTCATGGACATCAGTGATGTGGTGCTCAAGACTCACGCTGGGGAGGATCTTTGGAGGCACTGCATCAGCGTCAGTCCTGCATTGTAACTCATAGTCCTTGCTCTCAGCGTGGATTACAGCTCTGGTGCAGGCAGCAACGGGGTGTCAAACAGCGGCACCAGCTCTGAAGCCACACTCAGAGTCGATGTGCTGGTTTCTTCTTGTTTAGAATAGCAAACTCACGTCCACGGGCCCAGGAACTGGATTTGCCACCAATTGGCACAGTAGTGCTCTCAGCAGAAATACCCAGACGCTGCGGGTGAAGTCTTTAATGGCCCTGAGACATCCAACAGGAGGCAAGCTCAACTCAAGCCTTTGAAGAAACTTTGAAAGGCAGGATGTAGTAAGCAATGTCCAGTCCTTTCACTTCCAGGACAGAAGTAGCAAGCAGCAGGCGAGCACAGCAAAGCAAACAGCAAAGTGGCAGTCCCTCCTCACAGCAACACAGCTTTTCTTTCTGGCAGAATGTGCTCAGTCATGTGTTCTGAGTATATGGTGTCAGAGGTCCAGTACTTATACCAAATTCAGCCTTTGATGTAGGTAAGGTCTTTGTAGTGCTCAAGACCCTGCCCTTCATGGCCCTGCCTCCAGACACACTACAGGGGAGTGTAGGTTGCTTTGTGAGGGCACAGGCACAGCCCTTTTGATATGCACGTGTCAACTCCTTCCACCACTGTAGCTCAGGAAGACTCATCAGACTGGTGGTGGGCCATCCGGATATGCAGGGCACACCTAAGCTCCCTTTGTGTGTGACTGTGAAGAGTGAATTCACAAAGTTCAACTGTCATCCACCCCAGACATGTATTCTAGTGACAGGCGGAGGCACAGAATGGTTAAGCGAAAAAAATGCCAACTTTCTAAAAGCGACATTTTCAGACCTGCAATTTAAAAAACAACTTAACTAAAAGATGTATTTTTAAATTGTGAGTCCAGAGACACCAAACTCCAATTTTCTATCAGCTCCCATTTGGAAGAGGCACTTGTAAGATCTTACAAGGCAGCTCCAATGCTAACTTATGGTAGAGATGGGCCTTGCTGTAGTGAAAAATTACTTTAGAGGTTTTTCACTACCAGGACATGTAAACACAACACTACATATCCTTCCTTTTCAATACACTGCACCCTGCCCATGGGGCTACCTTGGTCATACCTTAGGTGTGCTTTACATGTAATAAAAGGAAGGTTTGGGCCTGGCAAGTAGGTGTGATTAAGAGGTCAAAATACAGTTAAAACTGTGCACACAGACACTGCAGTGGCAGACCTGAGACATGTTTGAAGGGCTACTCGTACGGGTGGCACAATCAGTGCTGCAGGCCCACTAGTACCATTTGATTTACAGGCCAATCATAGAGACATCAAATACTGTTACTTTTTAGACTGGGAGCACTTGCACTTTAGCACTGGTCAGGAGTGGTAAAGTGCCCAGAGTATAATTCAATGCTCTGGTTCTTGACTATCTAAAGCCAGAATCTACTCTTCCCAACCCTTCTGACATTGCCACTCTTTATGTCCAGTAACACACTGGAACTAGTATCTGCCCTATTCAAATGTCCCAATATGTTGGCGGGGCAGTCTTATCCCAAAGGTCCAAAATGTACTTCACTGATATACTAATCAAAATTCATCTAGAACCTGCACTCTTCAGCCTTCCTAATACAATGATTTTGTAACTAGAATCTATAACTTCAATAACATTTTGCACAAAGGACTCCTATACTTGTAAAGGCTCCCAGTTACCAAAACAACCCTAAGAGAAAGTTTGCTGTATAGTGGACCAAGGTGTCAGAATCTCACCTTTGGAAGCAGAATGCAGTTCTTGGACACTCAGTAACCCAGTAAATTCGGTATTCAGACAAAATACGGAGTCAGTAATATCAACTGACACAATTATCGAGTAGGAAATATCATGACAGCAAAATGTTGTGAGCAAGAATATTGTGGACAAGAAAACTGATTTTAAGGTAAGAAATATCGATGTTAAAAACATTGTTGTCAATAATATCGATTTTTGATTCTTTTTGTGTATTTTAATATATATGTTAATTGCATATGCTTTAAAATTTTGTTTAAATATTGTTTGTTTTTTAAATGCTTTGTAAATTAATAGTAGTTTTTAATTTTAATGTAATCGGGGTTTTTTTTTTTTTTTTTAGTACCGTAGTGGGTTGTGGGGTTTAAAGGGGAAATAGGGTGGGAAGAAAACAAATTAAAAATAATTAATAAATTATTTATATTCATATTAACTATTTAATTGATAATTATTTATGATAATTGTATAATTCATATATTTTTAGTTAAGTTTTAGGTGCCAGTTGTGGGTTTTGTAGGGGCATAGGGTGGGAAGTAAAGTAATTGTAATTAATTAATAAATATTTTTAAATTAATCTCAATTATTTCATTGATAATTATTTATGTTAATTGTATAAAGCAAACATAAGGAGATGATGAACGGAGCGCTGAAACTTTTCAGACTGAAAACGGTCTCAGGATGCTTGTTTTTCGGTCCAGGGAAGACATGGCTTGGCAGTTCCGGCTGGACTGTTCCCATGAGGCACAGGGTCAAGACTGATTTGCATATAGCTGTGTCTGAACTGGGGTGGCGAAGTGAGCTAAAGAACAATGATGGATTCAACCCAGATCTATGACTGGGGGTGAGTTCCTGAAAGGTTTCAGCGCTCCGTCCATCATCTCCTTGTGTTTGCTTTGTTCAGCCTAAGTTGGCAGGGTATGCCCAGACGTGGGTCCCTTGCTCACTTTGCCACTGGATTCAAACTGACCTGGCTGATGAGGGCAGTTAGCCCGAAACCAGTCCCAGGATGCTTGTTTCTGGTCCAGGGAAGAAATAACTTGGCAGTTCGGGCTGGACTGTTTCCATGAGGCACAGGGTCATGAATGATTTGCATATAGCTGTCTCTGAACTGGGGTGGTGAAGTGAGCTAAAGAACGATGATGGATTCAACCCAGATCTATGACTGGGTGTGAGTGGCTGAAAAGTTTCAGCGCTCCATCCATCATCTCCTTGTGTTTGCTTTGTTAATTGTATAATTCATATTTTTTCTTTTTAGGTTTTAGGTTGCGGTTGTGGGTTGTAGGGGGATGAGCTGGAAAGTTAATTGATTATAATTCATTTATAATAAATCGGTCATTATTATTATTAATAATTTAAATGATAAATATTTATGTAAATAGTATTTTTTTAAGTTTGAGGTGTGGGTTCTGTGTTTTGTAGTTTAATTATAATTTAATAATATTTAATTGTAAATGATTTATAATTATTTAAATGATAATTATTTATGTTAATTGCAGAAATTTTTTTTATTTAAATGTAACATACAGGTTGTGGGTTTTGTATGGGTAATGGATGGGAAGTAAATAATTATAATTATTTTAAAATTCTTTATTATTATAAAAATTATTTCATTGATAATTATGTAAATTGTGTAATATATATTTTTGTTTGGGGCGTTTTGTGGTATTTGTATGGTAAAGGATATGAAGGAAATTATATTTAATATTTGTAATTTTTAATAATAGTCTAAATGATAATTAATTATGTAAATATATAACTAAAATATTGTTTAGCTTATATGTGTGAATTATGCTATATTTGTAGGAGTAAAGAGTGTTAAGTTAATTAAATATAATTAATTTATTCTTAGTTAATTCGAAAAATAATTGATTAATTGATTATTAATTATGCAAATTATTTAATTAATTGTTTTTAAATTTATATATTAGGTCTGGGTAGTTTGTATTGTATGGATAAAAGGTGGAAAGGTAATTAAATGTCATTGTTTTATTAGTAGTTAATTAGCATTAATATTTCAATAGATAATTATCTAAATCTAAAATGTGTAAATATTATAAATTTAAATATACATTTTAGATGTGTGGTGTGTAGCTTGTAGAGGTATAGGGTAGAAAGTTATGTCAGTAAAAACAAAATTTAAAAGGGTAACATTTGTTTTACTGTAATTTAATATTGTTTGTGTTAATTTTATTATGCTTTTTAATTGTAAATAATATTGCATTTATTGGTTATTATTATTTTGATAATACATTTTACTATTTTGATAAAAATAATATTTGTATTGATTTATAATATGACTGGAGTGGGAATCGTATATTTTCCCCCTCCGCAATCCAACCTTTTCCCTACTGTTGCACTGACTGGAGTGGGAACAGTACATTTTTTTTTTATATATATTTTTATTTTAACAGTAAGACAAGAGTAGGCATTACAGATATCAGGTGTCAAACGGTAAAATGCAGAACAGGGACTGGCGGGGGAAATAAACATACAACAACCATCGTAAGGAACACATGGCCTATCGCGATTACGCACATTAGAAAAGAGAAATAAACAGTCTATTATACGATCCAAAACAATCCCACCCGCCCGACCCCGTCCTCAATGATACAGGATAAGTAAAGCCAGTGTAGACACCCGGACAATAAAGGATCCGTGAAGAATAAACAGCCCACCTCTCGTAGAAAGGAAAAAGGAAGACAAAAGGGCCATAGAACAAAACAAAGGCAAAATAAAAAACCCTCCCCTAACCCCCCACCCTGCACCCCTGCAATGGCTACGGCCTAACCCCACTAGCAGCTTGCCTGTCGCCCAAGGACTACCCTAAAAGAAGGGAAAAAGAAAGAAAGTGGAGGAGGAGAAAGCAAACACACTCCCGGTCTCCCGTATCCCCCGCCAACAGCGACCACCCCGAGACGTGATAAAGCCAACATTCAGCAAACTATACAAACCAGTCGGGGGAGTATAGTCAATGACCACCAAACTCCCGTCACAGTATAGGCACAACCCCGGCATTGCATAAAGCTATTATATCAGATCTAAGCAATCAAGTTCAGCCCTGGCCAGTACGATCTTTCATAAGAGTCTTCTTCACTCGAGCCGCCATCTTTATGGAAAAGGCAAAGCGTTCATAAAAGTTCATGTCAGTGCAGTAGGATCGAATACAGGATAAAAGTTCACGAATCGAACGAGGAAAGGTGTCCAAGAACAGCGAGTATCTCGAACAGTCACTGAGGAACTTGTTACCACACAGAAGAGCGTCTATAGATGTATTAGGCGGCAGCAGAATCGAGCAGGAGACCCTGGCGCTGAGCACGGGCTGGTTTGTTGTGGATTGGGGACCGCCAAGGCTCATTAAATCCGGGATCTGCACGTGGACCTCGATTCCAGACGTTCGGTGCACCGCTGGTACCACAGCTAGCTGGAAACTTAACAAAAAGTCGTCCTCCGGGTCCAGGATACCGTCCACTTTCACAATCAGTGTCCGGAACACAGCGATGGTGTGCGAATGGAGCGCCCCAATGGCAGCCATAACGGCCTGCAGCGATGGCGTGCCTTCCGTCCGCTCCATCCCCTCTCAGTAGGCGACAGAGCAGGACTTGAACCCCGGAGGCCGGCTACTCGGGGGTAACAGGCCACGCAAATCTGATGTTGAACAGTGGGCGCTCCTCGTCTAGCAGAACACACCTTCCTCGTCAGCGAGGGCCCCAGCCCGTCGACCCCGGGAGGGCAGCAAGGTCTTCGGGCACCGGACCCCCACCATGGCAGCTGGTGTGACACGCTGGTGTGTCCTTGGTGTAGGTCATGCGCAGGATCGTCACCAAAAATCAACAATTCACGGCACACTTCGGGAGACCGGGCTCAGTCCAGGTCTCACGGCCGATGTTGATCAATTCCAACCCGGATAGGCTAGAAATCGAGGCCCCGGCTTCCACACATTGTTAGGCCGAGAATGGAAACACGGCGTATCTTAGTCAGCCGATGAGGTAGAAAACTCGGGATTGCACCTTTAGAAGCAGAAAAACTTCATGAAGAAGGAAATCTGGTGTGAGCTCAGGATTAAAGGCAGGATATTCGAGCTGTTGGCGGAGGTCGGCGGAGCCGGGAGCTTATGCGGCCATCTTGGTTGCTAGCGTAGCTCCTCGGAACAGTACATTTTACCCCTCCGCAATCCAACACTTTCCCTATGGTTGCACTCACTTCAGTGGGTACAGTCAATTTTAACTCATCCGCAATCCAATACTTTCCCTACTGTTGCACTGGTTGGGGGGGGAATTGTAAATTTTACCTACTGCTGCAATTTACATCTCCTGAGTTTGAAACTTTGTCTACTATTTATAAGTTGGTGTAGGTATAGTATATGTATTCATTTTAACTTTTTGCAGTTTACTTTCATTGTTTAAACTTATATTAATATGTTTTTGGTCATTTATATTATAATATTTATAATTATTAATGTTTTTAATATTTTAATTATATTTAGTAAATTCAATATTAAAATTTTGTTAGAGTTTTTTATTTGTAATTAGGATTGCTTGTTTTTTAAATATTTAAAGTTATTGGATATATGTATTTATAATTCTTTTTTAGGTTATTAAATTTACAAAAGTATTGAAAAGTAATATATGTTAGAAAATTCAATTTAGCTATATTTTTAATTAGATATATGTAATTAAAAATATGTATACTAATATATATGTTTGGTTTAATTTCTTTAAATAATGACAATTGTTACATTTTTCAAAACAATTATTACATATATTTTATTTTCATTATATTAGTAATAATATTTAGTTCATGTTTATTATTTACATTTATATATATAACGCCGCACGCCCCCGCGAGTCGCGCGCGGGAGTGCCCGGGCGAAGCCCGGGCCAAGGGCGGGCCCGTTTAAGCCCGTTCAAGCCCGTTTAAGCCCGTTCAAGACCGGAGAGGTCGGGTCGGGCCACCCCCCTTCCATCTACTACCCAGCATATCCGCGTATGCCTAAATACATATTTGCATCTAACTGGGAGATTTGCTATGCCGCCTAAAGAGGCAAAGGGGAGAGCAGGTGCTGCAATCTTCACGGGAGCTATGGACCAATTCATAACAAAGATGAACAGTGTTGTTGATGAGGGGATTTCTATAATGGAGCGACGCGTGTCACATGAACTGGATCTCGCAAGGAGATCTTCGATGGGACTAATTGCGAATGCTCGGACTCCTGATAACTTAAATGCCAATAGTGGCTTAAGTGCTTCCCCCATTTTAGAACTTCCGATCCCACAGCTTCCCGTTTGCAATCTGTCACAAACCACCCTTAGTAGTCAGTCCACAGTCTCAGATTCATTGTTGTTATCCCCCCAAATGTTTCCTACTGCGCCCAGCGTAGCAAAGGTGTATAATACTAGGCAACAGAGTGGGAAAGACCCGGGGGCAATTTAAAAAAAAACACAACAATCAGTAAACAACATTGGCGGGAGGAAAAATAAAGGTCGCAAAGCCAGGAAAGCTAATCCATCTATTGCGGAGCAACCAGTCGTAAATTCTCCTCATGGATTGACAGACTCTTCCCTGCCTAGCACGGTGACCCAGGTTTTAGATGGGTTGCCAAGCCAAGAAGCACGGCAGGGGGTGCTGGAGGTTGAGTCTAATGTTATCTGTGACACTATTAAGCTCCTCTTAGCCCTATTAGAAGAAAGGTTGAGCAAGATTGAGGACCATTTAAAGAGGATTGAACGTGATGTTAAGGGCCTTGTTGAACCCACTCTAAGAGTTATCTCGCCTTCGGTTACTAAATTGTCTAAAACCCGCAAGGAAAAGGTTCCCGTTTCAGTCACCAACAAAGAATTAGCAGCTTCAAATACAGCCCAGTCGGTTTTACCTGTTTCTGCAGCTATCCCTATTGACAAAGAATTAGCATGTCTCAATGTAATAAAATCATATCAACGCAAGAAGATCGCAGAACAAGACATGTCTGGTGGGGGGAATCGACTATCCAACCTAATATGGGCAAAAAAATCTTAAACCTACCCCCGGAGGTTTGTCCATTTGTGGTGGTCCTGGCAGGGGTTCCAGAACTGGGCAAAAATGAGGGAGAAAGCCCTACAAAACTATGGAACATGGTCGTACATTGGTTAAATATGAATAGACCCTTGCCCCTGCACTTAGTTGGTAAAATACTTATGATTCAAAGGACACCATGGGTGGGACACTTGGCTAAAAACATAAGGGGTGATTGCATTCTGATCAACTTCAACAACCCTAGAATTGTTGATTATATCTGTAATTGGAGATATCCTAGCACAGGCACGACTGTCCATTCCCTCCCACTAACCTACTTTTATCCCCCTGGCCACTTTGCCCCTCAGCTCGATGGATGGACAATGGTTCCCCAGAGCGGGAGGGGCCCAGTTCAGGGAGAATGGCCTATGCCCCCCATTAACATTGATAGTTTCTTTCATCATAACCGCTATGACTGTCTGGAGGCAGTTGATTGACCCGATGATGATGTAGTAAGAGAAATAAGTATTTTCCCTCCCCCCCCCCCGGGTGGTTGCTCTTCAGACTCACCTGTATTGCAACAGCCAGTGGGTTTAAAGTCCACTGATATAGTCTTGGACACTGGGAGTATTATCAATATTGATGCCAACCAGGCCTTAGGTGAAACTGCAGGTGTCATAGTCCCCAGTAAGGTTAACATTAGCAATCTTAAAATTGTTTTGTGGAACTTGGCAGGTCTGCGAAACAAGCTTTTGTTACCAGATTGGAATAGCTTTATTGATGGGTACGACATTTGTATGTTTCAGGAGACATGGAGCCTGGAACCACTGTATAAGCAGGGATTTTCTTGTTTCCATGTACCTGCCACGTCGGTTGGACGCGGCCGTCCTTCTGGTGGGCTTATGGTATGGGTAAGGGTTGACCTTAACCTTAAGATTACTTACCACACCTCCTCCTGTCCAGATATTATGAGACTCTTTATTGAGGGTATGAATGGTGCCCCCGCTTGGGAACTGTTTAATGTATATGCAAGGGGTACCCAAGGGGGGGCCAAGTCGTCTACCATCGATATTTTATCTGATTTGCTGAGACTGTGTGCTCCTGACTCCTTAGTTCTGGTCACTGGGGATTTTAATTGCTTCTTCGAACCTTTGGCAGAAGATGATATCCTTGGAGTGCATGAGGATGATGCACAATGGGGCGTTCCGTCTCTTACCCTCAGGCCTGTGAGGAGATGGTCTCCTGTAGTCATTCAAATGAATGCTTTGATGATCGAAACAGGTTTAAGAGCTGCCAACGGCCGCACTTCCTCTGATGCTCAGGGAGCAAACACCTACAATAGAGTGTCGTGCGAGAGTAGGATTGACTACATAATGGTAGACAGGAGGGCTTGGAATTCAGTGGTGGATATAGCCATTGTACCATCGGTGGAGAGTGACCATAACCCCCTGTCTCTTACAATGCTAGATTCATGGCACAGAAGGGAGCGTATTTCATCAAATAGCGGGGGGCTAATAACTAAGCAAATTATACCATCCAACTGTAATAGATTTCTTAAGTGGCCTAAGTTCTGTCCAGACGAACCTAGACTGAGCATGTTGGATGGAATTCTTGATGAGCAGTCACTAAGGCTATCTGTAGTATGCAATGAGGCGGCTGGGCCAGCTGAGGTAGAAACCATCTATACTGCCACTATGGATCAGATTGGCAAGTTGTTTACGGTCCCAGCCAAAAAGAGTTTGGCAACTATCAAACCAGCCCAGAATTGGTTTGATAGTAACTGTAGAAAGAGGAAAAATAATCTAATTACTGCCATTAAAACTTCTAATCCAGTATCTGTCCGGCTGGCCAGACTGCCCTATAGACAGGCTATAATGGCCGCCGAAAGGGCTTGGGAAGAATCCCATTGGGAAAACCTCAAAGATGCAAGCCAAGCTAAGAACGGTAATTTATTCTGGGCATTAGTCAGAAAATCGACTGGCTGCGACTCGAACCAAATCCTAAATCACATTACAGACAGTGAATGGTTTGAACATTTTGCTAAACTCTATGGTGGGAATGAAGTGTCCGGGGCTCCAGGGCATTTGAGCGGTGCTCTGGATGCTGGTTCCCGGCGGCTCGTACCCACTAGAGTTGATAAAAAAGAGGTCCTTACAGCAATAGCTAAAATAGTATCTGCCAAAGCCCCAGAACAGGACGGTGGGCCAGGTGACCTTTTTAAAGCTAATCCTGATGGTTGGGCAATGTATTTTACTACTCTGATAAATGCACTGCTAGCAGGTTCACCTGTTCCTAATTCATGGAAGGCGGCCGAGGTGATTCCTATCTACAACAAGGGCCCTAGGGAGGATCCTGCCAACTATCGCCCAATTAGTCTCATAGACGCTGGGCAGAAATTGGTGGGCAGGGTTCTCCTGGAGAGGATCATCTTGTGGGTAGAGGAGAATAACATCATCTCTCCCTTTCAGGCAGGCTTTAGGGCATGCACAGGTACGGTTGACCAAGCATTTAGGCTGTTACTCCTTCATTGGAAGGTGGTTACCATTGGCAAAGGCGGTCTTTATTTAGCATTTATTGACTTAAAGACCGCCTTTGACCTGGTCCCTCGAGACCGCTTGTGGTTAATCTTGGAGGAGATGGGGATCCCCCCACCAATCCTAAATCTTTTGGCCCGTATGCACGATGGCACCTACGCCCATATTAGATGGGGCTCCCAAGGGCAAAAAACAGATAGAATACCTGTGAATCGAGGGGTACGCCAGGGCTGCGTGTTAGCCCCAACATTATTTTCGTTATTTGTGAATGGTGTAGTCTCTTTTTTACTTGAAATAAACGCAGATGCTCCGGTTCTGGCGGGTGATAAAGTGCCCACCCTGCTTTTTGCAGACAACACGTTGCTGGTCTCAAAAACCCCCGTGGGTCTGCAAAAGTTGTTGAACCGCTTCTGTTTGTTTTGTAAGCTTAGGGGCCTTGTCATTAACACCTCAAAAACTAAGCTCCTTTATTTTAACCCAAGTAAGTCCTCTAGATCTACCCTCTCCCTTGATGGAGAATCGCTGGAGCGTGTAAAAGAATTTGACTACCTGGGAATTAGAATCTCACAAAATCTAAAGTGGCAGCCCCACATTGATAAAATGGTTTTAAATCATAAAAGGGTGGTTGGTGCATTAGGGCGAGAACATCGTATGTCCATCTCCAAACCCATTGCTCCTGCCTTGGATATTTATGCTGCAAACGCTGTAGGCAGCGCCCTTTATGGTGCAGAGTTGTGGGGTTTCGATTGCATCAATGGTCTGACCACTTCTGAGAATAAGTTCCTTAGAGAGTTGATATCCCTTCCAAGGGGCACCCCGATTAAACCACTATTGAGCGATCTGGGTCGCCGCTCCATTCGGGACCTAGCCAGGTTAACGCCTCTCTTATACTGGGCTAGGTTATGGCAGACCCCAGAGCTCTCAAAATACCTAGACGGTTTGAAAGAGGTCATGAACCTTAATGGTGCCCATAAAATTAACTGGATCCGCAACATAAGGAAGTTTCTCCATGAAACTGGCTTGCCAATTGATTGGGAGCTCGGAGTTTCTTTATCTAAGGCCGAAACTAAGCGAGCTTACTGGCATTGGGTTGATGAGCAAGATCTAAGGGACCCAAACCAAGGAACGTTGACTGAAGCATTTAAACAGCATAAACCTAAGCCTCGCCTGGAGCCTTACTTGGATTTTATCAAGAAACCAAGAGACAGATCCCTATTTATTCAGTTCAGGCTGGGAAACCTCCCCCTCCATGATTATACCTGTAAATGGAAGCCCCCGTACCAAACCTCACCTGACTGCCCTATTTGTGAAGGTGTCATTGAAAGTATCGCTCATGTTTTCTTTGTATGCCCAGCCTATGTTAAACCCAGACAGAAATGGCTCAAACCTGTGTGTTTAATGCTCGGAATAAGGGATCATTCCTCAGCACTTAGAATACTCAAGGCTGACACTAGTACAAGCTAAGGGGTCGATTAGGATCGCGGACGGACTTGAGTCCGTCCGCGACCCCTGAGGAGGAGGGAACGTCCGCATGGGCTGCGGCGTTCCCTCCGATCAAATTAGGATGTGACCGCCAGTGTGGCGGTCACATCCTCCATCTCTAACATTGCGGCGGGTGCAGCTTCAAGCTGCATCCGCCGCAATGTAAAAAATCCATGCACAGCATTTGCGTGCACAAAGCGGCAGGCACCGCGCGGTGCCTGCTGCATTGTGCACGCAAATGCAGGGGGGTACCATAGGTACCCCCCATGTGCACCCCCCACCCCACCTTCACCCAGGGGGCCCGCAACGGGCCCCCGAAGTGAAGGTCCGTATGCTTTTCCACGGCGGTAAAGTCGCCGCGGAAAAGCATATATTTTCAGACATCCTAATATGCCTGGCGGTGTCTGATAGACACCGCCAGACATGTTAGTGCTTTTCCGCCGCGGTCGCCTTCCGACCGCGGCGGAAAAGCGGCGGACAGATTATCAGACCCACCAGCCATCCTAATTTGGCGGTGGGTCTTTGGAGTCTCCGCCGCGGTTTTTCCGCATCCTCCAGGCCGGCGGACACTTCCGCCGGCCCGGAGGATGCGGAAAAAACGCCATCCTAATCGACCCCTTAGTGTGTGTGGTCGCTAAATTTCTGAGCTGGGCTTGGCTGATTAGATCAAAGGCCGCGAGATGACCTCAGTTTTAGTTAAATTTTTAACATTCACAAAGCTGCTAATGTTTAATATGCCTTTTAAACTATTTATTGTAATATGAATGTTTTTATTGTAACCTACTTTCTAAAATGTAATATCTATGAATTGTGGTTTCTTATATTTTGTATGTGCTTTTATGATATCTTGCATATCGAAATAAAGCTTTGTTGATGAAACATTTATATATATTTTTAAATCAATATTTTAGACATCTATCTTAGTGAAAACGATATTTTTGGGGATATATTTGTCATTTTACATAAAAGTATAGGGAGTTGATATTTTTTAATTAGATATTTGACTCAATATTTTTGTATGTAGATGTTTTTGGACTCGATATCTTGTCAGTGAACCACTCCTAATTTTGAGTTTACATTTTCATACTTTGGTTACCCAATAGCAATCCAGACATATTCCACTTTACTGATGGTTGTGTTTAGTAACAAATCTGAATTTACTAAAGTTTTTCTCGTAGCTTCTTTTCCAATGAGTTCATGGTAGGCACTGTGCTTACCACCGATGCAAGTTCCCTTTCAATGTGTTGCTGGTTTCCCTTTAGAATTAGTGTCTCTGTATGGAGTTCTCATGGTTATGTTTATTTTTTGGCCCATACTCAGGCGATGCAGGAGTTTGAGGAGATCTCTGAGCTGTGGGGGAACCCTTCTAAACAGGGCCGGACTGGCCGTAGCGGGCACGGGCAATCCCCTGGTGTGCCGCACGGGTGGGGGCCGGTTTTGGGCCCCTGGGGCCGCTTTTGTTACAGGGCCGTTTTTGCAGCATATCTGCGAAATCGGCCCTGTAACAAAATCAGCCAAAAACCGGCACTGGCAAAGAGCTCGGCGGCACCCCCAACCCCGCTGTGGGGGGTGGCTGAGCACTTTACCAGGGCTGGTTTTGGTTCCCTGCTTCTAAATCATGATATTGCCCTATTAGATCCCTGGATGGGACACCAATTGAGATCCTTCCTCCAATGGAGCTCCCTTGGGAAGTAAGTGATGTCCGATATTTGGGAATTTGTCTAGAGCCTACTGAAGAGGTGTTTTTGGAACTTAATATCGGATGCCTCCGAACGATTCTAGAGAGACTTAACTCTTTCCCTTATAGGAAAAAATGCTGTCGCAAAAATGATACTGCTCCCCAGGTGCCTATATACACTCCTTTTATGAGCATACATACGTAGGAGGGTGGGACTGTCTCCACTCTGCAGAGAACATGGTATTGGCGTGGTGTGGAGGTTCCTCCTATGCAACTCTATTACACAGTGGCACACCTACAACATGCAGTCTCCTGGCTAGATACGGAGGTCACCTGGGAAATGACCAATATAAAGGGCTTCCATCCTGATGGTGCACTTCCCACATTATCGATGAGCGGCTTAAGGGTCCCTCCTGGCACGCCTTACTTGATATGACAGGTCATGGAGATGTGGGAAGGAGCAGTTAAAAGAGTGTTGCGGTGTGCTCCTTATGCCACAGATCTACTGCTTTGGATTTTGCAACCTTTCCACTCGATAGTGGAATCTATGTCAATCTAAAAATGAAAGGATGGCGGGTGTGTTTTGTTAAGAGACCTATACCCAGTGGGGAGCTTTATCCCATAAACTGCAGTGGAATCTTTCGATCTCTGCACAGGTCAGATTTTGCAAAACAGTAACCTTTGGGCCATGGTGAGGGAGATATGGCTTACTTTCTCAAGATGCCCCACCCAGTTCTAACACCTTAATCACATTGTTTAGGATGGCAGGAGGCCGGCGTCTGGTTTCGCATCTTTATAGGGCACTGCACGAGGACCTCCCAGAAGGACCTCTCCTGATTCAGGCCCAATGGAAGGGGTTACTCAAAGAACAAGTAACAGGGAGGGAATGGATGCCTGAGGGAGTCTGCGCTGTGAGTTCTAATGCCAGGTTTAAACTCATACAGTTTAACTTTGTTCACCAAACATACCTCTTCCCTTAGTTCACCAAACATACCTAAATCCTGCACGCCATCTATCTTACAAGTTCCGACACCTGCCCCCAGTGCTGAAGCCTGACGGCGGGTAACCATACTGTCTCTTAATTACATAAATTGCTTTTGTTTTCTGTCAACCGGGACAGTTTGCACAATACCTAAGAGGTTGTGGGGGAGTTGAAAATGAGCTTGTTGAAGAGATACTCGAACTGCCTGTGCCATATCCTTATATACAGAGTTGTTCCCAGTTGCTTTATCTCAAAATTCAATAAAGATTTTTAAGTTTCTTATGTGTTTGCTGTGGAGTTATATTTATATTTCCAAGATATATTCAATTTTGCACTTGAACATATCAGAGTTGTCAGCTTTCTTTATTGCTTAATGTAAGAGATTGAGTTATTGGTTGAGGGGGTGGAAGCCCCACTCAATCTCAGGCAACAACAATAATCCTTGTCATGGAGAACCATCAAAGTCACTAAAATAACCTGTGCTTAACCCTCAGGTACATTGGAATAAAGCAGTCAGGCTTAACGTAGAGGCAAAGTGTAGGATATTTATACAGCACACAAACAGTAATAAAGTGAAAAAACAACACAAGAAAAATCACAAACTAATTTAGTAAACGTTTGTATATTTAATGAATACCAGAGGAACAAAAATCCAACCAGGAAATATGCAATGTTAAAGTTTTAAGGAGATATAGCTCCTCAGAGCACAAAGTGTGACTTGCAGTCAACTGGTTGTGCTAGACCAGGAAAAGCCACAAGTTCAGTCCAACCACGATGGAGTGAGGTCTGGATACAGGGACCAGGTTAGTCCAGCTGAAAACGTAACCTTCTCAAAGTCTGGCATGAAGAGTTTTATTCACGGTGAAGGAGACTGTAAAGAGCAGGAAGAGTGTTGCTGATAGTCATTTCTGTTGCAGGATAAGCAGGACAGGTGCCATGGATGGTTGGCGCTCCAGCAAAAAGATCCAGTTGAGCATGGAAGATGGTCTTTGCTAGAGATTTGTTTTGGGGGTCACTACAGGCTGTCTTTGCTTCAGCAGGAAGTGCAGATCTTGTGTTGCTGGTCGTCGCTGGCTATTGCTCTTGTGTAAAGAATTGTCTTCACTGATGCTTCGTATTGGAAGTCGTCACAGGAGGCAGAGTCTCAGCACCAATGGGCCCATTTGTGGCCGGGAAGAGTCCAAACCTTCAGAATTTCATCTTTCTTGACAGGAGGAGCCCAACTGGTGGCAGACAGGATCCTGGGCCTAAGGAGACACATTTTGGGAGATCAGGAACTCACTCCAGCAGAGATCAGCAGGGCTCAGGCATGTCTAGTTTCAGGCAGGTCCAGTGTAGCAGATCAGATGGGCAGCTGCAGGGAGGCCTCTGTCCCTGTAGCTCATACAGGAGGTCAGCCATATGACCTTTAGAGTCGCTCAGGATAGCCTGGGATAAAGGGAGCAGGTCCAGTCTTCCTTGTCAGAGAGCAAGGCCATCCTCTGGCAGCAGAAAAGCAGTCTTCTGATAGCAGCAGGACAGTCAGTCACCTGGAGGGCAAGGTCGTACTTCTTCTGTAACATCCACAGGTCAAGGAGTGTACTGATGAGTGGCTCTGGAGGTCCAATATTTATACTTGGAGCCAGTCTTTGAAGTGGAGGGATTCCATATACTACCCACACATGTGCTTCTGGAAAATTCTACCTCCCATTTGTCAAGGCCCCAAGAGATCTGGGGTGACAAAAGACAAGTTTGATGAGGTTTTTTTCGTTACTTTCTGGACTGTGTGCTCTAGACACACATTAGTCTTGTTCACTGTAGCCCCTTAGAGTTGTAGAGATTATATTGTTGAGCAAACACTGTGGTTAGAAGCATCCCTTTGTGGCACTTGGTGTTTCTGAATAGCTCCCTGGACCAAACCCACTTAATCTACTTATGCTTGTCTGTTTAGTACTAGAGGGCGTGGAGCAGCCAAGTACCTTTCATAAGTGTTGATAGAAATACCACAGAAGGGTCTCTCAGCCCCACTTAGAGCTCATTAATCTTCACTCAAAGTGCAGGAGATATACAGCCGCCAAAACATACTTAAAATAAATGTAAAAACTGCAAAATTATTACCTGCAAGCAAATGTCAGTGGTAAAATATTTCCAGAGATTCACACTCTTCAATCTTCACTGAAAAGGGTCAATGAGTTTGTGTACCTAGATCTAAATCAATTGAAACTAAGATGGAAATTCTAAAATAACCAGCTTCTAATATAGGATGCCTCTGCTGCAAAGGTTAGAAATAACCTGGTAAAAAACATAAAGAGAAAACTGGAAATGCAAAGGAAGTAGGCGGGTCTTAGGTGAACCCTTGTCAGGCTAAAATCCAGAACCTTTTGAACCTGTCATTATGGATAGCGTTTAGATCGCTCCCTCTATCTCTTGTGGACTTATTTAATGAAAGACCTATCCTGGATCCAGAGGATGTGGTGAACTATCGCCCAATTACATTAGTTTCAGCTGTAGAGAATGTGCTGGTAAAAATAGTGGCTAAATAGCTAGCCCTTTGGACATCAGATCCATCCATGAGGACGGAGAAGCAGCAGGAATGCTTTGCTGGGACTGGGTTTCACAAAGTTGACAATGCGAGCCTTGTTCAGTGCTTCCTAATGTTGTTGTGGTGGAGTGGTTCAAATCCTGTCATTTTAAGACAGTGTTCAATCCGTCAGATTTGCAGGTTTAAAAATCAGCAAGCATTGAAACGTTGAGGTTCCTCAGGGATCAAGGCTTTTTCCTTTGCTTTTCAATATTTATGTTCAGCCTCTTTACAAAATCATCAACTCTTGGCTTTTCTGCATTCCCTGTGGGAATGACACACGGTTTGTCAACCATTTGGATAAGCATACTCTGGAATCCTTGGTTGAATTTCACAAGAGCTTGTCAACCATACAATACAGGATGAACTAATATGTTCTGCGATTGAATGCCAGTTAAACAGGACTTGTACTGATTGGAAGGAACAAGGAACGTTGGGCTGTTTCGACATGGCCAGGTAGAATGGGAATTGCACCGTTTTCCTAATTTAAAGATAAATCTTTGGAGATTTTCTTGACTTCCAGAACATGATCTTTTGAGACTTCAGACAGTCCTCAATATGTTTTATTAGTCTTCTGAGCAAGTTTGATCATGTAACCCATGAGCGACACGTATTGCAATGACTGCTAGGTAAGTAGAAATTTAGAGTTAGATGTTTACACTTAATGCATGAAGTATATTACTAACTGAACTGCTCTTCAGTGGTACAACTTCTTTTTCTGTATACTCTAGGGAAGGCTGTCTTTTTCTAAAATGATTTGTTGTGTAAGGTCATGAACTGAAATGTGTATAACAGGGCGAGCTCCTTCAGGTATTTTGGGTCTAATATATGGAATGCTTATCCACTGCAGCTGAATCATATTGACTGCTATCTCAAGTCTATATGGGCTTTAAATGCATATTTATTTTGTTCAGTTGATATATCGAGATTGACCGTTTTAATTGGCAGCCTTCATTGCCAGAGGAGGTTTTGTATAAGAACTGAAATCAAATCAGTCGGTTAAGGGATTAGTACCTAGGGTCTACATAGAAACATGAACATCATCAGGTACAAAAGGCAGATATATAAATATCTGCTTTGCATCCCTCAAGCTACCCCAAAACCAAGTTCTGAGAGTGGTGCAGAATTCATAGAATGAAACCACATTTGTAAGTTGAGCAATGAACACAACTTGAACAACAGTTGCTGGAAATAACCATAGATTCAACCATGACTAAGCCTAAGTAAACCAATCTATGAAGAAGCGAAAAAAGTTAACATTGAAGATCTTCTTGAAACATCACCAAAGGGAGAGACATAAAAGGGGCCATAAAAAGACAGTGAAAGCTCTTCTGTTTGTTAAAGACGAACTGAGAAAATGCCCATTTGACTGGTCAGACTTCAAAAAACCAATGTTCATTCTATGGATCAAGATAACTCAACCTCCAGCCTTGCATATCTTCCTTAGAGATCAGGGAGGAACATGGCTAGAACAATCTTTCGCTTTTGAAAGAAGGAGATATATGTCCCTAAAATATCAAACTATAAGGAGTAACTTGCTGGACTAATTTTCATGTGTCCATTTTTTTATCCCGAGGATACACAGTTAAACATGCATAGAATAACAACCATCCAAATGAGCAAACATATCAAGGAGGTGACAATAAAGATGGTGGCCTTCTCTTTAAAATCCTGGGAAAAACGAGACAAATGACAAACATCTGCTTTGAAAAAAATCTAAAAACATCAATAACTCTAACAAGGCTGGTGATGATGAGCTGAATGTATTCAAATCATAGACAGTTCTGCAAGGGTATTTTACCAGGAACTGAGAGGACGGGGGTGCCAGGGTAATTGTCGGATTAAAGTTTAGACATAAAATGCAACGCCAAATTTGATTCGGCTTAGGGCGAAGGAGAATTCTGTACATCATAAAATTGCCAAGTGACCTTTTTTAGTCTCCGTTTGTTAAGTTATTTTGTTTTAGTCTTGGGATAGGCTAAGACAATTGAAATGAACTCAAAGGAGAAAAGGAGAAAGGGAAGAAGAAAGAAAGAAAGTGGTTAAATGAAAGGATGACATGAATAACAGCAGCATGTCAGAGGCTTCAAATGATCTCATGTTGACTGTGAGTAGCTCATGCAAGTTTTGCTTTTTTGTGTCTGGCATTAGGCAATACATTTTGTTTTTAATAACACCGTATACATTATACCAAGTTTTGTGAGCTTTCAGTCAGCCCTCTTCATCCATTGGTCTGCTGTAAACACACATTGGCTTTTAGACATTGCTTGTTTCATAAAATTCATGTCTTCATACAAATACATTCACACACAAATTAAGCATTGCCATAGCCAAAAGTTAAGCCACCAACACCAGACCAATTGGTTTTTCCAGTGCTGTATTGGTTTTCATTTTGACACATGTAGCCCTGCCTTTACAATGGTAAATGCAAGATTGCAAGTGGCAGAATGCAAATAAAACTCTAAAATGGGACATCTGGTCAAATAAATTCCACAAGGGGAAGGTCATGACAAAAATGATTTAGATGAATTGTTTTTGAAAGATGGTCCTTCGAGGGCCCTGGGATCCTTCTCTAAGGCTGATGTTGACGTTTCCAGTGTGTAGAGGCCAAAAAAAAGGAAAATAGCCCATAAAATAACTTGAAAGAAAATCCAGCATTTCGTTATTCCAGCAACCGTAGAGCAGAAAGAGTTTGTAATGTAATGTGCTTCGTTAAAGCGAACATTACGTTACCTCTATAAATGGAGCAGGTGAGACTTTAAAGGCTTCCAATTTCTTTTGTCACTTGGGATGCCCATTTAACCTTTTTTATTGCATCAATTGATTTTTAGTAGAAAAGAAAAAACTTTACTGCCGATAATCTTGTTTAAAAGGAAAAGAGACTCCTGGGACTGTCTCTCTTCGCTGCCTGTCCCCATTTAGCAAGTGACGTGAAGGAGATTTGGCATTCGGAAGGTTAATCCTCTCTGAAAAAAATAGAACCCTACAAAATTCTAAATTTGCAGTGCAGCAATTTGGGGAAAAAATGCGATGGGAAATGTTGGTTATGCAGCACTAGACATTCAGTACTCAGGGGATCAATTATAAAAAAAAACACTCATTCAGCGATTTCTATTCAAATGAACACCTGAAGAGGAGGTCTCGGTGGTTTTAAAAGAGTGTGGATATTGCTGGATAAATGTTAGTCCAATAAAAGAGATCATCAGCTGCTATTTGCGTGCATTTAAGTTGACACTGAAAAGATATTTGTAGAGCGCGGGTTCTCCCATCGTTTCACATCTTTTCTTTCTTTCTTTCTTTCTTTCTTTTTAACCCCGTGTTTTCTTAACGCTTTGCAAACTGAACCAGCGTTACCCGTATGAACGTCATTCTCTAGATTAAAAGGGTGGTACTTGATGCACCTGGACGCGGAAGGAGCCAGAGCCCCCATCCCTTTCCCTTAAGCCCCCTCCTGTACCTATATGTATATTTAATCATGCGCTTGGAGGCACAGTCACGGCCGCCTTAATAAGAATTCACGATTCCATGTTGCTAAACCGCCATTTGCATTTGCCCTCCAGTCGCAGAACACGGCGGCCATTTGTATTCAGCAGTATACGGCCTGAACAGAAATGGAATCAAAAGTACCTATTTTTAATGGCACGACATTTTTTGTTTGAATATAGACTATTATATTTTTACGGCAGGGGATGAGCAGATACATCACAGAAGCCGGCAGTTTAGGTAGGCCCAGCCATTGACACAAGCCTATGGGGAGAGATGGCCTACAGAGATGCATTCTAGTCACTGTTTCCCTGAACTCTACTCAGTTGACCCCAGAGGGGGCAAAGCACCTGGTAGACTTTGTAAATCAGTAAAAAGGTAGATGGGAAATTATAAAACAGACAATAACTGAGAAACCAAGACTAAGAAATAAATGCAACTTTGCGTAGAAATGAGAACAAAAACAGTACATGAAGTCAAAAAAGTTCTAGGGCAGAAACAGATATGCAGTAGTAATGAGGGTGGAAGACCATTGCTCGAGAACAAGTCTATGAACCTATTGTGTAAAAGGTAGGCATGGAGTGGAAGAGTGTTAATGGGCCTTGAAGCCCTTGGGGTCCATTAAGATGACGGGCGGACTTTGCCCGCCCGTCATCCTATCGTAAATCGGGACCGCCCGCCATAAGGACGGGGGTCCCGGGGGTGCCATTAGGATGTGCCAGCCACAGTGGCGGGCACATCCTGTATTTTCAGCATTGTGGCGTGCGGTGCTCTCTGCACCGCCCGCCACAATTCTGAAAATGCAATTTCACATTGTCATTTGCAAAGCAGCAGGCACCGCGCGGTTCGCCAAATACCGATTTCAGCAATGGTGCAGGGGGTGTCACTTTGACACCCTCTAGCACCCTAAATACAGGCATGTGTGCCATGTGGCACACAGACATGCCCTAAGGGCATGTCTGTCTGTCACATGGCATAGGTGTGCATGCACACATGTGCATGCACACCTGGATTCGGTATTTAACCACCCAATTGGATTGGGTGGTAAAATACCGAATCTGAAAGGCCTGTAGCACTGGAAACAGTGCTACCTACATCAGGAATTTTCCGAATCGGAAAAATTACCGATTCGGTATTCTACAGATTCGGTAAATTTACCTAATCTGTAAATTTACAGATTCTGTAAAATATAGCCCCCTACATCTCAATCACCAAATACCGGTCGGTAACGGCCGAATTCGGCCGTTACCGACCGGTATTTGGTGACCTACATCGGGCCCTGTGATGTCTCTTAATAGTGATGGTTCTTTTTCCCCCCTGCTTTCTCTCACAGGTTTACTACCTTTCTCTTCCTCCTCCTTTCTCTACTATCTGATACTCTCTCTTGTTCTAAATCGAAGCTCTATGATGAAAAATAACTTCCACTCCCCAAACATGAGTGTTGGTCGCCAATTACACATTAACACAGGGGATAGCTCAGAATCCTCTCTATCTGTTTTTTTTCCAATGATCGTACAAAAGAAATACAAGTTTGTAGCAAAGAATGGGTCAGTCAGTAAGAAAGACTGACTGCATTTGTCTGGTTTAAAAGGCCTCTTCAGGAATTTTTTGAAAGCCACTTGTGCTGTCCAGGAAGGCCCTTCCATGAGGGTCCATACCATGTTAAGTCTTAATGGTCTAATACTACCCACCGGACAGAACGTATTTCCATTTCATATTTATTGTCTGGCTGAACAGTGCAGCTGTCCCCAGATAATTATGTAGGCATCACTAGAGAGGGGCTTTGGCTCCACCCATATGTTGGGAGCCAGCAGTAAATGTTTCAATTGAACAGAAGTTGTGTACTTCCACAAAAAAAAGGTGCCTGTCTACCACACAGCTGTGATCATTTTTTGTATATTTATCCAGCTACCTGAGTTAGTACTTTCAGGAGCACCACCTGACATTGTAATGCTATTAAAGTGTCTTCAATAACTAGATATTTTATGGTGTTTTTCTCTGGCAGCAGCACAGATGGGAGGAGTGTAGTCGCAAACCTACAAGGATTTCTAGGTCTGTCTTGAAAGTGCATCCATCCAAAGCCAGACAATCTATTGGCATTGCCAATGCTTGTTTAGGGTAGTGTGTGAAATGTCACATGTATTTGACATTGAAGCGCTTCAGTAGAACTGATTAGGGACAGTAAATGCACGTTATTTCAGTATCCATTCAAATGTAAAAATTAATCCATAATATAGAATATTTTCCAGGTGTCAATTTGAACTGGCTTCACTTAAAAAATAATGAACTCTTCGGTTGTGCTAAGTCACTGTCAGACGGTCCACTTTATAGCTGCTCGGGTTATTGTGGTTGATAACATTAATCTGTAGTTCCCTTATCAAGCCCGATACTCCTGCTATCAGAAATGTCCCTTGAAATGGGGAATAACACATATAAACATTATTTTAATGTGTATGAATCTGCAACGTTAGTAATGCAATGTTAGTAAGGTACTGTTCTGATATTTATATAGCGCTAGCGCTGTCCATACATTTTGAGATGCCAAAAGAGCTTACCTACTTGTTGGTGCAACAGGGTTCCATTTTCTCTGCAGTAGAGTTGTATGACTTCATTTGTAATCCTGTCACTCTACTTTCCTTTAAAAAAAGCAAAATCCTGTTATATGTATGGACATCCCAATTTAACATGATTTTAATTAAACACCTCTGACTTTCTGTAACTGAGAACTAGAGAATGCTTTCTGAATATTTTCATTTAGATATCTCCTTGATAGCACTTTGCCAGGGCCGGTTTTGGTTCCCAGCCCGGCCTGGGCCTTGATGATGTAGTCACATGAAGGAAAAGCAAGCGTCTGACCTTCGAGAAGGCGAACCCAGCATATCAACACGACTAGGAGCAGCCTTTCATGCAAGGGCGTAGCTGTTAGTTTGCAGCCAGTGCAGTGGTACATGGGCCAAATGGGACGAATCAACCTACCCTACATCAACTGCAGGTTACTTAACAAGACAACGGGGTAAAGCGAGCCTAAAGATACGGGGCCTCATTTATGAAAAGTGACGCATCGCTGCGTGAAAACAGCGATGCGTCACTTTTCACTGCGCTCTCCCTGCGACATGATTGATGCGTCATATTTATAATATGACGCATCATGTCGCAAGGAGTTACAGATACGTCAGTATTTCTGACGTATCTGTAGGCGCAAAAGTGACGCATTGCTGGAGTGTGTCACAAAAGTGACGCAACTCCAGCAATGCTTCCTTTCACATGGGGAAAGCCCCATGTGAAAGGGCTTGCGTCAGTCTTACGCCTGCTGTGAGGCAGGCGCAAGATTTTGACGCAACAGCGTCCTAAAAGTGACGCAGTGAAATCTATGAGATTTCACTGCGTCACTTTTACGAGGCTTTTTGCGGGTGAACGCCCCCTCTGCATACATTATACCTGACGCAGGTATAATGTAGCGCAGGGGTTTACAAAGTGACGCATCTGCTTAGATGCGTCACTTTGTAAATAGTGCGCATCAGGAGGCATGTGTTACGCCGCCGATGCGTCACAAAAAGTGACGCATCGGAAGCGCAAAACTCACGCAAGGCCTCATAAATGAGGCCCACGGTAGCTAGGTAGAGAGAGTGAAAGGTGAAAGACAAAGAGGAGAAAGAGAGAGAGTAGGAGAGAAAGGAAGCGAAATGAAAGTAAGGTAGGTGCGTAAAACAGACTATAGTGAAGCAGGAGAAAACAGCGAAGTGAAGGTATATGCAAAGCCGAAACATCAGTGGAGATTGGAGAGAAAGGAAAGGAAGATGTGAAATGCAGGAGGGAATGCGGCAGAGTGAAAGGTGGAGAGCAGCAAGAGACAGAGAAAGTAAGAAGAGAAGAGAGTGAACATATACGAGGAAGGATGAAGAGGTAATGGAAAAATAAGGAAGAGTAGGAAAAAGTAAGGAGATACAGTGGGCTGAGCGAAAATGGACAAGAGAGAGCGAGGCAAGGGCAAAAACAAGAAAGGAGATGGTAACCGTCAGCGGAGAGTGGAGAATGGAGGAAGGAAGGGAACAGTGGAGGGACACAAAAGGAGAGGGGGGGGAGTGGACGGTGAAGGTGACAGGTAAAGTGATACGAGGGAGAGAGGCTGGAGAGATTCAGGAAATGACACAGGAAAGAGAAACAGGGAAACAGGGGACCAGGGGCATAGCCATCATTAGTGCAGCAGGTGCAGTGGCACTCATGCCCGGGGAAGTGAAGGGCTAACTGCACCCCATGTTCTGCTGCGTACTACCAAACCACCGCTGGGGCAGGGGTGATTTTTTCTACTTGAATTAGGGTCCGTGGCAACCGTGCCAGGCCACTGATTCGGGGGGCGCCCTGACAGAGGAGCAGCGGAACGTCTCCGCATAAATCAGTCTGCAGACTGTTCTTTTTAATTGTGCAAATATACTGTTTGCTGCACCGTCAGACACGATCCTCCCAGGGCCCATAACCGTGGACGTGGCGCGCGCTAATCAGAGACGTGCACCCGGCTGCCAGCTCTAACGGCGCAGGTGGGGGACAGTCACCGGTGGAGGCTGGTGCTGTGGTTAACGAGCGTGCAGTATTTATGCAATCAATAAGTCTAAAAGAACCATTTCCCCTGTCATCTGGTAATGCAGGCTACCACTCTCTGGCTGCACGCAGCGCGCCAAAACAAAAAACAGCTTGTCCGGGTGTGGATTGAAAAATGCCATTGTTCGGGATGCTGAGGTCAGGTCCTTAACACTAGAGTTATTTACTGGGAGCTCCTGTCGTCCAAAATTCTCAAGCCCTTCTTCCCTGGTTCACGATGTATCACATTTAATAGAATAAGATGCATATATTCTTTAGATATTTTTTGTGTTTTGTATCTTTGGTTTTCTACCGTGCCGACATTATAGAACATGAAAAACATGGGTCTTCAGTCAAGTCAAGTCAAGAATGCTTTATTCGGTTGCTTCATAAAACAATCATAAAAGCACAAAGAAAAGAAAATACATCATTACATGATTTACATTTTAAAAAGAGAAATGTACTTATCGTATCAAGTTAGAAAGTGCAACAATTAACAATCTATGATGATAAAAAATATCTATACATAGTATAAGAACAGAAAAAAATCCTCTTGATAATTTTATGCCTAGTACATTATTGAGTTAAAACATTATTAAATTCACCTATATTATATCCAGAATAAAGCTCTAAATAATCATAGAATTCCTCTGTCTCAAGACTTTCTTTAAGTAAGTCACTATTTTAAATGGCTGTGTACATCTTCAAGCTGTTGTAATACAAGTAGGGCGGGTCTTCGGTCAGTGTTACAACAGCTTTTTTATTCTACCTCACAAGTACACTGTCCATATATGACGACCATCCTGTTTTCCTGTACCTGTGTAAGGCAGGCGCGGTGCGTCCATTGGGGCGTAGGGGCGAAGCCCCACTAAGCCCCATGGACCCACCACGTCGTCACTAGAAGCCAAACACAATTATTTTAAAAAATCGCGCTATCTGCCGGCCGGGAAACCGGGAGACACCCGACCTTCCCGGAGTGCGCAAGGGGGGGGGGGGGGGGGGAGAATCGGGCTGCTGCAGCTGCGCAAGTGTATTTTTGGGCACAAACATGCCCGCGCATGCGCAGATCGTTTTCTTGTGAATTCCCCCTTAGAGAGAGGACCAGGGGGCGGGCCGCAGCCCCCGGGGTTACACAGGTCGACTGGGCGAGGAGTCATGGTGCCCCCCCAGCCAATCCTGGCGCAGGATTGGCTGGTCAATACATAGCCGGGTTACATAACCCCTGACGGATAGCACGGCCGACTTTGGTGCTGGGAAACCAGGTTCGAGCCTCTTATCGAACCATACAAATGTATACATGACTTACTTTGGTGTTAAATAAATAGATATTTTAAAAAACAAATAAAAATGATGTTCCGACTAAGGTGTGAAATTGGTGTCGAATAAATACATGTTTTTAAAAACAATTAATATTAATCATGCATCATTGGTGCTGGAGTACAAGGTTCGAGACTGGTATTAAACACTGACAAGCTGTGTGCAAGTTATATGGTCATAAAAATACATGAATGATGGATGCAGGATGGGTGGATGCATGAATGGATGCAGGATGAATGATGGGTGGATGAATGGATGGGTGGATGCATGAATGAATGATGGATGCAGGATGGATGCAGGATGGGTGGATGGGTAGATGAATGAATGATGGATGCAGGATGGATGCAGGGTGGATGGATGGGTGCATGAATGAATGATGGATGCAGGATGGGTGGATGGATGGATGGATGATGGATGAATGATGGGTGGATGAATGGATGGGTGGATGCATGAATGAATGATGGATGCAGGATGGGTGGATGAATGAATGATGGATGCAGGATGGATGCAGGGTGGATGGATGGGTGCATGAATGAATGATGGATGGATGGATGGATGGGTGGATGCAGGAATGGATGCAGGATGGATGATGGATGGGTGGATGGATGGGTGGATGGATGCATGAATGAATGAATGATGGATGCTGGATGGGTGGATGGGTGGATGGATGGGTGGATGAATGAATGATGGATGCAGGATGGATAGGTGGATGGATGGGTGCATGAATGAATGACGGATGCAGGATGGATGGGTGGATGGATGGATGGATGGGTGCATGAATGAATGATGGATGCAGGATGGGTGGATGGATGGGTGGACACATAAATGGATGCAGGATGAATGATGGGTGGATGAATGGATGGGTGGATGCATGAATGAATGATGGATGCAGGATGGGTGGATGAATGAATGATGGATGCAGGGTGGATGGATGGGTGCATGAATGAATGAATGATGCAGGATGGATGGATGGATGGGTGGATGCATGAATGGATGCAGGAATGGATGTAGGAATGGATGATGGATGGGTGGATGGATGGATGGGTGGATGAATGAATGATGGATGCAGGATGGATGGGTGGATGGATGGATGGGTGCATGAATGAATGATGGATGCAGGATGGATGGGTGGATGGATGGATGGATGGGTGCATGAATGAATGATGGATGCAGGATGGGTGGGTGGATGGGTGGACACATGAATGGATGCAGGATGAATGATGGGTGGATGGGTGGATGCATGAATGAATGATGGATGCAGGATGGGTGGATGAATGAATGATGGATGCAGGATGGATGCAGGGTGGATGGATGGGTGCATGAATGAATGATGGATGCAGGATGGATGGATGGGTGGATGCATGAATGGATGCAGGAATGGATGCAGGAATGGATGATGGATGGGTGGATGGATGGGTGGATGAATGAATGATGGATGCAGGGTGGATGGATGGGTGCATGAATGAATGATGGATGCAGGATGGGTGGATGGATGGGTGGACACATGAATGGATGCAGGAATGGATGCAGGATGGATGATGGATGGGTGGATGGGTGGATGGATGGGTGGATGGATGGGTGGATGGATGGATGCATGAATGAATGATGGATGGATGCAGGATGGATGGGTGGATGGATGGATGGGTGGGTGGATGCATGAATGAATGATGGATGCAGGATGGATGGGTGGATGGATGGATGGGTGGATGCATGAATGAATGATGGATGCAGGATGGATGGATGGGTGAATGCATGAATGAATGATGGATGCTGGATGGATGGGTGGATGCATGAATGAATGATGGATGCAGGATGGATGCAGAATTGGTGGATGGATGGGTGAGTGGGTGGATGGATGGATGGATGGGTGGATGCATGAATGATGTATGGATGGATGCAAGGTGGTTCGGCTCGCTCGCTGCGCTCGCTTGCTGCGCTCGCTCGCTGCGCTCGCTGCGGTGCAATATGCAAATTAGTTTACGCCCCACCACTTTCAAATGTCACCAGCCGCCCCTGGTGTAAGGTTTATCTCTGTTTGTTTTCCAGTGCTCTCATTTACGTATATTGTTGCCCTTTCCGAGCAACTGTAACTTTTCCTTGTAAATTTCTCTAACATCAGCGAGTCCTGTCTGCACTACGTAAAACTGCAAATAATTGTCGTGCAACACACTAATATATATATTTTTTTAAACAACGACAAAAAAAGATCAACTATGTCCATCCCTATAGCTTATTCAGAAAGCCACAAGGGGTGTGGCTGCTACTGGTGCTTCAAGTGCAGTGGCACTGGAGCAGAGAGCCCTCAGAGTCCCATTGTTATATTATGTTAATTTATATTTGTAGAGCACAAATCACCAAAAGGTCTCTAAGCGCTTGCAGCATTGATCAAGAACCAGGCAATCCCTTATTCCTGCTGGGCTCAGCACTATTAGGGTGAGCTTATCCAAATGCCTCAGTGAACAAGATGGTCTTGAGTTTCCTGCTGAACGGGAGTAAGTTGGCTTCCCCACGCATACTGTCCAGTAGCTTGTTCCAGAGCTGGGAAATCACAACTGAGAAGGCCCGCCCTCCCAAGGTGGCTCTATTAAAGCGCGGGCATGCCAACAGGCTTGACTCAGATGAACGGAGGCATCATCCTGGCACATAAAGCTTCAAACAGTCTTTGATGTAGTTTGGCGCCACTCCATTGAACCCTCATACTACTGCCCCAACCGCAGTATAATGGGTCATTTGCGATGCTTGCATCAGGGCCCATTGAACTCTTGCTATTCTATTGAAAATGACACTATTGCTTGGAAGGCCGATACCAGGCGGGTCTTGATGTAAGGAGGTCTCTTCAAGCTAAATTTGTATGCGTGCTAACTGAGAAAATGCACGTGGGAAAAAGTCATGATTTTTATTGAAGACACGGAGGCAATTATTGAATTCCCGATAGAATTGGAAAAAAAGGTTTGTCAGGAAAGGAAGCAGTCACATGTTGGGTAAGGTAGTTTTTATTAAAAAAAAAATTAACTACTCCAAAAAAGTTCTCAAGGGAACCACTATAATAAAAATGTGAAGGTACTGTGCTAAATGTTTGCTACAGATATTTCAGTGCGAGGCTGACTACTATAAATCCTGCACAATGTGTTGGATTTTGCTGACGCGGCAACTTCAGACCACATTTACATAACTATATGTGGCTACACATTATATTCACTGTTAAACCAATGGAGTGTAAGTACAACAGGCTTAGCCTGCTGATGGTTTTTGAATACTTAAGCATTTCGGAGTCAATCCTGGAGTACAAACAAAAAGAAGGTCTGGCTGTATCAGAAAAATGACTTGTTTTATATAGTACTTCATACAATACTTCTGCCGTTTCTAAGGGGCACATGTATCACTGTTTTTTGCGGTCGCAAAGGGGCATATTTTGCGAATCTGCCCATTTGCGACCGCAATTTGATGCATCATCCCAAACGCAAAAAACGCTATTTAAGTAACTGCAAAATTTGTGATTACTTAAATTGCGATTGCATTTAGGAAATCGCATATTGCGATTCCCTAAATGCAATGCAACAAAAAAAATAGTGATTTTGCTTTTAAGAAATGCATAGTACCATCAACTTAAAGTTGGTGGTTTTGCAAAAGCTTTGAAAAATACACAAAAGTGCATTTTTCAAAGTTCTATGTTGCACAAATACATGTCCTTGGGGCATGTGTGTGTGCAACATGTTTTTTAATTGCACTTTCAGTGTGCATCAGGGTGTCCTTTTGGCACCCTCGCACCCTTGAAATTGCATGTGCAATTGGTACTCGCAAATTGAGCATTCAATTCCCATTGATTCTATGGGCCTTTAGGCCCACAGTAATGAATGGGAAGCCATTCCTTATTTGTGATTCGCAATTTGCGAGTTGCAAATAAGGAATGTGCAAGAATCGGAAAAAAAATTGCAATTCCTACATGCATAAGGAATTGCGATTCCTAAATTGCGATTTCTTAAAACTCGCAATTTAGAAATCGCAATTCCTAAGTTTGATGCATGTGTGCCCTTGTGCTGTAAATAACAGGTGTTACTAATGCATATGTAGTGGCACTGAATTTGCAAACCTAAAAAGGGAAGTTATAGAAGGCTGGATTGGCTTTGCCAGGATGCAAACTTGTAATCTACAATCACATTAGTGGGCTAGTGATGTCCTCAAACTTATTGCAGTTTGCCATATTTGTTAATTTTTCAGCCACCAAGAACATGATTCACTAAGGGGCATATTTGACGTTCGGGTGGCACAAATCACAAAATCATATCTGTGAGGCCATGCAAAGCCATTATGCATGGCTTTGAATGGCCTCATCTATATGGAGTAAGGCAAGGCAGCACAGCACTGCCTTAACCGCATCAACGCTGAGCAGATTTACCGCTCTGCGCTGACTTTTGCGGATTCGCATGTTACGTGACGAGCTGGGCTCGTCATGAGCGTGCGAGGAGGCTACCTCATGACGAGCCCAGCTCGTCATGAGCGTGGAAGGGGTTAATCTGTGCTCGGGAGGTGTTCCATGGGCGTTGCGGTGGGTTTTCCCACGCAACACCCATGGATTTTGACACTTCCCCAGATTTCCGAGAGGATGTAAACCTGGGGTAGCGCCAAAACCTTACTCCTCCCGAGGTGAGGTGTAACGAGGAGAAATATTGTTATTTCTCTATCTTTTTACTCTTTCTATGTGTGCTGCATTTTGAAACACACATAGAAAGAGGAAAACGGCTCTTAGGATTGTTTCTGTGCAGGAAGGTACCCCTCCTGCTGACAACACAGGCACCCTTGCACCGTAGTGCAAGGGTACCTGCGTTGGCGCTAGGCTGCCAAAACAGTGCCAGCACAGGGGGAAAGAAAAGGAATACACTGTATTTCATAAATATGGTGCATTCCTGCCCTTTCACTTTGGCGTAGGGCAGCACATCAAGCTGACTTGCTGCGCTGCGCAAAATCCCCATAAAGGAGGGCCTACGTTTTTGTTGCACATTGGTATAATGTATGTATACAACATTTTAAAAAAAGAATTCCTCTGAAAAATCCAAGTCTTGATTCCCAAAATCTGCAAATATTTCCATGACACGAATGGATTTACAATTGCTGAACATTCTCAAGCTATGTGGATTCATTACATATTGAATATGTGAGCAAGAGGTTGAGAAATCAGTCTTTCACTGGAAGAATTATGAGAGTGGGAAATGCAAACATGATGAACACCTTAAAGTTCTAAAGTTGAGATTTAGATGAAGTGTAATCAGTGTAGTAATTGTGGGAAAGTGCCACTAGCATCCTCACTTATTTAAGGGGGAGTCATGGGAGGTATTTCTTCAAATGAAAACATATTTACCATTAGAACAAAACAAGGTAAATAAATAGATTTAGCAAATGCACCTTTTCCCTAATATTATGCTTTTCTCAGTGGACAATGTGCAGGAGGACGGCTACGGTGGCAGTAGAGGCCTGTGCTTGTAATCCGGAAAATGTGCAGCTTTCCCTGGTGTACAGTCTGGAATTCTTGTGAGCAGGGCTTTAAGTGTGCCGGGTTCTGCCGGAGCTAAGCACCAGCAGGTCTAAAAAGCAGGTGCCGAGATGGGTCCCTATCGGGCTCTCCATTTATGCCCACACACTTAGTGAAAAAAAAAATCTTACCTCTGCAGCAGTGCCACCCTTCACTGCCTTTGAGGTAACATCAAAGAGACTCATTATGGTTCTTTCACAGTCTCATCATTTCAGAACTAAAGCATTTTCAAATGCCGTGCAACGAAGACATAGTTGTTGCTTATTTATCTTATGCCGAAAACAACCGTTGACAAAGCCAATAGCCCTGGCTTGTTTTGGGTGTAATATTGCTTGTTGTGTCATATATCTGGACGCAGTGACAGAAACAGCAAAATACCAGTCAGGCGACACACTAAAGATTTTCAGTTAATGTGTTTTCTAAGTCATGCCCTTAATTACATCGACCACGCCTCCTTGAGAGCCCCCCCCGTTTTTTCATCCCACTTAAAGCCCTGCTTGTGAATATGCGAAAATTTGTAAATATTAGCAATGCTTAGGCATAAATGGAGCCATCTATGAGTGTTTTGCGACTCTGGCTCTAAATTAATAGATCTCCTTCCTATCTAATATGATTGAAGCTGTGATCTAGTGTTTGCTTGGCTAACTTTCAACCAGTTCATCTGATGTTTGATTCCCGCTTCCCCACTTGAACAAACTGTGTGATCTCAGACATTTCCATTAGTAATCCGATCCTTAGCACGTTTACTTGCCAAAATTAGTAGCAGATAGAAACCAGTTTTAAATTTAAATGCTGCAATAAAAGCTGGGGTGGGAAACTACCTCGTAAGCATTGAAACAAGAGGCAGCAAAGTGTTTTCATCAGCATTCGAAGTACATTAGAAAAAGCATGTGAACTTTGATGCTGTGTGCAATGGGGGCAGGGCGAGTGAGCATGGAAGGTGGGTCAAATGCGTGGCTAAAAAAAATATTCTGTAACCTTTTTTCGTCTTTCACCTTCAGATAGTTACATATAAAATAGCGCACGAATTAAATGAAAAATGAATGCAAGTTGAGTTAATTATTGGGAAATCTACTACTGTACATTTTAAAACCTCTATTAATTAATAGACTGTAGATGTCAGTGTGTGTAACAGGAGAGCAACAACATTTAATCCTAATTGGAGCAGTGGAGAATAGTGACTTGTGTATGTTCAGTAGCGGCTGCCTCTGGACCGGGGTGGAATGGCAAGGGGGGAGGGATGAAAAAAATTAAAAATAACCGTAACTTCTTCTTCGCTGCTGCAGCCGCCGCCGCCGCCACATGTCTCTACTCCGCCCTCGCCAGCACTGGAAGCACCAAGGCTCCTGGACTCTTCCAGCCTATCACGACGCTGCAGGAGGAGCATTGTGATTGGTCTGAGCTGCTTGTTTGGCCGTTCAGGCAGTGCATGTGAGCCTGGGCATGTTCTCCACTGGGCTGTGCAACACAGCCCAGTGGTGAACATGCCAAGTGTGCATGACTGTTTGGCTGTCCCCAGAGGGCCAACCAAGCCGTCATGCACACGTAGGGAGGGAGTGCAAACCACTCCTGCTCCCTCTGACTTCGAGGAGCCTAGCCCCACCTCGCCCGACCAGACTGGAGTCCCGCAAAGAAAAAAAAATTATAATAACTTCTTGTTATTATCATTGTGTTTTTATTTTCCATTGCACAATGAGCAGTGGGGCGACACTCCTCCACCTGAGCAAAAGAGCCACCTCTATGTATGTTTAGCGCTAAGAGGTTCCAGTCTGTGGCAGAAAGAAAGAACTGTGATTTTTTAATTCAATACCATGCAGAAAGAATAAATCTGTCATGAGGAAACCTTCAGTGATTCCATCAATTAAAGCCAATCGCGGCTTCCAGGCGCCATTTCCATTTGCATATGGACCAGTTGCGTACATTTACATTTCTTTCAGGGACGCAGACATCTTGGTAAGAAAGTCTTGTTTAGCGGTCTGTGCCTCCCTTGGTTTCACAGCACAGTAGACTTCCTGCCTTATACTTCAGCTGAAGCTTTTCAACTCTCTGAATTAGCCGTCCCGGAACGGTGTCTTCTCACAACAAGCATTTGCAATGCAATCGGTCTCGCCTTTGGGACCTTATATGTATTTAGCTATGCAGCACATTAGCCTGGGTGCTGTAACATCTACCGTTCTTTAACATGGAGGGAAAGTAAGCACCAAACTGCGTGACACGCCAGGTATGGGAACATATGGAGAGAAATATTGCTGTTCAGCGGGAAATTGTATAGTCCAAAGCTCTGTTTTTAATATAAAATCAGGGCTTCAGTGGTCATATCACTGAAAATACAAGATTTTAAAAAAATATTGTCTACGGGTGCTCCTGGAAGACTATTTCTATAGACTGGAATCTAGAGAATGCTGAAGTGATTCTGGTATTTTACTGATCTCTGCTGGTCGTGTTGTATCAAGAAAGTTAAATAGAGGCAGGTGGCAGAAAAATTAAAAAAAGAAAGATCCTCAGCAGAAAGCAATTCTGTCTGGTATTTTACTGACCTCTACTGGTCCTTTTCTATTAAGACAGTTAAATAGAGGCAGTTGAACAGAAAAAAAGTCCCTAAGCAGAAGCAGACAAGTCCTAGGGCTGATCTCAGAGCCCACAAAGTACATACACATATAAGTATATACTAATATATAAGTAAGTGCTAAAGTATATACAAGAGGTCTTGAATGCTCGACCTAAAAAGTAGGGGAAAGTTTTTTCTTAAATTAAATGAAGTATGGGCGCGTTGTGCCCCTCAGATGGTGCCCACTTCAACCACTGGTTTCCATGATCTATTTTCAGTTCTTCTAGTTGCAAATCTTAATTTAATCTCTACCTTGAACAAAACAAAGCTTTATCCAGGGGCGGCCTTAGGCATGTGCAAGCTGTGCACCTGCACAGGGCCACCAAACCCCAGGGGCAACAATGCCAATATATATCCTTAATATAATAATCCTCTGAGGATGGATACATATTTGCGTGGTGGCCTTTGGCAGGGATTTGGCGGCCTCCGGCTCTGTTCCACTTCCAAACACCCTGACCCCCCCTCTTCACTGGCCTCCGTGCTCTGCCCCACCTGGACCCCCTCTTCCGGGGCCCCCTACCTACGCTCCCTGCCCAGGGCCGCCGTGAGCCTAGAGTCGCCCCTGCTTTATCACAGAACTAATATTGTGAGACCTAACAATAAACCATACGTATAACTGAAATAGCCTGCGAGATGCACTACGTAGCTGGCATGTGCTTCTAAGATCTATTTCTAGCCTGTTATTCACAGGTTTGAAGGTTGGCATGGATAACTCTGCCTTTCATCCTTCGGTGGTCCACAGAGGAATAGCAACATTTGTTATTTTCAGCTATAAGAAATAGCAAAATCTGCGGCAGATGGAACTTGATAAAAATACCTTATTATATTCCAGAACCGGAAAGTTGCATTGTAGTAATATCGCGAGACTAACTACGGATCGGGTAGCGCACGTGCCCTACGCAGGAACACTGGCCGCTAACCGTAAACTAATTCTCCATGCTCTTCCATGAGACAGAAATACCAATAAAAGACTGTGGTTAAATCTTTTCAGAATATAGCATTTGTGACACTGAGGAAGCTTTTCTCGTTGATAAAAGCAAACTGTGAGATGTGCTCATCATGATTTTTATCTGTATTTGTAAAAGGGAAAGCAACGCGGTCCTCTCTTGCTGACTAGATCTCACAACATACAGAAAGCTCAGATTTGAGATCCTATAGTGACACCTGCTGTCCGGATTAAGGTATCGACGAAGTCACCGAATTCAGTTAGTGTTAAAACATCGACTTTTGGAAAATAAGTGAGAAAAGACGTGCAGTGGTGCTGCAACAATTCTCAGGGTGAAGATGATGTCCTAAAAATTGCCATGGTCGTCATTCACCAAAATGCCAGAGGTAGCGACATCACACGTCCTTTTACCTTACTGACATCGAAGGAAGTGGCATTAAATGACTCTTGACCCTGAATCTTACCAGGAAGTGTTGTGACTTGACCTGAACCCGGATGGTATCACAGTAAACGACATCACTGAAGTTACATTATAACGGTGTCATTAATATAAAACTACAACTCCAATGTCTCTTTTGGATCCAAGTATATTAGGGTGTATGGATATAGCCTTTGAAAGTGGTGGGGTGTAATACAATAGTGCGTTAAATTGTATTGAGCAAAGCGATTGAACCAGAGCTTTTTGAATGGTTTCAGGGATAAGGAGGTCTCCCCACAAGAAAAATGTAAACAAATGGGTCATGGAGTGCATTTTAAAGCAACCTTTTCAGACAAATGTGCTAAAAGCTGTGAGCTATGAAAGAGCACTTTTAAAATATGTCTTTTCATAATGTGCTAAGCCATTGAAACAGGGCATTCCACAGGAGTTGATCCCCTGTTTTTTTCAACATTTTCTATGGGTGAAATCTTATGCCAACAATTACATATAATATTCCAGCCCCAGAATGTTTCTATTAATGTTATCTATGTACCATGGATGACCCCTATGTCAAAATGTATCTCTGGTATAAAAAAGAGCCAGCATTTTGTCAAGTTTGTTCCCCTACTATATGCCACAGCCATCATCGTGCTAGCGTTAGCATTTTGCCATGTCCCATACCAAGAATCACTTCCAGAATGCCTGCTCCAGCCTTTTGCCATGGATGTGTCATATATCAAGCATTATCTCATATATGCCAGATCCCTCTCTGTAATAACTGCCTCCAGCGTGCCAGTACTGGTGCTTTGCAAGGGCCAAAAAGCATACTGGAAAGCAAAGCACCACATGCTCCCTCATGCTAATTTACATTCACTGACTCACGATCTTTTTCAACTCCTCGCTCATAATCATTGTCACTTACACTTATTCATTCTCCCTCTCTTGCACTCAATCTTATACAATGTCACCCATTCTTACACTGATTAACGTAGAGGTACTTGTTAACAGTGACATTTTCCGGTTTGCTGTTTTATACAACGTAAACTGGAAAGGTATTGGAGCACTTCACATGAGCTCTAGTTACATTACAGATGGAACCCATTCATCATTTGTGTTTTTAGGCACAGAGAGTAAGCAATTTGCCCAGAATCACATGATGTTGATCTAATGCAGAGACTCGAACCTGGTTCCCCAGTTCCAAAGTCAGGAGCTTTGGCCATTATGCCACACCCTCTCCCCACCTTGATGCTCCTGTTTCACATCTTATGTTCCCAACTTCCGGTCCTGCCAAACAACACCTACGTTTTGCAGTCATTTGTGAACTAAACTCCACCAACCGGTGAGGTATAAGCATAGTGCAGAGCTCCTCCCTCATTCCATCTGACCTGATCCACCTTTTCCTCTCCTCTTCTCCCCCCAATGGCTGCACCAAGTAGTTTACAACGAACCAACGAAATCAGCACACCATCACATTCACATAAGGTAAAGTGAAGTGAAGAGACTATAAAAGAAAACTTTTTCTTTTACAAAAAATGCAATATAATATTCATGCCACTAAACAAACATACTTAATCATACTGGATGACTGCACACTGTGTGCTATGTAATCTACTTATTCAATGTTATTCAGGTAAACCAACTTTTTCAATACCAGTTAAGAGCACAAAACATTCAGACTATGAATCTTAAAAGTATCTCAAAGTACTGAAATATGTTACTTTTGCTGCGTTGATACAGAAATGCATACAATAGTACTATACAAAACCATGAGATCATCATTGCTTTAGATCACAAAACAGTACACCATGCTTTATCCGGAAAGAGTTAAGGCACTGCAGCCCTTTTGATACTTTCAATGTATGTCTGGCTGAAAAGACGGCTTTCTTGCCCTGCCTTCCACGTGCATTTCTACATTGTACATACATATGCAGTAGAGAAGTATATAACTAGAGTTAAGCTGGTTAAACATTAAAAACACTAGCAATGACATGTAAAAAACGTGAAAAGAAGGAAGCATGCAAAAGGTTGCATTTTTTACTATCTGTGATTCTCTTCTTAGCACATAGAAGCTAGCTCGTCACTTACCCTGCACTCATAATATGCAGACTGCTCAGCCTACACTCGCACAAGCACAGTGCTCAGCATACACACAGAGTGCTCATTCTGCACTCACAGGCATTAGACACACAGCTTACGCTATACTCACTCACATTGAGCTCACCCTATCCTTACACAGACACAATATTCACACAGGCACAACCTTCTCCTGACACTTAGGGATAGCGACTGTCCTCTCCTCACACATTAGATACACTTTTCCTTATGCTCACACAGGAGACGATACACTCATGTTGCACTCACTTACACAGGATACAATCATGTTACACTCACACAGGGCGCATCCTCCACTCACATAACTCTCTTTCTACCCTGGTACAGGCACAGCACTCCCCCTACCCTCATAGGGGCATAACGCTCACCCGATCCCCTCACATCGTCTATCGATCCCATAACCATGGAGACTGTTGGGCTGGCTGCCTTGACTTTAATGAGAAGGTATGGGTACTCCTCACCAGGAATGTTGCACTGTCCAGAGGTATGCAGCTCTAAATTAGCAGCAGGCAAGGGCAGGAAATAAATGTGCATGCCATTGGGAAGCATCAAGAAGACTCAGAGCAGTCCCAGAAAGCACCAGCATTGGGCAGGATTTGGAGCCTTGTACAAAGAGAAAAGGGCACTGAACGTGGAAAAATAGCAGGTGCACAGCATTCACAAGCCAGAGCTGTCTGGTAACCATACATAGGACAAAGTGAGCATGAACTGAGCAGGAACCTTGCACTCACACTTACCCTCACTCCATCATTATCGCTCACCCTGACTCACTCATACTCACTGACATTTAATCTAATTATTCACTGTTATTGTAACTAAAAATGAGCTGAAAACAAAGAGGACTAAGCCGCCACTGTCTTCTTGGCACTCATTGCGCCACCTCTGAGGCAAGGGGTAGCAAAGACAGTGCCAGGGGTAGCAGGGAACAAGCCAGAGGTCGCAGCTGTGACCCCTAGCAACCCCTAAATGACATCCATGAATATTACATTTAAAGACAGCATATTGCGATTGAAATGACCACAAAATTTACACTGATGTAGTTATACTGATAAAACTATATGGCGCACACACGATAGCAGGTGGGAATTGGTTTCAGCAAATATTTATCATTTTGACATCTCCAAGTAAAGTGTTTTGATTTGTTTTGAGCCTATCAAACCCTTTGCTTCAATCACACTATAGGATTACAAACACATGTAATATGTTTATGCCTTCCTAACTGCTTGTATATTTTAAAATAGTTCATTTGCAGGTATTTAAATGTTGAAAAAAACAACACCCTTCAGCCTTTCCTTTCACACCAGCAAGATTGTCACATAGTTCACCTTTCAAAATCTTCCAACCTTGCAGTCAGAGTAAAATAGTAAACACCAATCTCTCTGTTAAAAGAATAAGCAACAATTTGACAGAAGACGTAGCCAGATATTTAACCACTGTCTTTTAAAGCCCAGGAAGTGTGACGGTATAAAACCAAAATTTTAAGTAGAGCCACAGGAATTATGCTATTGTGCGGTCACAGCCATTTTCACATAGTTATAGATTTGCCACATTTGCCACAAAATCCATCATCTGCTGCATAATTTGCAGATTTTAACAAAAAAAATGTTGCTCCCAGATTAAACGGTTAAAAAGTTACTGAAAACGCAGCGACACATGTTGCCTCGCAGCGGAAGGCCCTTCGCAATGGTTGACTGGTCACCTTTCTGTTGCTTATTGCTATATTTGGGCATTGAAGTAATACTAACGAGGTGCAACCAATGCCCAGATAGTGTTAACAAGTTTTACAAGCACTGGCATAATCAATAGGTCTCGCCTTTGGGACCTTATAAGTGTTTAGCTAGAGTTATTGGTTTTGTCAATGTTTTTAAGCTATGTGGCTGCTGTGCAGCATGTTAAAAAAGGTACAATAAAAAAGTGTCATTAGTATTTTTGTTAACTTATATATAACCTAGAAGACATTATGTACAACTGAATGACCTTATTAAAAAAAGAATTATCATAAAAAATGTCGTCTAGTCTTTTAGTCCTTTTTAATGCTTGGAGATTTGAAACGTTGAGTGGTACAGCTGAGGACACAATGAAAGGAACATGTAGAATGGCATGCATAACATAAAAGGATATTTGGGGAGTGGGGGTGTTGTGTGACTCTGTGTTTTGGCTGTTAAAGGTGGTCTGTTGTCGATGGGATTACACAGTTGATAATGCACTTTAGTTTGGGGGCGTTAGCAGGGCTGGCGCTGGGGACTTAGGCTGATCAGTTGTAAAGAAAACAGCTTGCGGTATTTCTCGCACTTTACTCTCCTTTCCCGTTCACTTATTTCTCAGAATGAGCTGCATCATCGCCATTGATATCCTCTGCAGCTATCACCTTCTCGAACTTTGGCCCAGTTTTGCCGCCTATTTACAAAAGCGAAAAGAACAAATGATGGACGGAATGTGGACCAATGCAAACATTCACACCCAGTCACAAAGATCTGGGTTTAATCAATTGTTTTTTCGCTCACCACGTCACCCCAGTTTGGACCCAGCCATACACAAACCAGTCTTGACCAAGCTCCTCATGGGAACAGTCCAGCCCCAACCACAAGCCAAGTCCTCCCTGGTATGAAAACAAGCATCCTGGGACTGGTTTTGGGGTATCACCCCTCATCAGCCATGCTAGCTTAAATCCAGTGGGGCAGGGAGCACAGGACCCACATATGGGCAAACCCATCCTACTTAGGGCGGCAAAAGTAAAAAAGAACAAATGATGGACAGAATGCGGAGCAATGCAAACATTCACACCACGTCACAAAGATCTGGGTTTAACCAATTGTTTTTTTACTCACCACGGCACCCCAGTTTGGACCCAGCCATTCACAAAGCAGTCTTCACCCTGCTCCTCATTGGAACACTCCAGCCTGAACTACCAAGTGAGGACCTCTGTGGACTGGAAACAAGCATCCTGGAACCGCTTTCAGGGTATCACCCCTCATCAGCCAGGCTAGCTTGAATCTAGTGGCACACAGGACCCATGTCTGGGGTTACCCTTCCCACTTAGGGAGACAAAATCAAAAAGAACAAATAACGGACAGAATGCGAAACAATGCAAACATTCACCCCCAGTCACAAAGATCTGGGTTTAATCCATTTCTGCTTGCCATGCAACTGGAGTCAAGCTAGCCTATCTGATGAGAGGTGATACCCTGAAACTGGTCCCAGGATGCTTGTTTCCAGTGCAGGAAGGACCTGGCCTGGGGGTTCGGGCTGGAATGTCCCATAGGGAGCAGCGTCAAGACTGATTTGCAAATTGCTGGGTCAGAACTGGAATGGCATGGTGAGCAGAAAAACAATGGGGATTATTTACAAGCCCCTTGCGCCGCCGGTGCGTCACTTTTTTTGATGCTCCTGCAGCTCAGTGTGCAGGCTCATATTTACAAGACTACGCAAAACCACCCCGCTTGGATTTTCATGGCCTTGTAAATCCCGCCCCTTTACACGCTTCACTTTGCATGAAAGGGGCTTGCCATGGGTGTTCCTGTGGGTGTTCCCATGCAACACCCATGGATTCTGCCTTCATTCCCAGATTTACAACAATTCATAAACCTGATAATGAGTCAGAATCCTACGTTTCACCAAGGGAGGCATAAGGAGGCGCAATGTGAGAAATACTTTTATTTCTCCTTGCTTTTTCCTCTTTCCATGCGTACTGCATTCTGCAGCACACATAAAAAGAGTAAAACACCATCAATTATTGTTTTTGTGCACAAAAACAATCATCCACGCAACGCAGGCACCCTTGCGCAAGGGTGCCTGCTGTGGCGCATGGCAGCCAATTGTGCACCAGCGCTGGGGAAAGCACAGGGATGTGTCATATTGTTGTTGTTAATATGACGCATCCCTGTGCTTTTAAAATGACACAGCTCGGCGCAGCAAAATGGCTTGCAGCTCAGCGCTGCATCATTTTGTTGTAATTGAGACCCTATGGATTTAGGCCCAGATCTCTGTACTGGAGGTGAATGTTTCACATTGTTCAGCGTTACGTCCATCAGTTGTTCTTTTTGCCTACTTACAAGTTCTCTCACTTGAACTTTAGAAGGGTTAAATGGTCCGCCATCTTGGGATGAGTGTATTGCCGCATTTATAGCTTCTGAACCTTCACTTTAAAATGAACAAAGGTACTATCAGCCTTTATACACGAACAGATTCATTCTATGTATTTCAAGCAGAACCAGGATATATTTTTTGCAATAGTGTACACATGAAAGTCTAATGTAACGGGTGCTCTTGCAAAGCACTCCAATACCTTGGGTCAGTTCACTATATACAACTGCAAAATAAAAACAGGTAAAAACAACAGGGGAAGCAACGATGATGAATTTTTAAAAAAGGCTGAAAACTGAGCCCACTAGAAGGAGTGAGGTGGCTAAAACTTGAGCTTCTTTGGTAAAGCAATAGACAGGGGAGAGAATGTGGCATAATGGCTAGAGCACCGCACTTTGAAGCTAGGGAACAAGGTTCAAATCTCTGTGGGGGCTAACCATCTGGGAAAGACAGCCAAAGTTGCCAAACAGCTAAATATATTTTTTAAAAGAGTGCGCGTAACTAAACATTGGGCCCATAGTGAAAGGATCCATGCAGCAGGGGCTTTCTCCAGGGTGGGAACAAAACAGCCAAAAGGTGGGACAAATGTAAACATTCACGAGCAACAGCACATGAATTTCAAAAGCCAGGAAGCAACCAATGAGTGGTGCTGTGAGGGTTCAAAGACCATAGAGTGAATACCACATGTTTTGAAGACAGCGCATGCACATTGCTGAGGCTCAGCCTAAAAATGACAAAATAATTAAACAATACTATCACAAAATGTGCTTCATTATGCCGGATAATTTGCCTTTACTTACCGCATAATTTAGTCAACCCTGCAGCATAATTTGGTCCTCCCACTACTGCATTATTCCAGTAGCCCTGCTTTAAAGGCATCTTTACTGCTCAATCACCTTCTGAACTCCAGCATGGTTATTTTGGGGGTGCTCTTTCCAGCACCTATGAGCTTGTGGGGCAAAAAAGAATGCAGAACACATATTTTCTTCTCCTCTACGAGTAAACATGCAGATATATAAATATGAAGTGAATGCAACATTTATATAGTGCTTACTTATCCCTAGGTGGGGAATTGAAGCACTCGCCTTCATTGATAGCACACTACACAGAGTAGGGTGTCTGGTTGGAAGTGTGCTATCTTTGTTTTCATCCTATGTGGAAACTGTTTCCATGTCCTGTGAGATGACCACCGGGGTGCAGTTATCGCGTTATGGGACGCAGCACTCAGCAGTGCGACAGGTGAAAAAGTATGAGGCAGGGATGCACAGTTTATGATTTTCAGTAGGCTGGCAGCTATGAGCAGCTCTGCAGATCCCTTTATGTATTTTTTAAAATCATAGTCCACTTAGATGGTTACCTCCCTGGTTATCCATTCTGAGTGATATTGTATAAAGGTTATGCTTCTGAGTGGGCATATATTTGAGGGGGAAATGGACGGAGAGCTGCTAGGATAGACTTTGCTAACATCATCCCATTTCATCTGCACAAATTGTATCTTTGTTTAGAGGGCATTTTTAATGGACCCGATCTAATAGTTACCTTTAGAGGTTCTATTTTAACTTTAAGTATATCTACTCAGGTTTACCTTTTTCCTAAAGCTTGATTGGCAAGAGGTATATCTTAATCAACCTGTTGTATGTTTTCTGCATGGCCCATTTAGCTTTCCCTATGTTGGCCTGACTGTGCACGTTGTAGTCCTCATTCTCTTTTGCTATGTAAACATGCTTTCTTTGTGCCATATTGTACTTTCACACGGAACCTGCATATGTTTTCACGTTCTGTTCTTTTTCTGGGATTTAGTCTGAACACCACCGACAAGGTCAAACAACAATGTCCCTTGTCCCTTGTTATTCTTTCTGGCTAGGCACTAGCACCTAGACATAACACAGGAATGCAGCTGTTGTTTATGTGCACACAAGTTGTGTCATATAGATGAGCACAGGAGCCAAAAAACACACATGGAACAAGAGTTCGGAGACAAGAGCACTGCATCTGATTGTAGAACGTCTATCTGTGTAGGCTAAGGTACAGGGTCTGCCAGTAATCCCGGAAATCTTTCACATATAACCATTTAGCTTTAGTAGCAGGGCAGGGAGATTTAGGTTACTCTGTCCTATAACATGAAAGGGATTTTCATGGTGTACAGTTTATTAGCCATGCTAACAGTATTTTTAGTATGCATTTGTTTTCTAATTGAGGCACGTCTACTGCATTTCAAAGCACAATATTTTAAATAAACATTCTAAACTTCCTTGGCTGGTTATTTTATTGTGAACAGGTACGAGTGAGAGAGTGAAAGGGTCTGTCCTGTTACCACGATCTGTGTTCTGGGGTGCCAATTCACTTGTCTCTTGGGTAAGGTTAGAAGGGCAAGTTAGGCACTAAAGCTAGTTGGACTGATAGATACTGAGGTGGTATGCTGACTTAGTCCCTACGTAATGATATCCTATGGTTCGAAGCATAGTTCTGTTCCACAGCAGAAACCCCGCAACAACCCCACCACTTCCCCCCCTCTCTACCACATGCATCTGTTTGACAGAGACAGCATGATTTTAACCAAATCAGTGAATCAGATTCATGGAGTTAGGTGGGTGACAATTTCCAACCAAAACCAGAATGGAAATTATCTTAAAATATTCTGTTCAGGCTTCTACGGCAGGAATTTAAATTAGTTGCGGCACGGGCCTGCAATTGGCAGAGTTTTACAATGGAGGGTTGAAGTGCATGCGCAGTACCAGTTTAACCGATTTCTGGCATCGGCAAAAATGTTGAATTGAGACATTTGTGGAATTCTGTCCCTTCTGCAATAGAACTTTATTGCTGGATATTTTGTGATATATGCAAAATTAGAGGGCCATTTTAGTGCCTCTTTCTTCAGAACACCTACTGGCGATTTGAGTATGGGAAAGTAATAATGAACAATATTTAAGTGTAGAACTTCTAAAGCAAATACATTTTAAAACACGACTTCAAAATTTGGCTATCAAAAGCCAATTACAGTAATAACTTATGAAGAAGCTACGGCGCCATTACAAACGTGCCTGTTTCTAGTATTTTTTACATGAGTACCATTGAGCAATCACCTGTCATTTACAGCGCTAAGGAAAAAGGTCTGAAGTGTGGATAACTGTCCCTTTTCACGTAAAAACCGGTTGTAAGGAAGAGTAACCAGACTCTTTCGATGGAAGACGGCCTTTTATGCTTGTACTGCACCTGGCTGTATTTGATGGGCTTGTTTTCAGCACGACATGAAAGCGGTCCAGCCAAGGTGGGAAATTGGGACTACAAATATAAACGCCTCGCTTTTGACTCCACAATCTGCCTTTCCCACATTAGGCGCGCTTTTCTCTCCTATGTAAATTCTTGGGCGCAGAAGTGCGCGTGAATGATCTAAAACAGACTCTTTGTAACTTTTCTCAATATTCTGCTGATTGCTACTTCAGTAGCAGATGTGCTAAGCTTAATGGCGCATATATAAGATGCAATCCCCACTCCCTAAATGAACTCCTTGTCTCTAAATATATACAGGATGAGCTATATAAACTCAATTTAGCCACTGCGCTATCAAATCTAGTCGAACCGAACAGCGAAAGAATAACATTACAGCCCAGCACCTGTTAGGGAAATTCAGAGCAGAAAAAAACACAACTGCTATGGCCCTCGACCAAGCCGTAAACTGGAATGGAGACCTGAACATCTCCCATAGCAATATATTTTGTAACTCTGTAATTAGCGTCAGCTTTAACTGTGCACTATGCTGCCTACATAAAGGCAGACAACCGCATTAGTCTGCTTTTGTCCGCGCGTGATGAAGCCAGTGGTGGTCATAATGTTTTGTAAAAACCAAACATTGGGCCCAAGGCTGCTGTTAATTCCTTTTGGAATTTTGTGTTCACTAGCGAAAAATTGTCACTTATTCCAAAATGTGGAGGTAAGAAAGCAAAGGGCACTGAAGCAATGCTGATTTGCTAAATACTGGTGGCCAGAATGTAAGGCGTAGGTGTTTAAATGCCCCAAGAATGGAACAAGTAGGTATTTAAAGACCCCAAGAATGCACCACCTGCTGAAGTGTAACAAGGGCAGTGGCAACTCTAAACTTGATATTTAGGCGGGCAGACAAGAGGCCACAGATAAAACTGGAGGGTCCATATACAACAGGATATCATGAAGATTGTACATATGTGGTATGTGATATGTGATTTATATATATTTATATTATTATATAAATTAATATATATTCATTGGAGAAAAAAAAGGATACAGGGACGTTATAGTTAGCCTCAAATTTAACTCATACAAAACCAGTGAAAGTCAGCAGTTATAGTTAACGGAGCTAGCTATAACTTATGTCCTCGCAATGCACTGCTTATGACCTCACATATTACATCACTCATGACATGGTCAGTGACAGTACTTCCTCAAAACTATCTAGGAAGGAGTGTGGTACCTATTCAAATAAACAATATATAGATATTATATGACAAAAGAGGAAAAAAAGACACTGAACTACACTCTACTCCTCTCCACGCCACTTCAATCTACTACATGCCACTCCACGCCCCTCTGTCTAAGCCACTCCAATCTGCGGTATCTATTGAAATAAAAAAATATATTTTATGTATGACATAAGACACTCGATGACATGCCATTTCACAACATGCAACTCCACTCTACGACGCGACACGCCACTTCACTCTAAGACATGCTAGTCTATGCCACCCCACTCTATGACACGCCACTCTACGACATACCACTCCACTGTAGGAGAGGTGTGGAAGAGGTGTGGCGCAGCGGCCAGGGTGCCTGACTGCGGACCACGGGGTTCATGGTTCGATCCCCGGTGGCAGGTCAGCCCAGCACCTGCTTAATCTTCCCGAGGGCCCCCAGTGTCGGGAAACCACTTCGGAGGTAGCTGTGCGCTTTACAAATTCAAGGTTATTATTATTATTATTATAGGATATGCCAGTTCACTCTTCACCACTCCACTCCACTCTATGACTTTCCACTCCAAGAGACACACCAGGCTATAGCACGGCTGCCCACTCTACTCTATGCCACGCTATGCCACTCTAGAAACACTCAATTCCACTCTATGCCACTCCACTCTACACCATCCTATGACACGCCACTCAATGACACACCACTCCATGACACACCACTCTGACACATCACTCCACTTTATGACACTCCACACCATTCCACTCTATGACATGCTACTCTACGACATGCCTCTCCACTCTATGCCACTCCACTCTATAACACTCCACTCTAAGACGCACCACTCCACTCTACGACACACCACAACACTCTCCTTCACTTTATGCTCCTCCACTCTGTGCATGCCATTTCACTCCACTCTATGACAAGCCACTCTATGCCATGCCAGTCCAGTCTACATCACTTCACTCTGTGCCCTTACACTCTAACATGCTCTACTACATGCCACTCTATGACATGCCACTCCACTGTAGAACACACTACTCCACTCGATCCCTCCTGCGCTATGACACACCACACCACTCCATTTTATGACATGCAGCTTTACTTTATGACATGCTACTCTGCTCTATAACACAGCACTTCACTCTACAGCACGCCAGTCCCCTCTATGCCACCCCACTCTACACCACTCCAGTCTATACCACTCCACTGTATTCCATGAAACTCTATGCCATGACACTCTACAGGATAACACTGTACAGCAAACCACTCAACAATACCCCACTGTACGATACCCCGCTCAACTCAACTGTATGACACTCCACTCTTCGCTACTCCACTCTGGAACACTCTACTCCACTGAATGTCCCTCCACTCTACGATACTCTACTCCACGCTATGACACGCCACTCCACTGTAAGACATGCCACTTCACTGTATTACAGGCCACTCTACTCCATGACATGCAACTCTACGACACTCCACACCACTCAACTCTATGACATGCCACTCCACTCTATGAAATGCCACTCCATGACACTCTACAACATGCCACTCCACTCTACTCTATGATACACCACTCCACTCTATGCCACTCCAGTCTATTCTACCACACGCCACTCCATTCTGCAGCACTACACTCTACACACTACACTCTATGCCACAGCACCATACACCACAAAACTTTGCGCCATGACACTCTATAACACTGTACTCTACATCACAACACTGAATGCCACTCCACTCTATTCCACTGCATGGCACTCTACTCCACTCTGTGACACTCTACAACACTCTCCTCCACTCAACTCCATCTATGCCATTCCACACCACTTTACTCTACTCTATGACAGACTACTCCACTGTACTTCACTTCTCCACTCTACGCCACTCTATGCCACCCCACTAAACCACAATGTACGACAATCTACAATGCTCCTCTCTAAGACACACCACTTCACTCAACAGGCCAGTCCCCTCTACACAACTCAACTGTATGCCACAACACTCTATGCCACGACATTCAATGACATGACACTGTACAACACTCCACTCGATACTACTCCACTATACAATACTCTACTCACCTCAACTGTATGCCACTCCACTCTATGACATGCCACTACACTCTACGCAACTCCACTCTAGAACGGTCTACTCCACTGGATGCCCCTCCCCTCTACTATACTCTACTCCATGCTATGACAGTCCAGTCCATACTATGACACACCATTCCACGCTATGACACACTAGTCGACTCTACGACATACCACGCCACTCTACTCTACGACACTCCACTCCACTCTACGACATACCAATGCACTCTATGAAATGCCACTCTTTGACACTCTACAACATGCCACTCCACTCTACTCTGTGATACGCCACTACACTCTATGATACGCCACTCCACTCTATGCCACTCCAGTCTTTTTTACAACAATCCATGCTACAGCATTCCACTCTATGTCACAACACTCTGCACCATGACACTCCACGGCACTGCACTGTACACACAACACGGTATGCCACTCCACTCTATTCCACTGCACAACACTCTACTCTGTGCCACTCTACAACACTCTAGTCCACTATACGCAACTCCCTCCATGCCACTCCACGCCACTTTACTCTACTCTATGACACACTACTCCACTATACTCCAATCTATGCCACTCTATGTCACTCCACGACATTCTATGCCACTCCACTCTACCACAATATATGACTCTACTCCACTTTATGCCTCTGCACTCTATGACACTCCACTCTAGCAGACAGCACTCTACAACACTCCACTGCACTCCACTCTCCAACACTCTATGACATTCCACTCAATGACTCTCCACTGCATGGTACTCTACTCTTCTCTAATCCATTCTATGCCACTCCAAAACACTCTACTCCACTCTATGCCGCGATACGCCACTCCACTCTATGATTTGAAGCATTTTATTTTAAAAAAACATTGCTATTCAATTAAAAAAAAAGGTTAAAGATTAGCTATAGTTAGTGTTAGAAATGGGGTCTCTAGTTGGCAGAGGTATGCACCCTGTCCAAGTAGGGACCACCACTCTAGTCAGGATAAGCTAGATACACACTAAAAGATAGCCTGTACTCACCCTCTAGTAGCTTGGCACAGAGAAGTCAGGCTTATCAAAAGAGGCAATGTGAAAAATATTTGTGCAACACATGCACACATTAGCACACTGAAAACACCCCAAAAGACTCCACACTTAGGGGCCTATTAGGATGGCGGACGGACCTGTGTCCGTCCGCCACCCCCGAGGTGGAGGGACCGTCCGCAGGGGCAGCGGCGGTCCATCCGGTACAATTAGGATGTGACCGCCACCCTGGCGGTCACATCCCGTATCTTTAACCTTGCGGCGGGTGCTGCTTGAAGCAGCACCTGCCGCAAGGTTAAAATGCATGTTTTACATTTACATGCGCAAAGCGGCAGGCACCGCGCGGTGCCTGCCGCTTTGTGCATGTAAATGCTGGGGGGTACCATAGGTACCCTCCATGTGCACCCCCCACCCCCGACACCCTGGGGGCCCGCAACGGGCCCCCAAACACCAAAGACCACATGCTTTTCCACGGCGGAAAAGCCACCGTGGAAAAGCAGGTTTCAATGCACATCGTAATTTGTCTGACGGTGTCTTGCAGACACCGCCACCAAATAGCCCTCCACACCCCGCGGATCAGCGGTGGACGGACCTGCTGCCCGCTGCTGGTCCCACCGCAATCCCACCGCCATCCTAATCTGGCGGTGGGTGTTTTCTGTGGCCGCGGCGGTGAATCCGCATCCTCCAGGCCGGCGGTGGCTTCCGCCGGCCCGGAGGATGCGGATTCACCGCCATCCTAATCAGCCCCTAGGTTAGAAAAATAGACAATAGTGTTATAAAGAAATGAAGACCAAAACAACAAAAATCTAATAACTAGAAGTTGAGATATACATTTTTAAAGGATATAAGTGTTTATAGTGCTCAGTACCAATAAGCGCCTATGATGTTATCTGGTCATCCTGGGCAGAGACAAAGTCAACAGTTCACGCTGAGCACAATGGAGCACTGGCCAGGGACAAGAGCCACGCAGGCCCGGTGATTAGATTACCTAGATCATGGGTTGCAACAGCGAGATGCATGGTGCAGATGAGCTAAGAATTGATGTCGAACCCACAGTCGAGGTGGTGCAATGATTTTCTTCATGCAGTGGTGATGATGGGTTGGATCCATTGAGCAAAGCGGTGGTTCTAAAGACAATGATCTGGGTTAATCCACGCAGGATGGGCAATGCATCGATCTTCACCATGCAGTAGCGGCAAGACGTTGGTTCATAAATTATGGTTCCGGATGCAATGCAGCCGTTCTGAGTGCGATGTGCTGGTTCTATTCCCACAACAAGGCTGATGGGCCGGTTCTACTACATGCAGTCTGGAGATTAATTGATTTCTCTGGTGCAAGTATCTTGATCCACTTCCAGTTAACCAGGCACAGGAGCAGGGGTAGAGACTTTGATTGCCCTGAGTATCAAGCAACAGGAGGCAAGCCAACAAGCCCTTGGAGATCACTTCAGTTGCAAGGCAGAGTGCAGCTCTCCCTCAGCAGGGTCAGAGGACAGCAGGGCAGCATAGCATAAAAACAGGTCATCCAGGTCAGCAGTCCAGCGGAATGTCAGTCTTTGATGCAGCACAGCAGTTCTTCTGATAGAGTCCAGTTGTAAGTCCAGAAGTGTTTGATTTGGTGGGGTCAGAGACTCAGTACTTATACCCAGTTGTGCCTTTGAAGTGGGATGACATCAAAGAAGGGTTTTTGGTGTGCGCAAAAACCCTTTTTTCACAGCCGTGGCTCCAGACTATCGATAGGGGTAATGAGCCCATTGTAAGGGGACAGGGCACTGTCTATTCAGGTGTCAGCCCCTCCCTACCTTCCTACCCAGGAAGAGCCATCAGAATGCAGATGGGTACTCAGACACACCTAACCTTTCTTTGTTTGTGGCTGTTTAGAGGGAATGCACAAAGTGTAGCTGCCACCCACCCCAGACGTGTATTGTAGACAGGCTGCAGGCACCCAGCGCTATAAATACAGAGAAGTGTCCAAAAGTAACTTTTTACATGATACAGCTACTCCTTTCCAATCAGAAATCACAACTTAAAAGTGTGTTAAGGAGTTCCCAAGGTTAGCCTAAGAGAGAAGTAGGCCTGACAGTGGTAAAAAAAAAATTACGAGTTTTTCACTACCAGGACATGCAAAACGTAAAAGTACATGTCCTACCTTTTACATATACCGCACCCTGCGCTGTGGGATACCGAGGGCTTACCGTTGGGGTGTCTTATGTGTAATAAAAAGGTGAGTTTAAGCAGTGGTGGCTGATAGGGAATGGGGTGGCGGGGCAGCGGGTGAGGGGGGAATGCAACAGCTGCGGTCGGTAGGGGAGTACCTGCCGGGACGGTGACATGGGGAGGGGGAGGGGCAGGGTGGGGGTTAGTAATGTATGGATAATGGAGGTTTGCAGGTAAGTAAACATTTAAATAAATAAACGAATTTCGTTGCACGCACTGCATCCCCAAATGCAATGCAGTGCGTTTGGGGCTTTAGGACTCTGGGCACTTTACCACTGCTGATCCGTGCTAAAGTGCATATGCTCTCTGTGTAAATTGTTATCATGATTGGTTCTCCCTGATTGGCATATTTGTTTTACCAGTAGGTCCCTTGTAAAGTTCACTGAGTGTGCACAGAGATACAGATCACTCATTCCACAAGATTGCAGTTAGGCAGTGGTAGCTCCTCTGCTAAGGAGGAGGAGCATCATCCTCCCACCCCTCATTGCTTTTAAGTAGTATAACTAAAGGTAAAAAATGATAATAGTTCAATGTTATCATTTTATTTGTTCCTACTGCTTTGCAGCTGGGGCAGGCAGGGCTGCTCTGCTCTCTGAGCTGGGCAGGGGAGGAGCGGTTTGCCCACTTCAAGTGTGCATGACTGTTTGGCTGACCTGCGCACTTTGCACATTCTCCACGCAGGCTGCATTACAGCCTAGGTGGAGAACCTGCCCATGCCCCCAGTCCACGTCTGAGCACCGAAGCATGGCACTCAGACCAATCACAACGCTGCCTTGCAGCATTGTGATTGGTCATGGGAGTTTGGGTGCTTCCTGCTTCCTCTTCCAGCTCGAGTCTAAAGCGGAAGAGAGACTTAGCGATAAGGTACATATTTTTATTTTATTTTTTTACATCCCCCGCCCCCTGCCCCACCATTCCCGATCCATTCGGGCACCATTGTCACTGATGACTCAGTGCTTAGGGTAGCATTGTGCATAGCAATAGTTCAGTTCACATCAATGTAAGAGACAATAGATCACTCTGCGCACATGACGGCAGAGATGTGCCAATCTATCACACCACACGATTTCAGGATGGGAAAATTAACACTAAGTCCACTTGAGGGTTCAGTCCAATGGGGGACAGGGTCACCAATCGCACAATCCATATAAGTCTAGTTGGCACAATAGCTCTGTGGACAGGGTTGTAAGTAGACCGATTGCTCAAGAAACATGATTTGAAGGGTAGGTGCCAATCTCTTATAATATCAGGGTTAGTTGTAATCACTCAGTACCCTTTAGTGCAGTAGGCACAGCAATCCATGCAATTCTAATCGATTTGGATTTTCAGGGCACTAATAGTTGAATCTAAATAAATGCAAGGGGCATGGATCACTCAGTCCACGTGAATGCATGGTGAAAATACAGGCGGAACGGTGGGCAAAAACCACCAAGCCCACATGCATGCCTGGAGTTACCAATCACTTAGTTTGTCTGAGGGCAGGGAAAGGATGAGAACCCCACTTGCTACTACAATTTATTCATCAGCCCATCACAACATTACCTCATGGACGTTAATTTGTTGACCAACTCCGCCCTGATGCAATGCAAGAATAAAATGTGTATGGTTTTATTTCTGAGGTACATGTTTTAATCATATTATATATATTAAAAATGTAAGAAAGAATATCCAAGGCCATTTCCGTAAGAAGTGTCGGAAATGTCAAATTCCTCTGTGGATTTTAGGAGCATTAAGAGGCTTCATCATCCATAGCCAACCTATAAATCCCCACACTTAAATTTCATGGTTTGCATTGCCAGTGTCTTTATCCTTGGATTTCAAATCTGTCTCTACAACCTGGTTCAAGGGCCGTAATGAAGTACTAGGCCTTCGATTGTTTGCTGGTGTGGAAGATGAAGATACAAAAGGTAGGCTGTTCCTAATTTTGAGACAAGAGGAAACTGGTTTTGTGTGGTCATGAAGTGTAGGAGGATGAGGATTCCTCCTCTTGGAATTTAGGGTCCTCACACACCCGGCAAGGTGTCATGCTTCATCATATGGACTGCGCCTCATCAGTTCGGCGCTGCAATACCTGATGGGCTCCCTATGAGGGGCTCTTTGGCGGGGATCTTTTATTCCGAATGCCGTTTAGTGCTGGTGACCACACAAAACCAGTTTCCTCTTGTCTCAAAATTAGGACCAGCATACCTTTTGTATGTTCATTATTGTTAGGGCATGTATGCTGGACCTGTCTAATAAGCCCTAAGTCCCTCCTTTGTGATTGGTGTGGACGATAACATGGAGTAAATATTGTTTAAATGACAGAAATACTCCCGGAGTGAGCAATTCCTACTTGTCTTTATAACGTCTGTGAATCCTACTCCTAACTTCTTGATCAGTTGGAATGAATTCCCAATGGCGGAGAGCAAAGTTTGAAAGCTGACAATTATTACACTCAACACAGTTGGTGGCCACTGGCTAACCATGTTGGTTGAAGGTTTCCGTATGGACTTATGGTCTACCAAGCATTGTTTTGTTAATTAACCAGTGGCCCTGTGGAGAATGGTACACCAGCTAAAGATTTCTGACCATTCAGCAAGCTCAGGATCTACCATAGGAAAATTGGTGATTCCACTACCTCTACATGATTCTGAGATTTGGCACACAGAGAGAGCTCTGCCAATTTACAGCAATAGATCTAAGGGTTGTATGATGTTACAACGCGATCAAAATGATCGCGGTACATCACAATGCATCTTTTACAACGCAAGTTGTTACCACGACTTGCGCTGTAGGGTGCTGGAGTTAGGAATAGTAAGATTTACTATTCCAACTCCAACCTACGTACAGTAGGGAAGGTGTTGGAATAGTAAATCTACTATTCCTTAGTCTAGAGCGCCCTCCAGCGCAAGTCGTGGTAACGACTTGCGTTGTAAAAGACGCGTCGTAATGGCACCGCGGTGTTTTGACCGCATTGTGAAGGATGTTTACCGATCTAAGTCACCACAAAAAGTATGCTCTTATGACCCTAACGAGAGCTTCATATTGAGTGCAAGGACACATTGCTGGGACGGGACCTGTACTTTGTCTCGGTTCAATGAGAGAGCAGAGGGTGGTTAGGCCACAGCTGCAAGATAGCTTAAACTGCTAATTAAGACACGTATACCTGAGACTAACTATCAAGAATCAGCAAATTCTGGAGACGAGAACCACTCTCATTCTGGAAGACCACCCTCTGCGGGCTTGTTCGCTAAACCATGTGGCATATTTGTTAGTCGAGAAGGCCTGTTGCTTGTAATCCCAGTAACAACGTCAGTGGCTGAATGGCCTAAATTCACAAAAGAGGAGATTAATTGAAGGTGGAAGATGGGAGGATGAATCTTTATTTCTGAGAGAAATTTAGCAAATATGCACTATCCCAAGAAATGTTAGTGGGTAACTAAAAATCTAACTGTGTGGGGAATTTAAAATCCGCCATCCGTTTCTACTCCTAAACTTTTGATATTTGGTGGAGGAAGTCACAGGCCCAGTTCAGAGGGCCACTAAGAGTAGTTCCTATGGTCCATGTCAGGGGCATAACACAATCTCCTACAGCCCTTACAGGACCCTAGCCCTTCAGGTGTGCCCCAACCCTTCAGTGGTACCCTGTCAGATGAAAGTAAATGAATATTTGTGAGATATTGGCAATTGGGACCCCCTTATCACATTCTGCATGGGGGCATCATTTTGCATTACACCACTGGTCTATGTTGGCGACCAGTCTGAGTACTTAAGTTTGTCTCTAGTCTTCCAACAGGATTTTGTAATTCCCTTTGTCATCATTTGTGAAAGGCTCTGTAGAATCACATTACTTGATGTGTTCCCAAGTAGCATTGTGAGCATATCGTCCATTATACTGCTCAGGTGTTTTTTCAAATATCCTGGCCAGTATAATGTAGGATCAGAGTCTTATTGGCAGTTGTGCATCAGATGGACCTCTGCTGGAGTGTGAAAGATATGGACTGAAAGTTGGAGAGATAGTTTGTGTTGCACAACGATTTATTGATAAGGTGTGGAATGAGTGCATGCTAAGAGACATTCAGAGCTGACCTACATCTTTTTTTGTGGGTACTAGTGATGTCGGAGTAGCAATATAGTTCTTGATAAAGATTAACTAGGTGAGGGTCTTTTGAGAGTTTAGACATATTTGGGCAGATTTACTAAATGTTGATGCAATGCAATGCAGCAAGGCAAGTTGCTAAGCTGAGTTGAGTGAACAAGAGAGAGCTGAACAGTGCCATATATACAAAGATATGGTGCTGTTCACCTTTCTCCCTGTGCTGGTGCACTTGTGGCTGACTAGCACCACCGCAGACACCCTTGAACCATGATGCAATGGTGCCTACATTGTGGTCTGAATATCTTTTTTTCAGGAAGGCATATGTAACTTTCTACACAAAAACTATTCTTAGAGGCATATTCCTCTTTGTATGTGTGCTGCAAAGAGGAAGTAAAAGGTGAAATAAAGATATTTCTACTCGTTACACCAGCATCAGGTAGGCGCATCATAATGGGGCAAACTCAGGTTTACTGACCTTCGTAAATCTAGGTTTGCGTCAAAATACATGATTCACAGGAACATGATTGCTCCACCCTTGTAACACCTACCCGATGCAAAGTAACGTGAGGCAGCGCAATAGACTGTGTTACTTTAAAAAGACAATTTTTAACAAAGCCAGGCTCAGTGAATTCCCAAATTAATTTTGCATCATGGTTCTGCCAAAAAAGTGGCGCGAACATTGCGTAATATATTAGTAAGTCTGGGCCCTTATTTCTTCATATGACCCGAAGTACTTGTGTTTGGTTCATAGCCTTAAAGGAGGTTATTGAGGCCTTTGTCATGGGGGAAGGGTACTTGGTGGACCTACTTCAGGAAGTTTGAAATATCATGATTCATCTGGATTTTATATTGAATCCTTTTGAGGAAACCCGTTCTGTTATCTCCAGTACCTTTGGAAGTTTCTAAATATTTGATTAGCTGCCTCCTGAATGGGCATCATACAACTGCAATATGTGGACCCCACGTCCACTTTATTGTAGGTGCTGGTTTGCACTAAGTAAACAGATTTCAAACACATAAGTTAGTAACCAGTTCAGGACTTTCCACGAGGGACTAAAAGACTACATATTTTATTTCTTACTTCTTCACTTCAGTTAGAATTTTGCGCAGGCTGTAGTTAAAGGACTAGTTTTGTTGGAAATCCTTCATAAAATGAGTTAAAGTGAGCGGATCTTGTTTTGTTCACGTTCCCAATAACAAAACATATTTATTTAAAGAAAATACCTAAAGTTATAAAATTGAAAAGGATGGCTTTATATTCCTTTATATATTAGATTCTACCTGTTGGAAATAGCCCTTTTTGCAGGGTTATCCCAAAATGTTTTGCTTCTTCCTCCTACATTTTCCTGACCTGCTGTTGTTGGCTTTAGGACTCTGGGCACTTTACCACTGCTGATCCGTGCTAAAGTGCATATGCTCTCTGTGTAAATTGTTATCATGATTGGTTCTCCCTGATTGGCATATTTGTTTTACCAGTAGGTCCCTTGTAAAGTTCACTGAGTGTGCCAGGGCTGGTAAATCAAATGCTACTAGTGGCCTTGCAGCACGGATTGTGCCATCCACATGGGTAGCCCTGAAAAGAGGTCTCAGGCCTGTCACCGCGGTGCCTGTGTGCAGCTTGTTAACTGCCATGTCGACTTGGCAAGTGCACCAACTTGCCAGGCCCTACCCTTCCCTTTTCTTATACATATTTTACCCCTATGGTAGACCCAAGGTACCCCCCTGGGCAGGGTGCAAGGTATGTGAAAGGTAGGACATGTACTGGTATGTATAACATGTCCTGATAGTAAAATACTACCAATTTCGTTTTTCACTATTGAAAAGCTATCTTGCCCTATAGTACAGAATGGGGAAGGCTTTGTAACATTTTACAAGTAGATCTTCCCATAGGGAGGAGATTTAAAAATGGAGTTTAGTATCCCTGAACTCAGGATTTCATAACACATCTTTTAGTAGAGATGGTTTTTAAATTGTGTGTTTGAAAATACCACTTTTTAGAAAGTGGCTATTTTCTTGTTAAACCATCCTGTGTGCCTCTGCCTGATTTTGGATTGAATGTCTGGCTTTGGAGTGACAGGGGCTTGGGAGGTGTAATGGCTCCAGGAGTTTGAACGAGTCAGCACTACGCTGAATAGGCCTGATCTGCATTTGGAGTGGTGGGAGGAGTAGCAGCTGTACCTGAATAGGGCTGCCTTCCTTCCACAATGCTGGCTCCACCCCCCTGTGGTGTGTCTGGAGCCAAGGCTCACACTGACAATGGATGTTGTTGTGCACTTGCAGAGTGCCCCTAGTACTGGTTTGGACTGGGCTCAGAGACCGTTGCACAACGAGAACAAAGACATTTTGGGGTATAAGTATCAGACCTAAAACCCCTGAACTTTAGAGTACTTCTGGAATCAAGGAGAAGAGCTGGAGAAACTGAAGAGAAGTACTGCCCTTGCTGTATGTCTGGGGTTGGCCTGCAGTTGCTGTTTCTGCCTAGGAAAGGAGAAGGACTTTGCTGTGTGATGTGTCCCCTGCTTGAAGGAGATCTCCAAGGGCCTGAAGTGAGCTACACATCACTGCGCCACTGCAGAAACCCCTGCAGCGCCTATCGCCACTGCAAGAATCGACGCATCAATGGATCGTGGCTGAAGAGGACCGGCGTAGCTCCGCTCGATGCCGCCGCATCGATCGCTGCCGCATCCCGGATTTCCACGCATCGCACCTGTGCGGCAAGTTCTACTAATGCATCACCCACGGACTCGAACCGTCACAAAGAATCAACGCATTTCTCACCGTACAGACCAGATTCGACACAACCCTTCCTCTGCATGCAGCGGGACTGTCGCATCGCCTCCCCAAGGTCTCAGAAGTGTTGCATCTCTTTGTTTTCCGACGCTGCAGCTGTTTGGCTTGCGAACTTTGATGCATCCACAGGTACTTTGCTGAACAGTCAGGCATCCATAGTTTTGTTATTGACTCAGTTGCTAAAACCTTTTGAAAGTAATTTTTCTTAATACTTGTATGTTGAATTTTTGTCATTGTGGTCCTGTTTAGTTTAGATAAAGATATTTTATTTTTCTAAACTGGCGTGGTGTCCTTTTGTGGTGTTTTCACTGTGTTACTGTGAGTGTTGGCACAAATACTACACATTGCCTTTGGGATAAGTCTGTCTGCTCGTGCCAAGCTACCAAGGGGGTGAGCAGGGGTTATCTAGAGTGTGTATCTCCCTTACCCTGACTAGAAGCAAGGGTCCCTATTTGGATAGAAGTACCTACCCCTGCCAACTAGAGACCCCCATTTCTAACACTACCTATTTTTCTTTTTCATAGTTTTATCTAGCGTGAACTTGACCCGATGGTATCAGGTATCAGAGAGCTTTACACGAGCACCAGTTGTATTACATAAGGACACATTCATTTTTGTTAGGCATGGGGAAATTAAGCGATTTGCCCAGAATCACAAGATATTGAGCGCTATTGCCGATACTGGAACCCAGTTCCCCAGATTTGAGATCAACCAACCTAGCTATTAGGCTACATCCTCTACCCTCACCTACATGTATTCATCACAAATGACTCACTTATTTCTGGTGTTTGGATTAGTTTGGGTCGGAAAGATGCATGTTTTATAAGGGCTAAGAGGTCTATATTAGTGTATTTGTTCAAATCCTAAGAAATAAAGTGGCATATTATCAAGAAAGGGCGTTACATTATCGCCGCTTTTATCGGCAGGAAACTGCCGATAAAGCGGCGATAATGGGCTTTAGAATATGCTCTATGAATTCCAATCGAAGCCAATGTTAGATGTCTTCACATCTAACATGGGCTTCGATTGGAATTCATAGAGCATATTATCAAGCCCATTATCGCTGCTTTATCGACAGTTTCCTGCCGATAAAAGCGGCGATAATGTAACGCCCTTTCTTGATAATATGCCCCAAAGTTCCAAACCTTTACTTTTTATTTCAGCAAAAGAAGAAATGTAAGCAGAGTTGCTATGGTATGACCATACATGGAGATGTCCAAGTGAGACTTACTGCTCTTACGGAAATACCTTAGCCAAAAGTACTGGGGTAGTGCCTGGGAAGTTAGAAAGCATGTAGGAGTGCAAAAGTCCCACAGCTTGCTGCAGGGCCAGGTGTGTTGCTTCCGTTGGTGCAACAGGTGCAGTGGGACAGGTGCACGGAGTCCTGAGGGGCCGACTAAACCTTGATTTACAGTTCAAATAGTGGCCCGGGGGGGGGGGGGGAGGGGGGATTTCCCTTCTTGGACTGGGGCAGATGACACACCTTCTCCGCAGCAACTGTGCAGGACTGGAGAGGCAGACTTTACACAGAGAAACTTGGCCCGTGGATTCCTTCAGTTCTAGCAGAATATTAAGGATATTCATCACTTTGAGCCTGGTCAGACGTCTGAGGAAAGTCAGTCCAATGCATGGCTAGTGCTCGTTTGTTCCCGTTATCTGAAGATATCGTGTAAGAACATTTACTCTAAAACATACCTTAAAGTTATTTCAAACAAGCTTCAACCACGGTTTGTTGACAGTACCCTTTTTGTTTCTGCCCATGCTCCACTGGGGCCCAGAGGGCCATCCACGGAGTACAATGTCACTTTATAAAGAAATGACACAGCCGGAAGGTCTGGGTTCTAATTTTAGGCAGAGACTTGCAAATAAAGGCATCAATGGCGAAGAAGGTGACAAATATAGAGTGATGTACTTTTGCATTGTTATAATAGAGAAATTGAATGTGTAGGTATTACTTTTTGTAGATTTGACCCAACACTTAATAGTGACTCTTATCATTAAATCATCAGTCTGTAATCCTTAGTGCGTGCCCAGATTTGCACCTTTACTATATAATCCTTAATCCATGCTCAAATGTGCACCCATATCCCATAATCTTTAGCTCAAATTTGTCCCACCAATCATGAACGTTTATGCAGGTTCTAATTTGCATATTACTCAGTACTTATCGGGTGCTTCTTCAAATTTGCCACATCACTCATTATCGTTAATGCATTGCGATATGTGTACCATAACTCAGTAATGTGTAATGCTTCGTAAATTTGCATCATCCAGGCCTGCCAAGTGTCACTCATTAGGGGTCCGACTAAGGCAAATGTATTACTGTCCTCACATTACCGCACTGGATATATTTGTCATGCATTTCAGAGCTCTCACAGATGACCTCTGGAGCCGTGCACACTGCGGGCCTTATTTCCTATATATTTGATGCCCGGCAGTACTGCAAGTCTTCCTGCTGTGATGCCGTGTATCAAACTAAAAGGATAGGAATGCGCTGTATCTACAAGATATGGCGCATTACTGTCCCCTGTGCCAGCGCACAAACAGCAGCCGTGCACTAATGCAGACACCCTTGTGCCATGGTGCAAGGGTGCCTGTGTTGCGAGGATGATTGTTTTGTGCAGGCACAAAAACAATCTTTAACCCCTCCGACGCTCATGACGAGCTCATCATGAGCCACGGTTCTCATGTGCTCATGACGAGCTGAGCTCGTCATGACCGTTAGAATGGTCAGGTGCGGGGCTAATTCCCCTGCTGTGCTGGGAGTTCTAAGGAATGGGCATGGTCATGACGAGGTCAGCTCGTCATGAGCACACGAGAAACGTGGCTCATGACGAGCTGAGCTCGTCATGAGCACCGGGGCACTGTGCGCGCCCGCCTCACCCCAGCACAGCGGGGGAATCGGCCCAGCAGACAAGGGGTTAATGGCGTTTTGCTCCTTCTATGTCTGAATGCAGCGGACAGAGAGAGAACAAAAATTCGGTGGGTGGATTTGACTGGCCATTGCCCGTGTCTCTAATAGTGGCACACAGGATGTGTTGTGTATGTTCGCTACTTTGATATTTGTTGGCTACGACACCATAATGCTAAACAGTTTGGTCCACCGGACTGTGCAACACTACTTTATTTGGTTTCGCAGAGCCCATGATAGTTACAGCGTGTTCTGTTTCCATAATGTTCATCAATGACCGCATCTTACTTTGTGAGGTATCACATTTTATCAAATACCGTTAGACTTGGACTCAGTGCTTAATTTGAGCCGGGGTTTTCCGGTGCTCAGCACCTGCACCTAATCCTCAGCACCAGAACGTACAGCGCCAATTAAGGAGACACTCATTTTCAAAGCACATGATTTTCCCCAGAATCATAGGAATTTTGAGCCAAGCCGCGACTCAAACCCGGTCCCCCAGCTCTGAAATAAGCATCTCTAGCCATTAGGCCAAGTCCTCTCCAGAATAATAAGTGCTATGGCTCTAGTCAGGAGGCGGTTTGCACCAGCACATTTCTCCTGTTAGCGCTGCCTCCTAAGGAGAGCCCTGTCACTTTTTATTTTACAAATTAACCACTGGTTGGACTGCATTTTACTATGTGCTGAGCCTCATTGGAATGATGGGGATTTTAATTAACTTTCATGTTACGATGTGCAGTATCACATTTGCCTCTAACGTTAGACGTGGACCGCAATTTATTATGTGCAGTGTGGCATTTGCATGACAGGAATTCACACAACCCTCATATTTACACGAGTAATAAACTATATATATATGAATCGGAACTTTATTTTATTACAGACTTACAGCCTGCATTACTTATTACCCCCAGTCTTCACACAAGACCCCAGGAGCTAGCTAGGAAAGACATATTGTCTTGACTTTACTCCTCCCCAGATATACTTTTATAATAGGTATGACAGATACATATGATCGCTGTTAACCTTGCAGAGCATATCATGTTCTTTCCTATGATTATTCTGACTGAATGAACAACACATTTCCATAACTTCTATAAGAGGACAAAGCTGAATGGACAAAGAAGGAGGTGAGGGTCAACTCCTCTCTATTTAGAGTGATGGTCACCATAAGCAACTAACACAGCCACTTTTTTAAAAATAAAAAATAAAATAAACAATTAAAAGCAACCAATAATAAAAAAAAATCCCTTTTGCATGCACTGTAACAACGTGTTTTACACATTATGGGTTCGATTACGACGGGCCGCTCGGTTTCCTTTCTGACAACCTCATTATGATGGATGTGGTCGAAAAGGAAACCAACCAGTCATTCTGGCTGGCTTCCGACGAGCTCGGAGAGCTCGTCCGCCAGTCAGAAGCTGGGTAGTAATCTCAAGGGCGGGCCAGTACGCCCTTGACATTACGATGACAGTTTCGGACATGGTATTCATGCCGGTCTGTCCAACATGGAAAACATGTTGGAAAGCGTGCTTGGGGGCCCCTAGCAGTGCTTCGAGAACTTTGATAAATCCAATTTGGAACTTTTTCTGGTAGAGGAAGATCAGGTGGCTCTCCCTCCTCCAGAGCACCAAACATTGGGGGTCATTATGATTGCGGAATTCCCGCATCCTCCGGGCTGGCGGAAGCCACCGCCGGCCCGGAGGATGCGGGAAAACCGCAGCGGAGCCTCCACAGACCCACCGCCAAATTAGGATGGCTGGTGGGTCTGATAATCTGTCCGCAGCTTTTCCGCCGCGGTCGGAAGGCGACCGCGGCGGAAAAGCACTAACATGTCTGGCGGTGTCTATCAGACACCGCCAGGCATATTAGGATGTCTGCAATTCTATGCTTTTCCACGGCGGATTTTCCGCCGTGAAAAAGCATACGGACCTTCACTTCGGGGGCCCGTTGCGGGCCCCCTGGGTGAAGGGGTGGTGGGGGGTGCACATGGGGGGTACCTATGGTACCCCCCTGCATTTGCGTGCACAATGCAGAAGGCACCGCGCGGTGCCTGCCGCTTTGTGCACGCAAATGCTGTGCATGCATTTTTTACATTGGGGTGGGTGCAGCTTGAAGCTGCACCCGCCGCAATGTTAGAGATAGAGGATGTGACCGCCACCCTGGCGGTCACATCCTAATCAGATCGGAGGGAACGCCGCAGCCCATGCGGACGTTCCCTCCTCCTCAGGGGTCGCGGACGGACTCAAGTCCGTCCGCGATCCTAATCGACCCCCTAATACGGACACCTGTGAAATTGACTATCACATACTTCTGCTGTTTGTACTGATTAAGTTGTGTGCACCTACATTCCAAGCCACCATCTCTGTCTTAGTTTGCTCTATTTTCTTTAACAATCTTGATTTTGCCCAGCATTTTTTAAGGAGCATAACAATGACGTGAACTTGCTAGTACGTGCTTTTTACAACGTGAACATGCCATTTTACAAGTAATATCTTCATGAAGAACATTGCGGTCACTAAGTGGCTGAATAGCTCAGTAGCATAAGCAACTGCTACCAAGAAGTGTGTTAACTGCAAGTCACAGGTTTAAAGAGCACTAGGCCACAGGGGCGGCTCCTCCGCTAATGCTGAGGAGCGTCGCACCAGATGAAAAATAAGGGTGGGGTGTGCTGGACTGCCCACAGAGCAGGGAGAGGAGTGGTAGGCACTCCCTTAGTGCGCATGACATTTTGGCCGGCCGTCTTGGGCCGGCCAAACCGTCATGCGCACTTGGCATGTTCTCTACCGTGCTGTGTTGTACAACCTGGGTGGAGAACATGCCCAGGCTTCGAGTGCCCATCCAAGCGCCAAACTACTGTGCTCAGACCAATCACAATGCTGCTCTCAGCAGCGTTTTGTTTGGCTATGGGATTCTGGAAGCCTGGTTGCTTCCTGCTCCTTCTTGCTGCATTGACGGAAGAAGAAGAGGATGGAGGAGAAGCGGCGGCCGGCAGGTACGTGACTTTTTTTTCCTTTTATTTTTCTCTTAATTGTTTTAACTCCCCCCCCCCCTCACCCCCCTGCCTACCACCATTGCCCCACAGCGGCTGCTACTGCTACTGCTAGGCCCACTCGACCATTCATTCTCCAACAGTATATAGGAAGGCCACCGGGTCCTGAGTGCTCATACCCTGCCCAAGACTTATATAACAGCAAATTCAATTATTTTGTCCAGTGTAGTCTGACCTTCTACTTTTCAATTCAAGAAGCTAGCCATTCAGCTGAAAGACATCAGAGTAGCCTCTGGTGGCCAGCATGATTTATTTGATCTAGTCACTGGCAGCTTGTATTTGTCTATGAAACACTGCTTTGTAAACTCAGAAGTTACCCAGATAAACATGCAGGAGGGGCACTGACCTCTGTATCTAAATATTCGGTATTGCTGATACATTATGCCTGCAGGTGACGTCATATTTTAGCAGAAACAAAACTAAATAAGTAAACTGTAAAATCTAAACTTCCTTTTGACTGAGTGAGCTATATCAGTCTTTGTTGTTTGCGTACACTAATGCTGCTTTCAGTGATCCTTGATTCAAATGCAAATACTGCATTTCAAAACATCACCAAGAAACTCAACAAAACATGTTCGTAATAAGAGACATGCAATACAAACACCACTGCATCTATGTGCGCCTGCCCTCGTTAGGCTAGTGTGGTAACAGGTGCTTCTCTCCCTAAAATAACATAGTGGATGATATACTACTTTCTTCCACTCTGCTACACACCAAGCCTGCTCCCTCCCTCTTGTGGGCCTTGGTGTGTCTTAAGGTCTCGAGCGGGTGACAGAACTTTCCTGTGATTTCTGGTGCCTAAAGTTATCAGATGAGTCCATGTAAGTAAGGACACAATGTTCTAATCCTGGGCTTTTCTATTAGTTCAAATAAAGTGAACCAGGACTGCAATTTCCAGAATACAGTAGATTTGCTGTTAACAATAAACCAGAAAAGGAGTGTCCTGTGTGACATGGATTTATCTGGTAACCTTACTGATGTCTACTCTTGGATCCCTGCTTTTTGTTGTCTCTAAATAGATTATGGTATATCTCCTGTATATAGCCCAAATGTGTTCGCACCTCGTTCTCGCATGTCTTCCAGCAGGGGCGGCTCTAGGCTCATGGCGGCCCTGGGCAGGGAGCGTAGGTAGGGGGCCCCGGAAGAGGGAGTCCGGGCGGGGCGGAGCCCCCTGGGGCTCAGGAAGGGGGTCAGGGTGTTTGGAAGTGGAACAGAGCCGGAGTCCGCCAAATCCCTGCCACGCAAATATGTATCCATCCTCAGAGGATTATTATATTAAGGATATATATCGGCGTGGCGGCCCCTGGGGTTTGGTGGCCCTGTGCAGGTGCACAGCTTGCACATGCCTAAGGCCGCCCCTGCTTAAACATATTTGAAATGGGAAGTAGGTCTGTGACATTGCATAAGAACTTGAGAAGCTTTTAAATTATTTTATACCACCAATTTTGACAAAATTGATGCATGTTTGAAAATTATCTCATTGCATGTCTAGAAAGGCCTTATTATATATGTAATGTACGTGTTACTCAAAGTGTGTCTTATATAAACACTTGAAAAGCGCTCACGTAAGCACACAGAAAACTTGGCAGCTATGATCATCACTTCAGAAACTCACTCTCTCTCCTCTCTCTCATGTTCGGATTTGTACCATTGCTCAGTAATCAACACTGAATTTTCCGATTCGTACAATCACTTACTAGACCTTTGGAACATGCCCAGATATGTACTATCTCAAAGTAATACTCGGAGCACGCTAATATGTGCAACATATATCAGAATTCTTGAGTGCATTCTTAAGTGCTTATCCAGATTTGCACTATCAATTATTAATCTTCAGTACTTGCTCCGACGTTCCCATTGGCACATATCCAGATTTGATTCATCATCCAGTGCATTTGCTCCATAATTTATTAATCCTAAATGCTTGTTCAGGTTTTGTTTGTTTTGTTTTGTTGTTTGTTTTGTGATATTCAGAAACTCTGTGTGAATATCTGTTACTGCTTGTGTCTTTTTGCATCACACTAGTTCACGGACACACAAATTCACTTAGTAGCAGCACAAGTTGGTCCTCCTCCTGACGAAAGCCACGACACCTCCACTGAGGGTCAATAGGCTGAAACATGTAGAGCACCGTCACCACTAACTGCAGGCATATCTTTTCCCTGCCAGTGCACTGTTTTTAACCCTGGCACCGGGATGTTCTAATAAAGATACAACACGTACCTGGTAGCTAGTTTTAACCCCTTCACAACTACTTACACTTTCCTTGGCATGCATCTCTCATCAAACCTGATTTGTGACTCATCATTGTGGTATTTAGTATACCTCCATTTAGAAACAAAATAACTCTGAGCGCCTCCATCTCAGTGAGGGGGTTGTAGCCTGTGCCAGGACTAGGTATCATGTTAGGAGAATCCTAATGATGAAGCATGCCACCTCTGGTGGCTGAGGGATTTCGTCCTAATAAAGGGACACCCCAGGGGTTGCAGGGAAACTTTTCTGGACACTCTTTCTTACTCTTGTCAAACCTTTAGGCCCTATGGTTCCTTTCTCAGTGATAAATGTTCTGATGTATCCCATAATAATCTGTAATGCTTATTTACTTTCCCCAAATATAGGAAATCTTAATGCATTTTCAGATTTTCACGACCACTCATAATAGAGGAAACAGCATGTGTTATTAATTTTTGTTGTTGTTTGGATATTTATCTCTTCACTTAATAGTCGCTCTTCATATTTACATCATCACTCTGTAATTTTTAGTATATGTTCAGATTTTCACCATTAATCTGTAATATTTAATTTATGATCATATTTGCTCCATCACCCATTAATCCAAGATGCACGTTTGGATTGGTATTATCACTCACAAACCTCAGTACATATCCAGATGTGCACCATCACTTAGTAATACTCTTTGCATGCAAATATTGCCATAATTGCTCAAACATATTGAGTGACCACTTACATTTGCACCTTCACTGAAGATACCTCAATGAAGGATCAGATTTGGACCATCCTCTGTCAAAAATACCAAAAATAAGAATTCTCCATCAATCACTCCACTGCTTCTTATCATTTAGCACCACAACATGATAGAATGCTAGGAAGGGCCATGTTACATTTTGAGGTAAAACATAGTTAGAAGTTGTGGACACAAGAGTAAATGTTTAGGTCTGGCCTTTGAGACAGCCTTAGCTGTCTCACCTCTGTATTTTTTCCAAATATAGGGGTTCTTGACTGTGGACTTCATCCATTATGTAAATGTAAATTTGTTTTATATAGCTCTCGATTACCCATTGATGTCTTAGCGCTAGCGGTCTGACGTCAGAGGGAACAGTGACAAGGAAGCAGACCACTAAACCTGACCTACTGATTCAGTAAAGAGACAGGTCTTCAGCTGCCTCCTAAACTGCAGTAGAATGGGTTGGGAGAGTAGAGTTAGTGGCAATGAGTTCTAGAGTTTCCCTGCACGAAAGGCAAACTACCTACCACCCCATCTTGCTTTATTTTTTTCTGGGGACAGCTTCCATTCTAGATGAGCTAGATCTTAGGTACCTGCTGGATGTGTACCAAGAGAACAATCTCAGAAAGTATGCTGGACCGGACCGATGGAGGGCTTTATGGACCAGGCACAGTGCATTGAAAATAATCCTCTTCCTGACAGAGAGCCAGTGCAAACCATGCAAACATTGAGAGTTGGACACAAACTTTGGAATTTTTAAAAGCATTCTGGCAGCTGCATTTAGCAAAGATTGAAGTTTTGTCAGCAGTTGCTTATAAGTGCCCAAATACAGAGCATTGCAATAGTCAGTCTTCGAGATGATGAATGCCACCATCACTGACTTTTGTAAGTCCTGAGGATTGAACGGAAAGATCTTCTTTAGGATCCTGAGCACAAAAAAACCTGAGGAGGTGGTCTGGTTTTTTTGTTCCGAGAAGCACAGTTTGGTGTCAAAGATGACACCCAGATTTCTTGCTTTTTGAGCCGGCAAGGGGAGAGGGCCTAACTCAGAGCGTCACCATGATGGGTTCCAGAAGGGGGGCTCAAATCCAAAAAGCAAAACTTTCGTTTTTTCTGATTTCATCTTCAAACAATTTCTTTGCACCGAGTTTGTAATGTGAGACATGTCGATACAGAAGTTTTTTGCCTCCTCTTAAATGTCAGAAGACACAGACTCCACAATTTGTGTGTCATTGGAGTAAAAGAAGACCGCAAGACCATAACTGCAAATGAGATTAATCAAAGGGACACAAAAATATTAAAAAGTGTGGGGCTCAGAGAGGACCCCTGTGGCACCCCACAAGTGAGGGAGAAGGGAGTGGAACTGGAATACCACATCTCCAGGAGCTGGTGGCTATCACATAGGAACGAGCTCAGCAGAACCAATGCGGAGTTCCCAACGCCCAGCAATTGGAGCCGTTTGTGAGGAGTGAATGGTGGTAGGTATCAAAAGCGGCGGATAGATCTAATAAAATTAGTGCGCCTTTGCCAGTTAAATTACCATTTAGATTTTGTTTCCACCCATCACAGCACACTGTGTGGGCCAATGGGTTAGCCCACTTTAAGCATTGGCTTTGGCTATATATATATATATATATATATATATATATATATTCACTGAAAAAACCATAGGTTATAGACCATATATAGTTAGGAATTAGCATTTAAAAAACCTTATTTTACTCACACAAAACCATTGAAATTCCATATATAGTTAGTTGCACTAACTATATATCGCGCACCCGCAATCCACTGCTGATGATGTCACATATTACATCATTCATGACATGGTCAGTGACATCACTGATGACATCACTGATGACAACATCCAGTGATTATGTGTTTCTGTAAAGTTTAAATATGTTTTACATATTGAAGAATGAGTGGATGTATAAGTGTCTGAATGAAGGTTTTAGTAGGTGCGTGATTGACTGTATGAGTGAGTGATTAAATGCGTCTTACTGAATGCACGGGTTAGTGACTAAACTGTCTAAAAGTGTGCATCAGTATGTCTGTTGTTGTGCAAGCTGCTGCATGTGTTGATCAGTAGCTATATAAGTAGCTATATGGGTTATTGATTGGTTGCACAAGTATTTGTATGGGAGACTGAGTGTGTGTATGGCTGGCTGGGAGGTGTGTGACTCTGTGCAGATCAATGTGTACTTGTATCAGTGATTCTATAAGAGAGTAACTATGTGTTAGTATATGTTTCAAAAATGTAAGGTGTTCTGTGTTTAACTGTATAGATGAGAAAATGGAAGTGTGATTGATTCTTTTCAGGACTGACTAGGTGTGTGAGTAACTCCATGGATGAGTGGCAGAGTGTGAGTGTCTGTATAGGTGTATGAGTGCATATGATAGTGTTGTAAAGATGAGTGATTGTATGTATGAATGATTGTATGAGTGAATGTGTGTGTAGACATAGGAATCAGTGAGTGCGTATGTAGTAACTAGTATTGGTGTGTCAATGGTTTCAAAAATGATACTCTCTATTTAACACTGGGTGTAACGGAGGTTATATTAGAGTGTGAGGAGATGCATTGTATTATCACATGAATGATATCATCAGTGATGTGATCATTGATGTCAAGTAAGATGTCATCAGTGATGTCATTTGAGATGTCATCAGTGATGTCATCAGTGATGTCACTGACCATGTCATGAATGATGTAATATGTGACATCATCAGCAGTGGATTGCGGGTGCGCGATATATAGTTAGTGCAACTAACTATATATGGAATTTCAATGGTTTTGTGTGAGTAAAATAAGGTTTTTTAAATGCTAATTCCTAACTATATATGGTCTATAACCTATGGTTTTTTCAGTGAATTTTCAAGGTTTTGTAAATGCTAATTCCTAACTATATATGGTCTATAACCTATGGTTTTTTCAGTGAATTTTCAAGGTTTTGTAAATGCTAATTCCTAACTATATATGGTCTATAACCTATGGTTTTTTCAGTGAATTTCATTGGTTTTTTAACAGCTAATATCTGTAGCTGCAAAATGTATTCTTCTTTAAATCCCAAAATATATTTTATATGTTTATTAATAACTTTTTTTTAAAATATTTTTTTTTCTTCGTTCCCGCTTCGCGAATCGGGAAGCTTCCCGTTAGCTGACCTTGATGCCGCGAAATAGACCGCGAGCCGGTAAACGTTTCTTTACCGCAACTGCCGCGTTAGAAAACAACATCGTGACGCGTCCCGTCCGCATGACGTTTCGCGTTGTCGCGTGATACGTCATATGACGTGCTACGTTAGCGAACTCGTACGCTTACCGAGTCGCAAAGCACAGGTTTCTGGAAGCAAACCGGGAGGCCCTGCAAAGCGCGTAACGTAAACACAGCAGGTCATGTGACTTGGTAATAACACTTTTCATTGGTTCATTTCACTTTCGGTTTCCTAATGATGTAAGACTAGGTCATATGATCTAAAATGAACACTTTTCATTGGTTGAGAACTATTTTTTTTCCCAAATGGTGAAAATCCCTCCTTCTTTCCTCACTCTGACTTTCATCATTGTGAGAGAAAGACCCTTTGTTACCAGTGAGCAATGGCTTCTTTACTAGCTTCAGCTGGTGCTTCCCCACCACCTCCACCACATCCAAGGAAGAGTGGACCACCTGCTAAAGTTATAATTCAGCAAGAAGAGGAAGAAGAGGAACAGGACGACCTAGATAATCTCCCTATTATGGCCAGAAGATCTATTGTACCGGAAGTAACGGGACCAGAGGGCAGGGAGATGGTGCCAAATATACAAACGAGATTTCGTGAAGTAAAACAAGTCTGCGTACATTGCAGTGGATTCATTTGCTACGGAGAAAGTAGCATCACTCTGATCAACAGAGCTATTGACAATCATGCTCATGTTTGTCCGAAACTCCCCAAACAATAAATTCTTTTTTTTTGTTTTCTTGCTCCTGTTGAGCCCTTTACAATGAATCGTTTTCGTTGCCCCCTCCGAAAAAAAACCAAAAAAAATATAAAACTGTTCAGAAAAATTCAAAAAAAGTAAAAAAATGTTCAGAAAAATAATAAAAAAAATATAAAACAACAAAAACAATTTAAAAAAAAGTTCTTTTCAGAACTACCTCCCCGTTATTAAAAAATTGGTACAATATTTGCAACTGTGCCAACCTCTATTTCTCTTAGTTCGCTTCCCAGTTCGCTCCCCGGTACGCGAACCGGAAGCGAACCAAAAAATTTTTTTTTTAAAAAAGAACAGTAAGTATAAGGGAAGGAAACAGACAGTTATGTTAAAAGAAAGACAGCTATAGGGGAGTAAACTAGAGATACTATTACCCGTAATCCACTGCTGATGATGTCACATATTACATCATTCATGACATGCTCAGTGACATCATCAGCAGAGGATTGCGGGTAACAGTATCCCTAGTTTATTCCCTATAGCTGTGTTTCTTTTAACATAACTGTCTGTTTCCTTCCCTTATACTTACTGTTCTTTTTAAAAAAAAATTTTTAGATCAGTCAGAAACAGTGAAAGTAATGAAATATAAAAGACTACGTAGAATATGAGCACTGTATGCAACAACTTTGACACTTACAGAAGCCTCACCTTCTCCATGCCTCCTACACAGTTCTACATGTACATCATAAATGCAAACAGAACAGAATTAATTATACATGTTAAATGGTTTATTTTTGCTGTTCTCAGAATGTATCAAATTTCACTAAAACAGTGACTTGAAGGTATTCATCATATAACAGCGGGGGGAAAAAAACACAATCAAAATGATTGTGTTTAAAAAACCCATACAACATTACAAATCAGAATTCAGAACTCCTTAAAGTTAACTTACTTTCCATGACGGCCAAGGATGTCCTATGAACAGCTTACACTCTGTTGTGCTGTTATTACTTTCAGCCCGCCACTTTCTGAAAGAAAACCTCCATCGTTTTCAAAAACATGTTACATACAATAAATGACTTCTTGCTCTCTACCACAAGATTCCACAAGGCCAAATCTTGTCAGAGCCATGTATAACTCTTGGAATTCTTGTTAGCCAATCCCGTCTTTTCGCATTTCCGCAACTTTCAGAATTAAAATGTTGAAGATCATTTACACAATCCTGGAGTAGTAATATCTTCCCCTTCTTGCTCAATCATGTTCTACATTTCCTATCACACTGATACTGCTTACTATGAAGCAGACTTACACTACCTTTATGACTAGTACAATTATTTAATTCTCTACATCACTTTTAATCACAAAGCAATGTAAAACAGTAGACAGCATTGCAGACTTACATTCCCTCTACTCCATGTTTTGATTCGCTGCTTCAATTAGCTTATAAAAAGAAATAGTTTTTCTGAACTCATTCAAAGTGCACGTATTTCTCAATAACGTCCAGTGTTATGGTAAAAAGTTATGTCTCTGTACTACACTTATCTTCAAGGCCAAATAGTGTAGGAGCCATGAGAACTTCTTGAAATTCCTCAGAGCACATCCTGAGATTCTTTCCCTAAAATTTTGGTTTTAAAAACACCAGGTAACAGTTTTTAAGGTCATATGGCAATTTTTTTTTGAAAATTAAAACAGAATCATTGCAGAATGACCAGCCATTTCTACACTTTAAATAAGCTGTATAATGTCCTGATGTTATTGAAGAACCATCATGATATATAATTGCTACAGTTACAAAAGTCCTTCCTGATATTGACAACTGTGAAGCCACAAAATTTTTAATTAAAGTTGTCAATTTTGTTCCATCAGGCCTACATCGTTGGAACATTAAAATGACATACTGGCCATATGTTCGTATAAATAATGTGGACATCATTTCAGATTTACATTGCCTACACTCCATATTGTGATCAGCTGCTTTTACTAGCTTATTAAAAGAGACTGATTTACTGTCTGGCAAAGTTAAATATATAAATCTTTCTGAGTCTACACTAGTACTACTTGATACCCTACAGTTCTCGCAGTCATGCTGCCATTGATAAGAAAGCCCAAACAGATGATCTACATCTACACCTTCAGCATACAATACATCAAGCATATACATTAAAAACTCCTGACAATCTTGCTGACTATTTTGAGAGAATTGTGTTTGGCCTGAACATCTGTCTAACAGATTTCGAATTTCAGACACACTTTCTATGTTTGTTCTATCAGTGCTACATTTCTCTAACACAGAATTTAACAAACTGCAAAATCTTTGATCAGAATTGACCACAATCTCTTCTTTTACATTTTGTAGAGAAAACAAAACATTAACCACTACATTAGCATAGCAGTTGACACCAGAACTGTTTTCAAATTGAAAACCAACAACATCTTCAACAGAATCCTTTTTGTTTCTGCTTATAATTTCAGGTTCATCGACTTTTCGTCGTTTTGCTACAACCTCCCCAGTATTGGTCACATTTCTTCGTTTCCGGCCTACCACACGTTTCTCAAACAAAGGATACTGAGGCAAATGTGGCGCATGCTCTCTTCTCAACCTATTGTATTCCTTAACACAATCTAGATCCGCACAAATGTTTGTGACATCACACTCAATCAAGTACAATCCCGATAAAGTCCTAACTCGTGACAATGCCACATATGCCATACCCTCCTTGAACACAGAACTGCCAATATTCACCAATGCACAGTCTACACTTAAACCTTGCGATTTATGGATTGTCACCGCATATGCCAAGCAAACAGGAAACTGCTTACGACGAACATATAAGTCTTTTACAAGCAAAAATCTAGCAGAACAACGAGCAATTAGCTGTACTTCCTCAATGCCATCAAATTTAATTTTTAAAAATTCAATTCCATCTCTATTTCTGTATTTCACAAAATCAACAACATTACCCATTGATCCATTTACCAGACCTCTTTCAACATGTAAATTCCTTCTTAAAATTATACGGCAGTTCAAGCACACATTCAGAGTCTTTTCAAAACCCGCAGTTTTAGATATACTCTTCTCTAATGAATCCAATTTTGTTTTCAGATTCTCAGACAAAATAATTGTTGATCCCATATGCTCTACTCTGTCAATAGCTTCCAATTTCACAATCTCTTGCTTTTCTAAATGCAACATTTTGTTGTTGAATTTGGCACATTCTGCAAGAGTTGGCATCAAACATATTCCAGATTTTTTCTCAGTAACTTTCTGAAAAATATTCTCAGGCACAACATCTTCGTCTGGATATAAATTTGTCAGTAATCGTGCATGTAAAGCTTCTTTCCCATGCTCGGTCACTTTTCCAATTCTAACATCTTGTAGAATAGTCTTGTAAACTTCATCCTTTGCCTGACGCATATTTTCATGCAGTTCAGCATAATTGAAGTTTAACCATATATTGACGTTGCCAATACTCCCTAAGCACTTCCTGGTATCTTCATGCGTGAGCATTTTGAACACAGGTTGCCCTTTCACTGGTGTCAGCTGCAGAAGATCTCCTAAAACAATGATGTGTTTGCCACCAAATAACACATCATACTCTGTTTTGAGAACTTCTTGCATTCTCAAATGCACAAAGGCAAGCATGACATTGGAAACCATGCTTACTTCGTCAATGATAAGAAGTTTCATTTTCCTCAAGACTCTTGAAACTTCAAAACAAGCATCTCCAGATAGCTTGTGATATTCTAATTTGTTGTCATGCTCCACTGGCAGCATCAGTAAACGATGTAAAGTAATCCCTTTAATGTTATGTGCTGCCAGTCCAGTTGGAGCGGTGACAACACAAGACAGCGATGACTCTGTCCTTTCCTGCAAATAACATGAAATTGCTTTAATAAGGAAACTTTTTCCAGTTCCCGCTTCTCCACTCACGTACAGTCGGACAGGCTTCAACGACGTACATGAGCACTCTTTCGTGTCATGACTTAATCCATGATCAATTTGCATGGTAAGTTCGTCATATATTTTCCTCTGCTCAACGTTGAGTTGTCTTTCCAACTCTTCTAAGTTAACCACATCCTCCTGAGCATGTGCCATGGCTCTTTCCACTTCATTCATAGCAGTGGCAGCTTCATTTTCGATAAGAGGTCCTCCTAGTGGATCCTGACTCAATGAAGCAGAACTCTGACTGTCCTGAGAACTGTCTCTGGCAATATCGGCTGCAATCGTTGCTTCCTGCTCAATTTCCACATTCAACATTTCTACATATTTTGGAAAAGCAGGACATTCTATGGTCTCCTTGGCAGCATTGAATGAGTCTTCGTAACAAAGGAAATCTCCAAGCAGTTCCTCTTCTGCACGCCAAGGCTTAAAAAGTTGCAAAAGTGCTAAATAGAAAAACTCCTTTTTTTCACGAGATTCGCCACTCAATTTTCGATGGTTTATCAAGTGGCATTTTCTTTGCTTGACCAGACATCCCTCACTTCCTATTACAGCATACACTCCTTTTTCAGTATCTTCTTTGATGTTCCTCTTGAATATGTAATTTTGCAGAACCTCATACAGACAAACATTCTCGAGGTGACTGCTTCGATTTGGATAATATGTATCCAACATGTTGCTCTTCAAAATGTCGGTACTGTTTGGCTCCTTTTCCGCCAAATACTCAATTTCCCGCACAGGTTTCAGAACTCGATTACGCGTTGCAGCAAGACCAACACTCGCCCAAACGATACTCCTGGACTTGGCATAGAGACTTGCTGAAGACAACCGGTCAGAACATTCGTAAGCTCCGATTTCTCGATGCGACAACATCTTCAGACTGAAACTGTACAACTTCTTGCTGAGGCTCTTTTCATGGGAAATGTCCTCCCACATATCCTTCAATTCTGTCTTCTCTTTTTTGGTGATGTAAGATGTCACATACCGAGCCACAGCCATACAGTTATCAGCCACAAACTGTATATCCATGTTAGCATTCCACATGGACAAAATCACCGGGTTGTAGTCGTTGATGTACTTAGACTCTTCGTTCCTCTTCAAATTGTATGTGTTTTTAGGTGATTTCTTCATCACATTATGTCGCAGCGAAGACATCAAACTGTTCACTCTTCCTTTAGAAATCACCGATCGTGGAAAGCCGAAACGACATTTGGTGTAGAACTTGTCTTTGTTCCGGAATTTACGACGACAGTACTTTCCACATCGATGGCTTTGGAAACGTAGAACTTTTTCTCTTAGGCTTTTTTTCTCCTTTGCGTTTGGAACAGCACACGTAGAATACTGTTCTATGAAACTCATCACTGAGTCGTCTGCATCCGTTCCAAATTTAGGTGCATCCTTGATCCACAGCAACATATGTATATGAGGAGCACCTCTTGCTTGGTACTCCTTCCTCCAGAAGAAATCCAACACCTCTCCAAGAGGTGGATTCTTCTTATTCATGATGAAAGACATCATACCTTCAAATCTATGATTGAAGTACCTACATACATTGACTGGATCCAAAGAGCACAGTTCTCCGGGTGTCTTGAATTCGATGTTTTCTACGTTAGCATTTGCCTCTCGTAGAAATTCAAGTAAGTCTTCCCAGCCATACTCAGCACAGCTCAAAGTGAGGAACCATGTGGGAGTTCCTAAGTTCCTCAGCATACATTTTAAATCACCATGACGACGGTACCAGTACTCATTAGTACCACGCTGACACGCCATGAGATTAATCAGGTGAGAATCCAAAATACTGTCTTGGACATTGACTTTATCCATAAAGTCACTTGCCGAGATGTTTTGCATGTGTATACCACTTTTCAAGATGTGGTTCACTGCATATGACAGTCCAGACAGATCGCTTTCAAACAGGAGATGAAACAAATAAGGAATGCATTGTCGAAACCTAGGATCTCCTGCATACAATCGCAAAGTCCGGTATTCAGAAGCAGGAATTTGATGAGGTCGCTCATCATATCTTCCTCCCTGACCTGTTGGAAAAAGCTGTGGGAAACACCGAGCTTCCAAACTTTCCTCCCAAACACTAATGGGACTCCCTTTCGCTTGTTTCATTTGAAACAACTCAATAGCATTCCCCATGACTTCCTTGGAATGCAAAGGATGAACACTATAATGTTCATATATTTCTTCACTAGTACAGGGTTCTACTTTCTCAATTTGACCAGCACACAAATCGCTATCCTCTTCCTCACTTACTTCCTCTTCTGCAACATATACATTTTTATAGTATTTATTATATTTTTTCAAATACAATGTTGCCCTTTTGACTTTCCTAACATCTACTAAATCTTGCCATATTTTCTTATTCTTTGTCGGAACCCCATTAACTAAGATAACAAGAGGTTCCTCTTCCACTTTTTCTACTCCAATTGTGTTAATGTTTTTCTTCAAATCTAGAGGCAAATAAACAACTCTTCCCTTTAATCCTCTCTGTAAATCTGATGGAGGCAATTTCCCTGTCTTTGGCTCCATTCTTACAATAGCCTGAAAGGGATGGATACTTTGAATCAAAATAGATTCATAAGTATTTAAATCCTTCAATTCAGAAGGAATCTCAACCAATTCCAGATTATTATGAACTGCTCTAGCAGGCATCTGGTTTTGATTTAATTTGTTACAACAATAAGTACACACACGTTGATCCAATCCCAAATCAAAACAATTTTCTACCATCAAGTATGTTGTAAAATCCTTCCATTCACTATTATTTTCCCTTTCACTTTTTCCATATAAATCCACTAACTTAGTCTGATTCTTATAATAAGTGCGTCGACAACACACACAAGTGAAATTTGGCCTCTCACTTGATTTCACCTCAAACGTCGCAATTTCCCTCTGGAAATTATCTGTACTGGAAACCTGTACACTATCTTCCACATTACTCTCTTCTTCTTGGTCAATTTCAACATTCTCCTCTTTACTTCCAAAGTAACAAAACTCAATTTCTTCACATATATTCTTCACATCTATTTCAGAACCATGCAAAAGAGCAGCGCATAATTGTTTAAGCATAATTGCTGGACTCTTAGCATAATACAACATTCTAACTAATTTCCTCACTTTATTATGATGCACTGCTAGCATCCTGAAATGATGAAAAACACTCTGGCATACTCTCCTGGAAAGACAAGCCAGTGAATGACCATGCAAACCTATCACTTCTCTCACTCTGCAAGGATCTAATTCTTGCAACAACTTCATTTTCTGCTTCAAACTTTTCTTACTAAATGACCGTATAAAATCACAAAGCAAAATGATGGAATCCTGTCGTACACTGCAAATACTACTACACTTCCAGGTGTACACAGGACCCTTAGGACGTCTCCCTAAAACCTCATTACCTAACACCTCTTCTATCTCTGTTCTCACAAGTTTTTCTTTTTCAACTGGACAACCATCTTTCACTTCATAAGCTCGACCACTGGTGTCAACTGCATGCACCAAATCATTATCCTGGAAATAACTCTCCTCATTAAAAAATGCCTCAGAGCTTGAACTATGCATCCATTCTCCAGAAAAAACTTCACAAAAATTACTACGATTAACTATTCTCTTCCATCTACTATTTCTTTTGAAATCATAAATTACCTTGTTTAGCTTCCTAATTCTATTGATTGTCAAAATAAATAACTTACGTTTAATTTCAAATGCCTGATCAATAACTTTCTCAACTATTTTTTTTCTCTTATAAAAAACCACTTTCTGCTGACCTTTCTTAATATTTTTTAACAAATTCCCAATTATCCTGTTGCGGAACATTCGTTTACGAATATCCCTAAACTGTTGTTTCCTTCTACTTTCATGCATAGAGTTATCTCTTACTCTAGCAGTAACATTTCTCATTGGCCTTTCCTTACCATTTGAATTCTTTCTCCTTTTCTGGACTGAAACATTTTCTGTAGTAATATTTTTTTTACTACACATATTTCTTATGACTGTTTTTCGACTCTTACCCGGTGCTTTCTTGGTGACTTGACAAATCTTTTTGTTAGAGGACTGCTGCATTATTCCATGGTCCTGCTGTCTTTGACGTTTTGCAGCCTTTCTTACTCTTTCTTTGCTAGGCATCCTAAAATCTTGAAATAATCTGCAGTTGAATCTGTGGTAAAATATAATAAAAAATGTTATTAACCACTATTACCCAACAGTAAATTAATAACAGTCATCAAAAACTTAACACACTACTTAAGTATATAATATACTGAAGCCTATCTCCAATTTTTCACTGAACAGGACTCATCTCTTCTTAACCTTGGATAAACCTCACCTACTCTGTGTCCCCTGCACATAATTAAATGTAAAGGGGCCGATTTATATTAACTAGCACATCCCCAGGGATGCACCAGTTAACGTGCACCGCTGCTCTGCCACCCACGGTGTGCCGCATTTACAATCAGATAGGACAAAGCTACATCAAAACCCTGCGCCTGCTTGAAGCAGGCATAGATCTTGACGCAGTTAGGCTGAAAGCTAAAGCAACAACTAAGTGTCATTTGCAGAAGTTACAAAAAAGGAAAAATGGCGTTTAAACCAGTAATGAGACCATGCTAACGTAATACAGAGTAAAAATATCCAGGATCTACATCAGTTTGGGGTTCACGAACCTGGCAGGTACAAGGCACTGAGGCTTTCCACCGTGCATGTCTCATCCCAAAACATATGTGGTTTGTGAATGAAACAATTTCCCAGACCAAATGCTTTGGATTGGCTACTTCTAAAAAATTAAACACCCCTACTATCCCGGAGTTAGAGGAATATGATGGTTGGAGTAATTTTACTCGTTGTCTATTAAAGATTTACAGGCCCTACTCCGTAATTCTTCCTTTAACATTTCCAGTATAAATCCAAAAGGTTGACTGCTTTGGCAACGTGCCTTATCCACGGTTTAATAACGCTGCCTTTTGCTTTATATAAGTTTTCAAATTGTATGAAATATATACCAATAGGTCGTTATTAACCTTTAGGTAGTGGTTTTCTTCATGAAGTCTGGTCGCTTCCATACACATACAGATTTTCAAAGATGATCAAGAACTTTATCTGAATGGAGAGGAATGCACTGAGACGCCAGATCATTCACTAATGTGTAGGCACATACAGTTACACGGTTCATGCAACAAACACCGACCAAATATGGCTTGCGTGTTGCAAGGCACACCAGTTCCTGCTATCATCCCCACGTTCAAGTTCTTGGAAAATGGTAGTTATTTGATGCTCAATAATGAAGATTGTTCTGGGTTAATTAAAAGTATTCATTTTATCGTAACAGTAAATGAACGGGTTATTTGCTGCAGAAATGTTCTATTTCCTCCCACACATGAACATAGGGAGTTTTCAATCTGGCCACAAATACCAACCTTGGCAGCACATTTCAACGGCATGGCAAGAATAAGAGCTATTTTGTCTCAGAGAGAGGTGGCCTTGAGTTCGGCCCGTGAAACTTTCGTGCTTCACACAGCGAACACCCGTACAGAGATGCAGACCCTTTTAAATACAGATTCGCCTTTCCATTTCAGCAAGATGGTTCGGACTATCTCTAACGCGTCCTCCACAAAAGGCCTGGCGCACTTTTTTAAAATTGTTACCAGTGGTCTCGTGACTTCATTTGAGAAAATCTTTGGAGTCATCCCTGCTTTCTTACATTCTATTTTTTCCACTCTGCTTCGTGGATTCCCATTTTTACTTGCATTACCAGCGGACGCTCTTGTGCTTTTTTACATTTTTAAATATGGATGTCCCTCCTGTGCAAGCTCCCGCCCTGCAGCTGCTGACACTGTTCCGCAATCGCATGCTAGAATATTATGGCACAATGCCGTTGGCGATATTAAGCACGGCATATGGATTATCTTTTCTATGCTGATGTGATTCCTTCAAATCTAAGACACTAAAGTATCGGCACGCCCTAAACCAACACAAAGAGACCTTCTTAGCAAATAATATATTATGTGTATTAGGGAGGGTGAGATATAAGCAGCCGCGGGCCGTGGAGGGAGTTACGGTGGGGCAGGGATGCGGGGAGGGGGAGGGGCAGGGTGGAGCCCTCTCCACCCTGCCCCTCCCCCTCCCCGCCTCCCTGCCCACCGTAACTCCCTCCACGGCCCGCGGCTGCTTATAAGTGTTGCTAACTCTTATTCATTTACAGCATGTTAACATACTGTCACCATTCGCTTTTTATGTACTATTGACTATGCTGGTAATTTTGCTACTGATAATATGTGTACTTGTATAATCTAAGATACTACGCCTGAGAAGACGGCATTAGTAAATAAACATTTCAAATACACATGTGTTCTTCTTAACTCCATGTTCTCGTTTCTAAGAAATATATAACGACCGACTGTTCATGAGTTCCACGTATCCTGAGGTACTATAAGTTCATATTCTGGATTGTCTAAACATTGAGAGTTTGTTATATCCAATGTGACACTGTACCTAGCTTGCTAAGGGGTTTTGATTACTAAGGTGAGTTTTGGGACACCCTAATTCGCCGAGGTTCCAATCCTCTGTCCACAGTTCTGTGTCAGAACAGAAACCCTGCGACAGGGGCACCCCTCAACCTTACTGGAGCTTCATCACACTTGCGATACAACTCCAGCAATGCGCCAACTTTACGGCACAAATACGTCACGCATCTGTGCTGTTTTTGCCCCATGATGCGCCGCATTGTAAATGCAGCACACCATAGGTGACGGAACAGCGGCACAGAATGACTAACACATCCCTGGTGATGCGCCAGTCATCATAAATCTATCCCTATGCTTCTTATCTTGTTAGAGATAAACCGCCATATGTATCATCAAAGTTTTTTGCATTTCCTAAATAGCGAACTTTAAGGAATAAATAGCGATTCTTTACCATTCCTAGTTTGCGATGACCTATTTGCTAATTACAAATTACCCATTCATTTCCATGCAGCAGGAGGCCCATAGGAATGAAGGTGCAATTTGCGATTAGCAATTACCTCATCGCAAATTACGAATTTTTCCGACGGTGCAGGGGTGTCTCAAGAACACCCTGCTGCACCCCTGAAAAAGAAATTTGGGGTCATATGGCGCACATAAATTTTGAAAACATTCCTTTACCTCAAAAACGATTTTCAACTCATAATTTGAAAACACTGCACATGGGGAAATGACTTAAAATGTCCTTAAGACACATAAAAGCATTTTTTGATTGCCTTTGCAGCATGTTTCAGTCACCTTTAACATGCCTATGTAACGGAAACATTCAAAATCTAAATTTGCCATGCACAGGTGGGAGCATATTTACAAGCAATTTGCTCCACAGACAAACTTCTTACATTGAAATGGGAAAAATAACATCAGAGACTCTCAATTACCTTATAAAGAAGCAGACACCATTATGTCCTTCTCATCAATATTAAAACCATTGCTTTTTCTCAAAAACGATTTACAAGTCATAATTTGAAAACACTCCACAGCTCCTATGCACATAAAAGCCCTGTCAGTACTAATACTTCACATTTTCTCCAATTACAATTTCTCAAAGAAACAAAATCTATTTGTGAAACACTTGAGACAAAGCAACATTTGAAAAACACAACTTTCTTCATAATTTTCTCCTTAAAGCACACTATTTTCTATCTAAATTAAAGAAATCTTTTCTCACCTTAGCAAATACTTTGAGTTTCAAAACAGTCTCAGAAACACACCAATTTGTCTTCAGCAGAGCAAAAGGTATGCACTCCAGAGTCTGCAGCTATCAAAAGCACAGAAATGCTGTAATTCCTCACACATATCTCTCATGTCACCCAATCAAAACCCTTCCCTCACTTTTTTTCAAAGCAAAACCCTTCCCCCCTCTGCCCCCTCTCTGCTTTTTCTGCATAGCAACCACCTCTTGCAAGACCTCTCACACAACAATGTTGCAATTGAACTCTGAACTCTCAGTGCACCTGCATATCCAGAGCATTCTTTCATTTAATGATTTTTTCTTCGCCACTCAAAATACATCTTTCAACGAACTCATCCATGCACACTAACTTTCTGTTTTCAGCAATCAAAATCCACCAATCACTCTTACTGCTTCATTAACACAGAAACTCCTCAGTTTTTTTCATTTTACACTCTCATTTTTTCAACTGCCATTTCATTGCCACACTTCATCTGACTGCAGCAGAACCTTCTCTCACCATGTTTTCTGTCTGGATTGTTGGACATAGTTACATATATTGGGCTCAAAGGTACGCTGAAAACAGGAATTTACCTAACCTCAATTTACAAGATGTGGAAATTAAGTGGTTTGGCCACAGAGGATTAAAATGTCACCAATTGATACCATTGGTGAAAACCTTTATGCATTTGCCAAAACCTGACCTGTTAATTGTGCACTGTGGAGGTAATGATTTGGGCACTTTGACTGGGGTAGGTCTGGAAATGCTTTTAAAGGACACCTTTGAGCAATTGATGGCACTTTTTCCTCAGACTGCCTTGGTATATTCAAATATATGCCAAAGACAGAAATGGAGGTGGTCGAACCAATTTTGTCCACAAATTGAGAAGTCGAGGAAGCATGTAAACAAATCTGTTTCAGCTTACATGAGAGACCATGGAATGGGCTCCCTGTACAACAATAACTTGCGTTACTACATGCAAGATATCTACAGAGGAGATGGAGTTCACTTCTCAGATGAGGGCAACAGAGTTTTCACTCTGAATTTAAGAATGTGCATTGGTACCTACTTATAAGTACCTAAATGTACCATAAACCCAAAAGCTCTTCTCAGAGCTACCCTACATCTGATCACTCACAATTATTATTTTACTCTAACTTTTTTCACTAATTTTCAAGAAAGTACGCTCCCCAGAACGCTTCCCGGTTCGCGAACCGGGAGCACTCCACGCAAAAAAACTAAAAAAACTGTATATTTTTTTTTGCCCTGCGAGACCCCTTCAAAGCCTCCACATCAAACCTAGGGGGTCAGGGACGATCTACTATGCCCCCTTATGGTCATTTGCCCCTTCGCTTTGGCCTCCTCTTGTCTCTCGATCCTACCGAGAGACAAGATGGCGGCCGCTACGGACTGTTTGGAATGTTTACAGACGCCGAAAAACCAATCAGCTTCGCAAACCTCCGTAACGCGAAAAGTACGCGAAGCGGAGCGCTGTTACAGATATATATCTTTTTTTGAACGTTAATTTCTCAAAATCCACTGGAGCACATATATTGAGACCTAGCAAAGGCACATCGGGCTACCAGTCCCTACAATTTTGCCAAGTTTCGTGCAAATCCATTCAGCCGTTCGATTATTATTATTTTTTTTTTTTTTGCCCCGCGGGGCCCTTTTAAAACCTCCACATCAAACCTAGGGGGTCAGCGAGGATCTACTATTCCCCCTTATGGTCATTTGTCCCTTCGCTTTCGCCTCCTCTTGTCTCTCGATCCTACCGAGAGACAAGATGGCGGCCGCTACGGACTGTTTGGAATGTTGACAGACGCCGGAGAACCAATCAGCTTCGCTTCACAAAGCTCCGTTGCGCGAAAAGTACGCGTCCTGGGACGCTGCCAGGTCCGCTGTTACAGATATATATCTTTTTTTAAACGTTAATTTCTCAAAATCCACTGGAGCACATATATTGAGACCTACAAAAGGCACATCGGGCTACCAGTCCCTACAATTTTGCCAAGTTTCGTGCAAATCCATTCAGCCGTTCGGGCTAAAAGTGAGGCCAACCGCCCTATGGAAATTAACATGGGAAAAACGCGTTTTGGGACCCCCCTTTTTTCTCGGCCCCCCCTTGACGAACCCCCCCAAAATTTTCAGGGGCTGCTCAGAAACAAAATGTGCCATTTTCCTGAAAATTTCAGCCAATTCCGTCCACAAACGCCAAAGTTATTAGACATAGAATTTTCAAAAATCCCATAGAGAAAAAATCCTAACTATATATACCTACTGGCGACCGCCAGTAGGTAATATATATATATATATATATGTGTGTGTATATATATATATAGCAAAGGAGGAGAGTGTGGGGCGCAACAGGGAACAGGGATAGATATTTGAGGGACGCAAGCAGCACAATAGAGAATGCAAAAAATACATGCACTATCACAGTGTGTTAGAAGAACAAGAAAAAAGAGTTCCCCAAATATGAGCAGTGGAAGGATACAAGTCAGTCAATTAAAAGGATGGTGAAGAGGCTATTCTCCAGGGAGGGACAAATCCAAGACAGGAAGGGAAGCCTTCCAATAAGAAGCACGCAAATGAGAGAGGCAATAAAGCCAACCATGATAAGCAATGGGCAGACACTAAGCCCCCTGGAAAATTTTGGTATGGTCCACAAGATGTCTTTCACCAACAGATAGCTAAAAACGGCTGGTAGGCGAGACCTTAACAGCACATTTCATGGACATTGTGCATGTGACTCTACCCCTATTTCATCTCTTTGCTCTTCAACCACAGAAACAAAACTAAAATTAAAAAAAAAAACTTTCAGGTTCCTTCAAATGACCACCTGGCTGTCCCATTCCTACTTAGCTGTCCCCATACATCTGCGCCCCCTAACATACCTAGCAAGCAGGAATTCCGTAGGAACTACAAGGACATCTCAAATAATTCCCTCTCTCGGTGGGCATCCAGCTGGTGTCCATCACAGGAAGAAAGTGCCTCCACAGCTGCAATGCAGTTTGATAGAACCATGATGGAAGCTCTAGATGAACTAGCCCCTTTACAACCCTGCCGACGTACCAGGAAAAGGCCCTCAGCCCCTTGGTTCTCTGAACACCTTAGACTCTTGAGACAGGAGGTAAGGAGACAGGAGCGCCTCTGGCACACAGGATGGGACCTAAAAGATAAGGAAGCTCATAAGATCCTGCTTAGAAAATACAAGGCCGAAATTATAAAAGCCAAACAAGAGCACTTCTCGACCCTGACAACTTCATTGTCCTCCCCTAAAGAGCTCTTTAGGGTTGTAGATTCACTTATAACCCTCCAAACCCCGGATCCTGTAGTGGCGTCCCAAGAGCTTTGTAATAACATCGCCTCTTTCTTCCAGACAAAAATATCAGATATCTACTCTGCCTTGGAGTCACAAAAATTGCTCATGAGCGGGCCCCCTGTCTTAGGGGCTATGGATCCCGCCCCGGTAGAAATATCTTTCCCGGGAACCCTAGACTCTTTTCCCCCTCTCTCTGTGGACACGCTTGATAGCCTCCTTAACAAAACTAAATGAGGCTCTCCTCTGGATGTGTGTCCCCTAAGGATTCTTAAACAATGCAGAGAAATTCTCTTTCCTCCTCTGGTAGACATCATGAATAGAGCCATGAGAGAGGGCGTCTTTCCCATCCAATGGAAAAGTGCGGTTGTAAAACCTCTTCTAAAAAAGCCCTCCCTGGATCCGTCGGTCCTAAAAAATTTCCGGCCCATTTCTTTACTCCCTGCTCCGGCAAAAATGCTAGAGGCGCATCCCAATGCACACCTTGCCGCTTTTGTTGAGAGCTCGGAATGTCTCGATCCCTCCCAACATGGTTTCAGGAGGGAACACAGCACTGAGTCAGCCCTCACCATAGTGTTGGATAATATCCGCACTCGTGTTGATGAGGGCCAGACCACCCTCCTGATCCTTCTAGATCTGACAGCGGCTTTTGATACCCTCTCTCCCTCAGTACTAACATCTCGGCTGAGGGAGATTGGGGTGCGTCGAGCAGCCCTGGATCTCCTCACGTCTTTCCTCACCCATCGAGTGCAAAGAGTGAAGCTGGGGGAGTATCTATCTCCATCCCTTCCTGTGCAATGTGGGGTCCCTCAGGGGTCGGCCCTTAGTCCGACCCTTTTTAACATCTACGTGACCCCACTTGCCAGGCTTATTAGATCCTATGGGATGGAGATAGTTCCTATGCGGACGATACCCAGATCCTGGTCTCTCTCTCCCACGCTAGCGTCCCGACTGCCCCCAATTTCAGATCTTGTATTGAGGCGGTCGGTAAATGGATGATCCTAAATTCGCTCAAACTAAATGGAGAGAAGACTGAGGTGATGGTGTTCGGAGGGAAAGAGGAAGTATGGTCTTTCTGTTGGTGGCCAGACTCACTAGGAGCCTGTCCCACCCCCACCTCCCCCGCAAAAAATCTGGGGGTTATGATAGACCCTGCCCTTGACATGGGTAAGCAGGTTAGCCGAACCATCTCTACCTGCTGGGGCATTATCCATATCCTTAGGAGGATCAGGCACTATCTTTCCTTACAGGCAAGGAAACAGCTGGCTGTTGCCCTTATCGGCTCCAGAATGGACTACTGTAACGCGCTGTATGCGGGCTTGAAAAAGAGCCTTCTGCAGCGCTTACAGGTAGTCCAGAATGCCGTTGCAAGGTTTGTTCTGGATCTTCCCAGGCGCACCTCAGCCACAGCGGCTAGAAAGCTGCTACATTGGCTCCCTATTGCGGCGCGGATCCACTTTAAGACCGTATGCTTGACATACAGGGCTTCGGCCAGAAATAGCCCCACCGGTCTAGGATCTATCCTGTCCCGCTATTCTCCCCCCAGGAATCTCCGGTCCTCCGGCAGACTCCTGCTAGCGGCCCCCCGTTTCAGGAGAGTGAAATGGGGTGGCAGGGCTTTCTCCACCTTGGCGCCCAAATGGTGGAATGCTCTTCCTCTGGAAATAAGATCACTACCCACCTTTCAGGCATTCAAAAGGGCTTTAAAAACACACCTCTTTGCGCAAGCGTACCTGTAGTAATGTAGCGTTTCCCCTTTTGATCTGTTTTGTTAGGCGCCTTGATGCCTTCGGGTTATTGTTTGCGCATTATACATTTTATTCATTCATTCATTCATTCAAATCAATAAAGCAACAACTTACATTTTTAAACACATTTAAAGTCTCATAGAAACTGTGTGCAATATTTTAATGAACCTAAGCCGTTGTTTCCTTTATTAAACACAGTATTGAAACGGTCCTGAAGAAGTATCCTTTCCCTGTAGCTGTGAGAGCCGCCCAACCCCCTTCTTGCTGCGAGAGCTCCATGTGCATTGTTTGCCCATTTCAAAAATTGCCATCTTAGACAATACAGTCTCCACAACTCAGCACTCTTAGCTTTTAACGCAAACACTTATCTTGTACTTTCGAATCTCGTCCTTTCCCTTAGAGTTGTGGATGCGTAAAATCGTTCATTATCTAAAAAGAAAGCACTGAAATGTCTCCCTTTAGCTGAAAGGATTGCATTATCTTTCAAATTCTTGTTTTGCTTCTGTTTACATTTCTTCGATTCTTAACAGTGGCTCCTTTGTCGCAACTGCTGAATCAGTTTTCAGTGTGACTACTTCTTAAATTGTTAAGCCTCCTGAGCATCAGTGTAATGATGCAATGGCACAGATGGGGTTTATCTTCAGGTAACCAAAAGGTCTGAGCACAAACTATTTTAAAACTGCAACCTTTCTCATTAGTGAGCTCACTAGAACAGGGGTCTCCATCCTTTTGTGTAAAAAGAGCTACTTAAGTTCAATTAAAAACATTACGCGCTGCTAATATTATTAGTGTAGTAACAGCGTATACATTGGTGGCCACCTCATGCAACATTACCAGCAGTGATCCCCTCAGTGCATTAGGTGCGGTTTATTTATGTGTTTTCATAAAGTGTGAACTTTACCCGAAGGTGTCAGAGCGCGTTACAATAAAACCAGTTACATTGCATAAGGACTTCAGAATACACGAATTACTTAAAACATACGAAACAGATAAACTCTAAACTCACTAAGAATGTTAATAAGTACATATGTCTACAAGGGATACTAGCGGCTATAGTTACATATATAAAAGTTGCAAATTCACTCATGATTACATTTTAAGAAAAGTTGAAGCGATTATGGTTGGACAAATATATATTATATATTTACAGAGCCTGATCTTCTTACCATTGCTGGGGTTCTAGCGGTGCTCGTTCAGCCAGGCCTTCAGGGTGTTGTTGCACTCACGGGCGATGATCCTGGGAGGGATCCCTGAGCTGGTGATGGCCAGATGCCCTTCATGCTTGTTCCGGTTGCCTCAACATTTTCAAGGCAGCAGCAGAGATTCCGAGAGGCCTACAGGTTGGCAATGGGGGTACGGGAGTTCGCCTTTGTGTTGCTAAACTCAGCACACAGACTGGGGATCAAGATGGGGATGGTGGGGTGGCTGAGTGGGATGATCTGCGGGAGATGTCCAAGTCAGAGGGGGCTGTGGGCTCACCTTTGGGACAGAGTTGGTGCCTCCATGTCAACTGCGGTAGTCTTCCTGCTACCAGTCGGCTGGGCACAGAGGGGCACCTGTAGGTGATCCAGGGCCACACATTTGAAGATCAGTCTCCCAAACACAAGACAGCTGTGAACCGGTGAGCAGCACCCGCAGCTGACAGATTGCCAGCAGTAATGTAAACAAGTATTTGCAATGCAATAGGTCTCGCATTTGCGAGAGTTTGAGCTATTGCCATTGTAAATGGCAATGCCTTTTATATATGTGCTTTGAAAATCTGCAAGTGGTGCATAAACACACACTTGGTACCTGTTAGATCTGGGGGTCTCTAGTTGGCAATGGTATTCACCTTTGTCCAAATAGGGACCCTTACTTCTAAGTCAGGATAAGGGGATTACACTCCTTAATAACCCCTGCTCACCCCCTTGGTAGCTTGGCACGAGCAGACAGGCTTATCTCAGAGGCAGTGTGTTAAGCATTTGTGAATATACACAGTAATACAGTGATAACACTACAGATGGACACAACACAGGTTTCATAAAAATAAGTATTCTTTATATAGACTTAAACACAAGACCACAAACAACAAAAATCCACAATACTACACTTAAGATTACTTTAAAGATGATTAAAGTCTCTTAGTTCAAGTTGATGGTAGATGCGACAAAGTTCTCAACAAAGTACCTGGATGCGTAACGCAGTGTAAACAAAAAGACTCGCAGAAGGGGAGATGCGTCGGTTCCGTGACCCGGGGGAATGGTTGCGTCCTTCCTCAATGCTCGCGCAGAGTAGGGGATTTGTCGTGAGCCTTACCGGTGCGGAGGTGATGCGTAGATTCTCAGCCTGCGGACCTGTTGTGGTGCGCAAGATGGCACCTTGATGCGATGCGAGAAGATGGCCCCCGTGATGCGGTGATGCGATGACGATGCGATGTCGCCCTGGCAGCCTTGCGGCGACTCTGTACTTTGGAGCCGCGACAGGCCCGGCGACGCGCTTCTCCGGCGATGCAATGGCGACTCTCTCGATGGCGTCACGCTTCTCCGGTGATGCGACAACAGGCAGCTTCGATGAACACACGCTTCCAGGGAGATGCAGCAAAGGCTTGCTTCTCCGGCGTTGCGATGATTTCTGCTGCGGCGGCGACACGCTTCTTCCCGATGCGTCGCGCTTCCAGCTCCCAGCGGCATGCAAGTGACTGGAGTCAGAATTCCCAGCAAGGAAATTCAGGAGGGAGCTGAAGGTGAAGTCTTGTGGCACTGAGACTTCAGCAGGAGGCAAGCACAGTTCAAGCCCTTGGAGAATATTCTGTAGATAGAAGTCCTTACAAAGTTTCTTCTCCTTTCCCTTGGCAATAAAGCAACCACTGTGGCCAACCCAGCAAACAGCACACTGGCAGAGGGGCAGTCCAAACTCCTGCAGCTTCCTTGGTTCTTCTCCTTAGCAGAAAGGTTTCTTGTTCCAGAAGTGATCTAAAGTCTGTGGGACTGGGCCCCAATATTTATACTCCAAAATCCTTTGTTCTCTGAAGGCAGAGAGGCCTCTTCCTAGTTCAAACCAGTTCCTGAGCACTTTGTTGACATGACTCTCCTCTTCCTTTCACTGTGCAGGGCAGAGACATCAGCCGCCCCACAGGAAGTGGAGCCAGCACAGGGGAGGGAAGATACAGCTCTGGAGCACTCTGTTGACAGGATTCCTCTTCTCCTTTCACTGTGCAGGGCAGAGACATGAGACAAGCCACAGGGGGTGGAGCCAGCATTGTAGAGGGAAGGCCCAGCCCTTTTCAGGTCCCAGGTGCACTCCCCCTCCCATCTGGATGTAAATCTCCCTATTCAACACTGGACTGTCCCAGACAGTCTCCTGGAATTTCCCCAGCCCTGTCACACACAAACCCAGACAAGGAATACACAACTCAGCAGAGGTGGGCTCAAATGGTTAGGCAAGCAAATACCTACTTTCTATAAGTGCTATTTTTAAACACAGAATATTAAAATAAACTTTACTAAAAGATGTATTTTATTATTCTGAGTTCAGGCATACTAAATTCGAATTTCTACCATGTTCCCTGAGTCAGTTAGTATTATAAGAATGTAATAATCTTCACTGCCCATTCTGGCCTATGAGAACAGGTAGCCTTCAATAGTGAAAAACGAAAATGGCTGTAATTCACTATTAGAACATGCTACACACATCAGAGCATGTCCTACCTTATACTTACAATGCACCCTGCCCTTGGGCCTACCATAGGGGTGTCTAATATGAAGCAAAGGAAAGGTTTAGGGACTGGCAAGTGGGTGCACTTGGCCAAGTCGACATGGCAGTGTTAGATTGCACACAGGCCTTGCAATGGCAGGTCTGAGACACTCTTTACAGGCTGCTTCTGTGGGTGGCACAACCAGTGCTGCAAGCCCACCAGCAGTATTTGATCTACAAGCCCTGGGCACACATGGTGCACTGTACTAGGGGCTGACAGTAAATCAAATAACCAATTGTGGAATAACCAATCAGTACATCAATTTAACATAGGGAGCACTTGCACTGTGGCACTGATTAGCAGTGGCACAGTGCCCAAAGCATAAATCCAGCAAAAACATATCAGAACAGAGGAGGCAATCAGTCAAAAAATGGAAGGGAGACTCACGGCAATTATGTCAGGTCTAACAGTATCTATAGTCCTTGCTTAAGAGAAGTAAGGCTGGCAGTAACTGTGCCTCTTTTACTGGCAGCCTAGCTTCTCGTAAGCAAGAATTATAAGTGTGTGTATATGCAAGGCTTGCAGGTTTGCGAAACACATAAATAAAAGGCATTGTCATTTACAATGGGTTACAGAATTCATTGACAAGTTTGAAAATATTTTTGGTTGGGCATGTTGCCCCAGAGAAGTGTTGCGGTTGTGTGACCTCTTTCCCTTTTTCATGTAAGTTCTATAAATTCTGTATGGGGAGGTGGATAGATGAGGGTGTGCGGGTCACTTTGTGTTTGTGTGTGTGTATACATGAGCACCCAAGTGTGTGTGTGCACATGTGTGTATGTGTGCACATATGTGTGCATGTGTGTGTGTGCATGTGTCTGTGTGCGCACATCTGTGTGTTGCATGCATGTGTGTGAATGTGTATGTGTGCATGTGTGCATGTATATGTATGCACATATATGTGTGCATGTATGTGTGTGCTGCTATCCTTAAAGTACCATTTCTTTGTGAGAGGAAACCTTGAACTGCTGCTGATATATTGTTCCTGTCCAGCGTGTACTTGTGGCACTTAAGAAACCCTTTAATCTGAACGAAATTGCTAACTAATGGTTTTGTCATAGTTTCTTTTCAGATTTCAAGCTGTCCTTTTCAGCGCCTTGGAATTATGCGTCACTCTAAACATATTTATTATAGCCTATAATAAATATGTTTAGAGTGATGCATAATTCCGAGCAGAGAAGACGTTTGGTGAACTAGGAACCGCCCTTCACCCTCCATAACATTGGCTGTCTGTTTACTGTTCAAGTGCAGAGTTGCAGGGACCGACTCATAGAAGTCACGCACTAAAATGGAAAGGCAGCAGCAGGCCACTGTTCCCTGTACGGTGCGCGCATGCGCACCTATGTCTCCTAGAGCGCGAAGTGTAATATGTGATGCGCACACATGCAGCTGAGGATCGTTCGTGCCTTAGCTGCCACGTCCTTCTGCAGTAGGCGGAGGTAGAGACCACCCAAAGTTTGTCAGCCAGTTGCTCCTGCTGCATTTCTTTTGTTTAAAAGGGCGCAGCTGCGGGGTAGATTGTGTGCCTTTTTTAAAGTAATTATGTAAATCGCAGTTCCCCTCATGAACTGCAATTAACATGAATACTTTCACAGAGGCACACAATCTGCCTTGCAGCCCTATTAAGAGATGAAAGGCAGCAAGTCTACAAGCATGATGTTTATTTTCAGAATCACCTGAAAGCATGCATCGTGCTGGTAGACTTCAGAGACGTTTTAAGGCATGGCCAAAGTGGGCTCTGGCCCAGTGTCCTAACCTTTCAGGGGAGCCTCCTGATAGTCTTGCCATGATGACCTTGAATAATTACTTAACAGATTGTTTTGAATACCATTAACCCTTAATTTATTTTTAAAGTGGGTGATGTGTGAGTCTATTATAGACATTCTGTTTATTTTTCATGCAACATGCATGAAAAGGTTTCTTTTAGATCGCAATAGGACCAAACATATGAGAAATGGTGTGTCACAGATATTATTTGCAGTATTATTAGTGAACTGCTGAAGTGGTTCAATATCAATAACACACATCACTCTCCCTGAACATTAGATGTAAACACATTTAGAATTCGGACAATTGCGCCTCTATACTGTCAGTGACCTGGCCTAAGAGGGCATGAAAGAGCTGAAATTAAATCATAAATATAAACCTGTTCTTAACCGGGGCCCCTAAAATAGATGGCCCAGCGCCCCCAAAATCCTTAAGATGTCCCTGGTAGACTTGCTGCATTTCTTTGGTTAATCGGGCTGCAGGGCCAGGGCCAGCTCTTGGGCGGTGGGATCGGTGCCACTGTACCTGGTGCTGACTTTGGGTGGTGACGCCATGTTTGCAGGTATATTATTGTTTTAAAAGCACCTACTGTGACGTTCTTTGCCTCCAGCAATTTTCATGCAATAATAAATATGTCAGGATAACTCCCAGAGTTTTCTCTAGTGGAAGTTTTAAGGTAGTGGAGAGGGTTAATCTGCCTGCTGCAAAGAACGTGACCCATGCAGATCATAAAGTGCATAGAATGAAAATACATTAGCGGGTTACTACTTTTGTCAGAGAGGTCATTTTGTTACTTGCAGTATTTAAGTTAAAATCCTAATATAGAACAGTAAACTATTAACTGTAATCAAAGAACTTCATGCATACTGCAAGGTATAGATAAAGGCGTTATGATTTTTCCCAGCCATTCATTATTCTAATGTTGCAAAAAGGGTTAATTTGGGTACAATTCTTATTAAAGAGAACCCCCAATCATGGTGTTACATTTTAAATTCCGAGTTTGTGCTTCTCCAGACCAAGCACTCTTAAATTATACTGCCTACCAGTATGGATGACATGTCACTCCTACACTTTGCTGTCCTTTATCTTATGTAACATTTCTTATACTGTGATTTACACACCTATGATTGATTGTCTGTTTAAATTGTGTGAAATGTAAAGTGCTCTGACACCCTACACTATTATGAGGTGTGCTATAAAATCAATTAAATGCATCTCAGAGAGAGTGGTAAGGGAGACTTATGGGGCACTGTTAAAGGGTGGTAGTGAGGGAATCCATGGCGGAGGTGGTCATTGGAGGGCATCAACAAACATTGTCACACAGGGTGCCACCAGCTCTAAGGCTGGCTCTGTGCAGTGCAGATTGCATGCCTCTGAGAAAGTATTCGTGTTAATTGCAGCATGTCATGGGCACTGCGATTAACATGAATACTCACACAATCTGCCCCACAGCCACGCCCTATTAACCAAAGGTATTGAAGGAACTGGTGATCCTCCACGTGCATCATGTGTGAAAAAGACAATGTGTTGTATAGCATTTTAGGACCCTAGTGTAATTTTCCCGATTCATGCCCTTATATAGGTATAAATCACCATACCCTTATATAGGTATTGAAAACATAACCATATTTAGACATAGCTCATGCAGTCCAAATACGGCTTGGCTACTTCCACTAGTTCCGAAAATCCACAACGATTTCTTGGAAAATTCGGCTTCAGCAGTTAGGGACTTCCCCTTGCTTGAATATTGATTTGTCCAAGAACTCATGGAGTTTTCAAAGAACTGAGACTCTTTGATGACGTTATTATGTCCAACTTTACGTCAAACTCGGCACCTTCAAGGTATAAATATGCCCACACTTGCCCTAGCAAACACACGATGGTTTGGAGCAGTTCGACTATCTACTTGCCAGACGCATCTCATTACAGCAAGTGCCGAAGGAAGTCAACCCTCCAGCAGACGCACTGAGAGAGACGCTCTTTTCTCTTGCGAAGAAATCCAGCTCCAGTGTTTCCAAGCTCCCCTTGCGGGGTGTTGGGAAATCGAGTCCTGAGACAGAGAGGTACCAGACCTCCTTCATTCTAAACAAAGGTACGGAGCTGATTAGACCCTAAGAGAAATCTTGGATAGATTCTTGGCAAAAGAATACTAAACTTATGCAACACCACACTTACTTCTTCCCTCGTACTAGACTTATGTTAGGTACATCGGGGTAGGCATATTTTAGAAGCACCAGTTGAGTACTTTTAGTCTTTATTTATTCATGTATGTATTTTATGGCTTAGAAACCATACCATGCTTTTACAGTATTATTTCATAATACTCTTCTTGCTGTACGCATTATACTTTACAGCCAGTATTACGATTGTAGCAGTTCATTTCTTCTGCATGAGAAAGAAGACTGTTCAATAAATACTTTTATTGAAAACGCCTGTCTCTCTATTTCTCTGCACCTCTGATGAAACGAAGAATGCACGATTTTCTGAGTAAAATATCTATCTATTGTTTCCACGTCTCTGAAGATCAGTTTTATCTTGGAGAAACAAAGTTGTCATGTTTATGCGGTTGTCAGAAACTAATCCCTTCTTGTTTATTCGAGAAAGCTTCTAGTGACCTCTGAGCTAGCTGGCACTCACACTTAAGTCTAATGTATTCAATAGCGACCTAGTAGACATAAGTCCTACGTCAAATCTATAGGATGTATTATTCCAATGCGCAGAGCTATAGGGAATATAGGAACTACACTACAAATGAGTGACAAATACAAGAAACCCACGGTTTTGCTGATGTAGAGTTACTCAAACAAATTTGACATGGAAACGTTGTGGCTTTTAGTGTACAGAGAATTTGCTCTCCAGCTACCTTCACACTATATTAATATCTATACATAATTTTTTGAACTAACCTATATGCCACTGTTTTAATCAGAAGGTATGCAAGAATGATCAATGGTATGACTGTTTCTTATAAGAAATTTCAGTAGATTGTTTGATGGAAATATAAACAAAACATGCTTATGTAATATTCCTCAGCCCTTGATGCATTAACCAGCTTCCAATCATTCTTTCCATGCAGGACCTCTGTGGCCAGATGCCTGATGTCGTTTTGCCCTTTCCTGTGCAAGTGTACATTCCACTGCTGCTGCAATGCATTTTGTGTTCCGGCTGCTCCACAGCTGTACAAGAACTACTGTTAGTTGTTGCTTCTGGCAGGCTTGCTGGTGCTACAAATGCTATGATTACTATGCTGACTTATGAGTTTGGTGGTGCAGGACCGCCCTCTCCCCTGCCACCAAATTTGTGTGAGCACCGCCTGCCAGATTTTGACTTTTTCATCACTGGCAAGCTGTCCCACAGCGGTGCCTATCAAAAAGGCACCGCAATAGGAATGCTAAAGCAAATTCCTGCAGGGCATGGACTGCCAAGTCCATGCCCTGCAGATACTGGAGGAGCATGCACACAGGGGGGCATAACATGTGCCCCCCTACATGTATCTCCAGGTATGCAATCTTGTATAGGCTCCCAACAGTTTCCCACCCTATGAACAGAGCTCCTATTGAGAATCTTTAATGAAATCCTATAATGGTACTTGGAGTCTTGTGCTTTTCTAAAGCCGAAGTGTACTTGCCTGTGTAAACCAATTCATGTCATGGTGTGTGTATCTAAATTGCAATCCTGCCGTAAGACCCAACATGTGGTGCTGTAGGAGTGGAAATGCGCTGTCTTTTCACTTTTTAAGCAAAGGTTTGGAGTGATTTTTGCACTGATATTTGTCGCTGCACCCACATGCGCTGTCTGGTTCTTGGCGTACATAGCTTTGGCTGCAGCACACAGAGAAAACAAATTAGAGGGAACATTGGACGTGGCAAAAAGTTACGGGATTTTTATACACATCTTCAGTTACCAGCTTGTCTTTAGCACCGCTAAAAATAAGAAAAACGTCTCCCCTTTTGAGATTCTTAATGTTTGAGTTGCTTCCACTTCAGCAGAGTGTAACATGCTTAAACTGCAACAACTGACAGCATGCAGCCCTGGCCGGCCTGTGCCAATTAAACTAGAACTGCCAGCAAAGGCCTTCTATCGAAAGGCAATTGGATACCTTTAATGTGACCATAAATGGCCTTTCTAACTCCCTGTATAACTTCCAGAGAATTATCTAGAGTCGACCGGATCCCATTCTGGGAGTTAAAAGAAAAGAGGTTAATATGTCCCCCCAAAGAAAGGTTTAAACACTGGCCATTAAAGACCAAAACACAAATTGCAACAGTTTCCAGGGAAAGGTGGGATGAAAATTCTTGACACACTGAAGTATGAACTAATGTACTAAAAGGTAGCCAGACATTGTTAAACAGTTAAGCTGTGATCTGGATCTAAAATAAGAAACGTGTTGTGCAATGTGTGTGATCCTGCCCACAAGTAACAATTTGGCCTTGCACAACCTTAAAAACAACTAAAGGTGTCCTCTTCCCCTTTAATTGGTTTCAGCTTTAATTCCTCCATTGGAAGGTCTCCAGCAGTTAATGAAAAATGCAAATCAGCGAAGAAAATTGTTATAATCCTCCTATGTTGTATTCCATAATTGGTTCATTCCACTTCCCTTCTGTTCTAGCCGCTATAGATTGTTTCATTGCCTATTGTTCCCAAGGTTCTTTAGCTACCTTCAGCTAACTGGAACCTTGGTGGTGTATGGAGGAGATAAAGAAATATTTACCATTTACCAGTGTGCGTCTTGGTAACACCGGTGACAATTGCTGTGTGGGGACAGCTTCAATACCACCCCCATTTGATTCTCCATTAGCAGCAGTTCCTACTTAGACCATCCTTACCTTGGTGGGATGTTTCTCCATTGTCTTCATCAGACACCTTCTTCGGATTGGCGCTGCTCCTTTCTGCTGTGTCACACCTCTGAGGTTCATCACTCTTCTGCTCTTTGTTGAAGCTTATTTAAGTGGAGTCTGTGGTCAAGTGGCGTGCCTCAGCCTGTTGTTCCACCTGTGGGAACACTTCAGTTTCCCTGAGATCATGCTTGGCTCGGGCTATGTAGTCCTGAGCAATTGTTCACAACTTCAAATGCTGTGACGCTTTTCCAATGCTGTCTGTGTACTCTGCCTATTATCCTGTCTCATTGTTTTCCATTTCTGTCAAGACGGCTGCGGTAGGCAGTCCTCGCCCCGGAACGACTTTGTCTTCCTAAGCGTGATCGGTGGGTGAGGGTTGTCCCCGCTGATTCAGCCACACCTCTTGACGCCTGAAACTCTGCCTTCCTTTTTAGGTCTTGCGCTAGCGTTGCAGTGCGCAGCACTGCTCGCACAGCGCGAGTCCTCCTGTAAGGGGGTTATGAAAGCTGACCACATGCGTGTGATCAGGCTTTCGCCGGAAGGCATTGGCTTTCGCCTGTTTTTTTTTTTAAATAAAGGCACGCGATTGGACAAAGGCGGGAGCATGTCCCGCCTTTGCAACAGGCCATTCCTGACGGTCGCTAGCACGTGCAGCAGCGCGCTTGTGCCTCGCTGCCGCGCTCCCTCCCCCTGCTCCTCTGTGGTGCGCGCGCACCACTGGTTTGTTTTGCTTGTATTAACTGTGCCGCCTAATTTCCCTTTGCTCTGGCATGCGCGTGCACCACTCGCATGCTAGCCACCGTCACGGCAAAAAATTGGTGTTTGACTAAGTCTTGTTTGAGGTAACATTCAGTCCTGCATTTCCGACGGTTCAGGATGATCCAGCCTGACGTTGCAATCCTGTCACATGCCACGGCACTGGAGCTATTTTCAGTATGGGCGGCAGTCGGGAGAATTACTGCTGCTAACTTAAAACGGTAGGCCAAGCTGACTGCTCGTTGCTGCAGGCACAGCGCATACCCCCAACGCCTCCGTCAATCTCACGTGACAATATGGGACAACACTTCGAGAGCAGGGCTGTCCCTCTGGTGTTTCCCCGATAGGCTGCAAGCTAGTGTGGGCTTCAAGAGCAGGATGGGCTGCCATGACCTCACCATCCCTCACGGCGCCTTGCAATTCACGGCCTCCAACAGCGAGGGGCTGGATTTTACTTTTTTGGCTGGCTTGACTTTGGATCACAGTCCGACACGGCCGATGGCCAGAAATAAGACCACACATGAACAGCACAGAAACTTTACTTTTGTGATGGTACAGTAAGTACTCTTGACCCTTGTTTGGTTCGGGGGCAAAAGAAAGTATGCCAAAGCAGGGCATAGGCATAGCTTGTCCCGTTTGCACTATGCCACGCATTGTTGTACACACTTTTTTTGAAAACTGTACATACTTTTTTTGGTCCCCACCCCGTTAATCACACATGAGGGTCCACCAATACTCTGAAGTTATGTTTTTAGAACAGGAACAATGTGTGTGTGTTATTACTGAACAATACTGTACGCACCTCGCCGCCAACTTTATGATATTTATATTATGCTGGGAACTTGTGCAAAACGGGACTCAAAAGTGTTCACATTTGTTGTTCTGTGGGCGCCTCGCCCTGTTTCGGGCTAAGTAGTCACACGGACTAGGCTGCCGCGGTCATGATTTGGAGGCTTAAGCTAACCGCTAGGACGGCACTGCGGATGGCCTAACGCTCTTTTTTTCTGCTTAGGTCCAATAACGGAGCGACTCTCACCCCCCCCCCAAAACACACTCCTGGCGTCTTGGCCCGCTTGATGGTTGTCTCGAGGCTGATTCAGCACACACAAATGAATCCACCGATTTGTGTTTTAACCATTGTAGGGAAGAGGCATCGATCTGTCACCACAGCCTTAACCCTTTGTGCACCTAATAAAGATGTGCCTGTACCTCGTCAACTTCCAAACTCTTTAAACACGTTTTTTAGTTTTCTTTTTTAGGCACCCTCTCCACCGACAGGAGGGTTAAACGTGACAGGCAACAACCGTGTCCGTCCGCCTCAGCCGCAGTCAAGTTACAGACAGAGAAGGGAGGGGGCTGGCGGAGGAGGTTTAATTTAATCTTCGATGGCAATAGTAACAAACGACGTCCCTCCTTCACGTCTACCTTCTACACGTTTACCTCTCTTTATGCACTTTTTCTTACCCCCTTCTCACTGCAGCAGAATGAAACACGCATTTGCAATGCAATAGGTCTCACATTATTAAAGTTTGAGCTATTGGTGTTGCATTATTATTAGCAATGCCAATAGCTCAAACTTTATTAATGCAAGACCTATTGCATTGCAAATGCTTGTTTTCTTTGCCCTGGAATTGCCTCCACATCCCGGGCGAGGTCAGCGGGTGGGAGCCGTCCCCACTGATTCAAACGTGCCTCCTGATGCCTGAACTTCATGTTGTTTGCTGTGCAGATGCTGACAGGCACAGCAGCTTGTTTGGCCTGTCATCTTTTGGTGATTTGCTGCCATGCTCTGCATCACGCTGACCGGCACTTCTGTTTTGTACTGAGCAGTCAGTTTATTTTATTTTTTCATGTGTGTCGTTTTTAATGAAATGCTTCTGTTTTCTCCATTGCGCTGATAGGCACAGCTTGTTGATACCTACCTGTCAGTTCTTCCTCACTTGTGCTTGTTGCCAACCTGACCGCGCTGATAGGCACAGCTTTCTGTGACTTCGTGCCAGCTTCTCACAGTGTGCTTGTATGCAAAATATTAGCAGTAATGAGGCAAAGAGGCTCATTCTCTTATATGTAGTGTATTGAGACCACCCTATAAGAAATATTGTAACTTTCCATGCAACTTCATTTTCAGCCCATATTTTAGTATGTATGCCAGTATTTCCCAATTGTGCAATATTTTCTCTGCACTTGGTTACAGCTGCTATTTTCTCTACTTTCTTCCACTGTATTGCTTTTTTACGCAGTTATAGTATTCTACATATTAGTTTTCCTCTTAGTGCCATGGCAGCAACTAGTATGTCACAACCACCTCCATTCTTGAATGATGTAGGAGAACATAACCTACCTTGGAAGCAATGGATTGGTTTATCAGAATCATACCTCATTGCTATAGGAAGGGAAAAATTCTTCCCACTGCGCAAACTACACACTTTACTCCACAATTTAAGAGTAGAGGGTCGCAAGACATACAACAACATCTCAGTGTCTTCTCAAGATGGAGATGACAATGATGAGGATGAGAATGTGTATCAGATTGCAGTAAACAAGTTGGAGAAGCATTTGGCAAGAAAATTAATGTAGTGTTACAAAGGCACAAATTATTTTCCAGAATACAGGGAAAGAATGAGAAGGTGAAATTGTACATTGCAGTCCTGAGGGGATTAGCTAACACTTGTTAATTTGAGAACTTAATGGACTCCCTAATCAGTTAAAGAGGGGCACCAACAATGCCAATATTCAAGAGAAATTACTAGAGGTAAATCCAGATCTTAAAGAAGCCATTGACATTGCTGTACGTGTAGAGCATGCGGCTGATTGTACCAAGGAAATTAAAGAAAGTAGTGGCACCAATACTGAGGTCAATTTGATTAGTAAATATAATGCCAGAAGGGAGATAAGAAACAAAATCACTGCGTTATTGTCTAGTGCAGGTAAACCAAAATGTTATAGGTGTGGGAGCCCCAACCATCTGGCCAACAGTTTGTCATGTGAAGCCCGAACGGTGTATGCCACAAATGTGGGAAGTCAGGACATTTAGCGAGGGTTTGCCAAGAACAGCGTTCTAAATCTGTGTTAGCTGTAGAGCAAGATAATACAGAAGGGGACAAGTTTGTATTCCAGCTACAAGATGTCAGTAATTGTACAAGTTTTCCATTTTGCAGAATCACTCTCGGCAATAAGCCGGTCACTGTATTCGCGGACTCATGCTCACCCTATACCCTTGTTGACAAAAATGTGTTCTAGATATTTCCTGAGTTGCAATACAAGTTAGAAACTGCTGATATTAAGCCAGAAGGTTACAATGATGATCTAATACTGTTGCTAGGCATGACTACCATGTGTATTGGGTTCAAAGGTAGTAACACTGTAGGGAAGATTTACATCACTCAGAAAGGGTCTAATTTGTTAAGCTGGAAACACCAGAAGGAACTAGGGATCAAACTAGACCTTAACAGTCCTGATCAAGTGCTGTTGGTAGATCCGTCAGTGTCTGGTAATGATGTGTGCAGTGACTTTCTTGCAGTGTACACGGAAAGATTGGGATTGCTGAAAGGGTATCAACATTGCATCAAATTAAAAGCCAGAGTAAACCAGTAATGCATAAACCCAGTCCCATTCCCCATATGATGTTTGCTCCGCTTAAGGCAGAGCTTGACAGATTGTTAGGATTAGGTGTAATTGAGCCCATTGAGAGCTCGCAGTGGTTGGCTCCAATAGTCCTAGCGACCAAAGCTTCCAGCAAAGAAATCTTCATTGATCAAAGGGATCTCAACGCAAAAATTTGGGTTGATAGACACACTATCTACCACGCATTCACGAGGCTCTCACTTTAATTAAGGATGCCAGCTGCTTTAGCGTGTTGGATTTATCCTCTGTGTACCAACAGGTGGAGTTGCATCCGGAGTCTCGCAACTTCACCTCCTTTGTAACTCCACTGGGGGCTTTTCAATACATATACATATAATGGACAAATTCCTGCCTTAATCTGGGCTAGGTTCACTGGCTCGATATCATTGATCATACAACCATTGTTCCATCATGTGATGCTGCTCTTCTTTACCGCATAGTGTGCCCCCTTCGGAGCCCACTATATACCTGTTTATTGTATTACTCTCCTTTGTGTCATTTGTCTGTGAATCATGCGATTATTCATGTTTTGTATTCTTAATTGATGTAAAATCAAATCAAATAAACTTAATTCGGATTCATAAAAGAAAGCCATAAAAGTTTAAACATACAGAGACATAAAATCTGATTATATTAAAAAGATACATGTAAAATAACAATCCAGTAGCGGAACAACCACGATTTAATGTATATAGCCAAGTATATAAAAAGCACAGGTTAAGAAAAAAGATCACATGCAATACATATAAAACATAACATGCAGTTATAAAGTGCCACGTGCCGAGTGGGACATTTGTCCCTCTACATATTTGACCTTGTGATGTGGGCTAAAACTTCACAGTTTGTCTAGCAGTTATTCGGGCACTAACTAGGCGTCCAAACAAGCCCTGGTTTTTACAATAGATTTCAAATATCCCACAATAAAAAATAGACAATCCTCTTTCAACAACTGCAAATAAAAAAGGGCAGGGCGAGCCTGAGAGAAATTCAACTTCTTTAAAATGGGAACCAGAAAATACCTTCGGGGGGTTTCATAAAACCTTCATAAAAACATAAAGTGCAGCAAATCCTGTGGAGACTGGCCGTCCCAGCCACAGGATGCAAGTACTTGTCCTCTACTGCATCCCTTAGGCCTTGCAAACAGGAGGCGAAAAAGATTCATCTGTAACCTTGTTAATACAAACCTCTCATGTATAGATAAGGACCCTAACAAGTAGGGCTCTGTTAGCGGGGTTGTTTTAAGCATTAAAAACTTTCTAAAACTTGGTTTCTGCACTTCATGTTCATCCCTTTCCATTTTCTTGAGGGTTAAAAAAGCCCAACTAATTGATTCCACATCTTTCTTAACAATAGTTTCAGGTTTAAAAAATAAATCAGCTCACCCTAACCCTTCCAAACTTCTTCTAATGTAACTTAACCAGGGAATTCGCATTGCCTTACCAAGAGACATACACTCCAGTAAAATCAAATGGTTTAAAGTTAACTCCTTGTTCATCCAACACTTCATCCAAAACCTAAGGGGGCTTAGAGCCAGAGTGTCGCTTAGGAAGGGGACTCCCAGCTCCTCCTGGGCCGCTAAATTGGATAAACCGCATGGAACACACAACAACCGCTTCAGGAATTTATTCTCAATCACCTGAAGGGAAATCATAGCGATATGTCCCCAAATTTTGCTTCCACATCTAGCTACAGCCACGCTTTTGGAACAATAAACTTTTAACATGGCTCCAATAGGTTTCCTCCCTACTTTGGAAGCAAAGTTAAAAATTGCAGCGTTTACCCGGGACAGGTCCCCCTTTTTCTTCACAATAAGTGGCCACCAATTTAGCTGGTCATCCAAGAGTACCCTCAGATAAGAAAATACATTTGTGCGAGGGATCTTTGCAGGGCCAATGCTAAATTGATAACTCTTTGTAGGTCGCTGCCCCACTTGCATTATATAAGATTTAGCGTTATTTACTGCCAGATTACGATCCGTCATAAATTTGGAGAAAGCATTTAGTAGAGATTGCAATCCTAATGCGGTCCTGGATAAAAGAACAGCATCGTCAGCGTAAAGCAAAACTGGAATGCAGCGCCTCCCTACATAGGGAAAGTCTACTCCTGTGGCTCTAAGTACACTGTCCAGATCATTGATATGACAATGAAATAAAAAAGGGGCCAGAATACAGCCTTGATGAACTCCCTTCTTAATCTCTAGGTCCCTGGTAACCCTAAAATTCTTGGTGGAACCTAACATTGGCAATTGTGGACCTATGAAGGTCCTCCAAGAAGTTAACAACACTGTTGTCCACCCCCATTGGCCTCATGAACTGCAACAGTTTGACCCTGTTGACACAATCAAAAGCTGAAGACAAGTCCATGAAAGGCAAGGTAAACAGTGCCGGGGCGGGCAACTGTGTATTTACACAATAACATAGAAAGGTTGAGGAACTGGGCAACTTTTGACCTCCCCGGTAGGAATCCAAACTGTATATCTGACAAAACTTTATGCTCCTCCGCCAAAGTAGATAGTCTCTTCAGGAGAATACGACCTACAACCTTGACCACGGAGTAAAGAAGGAAAACGGGTCTATAGCAATGAGTGCTATTCCTATCACCATTTTTGAAGACAGGAACTATAGTAGAAGTGGCCCAGAACTGGGAACAACCATTCCTTGTGGCTGCGTTAAACACAGCCACAAGTACTGGAGCCCAAAAGGAAGAGTCAGACTTGTACAAATCCAGGGGGATGCCATCTGGGACCGGTGCTTTGTTGGTAGAGAGCCCTGCGATGCCAATCTCCACCTCACCTTGATCAAAAACTATTACCGGGTCATTTAAATTTAGGCATTTGCTGATAAAAAAGAGGCCTATTAACGATACTCCAGAACCTAGAGCTATTACTGAGGGTACTCAAATCTTTCAACTCCCACCAAACCTCCTCTTTGAGAACACCCTTCCGTCTAGCCAGGGATAATTTATATTCTTTCGAGCAAGAACACACCTGGGTTTGATTTCTAGGTTTAGTGGCCAGGGCTTTCCTTAGGTTTTTCGCAGCCCGAGAACAGGACGCGTCAAACCATCTGGGCTTGGGACTGACTGTCCTGCCTTGAGGGATACTTAAAAGTTCCCCAACTTTGTGGGCTAGAGATTCATAGGCACTGGTAACCTCACCTGGGGAGGAACCAACCGCAGTACACTCCGCTAGCCATGGGCACAGGATTCTTTAACTGCCCAATATATTTTGTCTGGGGAAATCCGGGTCCATTTCAGACGACGTCTTCCGTCCGAAGGTCTAAGAGGACCCCTCAATACTATATCTCTACTCCGTGCTGACCATAAACCCCTCATGGAGACGCAAAGAGGGTTATGGTCACTATATGCACTCTCCACAATTTTAAAATAACAAAATGCTGCTTGTTAAGAAGAGGAAGTTAGAATAAAATCAATGAAAGACCCTCTACCTCTCCCTTTAAAAGTGGGGACCGGAAAAGTGGTGTGCGGGGCAGTTAGAGACATCAGAGTTGTTATGTCAAATTAATTTAACAGATTATTCACAGATGTTCAAAGTGAAACCCCTTCATGGGACGGGAACCCAAATTCAGAAGTACAAGATACCGTTGGGTTGCCACAAGGATGAATATTAAAATCACCAAATACCATGAGGTTATATAAAATAGAGTCAAAAGACTGTCTTGTCACTGAGCCCAAAGAGGTGATATTACAGGCACCGGGAGAATAAGGCACATAATTATAAAAAATAATTAGACCCAATCTAGAGTCTCTCTTTTTTACAATTAGTGCCAATATACCCGGGCAAGAAGAAGTAACAACCCGAATATGACAGTCAATGGCCAGGGAGATATATGTGACTAAGCCGCCATTGGGTCTTCCACTGGACGTAGGAGTGGCTGGGACATAGAAGGCCTTATAAACCTCCAAGAATAGATCACAGTCTACCAACCATGTCTCTTGCAGGTTAATCACCTGGAATTGCTTCTGGTTTAAGGTGCCAACAGATCCTGGTTTAAGGTGCCAAGTGCCCCTAGACAATATCCTACCTGCATTGTGAGGGTTATCAAAATTAACAATTACACAGTCACCCATACCTGTTTTACGGGAGATCCCAATCCAGCTATCCCTACAGGCCATAATGATGTTTTTAGTCACATGAGCACCCAGGGCCTTGTTATGAGTCAGCCAGTGAGTTATTTTAGTTTTCAGCTGCCCAAAATCCTCAGTTGCCCCTCAGGGGAGAGATGGAGCACTTCCCAAGACTACTACATACAGAGTCGATTCAGGAGGTAGGTCTATTACTGGGAGACTCGTTTGCACCTCACTTTTCTTCATCCTCCCGTCCTTGGGTCCATGCCTGACATCTAAGCCATTCATGGGTATGAGGGTCTTACTTCTTGGGCCTACTTGTTGAGTTTTATCCCCAGTTCCTTGGTCTGTGGGCTGCAGAGATGGTAAACTTAAGGGATGATTTAAAGGATACCGCTGAGTAGTGTGTGACTCAGGAACCCGTACAAACTTCTGCTCGGGGACTATACTGGGGGCTCCTGGTGAATGCGCTGCTACCGCAGGGTTACATGACACTAGACTATCGTCTATTTCAGTCAATCTCTCAAGGATGGGGCTTAGTTTAAGGTCTAGGCGCTTGGACAATACTAGCTGGAATTCTGATAAATCCCCCGCGAAATCTGTTATGGGGGAGATAGCCAGATTAGATTCCGCTTTCTTCTCTTTGCCCCCAATAGCATGGGATTTCCTTTTAGTGCCTATACCAGGTTGCGGATTCCCATTTGCAACCGCAACTGGAACTCCCCCTACACTTAAATGAGCAGGGGGAGGTGTAGACACAATATTACTCAAACAGATACCCATTTCCCGGTTCTCAATCAAATCATCACCCTTGTCACGTATTACAATAACAGGCGAGAGTGGCAAAGACCTTGTATTACAATTGGGGACTGTAGATAATGAAATTGGTGACCCCAAACCCCCCTGAATGATCGAGTAGGGCCCAGCACAGTTGGTTTAACCTGTAAGTTCAATAGTACCGCCCTCCCGAACCACTTGCAACTCATGAGCGTCCGTGGAGGGCAAGTTAGAGGACACACTAGGAGATCTCGAGAGGTGCCTACTCACCACTCGATCTCTTTGTCCAGCACAGAGGCAGCCCTAAGCAGGAATTAATCCATGGTGAAAACTGAAGAGACCGATGAGGCAGCTCCTACCTTCTTCTTTCTCAAGACAGGCATGGAAGTAGACGACGATGATTTACGCCCAACCATGGCTGTAGGTCACAAAGAGACAGCGAGAGGCTACAGTCAACAACAGCCAAAGTGTATATATCAGATCAGAGGTCCCGGGCCACCTCCCCAACAAGTCCTTCGGCCCTATAAGTCGGGGATTGCACTAAAATAAACCTCACACTTATTGCAACTCCTTAACAGACCAACAGACTCGCCATAGATCAACTCAATAAGTGAATAGGTCCTTACAGCTAACGTGGTGCACCCAACCACAAAACTTGAGTCACCGAGAGTGGGCCTAGCCCAGCCTCGTCCAGACACAGACGGGCACAGACAGGCCCAGCCCTTGGTCCAGGCCCAGGCACAAGCAATGTAGATACAGGGGCAAGGACAACAGATACAGAACACAACCCAACAAAATAACTTGATACTAGAACAACAAATTCTGAGCCCACCCTAGCAAAATAACTTACATGGTTAACAGAATCAGGGTCCATAAATCCAGCAGCTCCAACGTAGCCCCTTAAAAAAGCTAAGACAAGGAGGAATGGTAGTGATGGCAGGAACAAATCCATTCTATGGGAATATGGGAGAAAATGGCCGACAAAAATAATAGTACATGCAATGAAGGGGCCCACAGCGCATTCCAATGTGTCCAGTTTTATTGGTAACGCACAGATGAGGAACCCACTGTGACACTTGCCATGAAATTAAATTCCATATATCGTTCTAGTAGATACACGGGGCAACAAAATCATGCATCAAAGAATGACATTTTTTGTAATGCAGCTCTGGACAAACAAGGATTCTTTGGGGCAGTAAATAGGGTTCCATTTACAGAAACAGTCGAGATGGAAATAGGAGGAGCTTTAGTAGATGGAAAACTGTGATACTCACCACTATCTCCAGCTAATGTCTTAGAAAGTGATTTGATGTCCAAACTAAATATGACAATAAATGTTGGCTCCGATGGCACAATGACCTGCACAACTCCAGCGGTTTCAGAAAAAAGAGAAATGGTGTGACGTATGAGAGCAGAGATCAATAAACAATATTGAGTCAGGTCCACTGATGAAAGAGGGTTTATAAGGGCAATATATGCTATAATAGCAAACGCACCCCAACTGAAGGGAAAATTTGTGGAAATACCAAAACAATTACTATTCAGATGCCAAGGAGTACCCCAATCACAGCAGTTGCAGGACACACCACTCTTGATAACCATAGATGAAATTGAAATAAGTCCCACACATGATATACTATTGGCCACTGACAAGCCTCAAACAACATGGGCATGTGTAATATTCATGAACCTCAGACTAAGAATATGAGACCTACTTGAAGAACAACTGTTTGAAGTCAATAGGCCAGCAACTTCCACCGTAGTGTTAGAAAAGGCAGTAGTGATTCGGGTACAGTTAGAGATAAGAACATCTATACCCAAGCCAAGTCCCAACTCTATGAAAGACCAAGTTTTAGGAAAAGTACCTCCATAGTTGTGGACAACAGGACCATATGATGAAGGTTTGTGATACAGACAGCAGCACCAGCAAAAGTTGCCATAAAGGCAGGAGCACTTTTACCTAGGGTTAAGCAGTATCCATTGTCAAAAGAATAAGATGAGGGGATTGCACCCACTATGACAGCATTGGTGCAGCAGGGGGTATATCCAGGAGTTTGATACTGCAATACTCCTATATATCCGATAAAGAAATCAAAAGGGGGTACTTGAAGGATGGTATAGGATTTTCACCCACTTAATAATATAGTGGTACCCGAGTTCCCAGTGGTCCTGGATCCATCAATAATATTGACAAACATCCCAGCTGATGCAGCACATTTTTCAATTATTGATTTAAAAAAATGCTTTATATAGGATCACCCTACACCCCAAAAGTCAATACCTAACAACTTTTACCTATAGAGGAACCCGGTATTTGTATACTTGTCTACCACAGGGGTACTGTGAGTCCCCTAGTATATTTAACAGGGTAGTCAAAAATGACCTTTCAAACTTCCAGTGTGACAGTGTGCTGCTGCAGTATGTGGATGGTATTCTAATAAGTAGCAGGTCAGAAGAACAGTACAGAAAAGATACCACCAATTGGTTAACTGCCTTAGCGCAAAGAGGGTACAGTGTTGAAAAGGATAAAGTACAATACGCAGTTACTGAAAAGCATTCCTTGGGCCAAATAATATCTGCTTCAGGCCGAAGGGTTACACCAGAAAGAGCAGAATGTATCAGGAAACAGACAGCGCCAAAACAGTGAAAGAGATGCAACAACACTTAGGCCTCTATAATTATGTTAGACAGTGGGTGTTTTATTACAGCGCACTGACAGCACCATTACTGTAACCAAAACAAACAAAAGAAGAATACACTGGATAGAGGAAATTACAGCAATGTTTAAGTAAGTAAAAGAAGAGATAAGTGTTGCCCATTTGCTTGTACACCAGATTACAATAAGGAATTCTACCTTTTCTGCCATAGTAATGGTACATCCATGACAGCAGTACTAACACAATAATATCCTTTGAGTCATATGCCAATTGTCTACTATAGTGCGTTATTAGATCCAATAATAAAAGGATACTTTCCAGGCGAACAAGCACTTGCAACCGCTGCTTTTGGTATTGAAAACAGAAGCACATCTATTGTGATGGGCTCTTCTCTTACTTTGTATGTGAAACATGCCGTATTTGCCATAATACTGAAAGCAAACGGCGCATTAACCACACAAGTTTCAGATTATGAAATAATATTATCTTTACCTTCATTGAAAATAGTGAGATGTTACACTGTAAATCCCACCACATTCATAGTACACCCAGTACAAGAGAGAGATGAAGTACATGACCACTCAACATTTACCCCTGATGAGGCTCTAAAGGCAGAAAAAGAGCCAATACCCAACAGTACAATATACTTTGTTGATGGCTCATCCACAATTGACCACGAAACAGGAATACAACATACCGGTGCAGCAGTAGTGGAGGGTAAAATGTACAGTGATATGTTCTTGATAACATAGCAAATAACACTGTTCTCCCATTATTCAGCACTTGCAGCGGAGCTCCTAGCTCTGCTGGCTGCTCTGGAACATGGGAAGTGAGATAATATTAAAGTGAATACAAAGAAAGGGGTGGATTTGCTATTAGCGATCTGCACATCAGATAGTGTCCCCTTTTTGTAAACAATTCATTCAAGTATTCAGTTCAAAACATCAGATATTGAGTGCAACTTTAGTGTTTGATGCCCATCCACCTAGGGCATCAGCAAGACTTTCCGCCCATAGAGAGTGCAGCATATTGTCACAACAACAGCAGAAAAACAACAGCGCACATCACATATATATCACGTTTAACCGGGGAAATGCAAGCACGCGCCCCAGGACAGAAAATTGTACCGCAATCTCTCGGATTAACTAGAAAGAACTGCAGCGATCGGCTGGTTTTTAAATTGTGTCGCGAGCGGTTTTGCTCTTTTAATTTAATTTTGTTGCTGTTGTGGTTTCTGTTCTGATTTGCTAGACGGAACACAATCCACTTACCCGCACCTTAAAATACTACCTTGCACCCGCCCTTTGAGCGGGATCAAACACACTCCACACTTGGACGCGCCATCTTGGCTGAGGAAGGGTCAGGCACTCGCACATTAGTTGCCGCCATTTTTGGAAGGCGCTCTAGTGGCTGGGCAGCGCTCTCAGCCCAACGTATTTAATCGGGGAAATGCAAGCGCGCAGCGGGCGGGCCGATGGCGCACCAGAGGCAAGCCCGTCTGCGCCCGTCCACGCCAGAACGGGGCTAGGGGCAGGAACCCCTGGCCGTATCCTCCCGGGTAACATCTGCTACAGTAGGGACGTGCTATTGGGATACCGAAATGAACTGAGGGATGTTTGTATACATGTTATTTCACTGGAGGAGGAAGGTAATTACTTCCCTCACTGTCCTTATTGTACCTTTACACTTATGCCTCCTGAGTCTCCTCCCTCTGATACTAGAGAAGCCAAATCCTTTTCCCTCCTACATCTCAACTGTCGATCCCTGCCCAAGCATGCCAGTGAAATCCATCTGCTGCTAGAGGACAAATGCCCTGATATTCTCTTTCTTACGGAGACATGGACTAACATGGCCTCTGATGCAGATGTGGTTCAGGCTCTTCCATCCAATTATACCTTGGTCAGACAGGACCGGGAGTGTGGTCGGGAAGGGGGAATTGCTATTATATTTAAAACTATCTATAGTTGTAGATCGACTTTGGCGGACTGCTAGAGCCTTTCTTTTGCCATTGGCTTCTCTCCCACCTGTACTTTTTCAGGCATTCTTCTCTATCGTCCTCCTGGAGGACACACTAATTTTTGTAATGACCTTCCAGGTATTGCTATAAATCTAGCTAGCCATACCCCCAATTTCTAAATTCTTGGTGTTTTTAACTTTCACCTAGATGAACTAGATTCTCCCCCTTCTAGCGACCTCGTAGCAGGCCTTGAAGCCTTTCAATTCAGACAAATCGTAACTGGACCCACCCATAAAGCTGGTCACTTACTCTATCCTTTTTTACGAATCTAGATAATATTACTTTGAACAAGACCATTTTAGTACCCTGGTCAGACTACTCACTATTATCCTTTGTCTGGACTCCCTGGGCTCTGCCACAACCCTCTACAAAATCTAAAAAGCTGGGCCGGACCTGGTCAAAACTCTCAGTGGAGGAATGGGCAATGAATCTGAATAATTCCATCCCCGCACCTTGCCCTAATCCTATTAAGGCCAATGATGACTTCAATAGTTGGCTGGAGTCCTCATTAGACCTTACCCTCCCTAAGAAACAGTTCTGTCATCGAGTTGGCTCCAACAAGAAAGCTTGGTATACTCTCGAACTCAGAATGCTTAAACAATCCTGTAAGCAGTCCGATCGGAAATGGAGGAAGGATTTCTCTGAATCAAGTAGGGCGAAATATAGAACGGCACTTAGACTGTAAAAAGACGAAAAAAAAGGCTGCTCAATGCAGCTATTATCAGGAAAAGATCGTGCTGGCCTCTAACACCCCCTAGGGAATTTTTTTTATTTTTTAAATCCCTTATTACTCCTCCTAGCCTTCTTCCTGACCCTACGAATGTACAAGAGCGCTGTGACGAGATCGCTAATTTCTTTGCCACTAAGGTCACTAACATTTACTCGCAATTCCCACAGTTGGACTTTGTTGTGCAATTCTCTCCCCCCCTCCCATATGCCAGGCTGGAAGTTTTTGCCCCTCTTTCTCTATCTGACTCACAGCGTCTCCTAGAGAACCTTAAGTCTGGATCTCCGGCTGATGTCGAGCCCCCTTCTATTCTTAAATCAGTGCCAGAGATTGTATCCCCAGTCATCGGGGAAGTAATTACTGCCTCCCTTGCGGCTGGACTGGTTCTCCCGCTATGGAAGCAAGCAAGAATTAAAGCACTTTTTTAAAAAGCCAAGCTTAGACCCCGGGGACTGGGCTAGTTATAGCCCAATCTCTTTACTACCAGGCAGAAGCAAACTGGCCGAAAAACATGTAAATTCTATATTGGCAGCTTATGTGGAGAACAATAATGCTTTACACCCCACTCAGATTGGATTTAGAAGTAAGCAGAGCACAGAGACGGCCCTTCTTGCTGTGGTGGAAGAAGCAAGGTAAATCACCGCATTCTGATTCAAAGACGGAGGCAGGTGGGGGTAGCGGAGACTTCCCTTAAGTGGTTGCAGTCCTTCCTCTCCGATAGATCATTCATGGTCTTTGAAGATGAGGTTCTTTCGAAACAGACCCCTCTACAGTATGGTGTCCCCCAGGGATCTTCCTTAAGCCCCACCATGTTCAACATCTACATGTGGCCCCTTGCGGACATTGTGCTTCCCTGGGGGGTCCAGTTGGTCACTTACGCTGATGATACCCAGTTGGTGGTGTCCCTCAGCCAACATGATATGAATGACAAGAACTTGACTTCCTGCCTGGTAAATGTAGTTGAGTGGATGGATTCATCCTTTCTCAAACTTAATGGCTCCAAGACTGAAGTCATGATACTAGGACATGCAGCTCCCCCCAACTTAGATCCTTGGTGGCCAAGTTGTCTAGCCTCCCCCTTTACCAAAGAAACAAATTAAGAGTCTGGGTGTATGGTTGGACTCTAATCTTAGTTTCTCTGTACAATCGCGCAAAGTGGTTGCTACCTGCTATGGCCTGATCAGATTGATGAGGAAGATCTTGCCACTCCTTCCCTTTGACGCTAGACGTCTGCTGGTGCAAGCCCTTATTCTATCGCGACTTGATTATGCCAATGCGATCTACTTGGGTGCTCCACAGGGGACTATCAAGATCTTACAAGTCGTCCAGAACAGTGCTACTCGACTTCTAAGGAATGTTCCGAGGCGTACCTCAGCTAAGTCAGCACTTTGTCAGTTGCACTGGCTTCCAGTGCAACAAAGAATTTGGTTTAAGGCCATGTGTACCGTGCATTAATCCATTACCGGCAATGGACCCGCTGTGATCCTGCCGATGATTCCACTGCATCAGGCCTCTCGGACACTTAGATCTAATAATAAAAAGTTTCTAACAGTTCCTAAGATCCGTCGGGCACGTATGGGTGGCCGACGATTCACGCTCCATGCGGCAAAACTTTGGAACCGGCTCCCCGATTCCGTTCGCCTTCAACCTAATTATCTCCACTTCAGGAAACTGCTGAAGACCTTTCTTTTCCCATGAGTAGCGGAAAAGTTCTAGCTGTCCTAAATGCGCTAATATGCCCAAGGGTAGCCATGCGCAATAGAAATGCGTATTCATTCATATAGTAACTTTTATCCACTGTGCAGTGAGCACTCTTCTTCCATTAATTTTCTCATCAGAACACTCTTTTTTAATCTAAGAAAGCCACACCATATAGACAATTCAGACTTTATTTCTCTTAAAAGACAATGCTCCACAGCCGACGCGCATTTCGCCCTATGCAGGCTTCCTCAAGGCTGTAATCATATATAAAAAAAACATACTGTAACCCATATGTCCTGGTCATTTCCCAATGGACATAACTGTTTAACATATATGTTTGAATATCACTTAAGTGTGAGATGCACATACAAATAGACCACCTTCACCTTCCGTGAATATCTCATGCTTCTTACAAAAGTCCTTCAACAACTTTTTTCAATCCTGATCGTGCAACACACATAGGAAGATAGGACAGCCACCAAGTGACAATGCCAATATAGAGAAAGATAGAGTTCATAATTCAAAATTGACTCAAAGGCCCCATGCGTGGCAAAGAAATATATAGGTTCCTTCGTCAATAACCACACCTACACACGTGTGAATAGTACCATCTAAAACATATAAAACACCCTCTACAGGTGAATATCACATTTTCTAAGCTTGCTCACCTTATTCACAACGTATTGCGCACTACCCTCCTAAAATCACAGGTTTACCAGTATATGAAATTCTGTGGGAAAGATGTAAACACAAATTTAAATTTCAGTCTGTCTAGTCATTGACAGCCCTCTTAACTAATGACAATAAGTGACACTAGAATCTACGTTTTTAAATCTTACCTCTATATAAGATTCACCATGAATGTAATCCAATTCATTCAAACATGTGAGACATGTGTAATCAGGTCCTCTGTATTTTCAATTTTCATGGAGCCATGATAAGTTCCATCTGTCGTGGAAAAGTTCCATAAACACCCAAGGTAAGATTCAAAAACGTACTTTCTAGTGTCACCTATTTTCATTAGTTAAGAGAGCTGTCAATGACTAGACCAGACCCTAACGGCCTCAACAACCTCCGACCTATCTCTAACCTCCCAATTCAAGACTGGATCTCGACCTCAAAGCCCTAAATTGTTTGCTCATTCTATCTGACTCGGCTAAATACCTAGGTTTCATCCTGGACAAAGATTTGTCACTGAAGGGCCATATCAATAACTCCGCCAAAGGAGCGCTCTACACACCTAAACACCTCCGAAAAATCAAATCTTTCATCCGTCAGACGATTTCAAATGGGTCGTTCAGTCCCTGGTCCTCTCTAAACTGGACTACGGGAATGCTATACTCACCGGGACCCCGAAAACTCACCTTGCCCCCCCTCAGATCAGTGCTTAACATGGCAGTCCGGCTTATTACAGACTGCAAACGGTATGAACACATCACGTCTGCACTCAGGTCCCTAAACTGGCTTACCATCGAAGGAACTACCTGCATCACTCACAAAGCAATGCACTCGCAGGCCCCTTTCTATTTAGACTACAAGCTCACAAGAGCAGGAAGTTCCAGAACTTTGAGAAGCTCAACCGCTCTTCTCCTCGTACCTCCAAAATTAAAAAGGGAATCCACTCAGACTCGCTCTTTTTCAGACAATGCTCCAAGCATCTGGAACTCCCTCCCGAGGGATATTCGCTGCAACACCTCCTACCCTGGCTTTAAAAGAGACTTGAAACGCAACCTCCTCAACAATTTACTAGAGCCCATGAATCATACTGAACCTGATTTCATTAGGCTATTTTGATCTGTTCATACCTCGGTTTACCTGTTGCCTTTTTGTTTCCCATGTATCCTTCTCTCCAGGATCCCTGAATGCTCATTTCAGTAATGCGCCATCTTCCATAGCCCTATAATTGTTTACATGTATGCAGTAAATGTGTGCTTCTCTGTAACTTTTACTTCCCTCATCCTATATATTTAATCTTGAAGCTATGATTAAAAACCCGCCCCTTGATTCTGTACAGTGCTCGGATACCTCAGGATCCAGCTCAGCCAGCGCTTTATTGGTCCCTCTATGTTATTTGTTATGACCTAATTTCAGAAATTCCTCCCTTCCGGTACCTACAATTGTTTCTTTGTATATATTATTGTGTGCTCCTCTGCTGACTTTCACTGACCTTATTTTATTATTGTTTGTAACCTGGAACCAAGGACTATCGCCTTGCTCGTCACGCTGTAAAGCGCTCTGATACCTATTGGGTCTAGCTAGCGCTATATAAAACCTTAAATAAATAAATACTTATGTCTCTAGTACAACAGACAAGCCAGTATTGACAGTTCCTCCAGAGAATGATTGTGTGAGGGGAGGAACAGAGGGGTGGGATGCATGCAACCAACCAGCTTTGAGGTCGATTTAGTAGGGAATGATAAGACACAGTGATAATCAAAATAACTAGTCAGATCATGCGTTCTGATTGCACTGAGGTTTTAGAAATAGGACACATAGTCATATTGCACTAATCAATTACCTATAGTTAGGTCACGTATTCTGCTGGCGCTGAGGTTTTAGAAATAGACACCTATTCATATTGCACAAACGAAATAACACGTAGTCAGATGGCACCACTATCACATAGTCAGATGATTGCGCCAATGAACATAGGAGTGTGGGAGTTTTGGCTTTAGTTGTGTAATGTTGCTCAAATATGCCATATTTGTCCATTGTCAATCACATGATTGGTATGTATGATTCAGCAAAAATACACAATACAAAGGGCTACCTGTTGTAGCCAATTTGAGAGTTGAGTGGTAATCTTACTTGGGTTCATCACTCTCTCAGCCGTTGTAACATAAAACCTTTACACTGTATCACTCAATCTTGCTTGTTTTTCAACTTCAATTAAGGTCTAACCAACATTAAATAATCAATGTGTACTATTTTTTTATATAGTTTTAACATTAGTGTATATTTTTTTTATATTTGAAACTATTTTGAATAATTTAACATTATTTAATATGGGGTTTAATTTTAAGTCCCTACTTCCATTGTTTTCTAGGGGAGAGTGTTGCAGTACCAGTTGCTGGGCACGTGTGGTGCTGGATTTCCTGCTGTTTTTTTAAAGTAGTAATTTGCACTAAGATGTTGTTAATACCAAAGAGTAGTAAACTTACTCAAAAGTGTAACATTTTCTCAAAAGTGTAAGATACCTTTGTGAATCAGGCACACAGTATTTCAGAGTAGGGAACTGAGCTTTTTTTACCTCAAACATCTACCCAATGTGCAGAAATGCACTTGGAAGAGTTGTCAACCTACACCACCAAGCCTTTACATTCAGACAAAAATGCAATCCAAAAAGGATAAATTTATTTGCTTGCTGGGAGCACACCATCACTTTACCCATCAAGATCAAATTTTAAGGAACTTCCTTGGGCACTATTCACCTTTGTACACAGCTTGCTCAGATGATACACTAGTCTTTGCCTCGCTGCCATCTTTCACTGTGGGTGTCTACTGATTTCCCTGTTTTTGGGTGATAAATTGTTGCATCAGTATCAGCTCTAATACTTACAAAGGTCATATAAGCATGAGTACTGCTGGTACTGCTCGTTGGGCAGTAAAAGTAATTTCCTTTTATTTGCCTAATGTCACATGTGCTGGCATTATTGATTGTGCTGTATTGTTTTATCATCATCAGTTCATATAATCTATGAAATTGATTAGCAAAAAAAAAAGTAATTTCCAGTCCTTAAATTGTAGCAAGCTCAGAATGAACCTTTTGTTAGAAGATCTGTTCATTAGGACAGCCCCAAATGGTATGTAGAAAGATCCCCTTCCCTTTCTTACATCTAATAGATAAAGGTATTGCCACCAAAACTATGATTCAAATCCTGGAAATAATATGTCTTATGGAGGATATTGTTTTGAATAAGCCTGAGGCTGGACTGAACAGTTAAGTGTGGAAACTTCTTCCCATTTTACATCTACAGAGTCCAAATCCCCATATTGTCTCTGCTTGGCTATTGTGTCACCGAATTATAAGGGTTTTAGTATATGCTACTGATGACTGCTACGAGAAATTCATCAGTCAATAACATGACACTCAAGAGTTGTCTCGCAGCTCAAACCAGTTGATGCAGTACTGCCTTACTGCTTGTTAGTCTCATGTGTGGAATATTCTCCTTTTTACAGTTTGAATTCAGACAGATTTCCCGGTATATCATCTCTACACACCCCTTTCCACAACTTGGCTATACCTATGGTATCTCATTTGTAAAATCTTCCAGCCTTCATATTTCAAAAGTTCACCCAGCCAAAGGGGATTTCCTTCGTCAGGTATGATACCATTACCTCATATTTTTATATCGAGCCTACGAGCAAAAGATATATTGTGGACTTCTCAAGAAGATATAGGGGATTACAGCCTGTCCGTTGCTTACAATTGTTTGACTTTACTGTCAATCTTATTTTTTTGCTTTCTGTTGGATGGCTTTCAATGTTTCACCCTGTCCATCTTGTTTGTATTTCCCAGGTAACACGGTCTCTGCAGGCAGATGTACCCTTGGGTAGGTGTTGCACGAGGTTGCTCTCCTGATAACTCCTGTATCAGAGCGAGTGCCCGCACGCTCTAGCCAATGGAGTATCTTTGTACCTTCAATTAGGTTGTGACAGGTGCAACTAAACTATTTAGTTTGAGCTACACCATGGTTAGACAGAGGTGTTGCCCGCCCTGATCGATTAGGGTTCTTGACGCCACTATAATTCATGTTTTTATTTCACTACACCCGGTTCTGATGAAGCACCAAGGCGCGAAACATGTTGACCTATGACCTATAGTTACTAGGGCACCTTACGCCATTTATAGTAACCCATGACCTTTGGGGTATTTTATTCTGGCGAGGGAATCTTCACATTAAACTTTACTGACATTTGGTATCCCTCAGTCAGTTTTACCTTTCAAGCACTCACCTACTACTCACATAGGACCCTCGTTATCACACACCCGCACTCATCATACAGCAGCCTTGACAAAAGATCTCTGCCAAAGTGACCCTCCAGGAGACTCGTAGGGCATTGCAGCGCTGGCCCGACGAGGAGCAAACACCTGATGATGAAGCATGACATCCTTCAGTGTGGGTGGCTAGAGCGCCGATGGTGGAGGTCGCCTGAGCGCTCAGCTCCGCGACCGAGCTCCCATTAATCCTGTTAATAAAGTGATAGCCGACCCCTAACCCACAAGAGATCGTGTAGGAGGGGTCACTTAGCTGGAGACCGACAGCGGAGACTCCCGGTGGGGCCTACGGACGGCGTGAAGAGCTGGACGAGATCCGACGGCTTCGGACGGCGCCGCGATTAAAATGGCGGCCGGGCAGTGGTGACCCTCGGACGCGGATATGCCGGACAGAGGGGAACAGCCGGACCCTGAGGCGCCACGAGACCCGCATCTCCAGCTCCAACTGGACAAGATCTTAACTGCGATAACGGACACACGAACGGCGCTCCAACAAGACATAGCACAGGTTGCAACGGGACTCGGATTGCTCAGGGCTCATCATGGCAAGCTTTCTGATAGGGTCAAGGAGGTGGAGAGCACAGTTCGCACCCTGGAACCGGCGCAAAAGTCACTCTCTACCACTATGGCGGACGCCCTGGCCCAAATTGACGCACTGGAGAAAAGGGCGGAAGACGCGGAAGGGCGCAATCGTCGGAACAACATCCGAATAGTAGGGCTGCCCGAAAAAATTGAAGGGGGAGACATGGTTTGTTATTTGGAACAGTGGCTCCGGACGGTGGTGGCACCAGAGGGATTATCCTCCTTCTACACGCTAGAAAGGGCGCATAGGGTTCCGTCCAGGCCGCTGCAGCAGGGCCGCCCCCCCGCGCCTGGTGGTTGTGCAGCTATTGCAGTATCGGGACAGAGATCTGCTACTCCATAATGCTCGGTGGAGGGGTTTGGGAATGTTATTTTGTTATTTTGTTGGGGGGTGGGCATGCCATCGGTGCAGGGGGTTTTCCTTCTTTGAACCAAGTGGAAGCTGAGTGGGAGGGAGGGTGCGGAACGTTATGGGACAATGGGTGAATTATCTAACCTGAAATGCATTACCTGGAATGTGCGGGGGTTACACACTATGACACGTCAACACAAAGTACATGCTTACTTAGTGCGCAGAGGGGTTCAAATTGCGTTCCTGCAGGAAACACACCTGACGAAGACGGAAGGGTTAGCGTTACAACGCAGATGGAGAGGACAAGTATACAACACTACGTATGCTTATGCTAGGGGCGCGCTAATTTGGATTAGGGCTGGAGTACCTTTCCAGATGACCAAACAAGTGGTGGACCCTGAAGGGAGGTTTGTAGCCGTAGCGGGCAAACTGGGAGGCAACGACATAAATATCTGCAGCATTTACGCACCTAACATGGACCAGTTGGCCTTCCTCGCGTCGCTGTCGGGCTCCCTGGCTCACTTTTTAGGGGGGCCACTACTGATGGGAGGCGACTTCAACTCACTCCCCCACACACCGAATAGCCAAGGGCAGACTAGAGTGGCAGGCAGGATGGGGTCTGACCGACATTTGGCAAGCCCAACATCCGACCACCAGAGATTACTCTTATTTCTCGGGACTACACGAGCTCCATGTGCGGCTGGATGCGCTCTTGTGCTCTACTCTACTGGCACCCACAATTTCCAAAACTGGATATCTAACGATCTCGGACCACAATCCTCTACTAGCTGACGTGTGATGGTTCCCGAGCGCCTCCTGTGTTCCTACCTGGAGATTGCGCCCCGAGATGTTAGAGGACCCACCGTTCCACAAGGAATTGGGAGAGGGGATCACTGACTACTTTGTAGAAAATGAAGGCACCACTAGGGAAAGAGCGACGGAATGGGATGCCTTCAAGGTAGTTGTAAGAGGCTATTGTATAGCTAAAAAGGTGGGAATACGTAGAGTGCTTTTAGACGACCTAGGCAAAGCAGATAAGAAACTCCGAGAAATAGAGCTCCTGTGACCCGGCCGCCCTGAGCTGCAGCAACAGAGTGCAGCAGCGAAAGAAGCAGTGGCAGTGGAAATCGAAAGGCTGCGTAGTTTCGACCACAAGACCTACATAACCAGGTCCCTCGCAGAAGGTGATAAATCGGGTGCACTGCTGGCCTGGCTGGCCAACCCCTTGAGGCGCAGCTCCCCCACAGTACCAATGCGCACTTCCGGGGGCGTAGAGGTATATACCCAACCTGAAATTCTTAATTGTTTTTCGAGTTATTACAAAACTCTATATCAGAGCAGATTGATAGCGGGTACTTCAACCATAGACGGCTTTTTAGAAGGACTCCCCTTTTCGAAGTTGGAACCCGAGCAGGCGCAGGCCTTGGGTAAAGACATTGAAATAGGGGAAATCCGTTGCGCCATAAAACGGATGGCGCGCAACAAAACCCCAGGGCTGGACGGGCTACCCATCGAATTTTACGTTAATTACATTGACCTACTGGCTCCGCGATTACTGGTAGTATATAAGGAGGCGAAACAACTAGGATATCTGCCAAGCTCTATGCGCGAGGCGTTGGTGATTCCCCTGCTCAAACCTGATAAAGAGAGCAATGATACGGCGTCCTACAGGCCGTTGTCCATGCTCACAACGGACTACAAAATCTTAAGTAGCATTCTGGCATCCAGGCTGCTGGAACACATGACCACACTGGTTCATGTGGACCAAGCGGGTTTCATACCTACGTGCAATACCACTATGAACATACGCCGCCTGGTTCGCCTGTTGGAGGAGGACCACGAGGAGGCCCCCCACCCCATGATTCTATCGGTCGACTTGGAAAAGGCTTTCGATAGCCTGGAATGGGAGTACCTCCTCAGGGCGCTTAGCTGTTATGGGGTGGGAGAGGGATACCTACAATGGATATCCGTGCTCTATGCTTCAGCAGTGGCTAGAGTGAAGTCGGGTGCGCTGATCTCCCCACAATACCGGGTGGAAAGAGGTACAAGGCAGGGGTGTTCGCTATCCCCGTTGCTTTTTGCGCTGGCAGTGGAGCCCTTTGCGATGTCAATCCGCACGGGCGCCCATTATAGGGGACTGCGGACCTGGTCAGGACAGCAGTTCATCTCCCTATACGCTGACGACCTTTTGCTCTTCCTTGAAGATGCCGACGGGGCTCTGACCGGGGCTGACACCGTATTGACCACCTTTGGCGAAATATCTGGCCTCAGGGTGAACTGGTCTAAGACATGCTTATTTCCAGTGTGCGAGGGAGAAATCCAGCCCACCACGACCAGGGCAATTAGATGGGAACCCAATTGCCTGAAATACTTGGGGGTTTATATCTATCATACCCCAGCTAATATATTGGAAGGAAACATCTCCCGCAGCATTAGAGCGCTGAAGGGTTGCATGTCCTTTTGGGCCACCCTCCTGCTGTCGGTGGCGGGTCGAATAGCACTTCTCAAGATGGTGGCTCTCCCTCGACTCCTCTATTATTTTAGGACGCTCTCGATTTGGATTCCTCCCGCTGTGTTTTGGCATCTGAAATCGTTGATAGTGTCCTTCCTCTGGGGAACGGGCCGCCGCAGAGTGGCGCTTGCGACTCTGATGAGACCCAAAGCAGAAGGGGGGTTGGCTGTTCCCGACTTTGAGGCGTATTATCTGGTAGCCCAATTACAGATATACACCCAAGCAATAGCACGAGAGTTCCGAGGACCTGAAGAAACGCGAGGCCTGGGAATACCCAGACACGTACTTTCCTACATAGCAATGCAGCAGAGACTAACCCTTAAGGATCTTACGCAGGAGGAGCGTACACTTAGGTTATGTTGGAACCGTACACAACGTAGAGCAGGAGTGAATCACCCCTACGCCCCTGAGATTCCACTGGGGATGCTCACAGCATTGCCGTATGGTGGAGATTGGTCGCAACTGCAGAACTGGGAGGAGGCGGGGATCCAGGTCCTAGGCAATCTGTACGAGGACGGGGCGCAGTTGTCGTTTCCGGCGCTCTTAGACCGCTTCGACATACCTAGAGGCGACTTTCTGTTGCATGCGGCAGTTACATGGGCAATACAGGCACACTGGAAGGAGGGGCTGGAGGAGCCGGGAACGGCGGCAGCGTGCCAATATACCATGATGGCAGCTGGAACAGTGAAAGCAGTTACATGCCTATACGCCAAGATACTTAACGAGGGGCTGCCTCCACTCGAGGCGCTTAGAGGTAAATGGGAAGTGGACATAGGGAAGGAAATTCCTGAAACAACATGGGCACAACTGATGCGCCAGGCCTGGAAGAGTACGCGCAATGCGCGGTTCCAACTAGTCCACTTCTACATTCTGCATCGGGCGTATCTGGCCCCGGGCAGGATAAAAAAATACTTTGTTATAGATTCCGCGGCTTGCCCCAGATGTGGAGCAATTGGCGTGGAGCATGGTCACATGTTATGGACCTGCCCTGTTTTGGCCCCCTATTGGAAATTGGTGGGGGAGACTCTTAATGAGGTGACAGGGCGTACATTACAGTTTGACATGGCGGTTGGGGTTCTTCATTGGTTTCCACATACCTCCAAAAACAAAGTCACCAGCAAATTCATAGACATGGGGCATATCCTAGCGAAACGAGAAATCACGCGACACTGGAAGGCACGAACGGGTCCAGCAGATGCTAAATGGCGCAATGAGTTCCTTAAATGGGCTGGGGGGGGGGAGCACCTTAAGATTACAACTGGCGCGGCGGCAGCAGAACGACAGAGCATTAGAGACTGCGCATGCGTGGGAGACACTGGTGCAAGCTTTACGCGACTACGACATCAGAAGCGACACAGAAGACTGATACAAGGACCGGACCACGTCCCCGTAACACAACAGGTATATTGCATGATTCCCTAACTGACGACTATGATGCTCCAGACCCACAACTACTGTCCCAACAACAATGCCCCGATAGCGGGGATTGGGAGGGGGGGGGATGTTAAATTTAATGTGTATTATTTTAAGTGCCAGGGACACGGCGGATGGGACATGAAGCCCTCACGGGGCGGTTACCTGCCGGATAGGATGGCAGTGGAGACTAATATTTAGCTTACAGCGTAACGGACTAATCCTGGTAAGGCGGGGAGGGGATGAGATTTGTTCCAATTGCTGTATCTTTGTGACAAAACTTAATAAAAATGTTTAAAAAAATATATATATGACATCCTTCAGTGTGTGGGAGGGCATCATGAGACAAGACTAGTGCTTTCCTCTAGACAGTAGTTTCACACCTAGGCCCCAATTCCCTCTTCTCTTTTCCTTGATCTACCTGCAGGTGGCTTTTCTGCACCTTGCTTTGGAAGAGTTAACCCCCTTTTTTGATTAGTGTTCAGCAAAGGAACACGGGTACTGGACCATAATTAGCTCCTAGTCCCCCTCTTTCGATTGATTTATATTTAGCACAGTCTCTTTATCATCTTGTTGATAGACTGGTGTCTGAACATCTTTTTTCTTTTTGTTTAAGGACTCTATAGGAGTGCATGTGTTTGCCAGCTGTCTCCCTTGTGTGCTTTTCCCCCATAGGCCCTCTCTTGCCAATATGCTTCTCTCCCACTACACAGAATTGTGTTGCTCTCTCTTGTCCATATGCTTTTGCCCTCCAACCCACTGCTGGGGCTCCACGTTGCACTCTTTCACCTGTGTTCTTGCCACTTTTTACTTCTCTCTGCCTGCTGTGTTGCTTCTCTCCCACTTTACTTGACCCCGCATCCAACCCCAAAATATAAAAAAGCCACAAATTTAGGCCATATGCCACGTTCAACAATATACACAACATAAAAGGCCACCCTATGAAATTAAACACTTTTTTAGCATCCAGTGACTAACTATGTGCCCAAAATAGACAAATAACTTAGAAAGTCACCATAAGTTTTCACTGTTGGACCTAAGTGGCATAAAGTCGAATTTGTGTGGGTGTGTAAGTGGTGCATTTACTGGAAACATTCTTACAGCAAGGATCAAGGCTAATATTCTCATCTTTACAATAAAAAGGGTAAGATCAGTAGGCAGAAGATTCATCTGCTGATTTCCCAATCTTATGTATCAGAAAAATTGTGGCAGCAGGATTCCATCAAGACTAGGGTTAATGAATCAATTCAACAGGCTGTTGTTCAGCAAGCTGCAACATGTCTTGAAAATCTCCACCGTCAGGTGAATTTGGTCTGGCATCAATTTGGATTGGAAGCTGTTCAATAGCAGAGACCAACCCCAGCATCATTAGAGCCATATCAATATTCATTTGGTAACCCTCCATTAGGCCCAGAAGAGAAAAGTCACCTAGTAAGTCCTTCACTAAGAAGCAGTCTGGGCCGAGTCTGTTTCAATTAAGATCATGTTAGTACTGAGAAAATACCTTAGCCACAGAAAGGGAACCCTTCAACTCTTCTCCCCATACATCTCTGTGTCCACCAATCTAGAATTCTCGTCCCTGCTGTAAAAATCGACAACTAGTTTCTCAGTCTTGTTCCCAAAATCACAAAGTGTTTTTGTATCCCGATGTAATTGGGCTTGTTGTGAGCTCCCAGTTTTCAAATCTAGCACAAATTGCCCCTTCACCTCCAAACCCAAGGAAATCATCTGTGAAATACATCAAGGATACTTGCTTAGTCCCAACCTCTTGAACACTTATTTGGCACCTCTGGCCAGCATCACCAAAACCCACTGACTCAACATCACATCCTATGCCAACAACACACAACCCATCCTCCTCCTCTCCATAGACACCACCAAGACCAACTTTTACAATTGCATGAGAGACATCGCCAACTGGATGATGGACAACTGCCTGAAACTCAACACGGACTAGACAGAGGTACTCATTTTCTGAAACAAAAGTTCCCCATGGGATGCATCTTGGTAGCCCTCAGAACTCTGACCTACAGTTACCCCCACTGACCATGCTAGGAACCTAGGCTTCATTCTGGACAACCAGCTAACCACAATGACTCAGGTCAACTTCATCTACTCCCCCTGCTTCTTCATTCTCTGTATGTTTCATAAGTTATTCAAATGGCTAGCCCAATGCTTAAGACGTTCTATCACCCAGACCCTCATCTCCAGCTGACTGTACTATGGCAATGCTTTATATGCAGTGAACACAGCTTACCTTCTCTGCTGATTACAGACCATATGGAACTCCACTGGCTCTCTGTAGAGGAAACATCTCAGTTCAAGCTCCTGACCCATGCATACAAGGCCCTACACAACTGCAGACCCACCTACTTGAACCATTGCCTGAACTTCCATCTTCGCTCCGCATCCCTTTCTCTAAAACTCACCCTAGTGTACGATGTAGCAGATGGTCCTTCCTTCTCTTACCTAGATGCAAAGACATGGAACGAGTTACCCTTTCACCTATGGACCTCCATATCGCTTCCAGAGTTCCGAAAGTCCCTAAAGACCTAGCTATTCAGCTAATCAACTGGACCCTGAGTGACTGGATACCCTCACGGGTAACAATTCACACTCTACAAATCTACTGATTGATTACAGTCCATACCTTGGACTCCAGATGTCAGACTGCTTCGTAATGCTCCTGCTTCTTAAGGTGAGCCCTCAGCATAGCTCACCCAAGCGAACAGGTTTGATTGTACATCAACGTTTGAGATTAGATGACACCAAACCCTACATAATCCCAGAAGTAGTGGTTCAAGAAAGCAAGTAAGAATATAAGCATCCCCATGCCCTTGAGTTCCCAAGCATTGTCTCCAAGTCTACCCAGATGTTGCCCTATGAGTCCTCAATAGTAGTGAGTATTCAGAAATACACGCCTGATGATCAATATTTTCTAACAGGAAGGTCATTGTAGGAGGGCAGCTCGGAGAAACAGAAGCGTACACCATAGACTGAATGTATTTCTTAATGATGAAGATTTAATGTATCTATTGTAAACAGAAATTTAACATCAGACTGTTAAGCGCGCCTTTTCTTTTTCTCTTCCTTCTCGTCTAGGGTCATCTTCCCCCCAACTGCACCTCCCGGAGCCTCAGAGAAGGAGATATAAAGGAGCGGTAAGTATATCTACTTTTTCTCTATATAGAGGTTTTATCTACCCATCACCACACCACCTGTGAAAACTGGTCATAGGAGGATGAAAATTAAAAAAAAACTAAAGGAGCAAAGCTCAAACATTCACCCCCAGTCCAGTCTGTGACTAAAGCCATTGTTCTTTTGCTCACCACACTATTCCAGTTTGGACCTAGCCATATGCAAATCAGTCTTGACCCAGATCCTCAGAGTGATACCCCAAAAACGGTCCCAGGATGCTTATTTTCCGGTCCAGGGAGGAGCTGGCCTGGCAGTGCGGGCTAGACGGTTCCCATGAGGAGCAGGGTCAAGACTGATTTGCATATGGCTATAACCAAAAAATGATGGAGTAAGTCCCAGACTGGACTGGGGAAGAATGTTTGACTAGGGGTTTTATAGTTAGCTAGACATTTCACTCGTTTAAAACCATTGAAATTGCCCCGTTATAGTTAGTTGTACTAACTATAACTCAGGAACCCGCAGTGCTCTGCTGATGATGTCACATATTACATCATTCATGACATGGTATATTTATATATCCACTCATTTTTCAATGCAGATTGCTGTATATATAATACATATTTAAATAACGAACCAAACCACATTCACTGGATGATGTCATCAGTGATGTCATCAGTGATGTCACTGACCATGTCATGAATGATATAATATGTGACATCATCAGCAGTGGATTGCGGGCGCATGAGTTATAGTCAGTACAACTAACTATAACGGGACAATTTCAATGGTTTTATACGAGTGAAATGTCTAGCTAACTATAACACCCCTAAAGCCTATGTTTTTTTCAGTGAATTTCTAAGTTTTTTTAATGCTAATTCCTAACTATAACATATGCAAAACCTATGGTTTTTTCAGTGAATTTCAAAGGATTTTTAAATGCTAATTCCCAACTATAACATATGCAAAACCTATGATTTTTTTTGTGAATTTGAAAGGTTTTTTAAATGATAATTTTTAAATATATTTTTTTAAATATTTTTTAACTACATTTTTCTAATCTTTTTATTTTTAGATATGTTATTTTTTAAATTACATTACACATTTTATTTATTACTTTTTTTACATAAAAATATATTTTTTTCATTATTTTATATTGTTTATAATATACTTAAATTATTTTTATTATTTTTTTCCTTTTTTTGGAGTTGCGCACCCTATGAGCACCCTGCTCGTTTACTGCGCGAAATGTGTCCACCATTTTAGGGTCGCTGTCTAGGATCCGCGTAGGGTGTGCGACAGATACGACTTTTCCAACGTGGTTGCTACGCGACTTGTGTGCGACTTCTGGCACATATGCGAGATGTACGTATTATGCGATGTGACGAACGCGCGGTAGCGTGTGACATCATATGCATATCGGGCGCGGGTGGGTGTGCAACTCCCGCGATTTTTTTTTTATGTTGAAAAACGTATTTATATATATTTAATATGAACATTAAGACAAGAAATTATCTGAATATTGTTTAACTTCCTTAAAAAGTACTTCACGTTTTAATGCAATTTCGCGAAGTTGCACTGGGTGCGTGCTGAGTGCGCGCATCCTACGCGCATCCTACGTGCACTCCATGTGCGCGTAGGATTCAATCACTCTTCTCAGAACTTTTCCTAGGGAAAGAGCTCCTCTGAAGATTTTCTCTTTCGTTTCTTTCTTGTTGAAGAAGATATACACTTCATTCACCTATGGCTGCCCATGAGGGACGTGGCCAGGCAACATGGCTGGCAGGACGTGAGCTCCGCCAGCTCCCGTCCGACGGACCCGACAAATCCTGAAATTAATCCTGTCCAGGCATCTTTAGCAGACTAATTTGACTGCCGGAGATCCCCTTGTCCTGGAGACCCCCTGGCTGACGACTGGTTGCGACGGCGCCCGCGAATGCTGTGGAAGGGAGAGCGGTTACGGAGGGGCCCCGCTGAACATCTACGCAAGGCCGGGGATCGCGGCCTGGTGCGGAGGGGTGCAGTGGGAGTGGCCTCTCTGGGCTCCCTGGTGCCGGCCGTGTTCTCGTTTCATCGGCGGAGCCTGCTGCCATCTGGGGCTCCGCCGTTTCAGCGCCTGTGAAGCCCCGGAGGGCTCTCCGGGAGCACTCGGCTCGGTCCGAGACCTGTCGGGGGATCAGAGGTGAGGCGCGGCACCCACCCTCTCGCCCGGAGGCTGCCGTGTGATCTGCGGGGTGCTCCCCTGCCCGGATCGATGCCCCTGGAGCCGGGACTTGAAGGCTTACGTGGGGCCCGGGGCGGAGTGGCCTTGTGTCCCGCCCGGTGGCTCTGAACTCTGGAGCTGAGGCCCTGCAGGGCTGGGCCGCCATCTTGTCCGCGGCATAGCGGAGACGCGGGCTGCCTTGGGGCCTATGTGCGGCGGGGGTTTACGGACCCCAGCGGAGGTGTTGTGCTGCTTTCCCCCCCGCCTACGGGGGTCGGGCGCCTGGGCGCCTCCGTGTTGGGCCGTGGAAAAGGGAAGAAGGGAGCCGATCTCCGGTGTCCCTGACTCGACGCTTGGTGGAGCCGTTTCTCTCCGCTGCTGCTGGGCCCCGGCCCCCCTGGAGTGTGCTGGTTCCCCTGGGACCCTCCGGCGGCCTGGTGGGGTGGGGGCTGCTAGATCGCGCTCCGGCTGCTCCTGAGAGACTGTTTCCTTGGCTGGTGGCCCTTGGGTGATTGACTGGAGGCCCGGTCTCCCCGCGGGGGCTCAGCATTGTGGGCAGGCCTGCCGGATCTCCAGGTGTCTGAAGAGCCGTACGTACATGGGAATGGAGGACTAGTGGAGTGTTAGCCCATTACGACACCCTTGATCCCTGCATTGGCCTGCCGGATCTGAACCTCGCCGCTTGCTGGACGGAGGAGGAGGGGTGCATCCTGTTTTCGCTCTCCTGGGACCCCTGGATCCGTCCAATTCCTGACCGCTCCAAGGCTGAGCGGGTGGTCGACTTCAACTGCCCCCCCGCGGACGCCGCTGCTCTGAGGGGGCGAGGGTGGTCCTCATAGCCTTCGGCGCAGGTGTGTGGGCCTGCCTTGATGCGTCCTGGGGTCCTCTTGATCCTCGAGGAACTGCCTGGAGCCCTGAGGCGGGGAGACAGGGGGTACGAGAAGTCTCGGAGTCTCCCGGAGAGGGATTGTTGAGTCCTGTTGCCACCGGCGATGCGTAAAGACAGGATGTCGAAGTCCACCCAACCCAACACAATCACGCAATACACTACCCAGAGGCTGCCCTCACAAAGAATTACCCATCAGACTGGCCAAGAGGAGGGTGCGGAGGGGCCGGCGGAACCATCCAGAGCTGAACTGCTGAAAGCTATACAGGGCTCCCACACTGCGCTTGAGCGGCAGATCGAGACAGTTTCTATTGATGTCAACCTCTTGCGCACGGATCTCTGTAAGGTGGCGGATAAGGTCTCCGCGCTGAGGGCAATATCACCCAACTGCAGGGTGAGGTGGCCTCCCTCAAGAAAATGGTAACGACCCTCACGGCTGCGACACATGCCCTGGAGCGGAGAGCGGAGGACGCGGAGGGTAGGGCACGCCGTAGTAACATCAGGGTCCCAGGTGTGCCGGAACGATTGGAGGCGGGCACCGCCGAACGTTATCTGGAAACTTGGATTCGGACCCACCTGTGCCCACAGGGACTATCCAGTGTCTTTGTTATCGAACGGGCGCACAGGGCCCTGGTGCCGTCTCCGCGCCCGGGGGAACCCCCGAGAGCGCTTATCGCCAAGATATTGAACTACAAGGACCGGGACTGTATACTGAGGGCGGCGAGGGAAACGGACAACCTCACTATTGAAAACAGCCGCATCTCCATATATCCGGACTACACCCAGCAGGTACAGGAGCAGTGGAAATCTTACCTTGCCGTGAAACAGAAGCTCCGAGAGATGAAGCTGCAGTATATGCTCTTGTACCCAGCTAAGCTCAAAGTACTCTCACAAGGTCGTGCTCATTTTTTCGAATCCCCGGCGGAGGTCTGGGAGTTGCTCGATATACACGGCGATGATCTACCACCGGGAGAACGAGGAGGTCCCCGGGAGACGTGGGGCACCCGCCCTCAGCGACGGCGCCGCGGGAGATGACGGCGCCGATCTGCCTCAATGGATCCTGCAGAGCCTAGAATCATGGTGGGTGAGGATGGCGCTCTCCTGCTGGGACCACCCGGGGGGGAGGCGGGCCCGGAGTCTCTGATCAGGTCTCTCCCTGGGGACACTTTGGTTCCGGACACCCTGCAAGATACGGTGCCCACCACAGACACCGAGGCACCGGTGATTCCTGAGACCGGACTACCCGAGACAATGACGCAGCCGGTCCCATCCTGAGGTACTTGTACACTCTGCAATGTTGTCCTTGGTGTGGGAGGAACTTTGATGCCCTTGCTGATGTTTTGTGAGGCGGTGGGCTCCGCGGTTTGCTCGGGATGATGGGATGGAGCGGAGGACTTGCATCCAGTTGAGGGGGAATCTGGGGCGGGGTAACTGTATGCTCTGTTGTAGTATCTTGCCTGAAATTTGCTATGTTAGTCTGGGTCTAGCGGGGAGCTGGGAGGGGGGTGGGTGGGAAGTACGGGTTCGGTTGGTGTGTGTGTGGGGGTTGTATGGAACGGATGGGGTGGCTGTGCACGTCCTGGCACTGACAGGGGGAGGGCAAGGTAGCATGTTTTATGGTTTTCACTGCCTGTTTGCTCGTGGGTGGGGGTGGTGGGGTGTGTTCTGGGGGAGTTGAGGGGTTTGGGGCTTTCAAAGGTTGGGTGGGGTATTGGGGGACGACTGTTGTTGGCATTGAGGCACCGTTCAGGGTCACAAGCGGGGGAACCCACTGGAATGCGCTTAGTACCCCGGGAGGGCATCAACACAGGCCATGGGTTATAAGTTGATGACATGGAACGTGCGGGGGCTAGGCACCTGCACCAAGAGACATAGGGTCCTGTCCTTCCTCCGCCGCCACGGAGTCGCCATCGCATGTCTGCAGGAAACGCATCTAACAGATGAGGGTGCTCAAAAACTGGCTAAAAAATGGAGAGGTCAGGTGTTCCACTCCTCCTTCTCTACCTATGCTAGGGGGGTATTGATCTGGGTGGCCCCCGGGGTACCCTTTGCAGTACAATATGTAGAGGCTGATATAGAGGGTAGGTACCTGCTACTGCGGGTGAAGCTAGATGGAAGGGATTTCTCGATCTTAAATTCATATGCGCCCAATGTTGATGACCCTGACTTCTTCTCCCGGCTCCAGGATGTCCTGGTTTTGGAGCTTGATGCCTCCCTCCTTTGGTTTGGGGACTTTAATTGTGTGTTAGACTCGGAGTTGGACAGGCATCCCCCCAGGGCCGGCACGAAACCTCGTATGACGGCGAACCTTCGGGAAGTGATGGCTAATCTGGGGCTTGTAGACGTATGGCGACAGCACCATCCCTCACAAAAATTGTATACCTGCTACACTCCGACACATAATACGCATAGCAGACTGGACAGGGTCCTCGCAGCGAATAGGGACGTGTCCCTCTCCCTGACTGTCACCCACCAGGCCCGCTTCTTGTCAGACCATTCCCCGGTGACGTGCGTAGCCCAGTGGCTTGTCCGGCCATCTCGTCCTCGGACCTGGAGGATGCCGGGGGATCTATTACAAGACCCAGTGGGTAAAGCCCATGTGGAGACAGCTCTTACTGATTATTTGGATTTGAACTGGGGTGGAGCTGACTTGTCCTATGCGGTCAAATGGGATGCCATGAAAGCAGTGGTGCGTGGTTCGTGCATGGGCCTGACCTATGGTGTCCGGAAGCAGTTACTCCGTGACCTGGGTAAGGCGGAGGACCGCCTACGGAACTGTCAGGCTCTTTCGGACCCAGACGACCCGGATTTGGAGTCGGAGAGGTCGGCCAGGGAGGAGGTCCAGGACATACTGACCAGGCTGGATAAGTACACTCTGGGCCAGTATCGTCAGCGACTCCATCGCGAAGGGGATAAGGCTGGGAGACTACTGGCCTGGATTCTTAAGAGGGAATTTGCCCCGGAACGGATAGCTGCTCTGCGCAACCCTGCGGGGGAACTCGTACATTCGGAGTCGGGTATCCTGGGGGTTCTACGGGCCCATTTACAGGCAGTATATGCTGCAGACCCCTCGGTTACGGAGTCCGGTTCTCAGGCTTACCTTCGGGGATTGCCCCTCCAGACTTTATCGGAGGAGGCGGCGCAGGAGTTAGAGGTGCCCTTATCCCTACATGAGCTCAAGGTCGCGCTGGCCAGTCTGCCGCGGGCCAAGACCCCTGGAGGGGATGGGTTTCCCCCGGAATTTTATCAGACATTTGAGGAGGCCCTAGCCCCCCGTCTCCTGCAGGTCTATGGTGAGGCGCTGGAGAGTGCAGCCCTCCCACCCACTATGAATCAGGGGGAGGTGTGCATGATTCTCAAACCCGGTGGTTGACAGCTGCGACCCTGCAGTGTATCGGCCCATTACTCTCATCAACACGGACGCAAAACTTCTCACGAAAATGTTAGCTAATCATCTGGCACCGCACATGGCGCATCTTGTGCATCAGGATCAATGCGGCTTCATTCCCGGTCGCAACACTGCGATGAACCTCCGCCAGTTGAACCATATTATAAATGAGGTGCGCGATAGTCAGGACCCCCAGGTCCTGGTGTCCATAGATCTGGCCAAGGCATTCGACACGGTGGATTGGGGGTATCTACTGGAGGTGCTTCGAATGGTGGGTCTGGGCCCTATCTACTGTAACTGGATCCGGATCCTTTATGGGTCACCTCGAGCTCGGATTCGCCTCGGCGCAGCCCGATCGGAAGACTGGCCCCTGGGCAGGGGCACGCGGCAGGGGTGCCCGCTCTCACCGCTGCTCTTTGCCTTGGCAATTGAACCCTTGGCGGTCCTAGTGCGGATGGAAATGGCACAGTGGGGTGTCAGGGTGGGGGACACCGTCAATGTGGTCTCCCTGTACGCAGATGATGCTCTATTTTACCTAACTTCCCCGAATGAGTCGCTGCCACTTTTGCTGCAGCTATTGGATCGCTTCGGCGCGGCCTCGGGTCTCCGGATTAATCCTGATAAATCCCTCATTTTCCCCTTGGCGGGATATGGCCCCGACCAGCGGGCGCACCTCCCACATCTGGGGTTGCGATGGGAACTGGAAGCCTTCCGATATCTGGGCGTCCAGGTGGCGCCGACGGATGACCAATTGCTGGCCCGCAATGCCGGCGCGTGGTGCGATCCCTTCAGCAGTCCGTCTCGTTCTGGAACACGCTTCCGCTTTCCCTCATGGGACGATTGGCGGTGGCTAAAATGGTGATGCTCCCGCGACTGCTGTACGTCCTACAGAATTCGCTGTGCCCGATCCCGACAAGCCTGTTTCGCACACTTGACTCACTGCTTACATCATTACTCTGGGCGGGTAAGCGCATTAGAATTGCTTTGAGCACTATCGTCCGGAGTCGGGAGGAGGGAGGTCTGGAGGCTCCAAGATTCGACCTATACTATTTCGCGGCACAGTTCCACCCAGCTGCGCGCTGGTTCTCCGGCACGGCTAACTGGGAATTGGCCCTCTTGGCAGGACGGGCTGATGAGGAGACCCTCCAGGTAGCACTGATGCAAGGACGAGGAGCGGATGTGTCCTTACCCTATGTGGTGAGGCACGCTGCAACGATCTGGCAAAGGTTCGTAGAGAAATCCTGAGGCGAGCCCCTTTCCATAGGGAATTGCCAGTGTGGATTCTGGCGCCTGTAGTGCGGATGGCAAAACACATGTCCTGGAAGGAGGGGGGATGTGAAACGTTGGCGGACCTGTACCCGGATGACTCCTTTGTCACCTTCGAGGGGGCCACGGCAGCCTTTGGCCTGACGTAGGGACATTACCTACATTATAGGGGACTGCAGGACATGGCGCGAGTGACCTGGCCGCAGTTCCCGGAAGCGCCTCCGATGTCGCACACCCTTAACATCCTCCTTTCCTCTGGCAGGGGCCGACGGCTCACTGCGTTGTTGTATGCCGCGATGCAGAGGGACTCAGATCCTCCGGTCTCCCCGGCTTGGGCTGCATGGGAGGCGGATCTCGGGATCCCCCTGGAACCCGACCGGCGCAAACGAATCGGCACATTGACCCGTATGGTTTTGGTAACGCACGGTTCAAGCTCATCCACTTCAATTTTATTCACCGCACCTATATGACCCCAGTGTCCTTACACCGCATCTCCAACGACCGACGAGACGAATGCCCTAGAAGTGGACAGAGTGGGGTGGGTTTTTTCCATCTAGCCTGGGAGTGCCCGCCGGTAGCGACCTTCTGGGGGCAGGTGGTTGGGCGCATCAGGCGGATTACGGGACTCCGGATCGCCTTGGATCCACTACATTGTCTGTTGGCCCTGGTGCCCAAGCCTAAAAAGAGTAAATTGTCCTATAAGCTGTTGCAGCTGCTGTTGGTGCTCGCAAGACGCAGGGTGGCCATCACCTGGATGGGAAGTCGAGCCCCGGAGCTGACATCTTGGCTTAGAGACTTCAAGGAATGGTCCCTGGCGGAGGAAACACACATGCAACATACACGTAGAGATGAGAAACTGCAGGAGGACCTCTTAGCATGGCGCATGATGTGTGCGGTGGGTTCTGTAGATAGTGATTCGGATGCCACCAGTGCTGAGCTGTTCACTCCACAGGGGTCGGTGTCCGGGGAGGAGGTGGACGGGAGTGGTGATGAGGGGATTGCTTCGAGCTAGTGTCGTCCTAATACCGCACGCATACCCTCTGTAAATAGGAGATTTACTTGCTATCCCTAATGGATCTGTGTTTGACTTTGATATGATACCTGCACCCGGATGGGCCCTGTCGACCTGAACGGAATGTATATACCTGTGTTTTCACTGATGCCGAGTTTGTGGGGGGAGGGTGGGGAAAGTTTTTCCATTTGTTCTAGTAAACAGAAAAGAGCACAGTGATGATGTATTTTTATCTGGCTGTAATTACGGAATGTTTATTGCTTTATCATGACTACGGAGCCCATGTTTCTGGTACCTAACTGCCGCCCAGCCTCCGGGATGTGGGCTGAATGGCTGTGTCTGTTGAGAACTCTCCGACTCCTTGCGTTACGGATGAGACATGTGCTGGTTTGCTCAAATGTATGTTTTTACATCACGCTCAAAATAAAGCATTTTTAAAAAAAAACTATGGCTGCCCATCAACCTGCTTCTTCTGATTCAGAACACTCTTCAGAGCAGGAAATTGTTGCTGAAGCTCCCCCAAAAGAAAGGTACAGCAGTATTGTATGGACATTTTTTACATATCCACCTGGATTGAAGAAGGTAAATGCGACCAAAGTCAGCTTTCGCATTTGCCAGGCTGTGCTTTCAAGGGGAGACCCCACAAAGAAATATTCTTGCGGAACTGCAAGCATGCGCAAGCACTTGGAAAACAGACATCCAATCAACTATGCCAGGGAGGAGTTAAGAAGATTGAGGGAGACTCCTTCTGATTCGTCGGCAGTCCTCAGTACCCGTGGAGCAACAGCAGGAAGTTCTACATCACAGCCTGACATCTGTCCCCAATTTGGGAAACTAAGAATGTCATGCACAAAATGCGTATGGCTGATTGCGTATGGGAAGCAGTCAGTGGATCTGGTGTGTCGAGATGTTGACCACCACCAGTGTTCATTTTCTTTTCTCCTCTCCTCCCAGTTTTGAGTTCTCTTTTCCCAGTTCACATTTTTTCCCCTGTTTTAAAAAAACAAAAAAATACGAAATGGTTCAAAAAAGCCACAAAAAAAAACAAAATATCAAAAAGAAAAAAAAAGTTATTTTCAGAACGAACTATTCTAGTTAAAGATAGAGTTAAACTAGTATGCTAGTGTGTGAAAGTTTAGATGAATGTGTGTGTGTAGTGCATAATTGACTGTAAAAATACATTTGTGATGTATGGTGAATGCATAAGTGCAAAATTATAAGGAAGTGCTGCAGCATGACACTGTAAACTGTTTAACTACAGCATGCTGTGGTACTTCCAAAGCACAGGGATGCAACATATGTATATAAATATGTTGCAGGTCTGTGCTTCACTTTACACAGCTGCTTAAACTGCAGCCATGTGGTGACACAGGCACCCTTCCACCAGGGTGCAAGGATGTCTGTGTCATTCGGAGATTGCTTTTGTGCAGGAAGGGACACCTTCCTGCACAAAAACAATCAGTAAAGGCATTTTTTTTCTTTCAATATATGTTGTGCATTGTAGCATATATTGAAAGTGAAAAAATGAGGAAAAGTGAAAACAATTTTCCTCATTGTGCTTTGCTACACCAATAGGAGGATGGTGCAGCATTCAGAAACATGTCCAGATTTATGATTTCTGATAAATCTGGATATGTGTCTTGTTCTATGAGTCTTCTGTGCAAACACGCACAGCAAAACCTATAGAACACCTTTTCAACCCAAAGTGCTGTGTACATTGAGATTATATTTACATGGAAAAGAAAAGGTATACAGAATGCCTTTTCCTCACCTTGTAAATAAGAAAGAAAGTTCATGGCTAGGCCAATTATTATTATAGGAGTACATTTCTGTACTGATAACAGAGAACAAGATACATTTACAACTACTTACGTTTTAGGGAACTGATAGAACATATTTATATATTACTGAAGGGAAGGGATGCGGCCTAATATGACATGTGCAAAAACACTCAAATCATTCAAAATCTTTATTTCGGCTTCACGCCATAAAAGAACAGTTTATACATTGCAATTCATGGATAATTAAACATTCAATTAAAATATTAAACTCATTCTTTGAAGCTGTGCAATACATGTTGAAAGACACTCGGAGCATGACAATAAAAACATGTAGACACTGAAGGACACCACAGTAATTCTGTAAAAAAAACAAAAAAAAATACGGCTCAGTAGTACTGTCAAAAGCGATTCAAGTCTAAAAAATGATAACAACTCAGTTACAGCTGCTGTCCCATTTTTTTCCTCTGGTAGCAAATAGAAAGTAAAAATCTACTAACACTAAATGTTATCTGTTGCGATGTGTTAGTGGACAAGATTCTCAGAGCCTGAAGGCAGGAACTCAAGCCTAATAATAGGCATATTGGTTTGATCCATCTTTTTCTTGCTTGGCCATACAGAGGGCAGAAAAAAAGAATATGCTGCTCATTCTCTATCTGGTTGTTTTCACAAAATGAGCACACTTCGTCCAATGCATGAGAAGATGGATCTCGGTTCCTTGCCCAACGAGCCAAAGTTGATTTTATTAAAAGATTACCATATCTAAATTTTAAATATAATGTTTTGGCAAGTGGGGGCTCTATTTCGTCCATAAAAGTCTCATAAAGGGGTTCATCCTTAAAGTTTAAAAATTTTGAGACTAATGAGCCACTGGTTGTGGTGTTTACAGTCATATTTGCTACGAAGGACCAAAAGGCTCTTTTCAGGACTAATTTGGGGTTGGGTGGTAACAGCTCAGGGTTCTCCCAAAAGTGTTTCAGACCTATGTTATTGAGCCAAGTACTAACATGTCTAAGCCATGGAATAGTTTTCTGGCTGTCCAACGCCATAATCTCTATCAGCCCATCTTTATAGGCTTGAAGTTCAGGGACATGCCACAATCTAACCCATAGCATTAACGGTCTGATAAGAACATGATGGTCAGTTCTTTTAAAGTTAAGGTCCAGTTGCAGGGGTACTAAAGGTGTACCTCTCGGAACCCTTACCAAGCTTCGCATAAAATTGTTATCTTGAACGCTAAAGGTCTCCTTAGACCCAGTCCCCCATAATTCCGCACCATAAAGAACTGATGCTTGAACTTTGAATTTAAATAGTTCCATTACTGGAGACACCGCTTTACTAGTGCTTAGGCTTTGCTCCCTAAGTATTGGTTTGACATTCTGAGCAAATAACATTTTACTTTTTTCCAATTGCGCTTTCCAGGTACTCCTTTTAAAGTTAGGCACCCCTTGTCTGGTTTGGTTGGATTTAGGGCCATGTATTTTGTTTTTTTTCCATTAATCTCCAGCCCCTTATGACTACAATACTCGTTAAAAGTATTCAATAAAGTCTGCAAGCCATTTTTTGTTTGAGATATCAAGATGGTATCGTCAGCAAATAATAGAGATGTTACCCTTTCGCCATTCAGTTTCGGAGAGTCATTTTTACATTTCTCCAAATATGAGGGAATATCATTCACGAAAATGGAAAAAAGCGTGGGGGCCAAGACGCATCCTTGACGAACTCCACGTTCGATTGGAATTTTTCGTGTTAACTCGCCGTTTGGACCCCATCTAATTCTCGCAAAGTTCCCTTCATGTAGTTTTATAATCTGAACAACTATATTATTTGGCATACCCGCTGCACTCAACGTTTTCCACAGAAGATCACGTGGCACTAAATCAAATGCTGCCCTTAAATCAACAAAGGCAACATATAAGTGGGCCTTTTTTTATCTTTACGTACTTCCAATAGAGGCAGCAGAATCTAAAGATCTGATCTATAGTGCTGACTTTTGTTCTAAACCCGGCTTGAAATTTAGTCAAAAATAAATTTTCCTCCAACCAATTACTCACACGTAATAAAATATGACGTGAGTAAATTTTCTGAAGGATGTCCATTAGGCTAATTGGCCGATAATTACAGGGGTCCTTCCTGTCACCTTTTTTATATATTAAAACAATTTCAGCTCCCTTCCAACTTTCGGGAAATTCTAAACTGAATGATAATTTATTGCACAGATAGTTAATATAGGGTGCCCATATTTGTGAATCATGCTTATAGAGATCCCCAGGGATTTTATCCAAGCCTGGAGCTTTCCCAGATTTTATTTGGCTTATTGCCAACTCTGTTTCCCCTAAACTAAAAACAAGCGGATCTGCTAGAATTTCGTGACTTGCTGTATTTGATACTATAGGGGAATCATCATATTTTTTATACAAATTTGTAAAATGAGTTACCCAAGTTAGCTCATCTAAAAAGGTGTCCTTAACCACCCTGCCTACATGGTTCCCATTTGCTACCAGCCTCCAAAAGGTTACATTATCGCGTAGTCTTGCGGCTAACAGCAATTCGGCCCATTTCTCTTCCTCCCATGCTATTTTTGATGTCCTTTGGACAGACTTATAGTTATATCTTGCTTTTTGTACATCCAATTGGGACTTGGATTTAATCGCAATTAGTAATTCCCTCTTTGACTCTCTACAGGATCTGTCGTACCAAGGCTTGCTATGAGACAGATTCTGGGTCTTTTGCTGGGTGTTTTTAGGCATTTTAGTTACCAATAATTTTAATTTGAGAAAAAACTCCTGATGTATAGTCAAGAAGGGAGTTTTTACTTCCTCCTCGGGAGTTAAACCCAAATATAAAGCAAAGGTCCCCGCAAAAAGTGAGTATATTTCACTAAGGATATCGCTGTGATCCAAAATAAATGGCCATTTTAGCGATCTCCTATTGTTGCTAATATGGATCTCATTGTCATCGCCAACACCTTCCTCAAATGGGAGTGGTGGAGATGGATCATTAAATAGTGCAACATCTAAGGTCAATTTTAAGGGAAAATGATCGCTTTCAACCCTCTCCATTATTTCAAGATCTACAAGATACGGCCAAAGGGGAATAGAAACTAACACAAAATCCAAATTACTCTTGTAGGTGTTCCTACTAAAGGTGGGTTTCTTTAAGGTGTCGGACGGTAACCGACCGTTACAGGCTCTAAGGAAATGCTCTGTGCATAGTTTGATCAGCTGGAGAGCCAAAGTGGAACATTTGACCGATTTAATATTCTCGAGGAAAGGGATTTTATTCGCCTGATCTTCTTCCTCAAAGATCTCACTTAGGCCCAAAACAGGTTCATAATTGCAATTCAAATCCCCAGCCAAAATAACAAAATCCTCCCTAGGCTCCAGCCCACTCAAAAAACAGTCTAATTTAGAGACGGTTGGAGATTCTTTTGAAGATGAAGCTGGCCTATTGTAGATATTTATTAGGAATACTTTATTCCCATTAGAAGTTGTAATTTTTAATACTAGAATATCTACAGAGTTTACGTCTATCACCTCAATATTAACCTTTAGATTTATTTTTACCCAAATCAAAAGTCCCCCCGACGACCTTCCACTTCTGGAAGGGGTTGCCCCAATACCATAGGTCTTGTAGCCTACCCTATGGGGAGTATCAACTGCCCATGTTTCCTGGAGTAAGCAAAAAGATTCTATGAAATTAGCCCACTCAGGATCCCTCAAGTTATTTGCGACCCCGGCTATATTCCAACATACCAAGTTAACTGGCACCCCAAGTACAGATGGCATAACAGTATTGGCCTTTGGTATCTTTTCATTAATGTTTGTTACCAGTTGAAATGCCGAGGGTTTTCCCTCGGAAGGCGACTGACTCAAAGTGCGTGTTGGTTCTACCAATTCTTCGGGAATATTTGTGTTATAAGTTACAGTTTTAACCGGAGACAGGGATACAAGAGTTGCAAATACATCACGCTCATTTACAGCACCCAGAACAGTAGGATTCCTTATATCTCTTCCCTCTTCCCCCCGGTTCGGGAAACATCAATCGCAATTATCAAGGCCCCTAAAAATATCAAATCTATTTGACGTTTCCAGTGGCGTGAAGGGTTTTAGGTGATCCATCCTTCTGTTTTGAAAATTTTGAGATCTAACTGGAACGTAGTTCCATCCCATAGGGTCTGGGGCTGTCACAGAGCAGGGGGCATAATACGTACTTCTTGTGCCCTGTTGGGTCGGAGGGTACTGAACATATTGATTACACCCCACATGCTGTACAATAGGGTAGTTAGGTGGCTGAGTTTGAGTTATGTAATGTGGAGGGGGAGGGGGATACTGGGATGGAAACACCACTGACCTTGGATAAAAATACGTTAAGGGTCTTGGAATTATAGTATTATTAAAGCTGCCTATCTGCCAGTTCAATATAAATTGAACCGCGTTGGGGTCCCTAAAGTTCACCACCACCACGTCACCATCAATATCTTTAGGTCTGCCCCCCAGCCAATCAAGACGACGAACATGAACAATTTCCCCATTGATATGATTTGCGATTGGCCTATGCATTCTCAGCCAATGCATTATCTTGTTTTTTAATTGGAAAAAACCCTCCCTCTTGTTTTGTTCAAGCACCGGGACACCTGTTAATACTACTACGTAGGGTACTGCCTCTGGTGGAAGTTCGGGCAGCGGAACCCTTCTAGATTTCCCCCAGGTTTGTCTGATTTCCCCCACCTCCCTTGGTGGTTTTATCAAAAGTAGGTTGGAATTGTTACCGATAGTTTTGGATGTATTATCAGTAGTTATGTTTGTAATATTACACAATAATTGATCAGCAGTCTTTTGTTGAGGGGGTGTGGGGGATGCATGGTGATGAACAATAGCTGACACTGTATTCTGCATAAGTTTAGAAGTAGATGCAGTTGAGGAGGGAATAGAAACAATACAGGGGGAAATGGTAGAAAGTGGTTGGACTGTAGATGACGTGATTTGAGGTGCATTGTTAGATGCAAGACTGGATACATTAATGGTACCTGTGTGAGTTACAAAATCTTTTTTGACCAATGCATCCTCAATTTTAGACAATCTACACTCCACTTCCAATAGCCTCTCCAAAATGGATGCAGAGTAAGATTTAATCTGGTTCTCTATATCAAGTAAGGACACAGGACCCTTGATCTCAATATGTTCATTAACAATAACACTAGTGTCCATACTGTCCTCCTTGTCTATAGGTGTATTAGGCAAGACTAAAGATGTAGATATGGTATGGATCCCCTCTGTGTCAGATTGTAAAACACAGGGATTCTTGACAGGTTTGGCAGCTTTTTTTCCAAAATCAGAGCAGCTCAATTTAGGTTGTAGCGGATCCCATCTTTTCCGCCGTTTTTTGATCGGTGGTGGACCAAAGTTATTTCGCGTGGGTGGCAATTTTTTGGCCTTATTACGAATTGTATGCAACTGTGGCAATGCATCTCCCTTCGATGTAATTGAACTACTTGCATGTGGTATTAAAGGCAAGCCAAACATATCCGACCTAGATAAAATATCTGGTGAGTGAACAACCATGTTCGCTTCCGGAAGTTGGCAATCCGGTATATTAATCGTCTCATTGGCCATTATGCCAGTAACAGTGTCAAGAGTTCCAATCACGGGAGTTAACGGCGGTAAAACAGACCCATTCTTTATACTTTCCACGGAACGGCGTCGATCCGCCCGCCGCTCCGCCAATACGATGTCCCTTGCAATATCAGGTGAAGATTTAGGAAAGTAATTATCCAAAGTCCCATTTAACAGCAAGCCCTGTTTTTCCTGCATGGGATGCTCAGAGTTTGTGGTGGCCATCTATAAGCAATAGGAGGAAATGGCAAAGTAGTCAGCGGAAGTAATGAGAAATTATCAAAACAGTCAGTACCTGAAGGCAAATGGGCGTGCCCAGTCCGGTCTCCTCGGTTCTCGGAGGGTCTCAGAGGGTCCGCCCTTAGTCCGGGCTTCGTCCCGGGAATCGTCCCGCACACGCGTCCCGCTAACGCGTTATAGCTCCTGGTCTTATACGGGACGTTAAATAAGGGGCGGAGACACGGCAAGAGGCGGCAGGTGTGCTGGATGCTTCGCGCACAGCCTGGTGGGCCTCGCAGTCCCGTCCTCCTATGTCAGGCGCTCTCTCCCTCAACGCGGCTTCTGGTACCGGGGCTCCAAGCAGGCAACAAACACAACGTCCAACTCCCAATGCGAGCGGCTCCCGCGAAGCAGGGGCCGCGAGGAGTTTTCAGAGGCTCAGAGCAGGGGGGCGGAGACACGGGAAGAGGCGGCAGGTGTGCTGGATGCTTCGCGCACAGCCTGGTGGGCCTCGCAGTCCCGTCCTCCTATGTCAGGCGCTCTCTCCCCCAACGCGGCTTCCGGTACCGGGGCTCCAAGCAGGCAACAAACACAACGTCCAACTCCCAATGCGAGCGGCACCCGCGAAGCGGGGGCCGCGAGGAGTTTTCAGAGGCTCAGAGCAGGGGGGCGGAGACACGGGAAGAGGCGGCAGGTGTGCTGGATGCTTCGCGCACAGCCTGGTGGGCCTCGCAGTCCCGTCCTCCTATGTCAGGCGCTCTCTCCCCCAACGCGGCTTCTGGTACCGGGGCTCCAAGCAGGCAACAAACACAACGTCCAACTCCCAATGCGAGCGGCACCCACGAAGCGGGGGCCGCGAGGAGTTTTCAGAGGCTCAGAGCAGGGGGGCGGAGACACGGGAAGAGGCGGCAGGTGTGCTGGATGCTTCGCGCACAGCCTGGTGGGCCTCGCAGTCCCGTCCTCCTATGTCAGGCGCTCTCTCCCCCAACGCGGCTTCTGGTACCGGGGCTCCAAGCAGGCAACAAACACAACGTCCAACTCCCAATGCGAGCGGCCCCCGCGAAGCGGGGGCCGCGAGGAGTTTTCAGAGGCTCAGAGCAGGGGGGCGGAGACACGGGAAGAGGCGGCAGGTGTGCTGGATGCTTCGCGCACAGCCTGGTGGGCCTCGCAGTCCCGTCCTCCTATGTCAGGCGCTCTCTCCCCCAACGCAGCTTCTGGTACCGGGGCTCCAAGCAGGCAACAAACACAACGTCCAACTCCCAATGCGAGCGGCACTCAGTGATGTGGTTTAAGTTAAAGAGTTTCATTTCTTTTAATTCTGAAATGACCAACACCTTCAAAACAACCATATCAGTCTATTCTGTACTATACCATGTATCTTGCAGACAGGTGTTTTTAAGCTGTCACCTTTTTCATACTTGTCTGCATTGGAATTCTAGTCCATCCATCTTCCTTTCCTTCAACTGTGTGGAAACACAGTCCATTGTGCATTTTAAGACTTACTAAAACTTACCTCAACAGTAATACACGTAAAAAAGAGTACACATTTTATTCACTTGTTTTTTAAAATCTAAATGGTGTTATTTTTGATATCTTAAAATTAGGATCTGTAAAAGAAAAGGAAAAATAGTTATAACAAGTAATAATAAATTTCTAATAGCACATTATAATTTTAAATTTTACAAAGTAATTCCTTTGCCGTTTTGCTGTTCTCAGAATATATTGAATTTCACTAGAAATAGTGATTTCAATCGTACTCATTACATAACAGCGGGCAAAAAAAACCAATCAATTAGATTGTTTAAAAAACATAATTCCATCTATAGTAAAATACTAGATGATACACATCACACGTATATAAAATGATTACTGCTAAGAAAATGTTATAACTTAAATTTATAAACACTTTAAATAATGCCAGTTAAAATTATACACCGAGACAATGTGCAACAAAAATTTCATAATTCAAAGAAATAAATTTCTTTGAGGCCAAATTGTATTTTTGCAGTAATTTTTATGTAAATTGTCCAATGGTAATCCTATGATATGATAACAATAAATTCCTCAGAGGCTGAATTATCTTCCTAAAACTTTGGCTTTAAAAATATTAGGTAGGAATTTAGTAATTCAAAAGGCAAACGTTGTTTGAAAACCAACTCAGCATCATTACAAAGACTCCAGCCTTTATCACTTTTGAGATAGGCAGTGTAATGTCCAGATGTTATTGAAGGACCATCGTGGAAAATATTTGCTACTGCTACAAAAGTCCTTCCTGATATTGATAGTTGTGTAGCTACAAAATGTTTTATTAAAGTGTGCCATTTTCTTCCGTCAGCTGTACAACGTTGCATCACTAAAATTATATATTTTCCATATCTTTGGATAAATAATGTTGATTCGGGCCGGCGTTGGGTGGGTAGGTGCTAACCAGTACCTCTGCAACAACAGAACTGTGAGTACCCCAGCACTTTGACAGCATGATGTGCACTTCTGATGTTTGATGATGGGCACCCTCGGTGTCATACGGGGCTCTAGAACGGGGCTGTGCTACTTAACGCTGGTCTAGATTTTTGCATAGGAGAGCACCCGCGGCTCCCCTCTTTTCTAAATAAGTTGTTTACATTCCCTTTTTCAGACCGGGGACTGATGGTGAGACCGATGCCGCCACCCATGGGGTACTCCTCCATGACTATTTAGGTGAGACACACTACCAAGGGGCTACCGAGCTATATTTGAAGTCCAGCCTGCATGGGGAACCACATGGATGGTCTGTGTGGCATGCGCTCTCTCTATGTCCTGTAGAGGTCGAGGCAACACTGGGCTTTCTCTGGTGAGTTCTCCAAACAGGGTGGGTCTCCACCTATTTTTTCAAGGGGTGGATGAGGAACACAGGCACATCGGCATGGAAATACCGCCAGATCCGCTATACCAGACCAGTTTGAGAAAGCACATTGCTATCTCGGTGGCCAAGTGTGCAGCCTACCATGGCTTGGTAGGGACGATTGCCGGTCCACCACCCTGTACTCTAAATGACCACTCATATGACTGCAGTCAACCAACATTAGTGACTCTGGCTATGAGTGTTTGATCACTTCTTTTAAAATTATTTTAAAATTACACTAAACTGATCATGTTCCTGCATTTTCTCCCTGTTTTTCTTTTACCTTTCTTCTAGGTTACACTGGAGAGAAGACTAATTGTCTGATCGCTGCGGCGCTCTATTAGGGGCTTAGCACTGCATGTACCTCCAGTATCACACAGGGGTCTACAATAATCCCCTACACCTACACTTACACCAATTTTTTATTATCACCACTTTCTTTGCATTGGTGCAGTGGATCGGTTTGACCATGATAGCACGAAACATGTCGACCTGACCACACCCTCTGTTACCCAGGGTACATTATTACCCACATTGTAACATATAGCCTTCGGAGTTTTTTAACATGACAGGGGTACCCATATTTAACCAATAAAACTACTGCTCTTTGGTATCCCCTAGCCATTTTTACTCACCCCCCACTCTACACCACCACTACACAGTAAGACCCTCTCCACATACCCGCACTCATCATACGGCTGTTCTCTTAAAAGATCTCCGAGAAAGTGACCCTTCGGGGGACTCGTAGGGCATTGCAGCGCCGGCCCAACGAGGAGCACCGCCCGATGATGAAGCATAACATCCTTCGGGGTGTGTGAGGGCAACAAGAGACAAGGAATGTCTCCCCCCGTCCATTCTTGCTTCACTTTAGAGGGTCCTAGATCATACCTAGCTTTCCTCTCCTTCTTTAGGATTCCTAACCTTTTCCTCTCTCTTTATCTGATGTGGGCGTGAAAGGTGCACAGCACACACTCAGATGGAACAGTGATCCCCGTACTTGGTTGTAGTAAATAATGTTGATAACATTTCTGATTTTCATTGCCTACACTCCATGTTTTGGTTTGCAGCTTTAACTAATTTACTGAAAGACACTGATTTGCAGTCCGGTAATGTCAAATATAAAAATCTTTCAGTGTCTACATTAGTGCTACATGTATACTTACAATTTTCACATTGATGTTCCCATTTATAACAAAGGCCAAACATATTCTCTATGTCTACACCTTCATTTTCCAAATCTGTAAGCATATACATTAGAAACTCCCGAGCATCTTGTTGGATATTTTGTGTGAATTGTGTAGAACCAGAGCAAACATCCAAAAGATTACGAAGATCAGAAACACTTTGTATTTTACTTTTATCTGTTCTCAATTTTTCATGAACAGAATGTAACAAGGAACAAAATCTTTTTTCACGATTCTCCATAAGTTGCTGTTGCAACCTTCAAGAAAAAAACAACATTGACCACTACATTAGCATAGCAGTTGACACCAGAACTATTTTCAAACTGAAAATCAACAATCTCTTCAACAGTGTCCTTTTTCTTTTTGCTTGCGATCACAACATTATCTTGTTTTTTTCCCTTCTCTACACCTTCAGTACAGATATTCTAATACCTTCTTTTTCGAGCAACCATACGCTTTTCAAATACAGGATATTGAGCTAAATTAGGAGCACATGTTCTTCTTAACCTATTGTACTCTTTAGCACAGTTGGCATTTGCAGTAATCTTAGTATCATCAAAATCAATCAAAAACAAACCAGATATTATTCTGACTCGCGACAAAGCAACGTTTGCCATACCTTCTTTAAACACAGTATTTCCAATGTTCACCAAAGCACTGTCAACACTGAAACCTTGAGATTTATGTATAGTCACTGCATATGCCAGAGAAAATGGAAACTTTTCTACGGATAAAGAAATCTTTAAGAAGCAAAAAACTAACAGAACAACGACCAATTTGTTTCACTTCTTCAATCTGATCAATTTTGATAATTAACAAAATCCACAACTTTGCCCATTGCTCCATTAACTAAAGCTTTTTCTACGTCCAAATTACGCCTTAAAATGACTCGACAGTTTATACATGCATATAGATTCTTTTCTAAACCAGCAGTTTTCGATATTGATTTTTCTAAAGGATCCAATTTTGTCTTAAATTTTTCGGTCAAAATTATAGTGATTACGTCATGTTCTATTTTATCAATGGCTTCCATTTTTATTATTTCTTTATTTTCCAGTTTCAAAAGTTGTTCATTGAATATAGAACACTCACTCAGTGTTGGCATTAAGCAGATTACAGATTTCTTTTCTGCAATTTCCATGTATATTTTCTCAGGAACTAGGGGCCAGATGTAGGAAGCCTAATACCGGTCGATAATGGCCGAAATTACCGAATTTTGGCCGTTACCGACCGGTATTAGGCTTTTCAGATGTAGGAGGCCAAATTGTAGGATTTGGTAATTTACCGAATCGGTAATTTAAGGAATCAGTAAATTACCGAATTCTTAAAATACCGATTTGGTAAATTACCGAATCCTCAATGTAGGGAGTACTCAAATGAGTGCTTTTCTCATTTCAGGATTCGTTGTTTACCACCAACTACAAGTTGGTGGTAAATATCGAAAACCTTGAAAAAAGCAATGTTTTGCACTTTTTAACAGTGCCATGTGGCAGACATACATGCCCTTAGGGCATGTATGTCTGCCACATGTGCACTCATTCACTATTCAGGGGTGCAACAGGGTGTCAAAGTGACACCCTGCCACCCTTGAATGTGTTCCCCATTTTACCAAATCGGTATTTACCGATTCGGTAATTCTCATTCATTCCTATGGGCCAGGAGGCCCATAGGCATGAATGGGAAATACCGAATCGGTAATTACAGATTCAGTATTTACCTAATCTTACCGATTCGGAAAAAAATACCGAATTAATACTTACATCCCATTTACCGATTCTAAAAAACCGAATCAGTAAAACTCTGTATTTTAGAATCGGTAAATCTGGATTACCTACATCTGGCCCAAAATCTTTATCTGGAAACAAATGTGAAAGTAATCGACTCTGCAAAGCTTGTTTGCCATGATCAGTCAGTAGTTCAATTCTTATATCTTGGAGAATAGTTCAATAATCAACATCATTTGCCTGTCGCATATTGGTAATGAGTTCTTTGCATTCAAAATATGACCAAATGTTCACGTTTCCAACACTACCCAGAGACTTTCTGGTGTCTTCATGCGCAAGTGTTTTAAATACTGGTTGTCCTTTTACAGGAGTCAGTTGCAATAGATCTCCAAAAACTATGACGTGTTTTCCTCCAAATAACACGTCATACTCTGTTTTAAGAATTTGCTGCATTCTTAAATGCACAAAGGTAAGCATTAAGTTTGATACCATGCTTACCTCAACCATAATGAGGAGTTTCATTTTCCTCCAGACTCTTTAATCTTAACAACAAGCTTCTCCAGATAGCTTGTGTTAATCCAATGTGTTTTCATGCTCTACTGGTAGCATTTTTAAACGATGTAAAGTAATTCCTGTAATGTTGTGTGCTGCCAACCCAGTTGGAGCAGTGACAACACAAGACAAATGTGACTCAGTTGTTTTCTGTAGATAACTTGTAATTACAATTAATTAAAAAACTTTTTCCTGATCCAGCTTGTCTACTCATGTACATTTGGATAGGTGGAAATGACGTGCATGAGCACTCTTTCTTTTCATGAAGTAATCCATGGTCAATCTGTTGTCTCAGTTGCTCATATATTTGTTTTTGCTCAACATTTAGTAGTTCTTCCAAGTTTCCTAAGTTTGTTACATCTTCTTGAGCTTGATACATTGCTGTTTCCACCTCATTCATGGCGATTGCTGCTTCGTTTTCAAAAATTGGTTGTCCTAGTGGATCTTGACTCAGCGCTGCAGAACTTTGACTGTCTTGAGAACTGTCTCTAGCAATCTCAGCTGCAATTGTAGCTTCTTGATTAATTTCATTGTTCAACATTTTCACATCATTTGCAAAAGCACTGATTGTATGCTATCTTTACAAGCATTCAAGGAATCTTCATAGCTCTGGAAATCTCCAAGTATTTCCAGTTCTGAACGCCATGGTTTGAATAGTTGTAAAAGAGCTAAATAGTAAAATTCCCTTTTATCAGCAGTGTCACAACTCAGCTTTCTGTGATTAATCAAATTTCCTTTTGTTTGTTTCACCCAACATCCTTCGGAACCAATTACTCCATATTTTCCATCATTGATGTTCTCTGTAGTATTCCGTTTAAAAGTGTAGTTTTGCAGCACTTCATAGAGACACATGTTCTCAAGTTGATGACTTCTGTTTGGGTAATATGTATCCAACATATTCGTTTTAAAAATATCTGTACTTTCTGGATCTTTTGCTGCTAAATATTCATTTTCCTGTACAGATTTCAGTACTTGATTTCGCATTGCTGCAAGATCTAGAGTCACATAAATGATTCTTGTAGATTTGGAGCATAGACTGGCAGATGATAACCGATTTTAGCATTCATATGCTCCGATTTCTCAACGCGATAACATCTTCAAACTGAAACTGTATAATTTCTTACTTAGTGTCTTGTCGTGAGAAATCTCTTACCACATTTCTTTCAATTCTGTCTTTTCTGATTTTGTAATATAAGCTGTTTCACATCGAGCAACAGCAATGGAATTGTCCACAACATATTGAATATCCATGTTAGCATTTCACATGGACAAAATAACTGGGTTGTAGTCATTTATGTATTTTGACTCTTCATTTCTTCTTAAATTGTAGGTATTTTTGGAGACTTTCTTGTGATAGTATGTCGCAAAGATGACATAAAACTGTTCACTCTTCCTTTCGATATTACAGGACGTGGAAATCAAAAAACGACATTTGGTGTAGAACTTGTCCTTAGATTTGTACTTTCGTCGACAGTATTTTCCACATCGGTGGCTTTGGAATCGTAACACTTGTGCTCTTAAGTTGTTTTCTTCTGTGCTTTTGGGTACAGCACATGCTGCATATTGTTCATTAAAACTCAAAACAGTATCATCCGCATCTGTTCCAAAATTGGGAGCGTCCTTAATTCATAACAGCATATGTATATGAGGAGCACCTCTTGCTTGATACTCCTTTCTCCAAAAGAAATCCAAAACTTCTCCAAGAGAAGGATATTTTATTGCAGATAAAAGACATCATAGCTTCAAATCTATGATTGAAATACCTGCATACATTAACAGGATCCAAAGAACACAATTCTCCAGGTGTCTTGTATTCAATGTTTTTTATATTCGAATTTGCCTCTCGAAGAAATTCTAGTAAATCATCCCAAGCGTACTCAGCACAGCTCAGGGTAAGGAACCATGTTGGAGTTCCTAAGTTCCGTAGCATACATTTCAATTCTCCATGACGACAATACCAATATTCATTAGTCCCACGCTGACATGCCATCAAATTAATGAGCTGAGATTCTAGATGATCATCTCTCTGGTGCGCTTTATCCATAAAATCTTTTGCAGATGCATTTTGCAGATGTATTCCAGTTTTTAGAATATGATTCACTGCATATGAAAGTCCAGACAAGTCACTTTCAAACAAAAGATGAAATATATAAGGGATACATTGTCGAAATCTTGGATCTTCTGCATATAATCTTGTCCGATATTCAGATGCAAAATCTGTACAGGACGTTCATCATATCATCCTCCTTTTCCAGTTGGGAACAACTGTGGCAAACAACGAGCTATCCACTTTTTTAATTTGTCCACTTGAGGTTTCAGTATCTTCTGCTTAAACAATTTCTTCTTCTCCTATATAAACATTCTTATAGTATGTATTGTTTTTTATCAAATACATGTTGCCTTTGACGCTTTCCTAACATCCACTAACTCCTGCCAGATTTTCTTATTCTTAGTCGGCACACTATTAACAAGAATAACTAGTGGTTCACTTTCTACACTGTCTACACCAATAGTTTCAATATTTTTCTTTAAATCTAACGGTAAATACACAACTCATCCTTTTGATCTTCTTTGTAAATCTGTAGGAGACAATTTACCTGTTTTAGGCCCCTTTCGAACAATAGCCTGAAACGGGTGCACACACTGAATGAGAATACACTCATAGGTATTGAGATCTGTCAGTTCTGGAGGAATAGCAACAAACTCTAAATTATTATGCACAGCTCTAGCAGGCATTCTATTCTCATCTAATTTGTTATAACAATATTTACAAATACGCTGATCAGAACCCAAATCAAAACAATTCTCTACCAACAAATAAGTTGCAAATTCCTTCCACGTATCATTATTTTCTTTTTCACTTTTTAAATACAGATCAACACTCCTAGTCTGATTTTTGTAGTGGGTTCGGCGACAACAAATACAAGAAAAATTTAGCCTTTCACCTGAAATCACCTTAAACTTTGTAATTTGATTTTCAAAATGTTTTGTACAGCTATGTTCAACATTCTCTATAACATTTTCTTCTATTAATGTCTGAGTTTCTTCACTCTCTTCTTCTGGACCAAAGTAACAAAACTCAATATCATCACAAACCTTTTTCACATCTGATACTGACCCACATAAAAGAGCACTGTTCAACTCATTTAACTTTAGTGCTGGACTTTTTGCATATTACAATCTTCTCACTAACTTCCGCATTAGAGTATGATGTACTGACAACATCCTGAAATGGCGAAAAACACTTTGACGTACTTTCCTAGAAAGACAAGCCAGAGAATGACCTTGCAAACCAGTGTGTTTTCTCACTCTGCAAGGAGTCTTTGCAACACCTTCATCTTTTGTTTAACACTTTTTTTACAATATGCTTGGAAGAAATTACGTAATTTATCAATAGATTCTTGACGTACACTACAAATACTACTACACTCCCAAGTGTTCACTGGGGCTTTAGGACGTCTGCCTAGAACTTCATCAGCTATCACTTCTTCTGCATTTCTAGGAACCATTTGCTCTTTTTCAATTGGACAACCATTTTTAACCTCATAAGCTCGACCACAGGTGTCAACTGCATGCAACAAATCATTGCTCTGTAAATAACACTCTTCATTAAAAAAAAGGCTCTGAACTTGAACTGTATTTCCATTGCTTAAAAAAAATCACAAAAATTACTTCTGTTAATTACTCTTTTTCTCTTACTTTTGGCCTTCATTAAATGGATTGGTTTATCTAGTGATCGAATTCTCTTCAATACTAAAATGAAGAGTTTCCTCTTTACTTCAAAAGCCTTTTCAACAATGGATTCGATATGCTTCTTTTTTTTATAAAATTGTGTTCTCTTTCTATATTTCTTTGTGTGTTTCAGTATGTTATGGACAACTCTGTTGTAAAATAATTTTTGGCAGGTTTCTTCCTATTAATTTTCTCTTCTTTTACTATAAGTTCTATACTTTGTTTTTACATTGCCTTTATTGCCTTTCCTATTCTTTGCACTTTTTTTGTGTTTGGAACATTTTCACTGCTTTCCACATTTGCATTTTTTTCTGAATCTAGTAATATTTTTTATGAAGTCTTTTGTAGTCTTACCAGAAGTTTTTCTCTTTTTAGTCACATTATGTTGGTCTTCCAATACTTGTGGTTGAGTTTTTTTCATGTAAGTATCCTTTTTCTGACTTTTTCTTCTTCTTTCTTTCTGCGGCATGATAACTTTATTTTAATGATGATAAACAGAATCTGTAAAAAATAAACATAAAAAAGTATTTAATAATAACTTTAAAAAAGTATACATTTTTATTACTATACAAACACATTTCATATAAATTCTGACTTAAAATTGTAGGCCTGAAGTGTGAACTGTGAAGGTGATAAGAGCACTACATACATAATGCATAGCAGTTTGAAGCACTCCATAACACTAGAGCCTGAAGCACTGTATGAGTACATGCATATTTACTAAATTATCGCAATGCTATAAGGAAAGACACTGAGTGAATTCATAATTGTTCACTTTTACTTTAGTAAATATATTACTACATAAACAGTCACTATGGTTTTGTAACAGTCACTATGGTTTTGTAACAGTACAGATTTAGAATTTACAGTAGTGCAGTGTTGTTTCTCTAGTGTAGGAAGTCATGCTGAGGTACTGTTGTAGGGTAGTGCAGTGGTATTTTAGTAGTGTAGGATGTCGTGCTGGCGTACATTTAAGGTTTAGGGTAGCGTAACAGTGTTTCATTAGTGTAGGGGGTCGTGCTAGGGTAGTGCTTTAGAGTTTAGGGTACTCCACTGATGATTCGGTAGTGTAGATGGTTGTACTGGGGGTAGATTTAGGGTTTAGGGTAGTGCAGTGGTCTTTGTGTAGTGTAGGGGGTTCTGCTGGGACAGTGTTCTAGGACAGTAAAGTGGTGTTTATATAGTGTACGGGGTCATGCTAGGGATAGTGTTTTAGGCTTTAAGGTAGTGCAGTGGTGTTTGTGTAGTTTAGGGGGTTATGGTAGGGTAGTGTTCTAGGAAATAAAGTGGTGTTTGGGTAGTGTAAGAGGTTGTGCTGGGGTAGATGTAAGGTTTAGGGTAGTAAAGTGGTGAATAGGTAGTGTAGGTGGTCAGGCTGGAGGTAGATTAAGGGTTTACAGTAGTGCAGTGGTGTTTGGGAAGTGTAGGAAATCATACTAGGGGTAGTGTCACTGCAAGTCTACATGTACTTATTTGTCTGCAAAATCATCAAGCTTGTATTCCATATATTTCAGAACTGCATTTTACTATTAATACTAAACTCATTTTGGAAACACATAACCAATGACTATTTACTAATTCTACCAATATGTGAGGATAAAAATATGTTTTTAACCAATTACATGTCGGGAAACACATGAACTACCAAAAAGCTTCTCTCAGAGTAATTCTTAAATGCACAGACTCACTGTATGATTCTAGACAAATATCAATATTTCTTATAAATACAGTAGTAGGATACTATAGTGGTGTTTGGGTAGTGAAAGGGGTCCTGCTGTGATAGATTTAAGCTTTAGAGTAGTGGAATGGTGATTAGGTAGTATAGGGAGTCATACTGGGGTAGTGTTCTAGCATAGTGCAGTGGTGTTTATGTACCGTAGGAGATCATGCTAGGGATAGCGTTTTAGGCTTTAAGGTAGTGAAGTGGTGTTTGTGTAGTGTAGGGGGTCGTGGTAGGGTAGTGTTCTAGAAAATAAAGTGGTGTTTGGGTAGTGTAGGAGGTTGTGCTAGGGTAGATTTAAGGTTAAGGGTTGTAAAGTGGTGAATATGTAGTGTAGGTGATAAGGCTGGAGGTAGATTAAGGGTTTACAGTAGTGCAGTGGTGTTTGGGTAGTGTAGGAAATCATACTAGGGGTAGTGTCACTGCAAGACTACATGTACTTATTTGTCTGCAAAAACATCAAGCATGAATTCCATATATATCAGAACTGCATTTTACAATTAATACTAAACTCATTTTGGAAACACATAACTAATGACTATTTTCTAATTCTACCAAAATGTGAGAACACAATACGTTTTTAACCAATTACATGTCGGGAAACATATTAACTACCAAAATGCTTCTCTGAGAGTAATCCCTAAATGCACAGACTCACTGTGTGATTCTAGACAAATAACAACATTTCTTATAAATACAGTCGTAGGATACTATATTGGTGTTTGGGTAGTGTAAGGGGTCCTGCTGTGATAGCTTTAAGCTTTAGAGTAGTGAAATGGTGATTAGGTAGTATAGGGAGTCATACTGGGGTAGTGTTCTAGCATAGTGCAGTGGTGTTTATGTACCATAGGAGATCATGCTAGGAATAGCGTTTTAGGCTTTAAGGTAGTGCAGTGTCAAGTCTGACTGTCCTTAGGGTCGGTTTGATGTTTAGTATGGTCCACCTCTAGATCTAACCAATGCCTGGATAGCCTTGATGGCACAGGACATCGGAAGGATCAAGCCGGGGAAGAGAGGAAGTTGGGGGAGGAAAGGAAGGGGACAGCGGGGAGGGAGATTAGAAAAACACAAAGAAACGTACAAAGGTAAATATACTAAAACTCTTTCTCTACATTAAGCAACGTCCTTACACATTTAGTATGAACCCTTCTTGCGCTAAATACCTGTAAAGCAAAATACAAATTCTGAGGATAGGCAGTAGTGCTTGTCAGTGCAGAGGATCGTATTGGAGTATCGCTGCATGAATAAAAAATGAATACACACATATAGGGATACAATCCACAAGTACACAAGAGAACACTGAGCAAGGCTATGATGAACCAGAGAACATACCCATGTCTAGACTCCTTAGCGAATCACAGGGGTAGAGCGTAGCCCTCTACCACTCATGGGGAACCCCTGTTAACAAAGGGAGTCAGAGACATAATCGTTAATGCACCATCAATCATACACACACACTTCACTGGCCTTACCTTCCATTCAAATAAATGATAAGAAGGAGATAGGCTAATGATTGGCCACGTAGTATAAAACTACAGGTAGTAGTCGCTCTTGCTCCTTAGTATAATGCCTCTTATACTGGGAATCTAAATTACAAGTCATGAAGAACCTCGGATTGTGACCATGTAGAATTTGTATGCACTCTGCTCCATTTAACATTTCCTTGGAGAAGATGCAGGTAACTGTATGTATCCAATAGAAAACAATGATTGGGGAACCATGGATTTCAAGCCATCCTCTACCCCGTCGGCAGACAATACCGACCGAACTAGATCCTGATTGCCCAAACAAAAGTCAATGACCAACTCGATGCGCGTCTGGCAAACCTTGCCGACGTGCAGGGAAAACAAAAATCAGCGCCCTCGCTGATAAAATAGAAACTGGTGCAGAGCACCCTTACCACCCCCACAGAGAGAACAGGTACACGATGCAGGCCTTACGGGAATGGAGAAGGAATCCCCGACGCCGAGCCCGGACATTGCTTCCTCTTATGTTTCCTCTCGCGATGTCTAGCATGACTCGCGGAGGATCATGGGAGAAGTAGTTCTGGCTCGCGCCTGGTCGGGAATTGTAGTTCTGGCCAGTGCGCGATCGTGACAGTACATCCTCCCCCACAGGCAAGGGAGAACTACGGCCCAGGCTTAGTAGGATGCACCCTATGAAAGGCAGACACAAGAGCAGGCGCATGGATACCCACAGCAGGTTCCCACGAGTTCTCCTCTGGGCCATACCCTTTCCATGACACTAAGTACCACAGTTTACGGCCCCGATACCTAGAGTCCAAAAGGCCCTGGACCCCAAATTCCAGCTCACCGTCCACAACCAAAGGAGGGGGACGCAAGCGACCCCGCGCCAGGGAAGGGTTCAACAAAGATACATGAAAGACAGGATGTATCCGCAGGTGAGAAGGGAGCTTCAACTTCACCGCCACTGGACTCACCCGTTTAACAATGGTGTATGGCCCAATGTATCGAGGATTAAATACGCTGTGCTTTCGGAAACGTAAGTTCCTGGTGGACAACCATACTGCATCCCCCCTGCAATACAACGGACCCTGCCTCCGATGTTTGTCCGCGGCAGCTTTGTACTTGACTTTGACCGATTTGAAATGAGCCTGTGCCTTTGACAGGGTTTCACGTATGTGTACCACTCTCTGTGCAACCTCCGGAAGATTGTGATCAGCCCTAGGATGGACAAACGGGAGGAACCTGGGATGTCGCCCATAAACACAATAAAATGGAGTAGTCTTGGTGGAACTATGTGTTACGTTATTGTAAGCCACTTCAGCTAACCATAGATAGTCCACCCAGTTTTCCTTGCTGTTGTCAACATAACACCTCAGATATTGTTTGAGTGTCTGATTAAGCCGCTCCGTCTGTCCATCCGTTTGGGGATGAAATCTAGTAGAGAGTGCCGTATCAATGTGGAGTGAGGAACACCATTTCTTCCAGAATTGGGCAGTGAACTGTGAGCCTCTGTCAGATACAATAACACTGGGCAAGCCGTGTAAGCGGACCACATTCGCCATAAGCATTACAGCCTACTGACCAGCTGACGGCACCTGTTTACAAGCAATGAAATGTCCCATCTTCGTCAGGTAATCAACCACACCCAAGATTCTATCCCAAGGTTTGGAAGGAGTGGGAAGGGGTTGCAAGAGACCATGCGGACGGCTATGATTGGATTTCATCCTCACATATTGATCACAGGAGGACACCCACTTCCCGATATCAGGCTTCAAGGAGGGCCACCAGAAGTGCCTAAGGACCCGCTCCACAGTTTTTGCCACCCCAAGATGTCCCGCACAGGGGAACTCATGGCACCAAACGAAATCCTGTTTCCACAGTTGTAAGGTGGGTATCAACAACCGGTTGTTGAACATCGGGAAACCACCGTGCATTTTCCATTCAGGGTGACCACGGAGCCACGACCTCCAAGAAAAAGAAGCAACCCCTCTCAGTACATCCCTCAGAAAGTTATCCGGTTGCATAGCACACAATACCTTACCAGGGTCAATTATGCTTGATGCAGGAACAACCTCGGAATGGGAAACCGAAGACTGACGTGTAAGCGCATCAGCTTTACGATTGTCAGATCCTGGACGATAAGTTATGACAAAATGGAAGCCGGAGAAAAACATCATCCACCTAAGTTGTCTAGGAGAGAGGTGACGAGCAGCAGACATAAATTGCAGGTTCCTGTGATCTGTGTAAACCGTAACCACATGTTTGGCCCCCATAAGAAAATGTCTCCACTCCTGGAAGGAGTCCTTGATAGCTAAAAGCTCCTTCTCAGCTATGTGGTAGTTCTGCTCAGCAGGGTTGAGCTTCCTTGACATATAAGACACTGGGTGGAGCTGACAAGTGTCAGCATGTCTCTGAGATAATATGGCCCCTACAGCCACATCAGAATCAGCAGCCTCTACCACATAAGGTCTCTCTGGATCTGGATGAGCTAGAATAGGAGCCAATACAAAAGCAGACTTAAGAGCTGTGAAGGCTGCTTGAGCTCCCTCGGTCCATTCGAAACTGCGAGATTTCTTCAGCAACTGAGTGATGGGGCTACAAGCTTAGAAAACTGATTGATGAACCGCCTATAGAAATTGGCGAAACCAATGAAACACTGCACATCACGAATGTTACGTGGAATGGGCCAATTCTTTATAGCAGAGACCTTCCTTTCCGCCATTTCCTGGCCAGCAGGACTCAACATGACCCCCAAAAATTCCACTGAGTGAACGTGGAAATCGCACTTGCTCAGTTTACAAAACAAATTTTTTGATTGCAGGATGCTGAGCACAGTTTCCACGTGTTGACAATGAACCTCCTCATTCTCAGAATACACCAGAATATCGTCAATATAGACAATGACATAATGGTACAGAATCTCACAGAGAACATTGTTCAAAAAGTATTGAAAGGCCGCAGGGGCGTTACATAGCCCATATGGCATCACCATATACTCAAATAAACCGTACCGGGTCTTAAACGCGGTCTTTCACTCCCCCCCGCTCCTCATGCGGACCAAGTGGTATGCCCCCTTCATGTCAAGCTTCGTGAAAACAGTAGCCCTGTTCTCCTGTTCCAACAAAACACTGATTAGTGGCAAAGGGTATCTATTCTTCACTGTTATGGCATTTAAAGCCCTAAAGTCCACACACGTGCACAACTCGCTATAGGCCTTCGAAATGAAGAAAAGAGGCGAGGTGGCAGGAGACTTGGAAGGGCGAATAAAGCCTAAACCCAAAAGTTTATCCAAATAGGCCCGAAGATGCAGATTTTCTGTTTTCGTTAGAGCACATATACGACCACTAGGTACCACCGCCCCTGGAACCAAATCAAACTGGCAATCATACTGCCTGTGAGGGGGGGATTTCTTCGGCATGGATTTCACTGAAAACCCTTTCAAATTTTCTATACTCTGCAGGGAGCTGAACATTTTTTTCCGCTGCTGTGGCAATTCAAGACCCACAAGACAACGCCCTAGCCGGTTTCATAGGAATGCTGTGACAATCTTTTAGGCAATACTCAGACCACATGTGTACTGTCCTTTTTTCCCAATTAATACTAGGGTTGTGTTTCTCCAACCAAGGCAAGCTACATATAACGCCATATTGTGGGGCCCGTATGATACTGAACATTATCAGTTCTGTGTGTGAGTCCCGATATAGTACCTCTAGCTCTTCAGTAATGTAACCTATGGGACCTGTACAAAGGTTCTTACCATCTACTGCATATATGTCTTCAGGTGTCTTTTTCTGAACCATGGTGATGCACCCACGTTGAGCATCTTGTATGTCCATAAACATCCCAGTAGCCCCCGAGTCTACTATAGCGGACGTGAACACCTGTTCACCTGTAAGCATCAACACAATTTGAATAAAGAGATGACCTTTCACAGGCACCTTTCCTTTACATAAAGAAGGGACGTAAAGCGGACTCCAAGAAACCCCTTCAAGAATCTTAGAGTCTAACAGTTTTCCGGCACTGTATCAGCACTAGCTGTGGCTACTCGGGTACTACGAAAGCGATTAGTTTTAGGCTTCACTGGACACTCCCTCACAAAGTGTCCTCTCTTACCGCAGTACAGACAAAGCCCCTGTTTACGACATGTTTCCCTCTCAGCAGGCGTCAAAGCTGGTCTAACTGCTCCAATCTCCATAGGTTCAGAGGTAGAAGCAGGACTCATGTCAGCGGTTTTCGGCCTGTCACCTTTAAACTTCCTACGATTCTCTCCTCTCCTTTCACTAAGTCTATAATTAAGACGCAAAGCCAGATTAATCAGATCTTCACTAGAAGTGGGTTGAGGGTCAATCTGAGCTATGACATCCTTAAGCTCTTCCCTCAGTCCCTGGTGATAAAGAGAGGCTTGCTTACATTCCGGCCAATTGGTTTCAGCCACCAACCTTCTAAAGGCGTTCAAATAGACCACTAGATCTTTGTTACCCTGTCGCAACTCAAGCAACTCTCTGTCCGCACTATAAGAGTCTGCCCTTCGATCGAACACCCTCAAAACTCAGTTCTAAAGGCTTCCCAGTCATGTAAAAGCGGATCGTTGCGATTAACTAAAGGTACCGCCCACTGTGCGGCGTTACCTGCTAAATAAGAAATCAAAAAGGCCACCTTGGCTTGGTTGGTATGGAATGACTTTTGCTTGCATGAGAAATGGAGCATGACTTGGGTAAAAAACAACTGAACCTTGTCTGCGTCCTCATGAAAACGTTCCGGTGAGGCCAAAGGAATAGACACAGGCATCTCTACTACCACTGAAGTGGGGGGAGCCACAGCACCTGCATCGAACGAATTGCGTTGGATACCATCTTTTCTCGCTCTCAGATCTGCAGTCTCCTGCCTGCTAATTCTGCCTGAAGATTAGCCAACACAGCTATAACGTCATCTAAAGTGGCCATAACTGCACAACCCGACCGGGAGGACAATATTTGTGGGTCGGGGATTCTGTCAAGTCTGACTGTCCTCAGGGTCGGTTTGATGTTTAGTATGGTCCACCTCTAGATCTAACCAATGCCTGGATAACCTTGATGGCACAGGACATCGGAAGGATCAAGTGGGGGAAGAGAGGAAGTTGGGGATGGAAAGGAAGGGGACAGCGGGGAGGGAGATCTGAAAAACACAAAGAAACGTACAATGGTAAATATACTAAAACTCTTTCTCTACATTAATCAAAGTCCTTATACATTTAGTATAAACCCTTCTTGCGCTAAATACCTGTAAAGCAAAATACGAATGCTGAGGATAGGCAGTAGTGCTTGTCAGTGCAGAGGATCGTATTGGAGTATCGCTGCATGAATACAAAATGAATACTCACATATAGGGATACAATCCACAAGTACACAAGAGAACACTGAGCAAGGCTATGATGAATCAGAGAACATACCCATGTCTAGACTCCTTAGCGAATCACAGGGGTAGAGCGTAGCCCTCTACCACTCATGGGGAACCCCTGTTAACAAAGGGAGTCAGAGACATAATCGTTAATGCACCATCAATCATACACACACACTTCACTGGCCTTACTTTCCATTCAAATAAATGATAAGAAGGAGATAGGCTAATGATTGGCCACGTAGTATATAACTACAGGTAGTAGTCGCTCTTGCTCCTTAGTATAATGCCTCCTATACTGGGAATCTAAATTACAAGTCATGAAGAACCTCGGATTGTGCCCATGTAGAATTTGTATGCACTCTGCTCCATTTAACATTTCGTTGGAGAATATGCAGGTAACTGTATGTATCCAATAGAAAACAATGATTGGGGAACCATGGATTTCAAGCCATCCACTACCCCGTCGGCCGACAATACCGACCGAACTAGATCCTGATTGCCCAAACAAAAGTCAATGACCAACTCGATGCACATCCAGCAAACCTTGCCGACGTGCAGGAAAACAAAAATCAGCGCCCTCGCTGATAAAATAGAAACTGGTGCAGAGCACCCTTACCGCCCCCACAGAGAGAACAGGTACACGATGCAGGCCTTACGGGAACGGAGAAGGAATCCCCGACGCCGAGCCCAGACATTGCTTCCTCTTATGTTTCCTCTTGCGATGTCTAGCGTGACTCGCGGAGGATCATGGGAGAAGTAGTTCTGGCTCGCGCCTGGTCGGGAATTGTAGTTCTGGCCAGTGCACAATCGTGACATGCAGTGGTGTTTGTGTAGTGTAGGGGGTCGTGGTAGGGTAGTGTTCTAGGAAATAAACTGGTGTTTGGGTAGTATAGGAGGTTGTGCTGGGGTAAATTTAAGGTTTAGGGTAGTAAAGTGGTAAATAGGTAGTGTAGGTAGTCATGCTGCAGGTAGATTAAGGGTTTACAGTAGTGCAGTGGTGTTTGGGTAGTGTAGGAAATCATACTAGGGGTAGTGTCACTGCAAGACTACATGTACACTTTATGCACAGCAAATGCATTTCGGCCTATATATATATATATATATACACATACATATAAAGGTTACGGTTATGCCGGCTTTCACCTGAGCACAGGTGGTGCAAGTTGGGGAGCTCCTGCTAGTGCCTATTTAAATTCAAAAGTAAGTATATATATATATATATATATATATATATATATATATATATATATATATATATATATATATATATATATATATATCAAAGTTCACAATGCCCAAGGCTTTAGGTTGCACTCACCACTCAATTTGGCAGCAGCGCCCTGAAACAACATGAAGATACGAATAATTAGCCTTACGCGTTTCGAACTTGACGTTCTTGTTCACAGGCAAGACGGATGCACACATGCAAAGAAAACTGCTGCTTTGTGATACCTTCAATTTTATTCTCCTCCCATAGGTCACATGATAATTGCAAAGCATTGGGACTTTGTAAATCACGAGGCCCTGTTTGGACCAACAACTGGCTTTGTATATTGAGCAGTGAAATGAATAGACTTGGAAAGAGCTCATTAAAGGCTGTGCATATATTTGAATATTTAAGACGGAATTGCAAGAATTGATTTTGAAACTACTGCTACCACCATGCTTTGCAATTATCATGTGACCTATGGGAGGAGAATAAAATTGAAGGTATCACAAAGCAGCAGTTTTCTTTGCATGTGTGCATCCGTCTTGCCTGTGAACAAGAACGTCAAGTTCGAAACGCGTAAGGCTAATTATTCGTATCTTCATGTTGTTTCAGGGCGCTGCTGCCAAATTGAGTGGTGAGTGCAACCTAAAGCCTTGGGCATTGTGAACTTTGAGATTACACACGGCAGCCCTGCCGTGGGGCTGCACCCCTGCGCAATCAGACGCGGGCCTGGGACTTTGTAAATCACGAGGCCCTGGTTGGACCAACAACTGGCTTTGTATATTGAGCAGCGAAATGAATAGACTTGGAAAGAGCTCATTAAAGGCTGTGCGTATATTTGAATATTTAAGACGGAATTGCAAGAATTGATTTTGAAACTACTGCTACCACCATGCTTTGCAATTATCATGTGACCTCTGGGAGGAGAATAAAATTGAAGGTATCACAAAGCAGCAGTTTTCTTTGCATGTGTGCATCCGTCTTGCCTGTGAACAAGAACGCCAAGTTCGAAACGCGTAAGGCTAATTATTCGTATCTTCATGTTGTTTCAGGGCGCTGCTGCCAAATTGAGTGGTGAGTGCAACCTAAAGCCTTGGGCATTGTGAACTTTGAGATATACATATACATACATAAATATATATATATATATATATATTTTTTTTTTTATTATTTATTTATTTATTATTTTTTTTTTTTTTTGACCTTCTGGTAGTTGCCAATAGGTAGCTATAGTTAGGACCTAGTTTCCATAGACAAAGCATTTTTTGTTTTACTAATAACTTTTGTGCCATTTGTTGCATCGTTATGAATTTTTTTAAACTAGATTGCCACTCATTTACATTGCTGCTGTGGAATATTTGGGATGATTTGCCAAGCAGGGGCTGAGAAAAAGGGGTGTCCCTAAATGCATTTTCCCTATGCAATTTCCCACAGGGATTTTAGACATGACTACAGCCCAAACCGCTGGACGAAATGACACTTAATTTAGCAAAAAGCTAGCTCTCGGTCCAGAAAGAGCACAATTTGCAATTTGGTGTAAATTAATTCTGTAGTTTTGGAGTTCCGAAAGAAAGAAGTATTTTTATATGTAGGGACATTGATCCATTGTGTATCCACCACAGTGCATCCCCGGATCCCTGCGTCATCAGCAATGCCATGATTGTCTGGCTGCAACCCGATAGGAAAGTTGTGCCTGGCATTTCATTTCTTGGGGCACAGTCCTGGTGCCTTAAAATGAAAGTGTAAATTGACAGAAGGGGGTCAGGGTAGAGGTACCCTCACCCCATGGGTGTGACAGAGGGGCTACTGAGGGACCCCTGATGAGCAAGAAAGTTTCAAAAAAATGTTTTATTTCACATGCGCGGATCCACCATGGCACTCAGCATGACCCCCGTGTGAATCCCGACGGATCTGCAGATCCAGCACCCAATAAAAAAAATGTCACCCACTTGCAGAACCACATATACACACTCTATTATACCCTCACTCATACACCCACTCATATACCCATATAGGTACTCATGCACCCGCTCACAGACCCATACAGCCACAGACACACTCACATAACCACTCATACACCCACATACCCACTCATATATCCACTCACTCACAAACCCACTCACAGACCCACACAGCCACTCACACACCCACTCACAGACCTATACAGACACTCACACATCCCCAAAACCACTCACACACCCATTCATACACACACAAAACTACTCAGATGCCCACTCACATACCCAAACTGTCACTCACACACCCACTCACTGACCCATACAACCACTCTCACATCTACTTATACGCATACAAAATCTCTCACACAGCTTGAGAGTCACTCACAGACCCATACAGCTGCTCAGACACCCACTAACAGACCCACAGAAACACATCCACAGACCCAAACAGATACTCACACACCCACCCACTCACACACCCTCAAAACCGTTCACACACCCATTCATACACACAACACCACTCACACAGCTACTCACTGACCCATTCAGCCTCTCACACACCCAATCTTAGACCCACACAGCTAATCAAACACCCACACACAGACCCATACACTCACACGCCCACTCACACAATACAAAACCACTCATACTCCCACTCACAGACCCACACAGACACTCACTCACCCACGCACATGCCCTCAAAACCATTCACACACCTACTCATACCACAAAACCACACACACATCCACTCACATACCCATAGACACTCACATACCCACTCACCAACCCATGATGCCACTCACACACCCACTCACATACCTATAAAATCTCCCACACACCTAGAGAACCGCTCACACTCCTATTCACAGACCCATTCAGCCACTCACACACCCACTCACAGACCCACACAACCACTCACACACCCAGTCACCAAACAGCCACTTCCCCACTCACACAGCCACTGGCATACACAGTCACAGACAAATGTACCCACTCACACACCTATTCATAAACCTGCACAGCCAGTGACACATCCACTGATACAAACACACAGTCACTCATACACTCTCTCACATATCCATACAGCCGCTCAAACAACTCCTATATTATTGTGTTGTCTTTTTTGAATGAGTGCTCTTGGTTGGGGACGGATCCACAGATCCATCACAAATCTCAAACATTTTGTTGTTCTGTATTGAATGGGTGCTGGGGATCTGTGATGGATCTGCGGATCTATAAAATATATTTTTTAAAATGTTAAACTTGTTTTATTGCATTTAAAAAAACAGTACATGAATTGGACTACTTTCAATTGTGATTTGTTTTACTTTTAAAATGTATGTAAATAATAATTGTGAGAATAAAATGTATTTATATCGTTATAAAAAATAATATTACTAAATTAAACAGAAAGGTGAAATTGTAGTGCAATTAACATCTAACAAAACTGATGAAATCCGCTGAAAAAAAGAAGGTTACATGGACCTTAAAGATAGGAAATATCATTAAAAAACTACAAAAAGTAATTAAGAAACAAAGGCTACAGGGACATTGTAGTTATGAGAGAACATTAAAAAATATAGAAATTCACTGAAAAAACCAAAGGTTACAGGGACATTATAGTTAGGAAATAGAATTTAAAAAACCTTAGAAAATCGCAGAAAAAAACAAAGTTTACAGGAACGCAGTGCTTAATTAGAGCTGGTGGTTTCCAGTGCTCGGCACCGGCGCTTAATTGGTTTTCGGTTTTTGGCACTAGCACTTAGTTGTCAACACTGCACTCATGACAGCCTGCCACATGGTGGGACTGTTCATCTAACTTAGAGACTAGGGGCCAGATGTAGGTCGGTCGGTAACGGCCGAAAATCGGTATTTTCGGCCGTTACCGACCGGTATTCCAGAAATGGTATGTAGGGCCCTTAATTTTACAGAATCGGTAAATTTACCGATCGGTCAATTTACCGATTCTGTAAAATACCGAATCGGTATTTTTACCAATTCGGTAAATTTGAGATGTAGGTGGGACTCTTCTGAGTCCCACAAGCCTTACAAAATCGGTATTTTACCATCAAATCCAATTTGATGGTAAAATACCGATTCCGTTGTGCATGCACATGTGTGCATGCACACCTCTGCCATATGACAGGCAGACCTGCCCTTGGGGCATGTATGCCTGCCACATGGCACCCGAGCCTGTTTTGGGGGGGCCAGAGGGTGTCAAAGTGACACCCCCTGCACCCTTGCTAAAATCGGTAATTACCGATTCTGTAATTACAGAATCGGTATTGCCCATTGATTCCTATGGGCTTCACAGCCCATAGGAATCAATAGGAAATACCGATTCGGTATTTCCAGATTCGGTAAATACCGAATCTTAAAGATTCGGTATTTACACATCTGGAAATACCTACATCTCCCCCCTTCATATTTACCACTTCTTAAATACCGAATCGGTAAAATTCGGTATTTAAGAAGTGGTAAATAAGAATTACCTACATCGGGCCCTAGCAGAATGCCGATTGTTTATGAATACAATATATTTTAAAAACTACTAATACCTGCCTCCCCAGCCATTCCTTTAGCTTTGGGGGCCTGGAATAATCTGAACTGTCGCACTTGAAGGGAAGAGAGATGGTTAGTAGATATTTTGGCAGCGATTACAGGGGTGATGGGTGGTGCAAGCTGCGACGGTCTCCTGGTCAGGGCCGTGAAATGTATTATTTTATAAATTAATCACTTCCTGATTGTTATAGTTGGACTCAGATTTTACACGCACAAAACCTTAGAAATTCAGCAGTTACAGTTACATGAGTTAACCATAACTTACGCCCCCACAATGCACTGCTCATGAACTCATATATTACATCACTGATGACATGGTCAGTAACATCACTGATGACATATCAAATGACATCACTAATGACATAATCCAGCAAAGTAAACTTCAATATACTTTATAAAATACCATTTAAATCTATTAAAAATAAGAAGACACAGGTGACAGGCGTACAGCACAGTGCTCACTGTAACCTTATCAAGTACTACACTCACTTATCACGAAAGAGACAATTCTCATCAGATAGTCCTGTCTCTTCTGAACCACTACTCTAAACACTAATGGCCAAAGTAAAATGTCTAACAGTATAGGCTAGTCTATTGCACACCACAACAACATGATTGGTGAACCTGGAAAGAGGTTTTAGTGCAAATGTCAAATTTACACAATTCACTACAACATACAACCAGTAGAGTAAAATGTCTAACAGGACAGGCTAGTCTATTGCACACCACAACAACATGATTGGTGAACCTGGAAAGAGGTTTTAGTGCAAATGTCAAATTTACACAATTCACTACAACATACAACCAGTAGAGAGATCTTAACGAACAGGCCACTGTGTGAGAAACCACAAGTAAAATATTCTTCATCCTGGAGCAAGTTGTGAGCAGAGAGGTGAGTCTGTTATACATGTCGACTACACTGAGCCATCAACTTAGAGAAAGGTCTTATTGAACAGATTAATCTATTGCTATCTACTACTACAGTCATTCGTCACAAAGGAGAGAGGTCTAAGGAAATTGGTCAGTATGTCATAAAACAGAACTATATTCAGACATCAATGTGGAGCGAAGTCTCAATAGCTTAGACTGTCGGAAAGCACCAATATACACATACATCAGCAGGGGACATGTGTCAGTGTAGAGGCCGGTGCACCGAAAAAAAGTACACCGGTTTTAAAAATGGGATTATAGATGAAATGACGTGTTAGAAATAGTATCACTCATTACTAGTACAGAAATAATAGTAATTTAATGTATGCAGTAGCTTAGTATATATATTTAAGCCTCAGAAGCTTTTACAAAACACTTACACCCACTGGATGATGTCATTTGAGATGTGATCAGTGATGTGATCAGTGACGTCAGTGACCATGTCATGAGTGATGCCTGTAACGCCCTCCCTCTTCACCTCAGACAGACAACATCTCTCCCCATCTTCACAAGAAACCTCAAAACCTGGCTCTTCAACAGACCCCTCCTTGATGGACTGGAACCTGTGAAACCCCCTCCCCTAGCGCCTTGAGACCCTCACGGGTGAGTAGTAGCGCTTAACAAACATGTGATTGATTGATTGATTGATATGTGAAGTCTTAAGCAGTGCATTGTGGGGCATAAGTTAGAGTTAGCTCAGGTAACTATAACTGCTGAATGTCTATGGTTTTGTCCATGTAAAATCTGAGTCTAACTATAATGCCCATGCAACCTTTGGATTTTCAGTGAATATAAATATATATATGGATTTCCCTTACCGTATAATATTTACAGTGTGTAGTAAAGGCATCTGCATGACAAAGGCTGTGTGGTGCAAAAGTCATGCGTAGTGAAGGAATGTGTTTAACTGACATACATCCTACCCCATTGTACCATTTTTCAACCTGTTTCTCTCTATGGTATCGAACGCAGTCATAAGATTGATTATTGTTGTATATATTCAGATTTTCCTTCATTTTTAACATATTTCTCTACGAATACTTTTAACACAAGACAGCCATCAATCTTACAGTATTCTTTCCGAAATCCAATTTTAGTTTTGGGGAGTATTCAGTCAAATTCCACCTATTCTTCAGGATGGATTAATAGGTGTTTCACTTTATTTATAAAGAATATCTATCAGTTCTATAATTTAATAATTTACCGGTTTAGAAATTGTCCCCTTTTTTGTGAATTGGGACTCTTATACTTCCTCTGCATGAGTCTGAAATTTTGTATTAGACATTTACTCAATGATGTATAGGCGATAATAACTGAGCACACAGTTTAGAGTAACCATTCAATATATTTGCAAGGGGCCATCAAACAATTGTACCCTTCATAACCACAGGAACTGCCCACCCTACAAGCTCTCCAGATGATTATCCAAAACCCGCACAATGTGCACCTAGTTCAGAAGCTATACGTACTTGTTAGAACTGGGATTTCTGGTTGGCTAAGGCTTACGCCAAAGCCAGGCAGAAACCACCATTCTAGTCAGGGCAAGGGGGTCACACGCCAAGATAACCCCTGCTCACCCCCTTGGTAGCTTGGCACGAGCAGACAGGCTTATCCCGGAGGCAATGTGTAAAACATTTGCGCACGCACACAACAGCAACAACATCCTAGGCACACCACAAAAGGAACTCCACACAAGGGTATGTAAAAATAACTTTTGTATTGTCAAAACACATCAGATAGTAATCACACAATATACATTGTGCCAACTGGCACGGGCAATATTCACAAGGGATTATTTACACCAGGACAGGGCCACGTGGGCCACTGTCAGAATCAGCACTTAGTAGAACTAGCACTTAGAATAACTGTAACACAAACTGACAATTGTAGAACACCAGTAACCACTGGTAAAGGTAGGTACACACTACGCAATACTAATAACCATAGGCCTAGATCACGCAGGGACACAAATTCACTAGTATAACATACTAGGCAAAGTAAACTTCTAAGCATGAACACATTTAGAAGTATAACACAAGCATAAAGGCAAAGCATATTACGCAACAATCACATTTAGGCCTAACCAGTAAAAATACAGTAGGCAATCTCCTCACTAGTCTAAACACATTAGAGTCTGCCTCCTAAGAATAAATCACATGTAGGGGCGTAACTCACAGAGTGAAAACATCTTAATAGCATAAACCTACATAGGTAAAACAACCTCAATCATAAAACAAAGTTTTAGAAGTATCAGAGACAGGGTGCGCCCAACATACTATAAACAATACATTTCCTAGCACCACATCACTCTAGCCCATAAATCATATTAGGCAATTATCATCACAAACATAGGAGAAAATCACATTGTGCAAAAATCACATTAGGGCCTTGCGCCCTATCCACATACCAGCCCCCTGGCCAACTGGCCATCCAAGAAGGGGCTCAAATGCCCTGTGTCCAGAATGTCAGGGCACGCTACCAATGCAGCGCCAGTCAGGGGTGCGCCACCGGTGCAAACCTAAACGTTGCAGCTGCCCACTAATTGCTGGGCAGCTGAGAACAACAACAGGGCCTGAACGTTGCAGCTGGCACTAAGTGCTGTGCAGCTGTAGAAGGCCTGGTACCACTGTGCCACCTCTGTCCCTCACAAGGACTTTCACTCAAATGGCGCCTAAACGGTGCAGCTGCCCACTAATTGCTGGGCAGCTGAGAAATCAGCAAAAGTGTGACAGGGGCTCTCGCTAGCCCCTCATGACAAGACTGCGCCAACTGTTGGAGCCATCTGGCTCTCAAAATAAACAGGTCCCCTCAAACACTGGGGACAGGACACAGGCCCTCAACATCACATCTGCGCCAGAATGTGGGAGCCCCTCAGGCTCTAAACATAATGTGGCACAACATGAGGGCCAGAACATAGGGGAACCAAACGTGCTCTGACACAACTACTGCCCTCAGGGAGCGCCCTAGCACTTTGCCAATAATAATGCCCCAAAATAATGAGGAACTTACCCCCCTCGGTGAGCACACGGGCCCCTAGAAATAAGGTGGGTGACAACAGGGACAGCACGGACCCATGGGGCCTTGGGACCCCCACTGGGGCCTTTTAATTAAATGTGTCCATTGTTGGAGCCCCCGGGCTCGGGACGTCACTAGTAGAACGTGGGGGTGGCCCTCTGCCATCCGGGGCTGCCCTAAATGTCCCCTCTCAATGTGCTAACCGTGGGAGCGGCCCGCTGCCATCCGGGGGTCGCTCTAAATGCCCCCAACCTACGGGGCCTTAACCAGGCAATCATCTGCACGTTGGAGCGGCCCGCTGCCATTCGGGCCGCTCTGGATGTCACCTCTAGACTGTGCCTCGCGCTGGCACTGCACTGAGCCCACCTAGAGCCCCCACACACCGGGACTCGTTCTGGGGCCGGTCTCCTCCTCCTACTGAGCGCGGGGCCTCCCTCTCAATCCTTGGAACCCCGCGCTGCCATCGGCGGCCTCTGCTGCCATCCTACTTCACCTGGGCCTCGGCAGGACTTCGGGCGGCACACGGGGCTCCCTCCTCGCAACGGGAGCCCCACAGGATCCATCGTCAGCCTTCCGGGTCGTCTTCCCCCTGGCCGGGGAAAGCGGAAGTGACGCCTCTAGTGCCCCGCCCATGTCCCGCTCCGATTCGCCTGACTTCCTGGTCACGCAGTAGCGGCCAGGAGCAGGCTCCTTTGTCGGAAAAAGCGCGAGGCGGGCACCCTCAAATTAATATTTTAAAAAAATGAGTGGCAACATGTGGGGTAGGCTCCCGCCTCTCTTCCCTCCAGCAAGGGGGGAAGGGTTGCAGCTGCGCTGTGCTGCGCAGCCCTCGTGCTCATCAACTGGGCTTATTAAGAAATACCGCGTTCTGCAGCGCTGAGTCAATCCAAAGTCCTGGGGCAAGAAATAGCGCAAAAAGATCCCCCAAGGTCCTTAAATAAGGACATAAAGCCCCAAAGGGTCCAGGGCATATCTGGGCCCAGGGAGGTAGCCCTCCTGGCAAGTCCTCTGGGCCCCAGCAGCAGCACGCCCTGCAGTAATCAGGATCCAAAAAGCAAGACATTTTACATGGGGTCACAGCCCCCTTTTTATACAGCAAAATCCTTTGTTGTAAAAGGTGCAGGCAAGGGAGAACCAGCTACAACTGGTTATGGGGAACTCCCTTTCACTGGCCAGGATAGGGACATCAGACGCACCACAGGGGGTGGAGCCAGCATTGTGAGGGGAGGAACAGCCGTATTCAGGTCTCAGGTGTACCCCTCCCTCACATCAGCATGCTAATCTCTCCATTCACCACCGGGGCAGACCCATCCTGACTCCTGGAGCCAGGCTTACCAGCCAGCTCCAGCCAATCACATGCCAGACACAAATTACACTAACATGCCAACTTCTAGAAGTCGCACTTCCACACTAGACACAATCATGCGGCATACATCATTGCGCAGCATTCAATCTCACGAGTTCGCACATACCAAACTCGACCCTGCACTCCCCACACATCAGGAACTACCATGGTCACACATATTCCCCATGCATTCCTATGGGAGGGCAGGTCACTCTCACCACACACACAGAGAGCCCACACACTTTACACTGAACCACAGTGAAAAAGTGCGCAGAGACCTAAAATCACGAACACCAGGTTACAGAAACAGGCTAGGCAATAGCAAAAGGTTTCGGGGTGAACCCGCCAAAAGGGCCGGGTCCAACAGTACTGCTCCAGACAGATATAGGGGGAAAGGCATCCAAAGCACTTGAGAGGTGGAATACGCTGCTGGATGTAACCGTCACTGAGGAGGAATGGCATGTCAGCTGCTCTCTGACCAACATGCTTACTCCAAATGGTAACTTACAAGTTATACATTATAAGTATCTACATCAAATATACTACACTCCGCAGAAACTGCAGATTTGGGCTGCGACAAGATGCACACTGCCAGAGATGCGGTGCTGATAATGCAGATTTTCCTCACCTAGCGTGGCATTGCCCCGATATCAGAGCATACTGGGTGAATGTCACAACTCTGCTTGGTAAGATGCTTGCGACGCACATAGACTGTACAATCAAGGTCTGTCTCCTGGGTTTAGTGCAAAACTTAAAATCCCTTAAACACAAGTTCTGTGTGATTGCATTGCTTTTAGCTAAAACATGGGTCTCTATGCATTGGGGGGATAAGAGTTATCCTAATACCAATCAGTGGCGTTGTGATATGACATATTGTAAAGATAGTCTGCAGACCTATGAGGAAGAACTGCCTTCCCGTTCCAGGCCTAGGGACTTCTAAGTAACACTAACCTACTATCTTTCTGCCCATCAAGCTGTGACCACACCATTGACAGACTGAACCATTGTTAGAAACATCGATTATGTTGTGTACTGATGTTAGAATGATGTACTGTACTACAGATTTTTATTATATGCCCATAATGTTTTGTTGTGTACTTTTTTCTTCATGTATACACGGTATGAAAAAAGCAATAACATTTTTTTTAAACCATTCAATATATTTGCTGGCATCCCATCTTGTCCAAGAGCCTTTGATGCCTTTAAAGCCACCACTCAATAGCTACTACTTTTCATTCCCCACAGTTGTGAGTACCAGCCTGAGACCTATAGCAAAGGGGAATGGGATTATGAGATTTAGGACAACATGCAAGAGTTAGGCAACCACTGTGCAACACACTTGCATCCCTGAGCAACAGCAAGAATATTTACACATTGTGTTCTTGCTTTAGTTTTGCAACGTTGCACACCCTTGGTTGTAGATCAGAATACATGCACATGGTGAAAGCTGTGCAAATGTGTCATGAGTGACATAGTGAGGTAGTATCTATTTAAGGGATCTAAGTGATACATTGTTAACTCTTGGTATAAGTAATTTCTGGATATGTGGTAACATGTTGCATTCCAGTATCCTTGCATTGTACAGGTTGAAGACCGATTTGCCTAAGGTTAATGCCTGTCTGACGTGGTGACAGTGAACAAAAAAATGATTTACGCTAATGCAACCCAGAGTAATTTCCCGTGGAAGAGATTAATTTTCTGGAGAATGTTTTGTACCCTTCAGAGGAGACATCAACTGGTAGTCTGGGCTGCACTGTTCTAATTGGAGCAGGGCCACTTAGGCCAAGGTTGGTGCCAATGTTAAGTGGCACAGTAAGTAAAAATAGTAACGGACTAAAATGCAGTCCAGATTAATTACCAGTAAATGAGATGAATTCAAGTATTTCATCCATCACCATGTTTTTACTCAATTTAAAGCACACCATTATAAAATGTAACTCTTTGACCTCCATAAAACATGGGGTAACACTGCACCGCATGATTACCAGTATTTACGCATGTGAAGACATAACATGCAGTATTTTAATCTGTATTGTTCATGCATAATTACTGTGTGCAAATAATGGGTGAAATAGAGAATGCTGAAATACTGCATGCATTTATCATCTAATCATCAATTACAAGATGTTGGGTAACATAGCACATGGCGAAATTCTCCCAAAGCCCTCCTACGTGCCACAACAGTTGTTAATTAATGGCAAACACAATTAAAAATCCTTTGACAGTATTTCCCAGTTCACATATCATGTTATGAAACCATGACAATGCAAATTATATTAGTGATGTTCCCCTCAACAGCCCAACCTCTTACAAATCATGTGATGGATCACCATAATACCATTCTTCACCCAGCCTTTCTCACTTGCAGTGAGTACCATGCAGCAAGAACACCTTGGCCATTCCAACCACTATAGACATTCAGGAAGATTGTTCCAAGGCTATTGCAGGTACTTTACACAGGTAGGATCTCGCTTTGGGGCATACGTCTGTTAAAGTCTAAAGAGAAACTTATTATGCAAAAATTGTAAACTCATTACTGGACAGTTGTGAGGTTATGTCAGCAAAAACACAAAAAGCAGCTACAGATCACTGAAATGAATATCTGGTTAAGATAGCTTGGCTTGCCTAGAGGTTCTGTGAACAGTGTCCAAAGGCTAGAGATGGGCCTCACTAATATAATATTTAAATACCAGCAGACCATCTTTAATTACTTGTCCTTTCTTTTAAGGTCGAATGAGGGTTTCCTGAGGCAAATAATAAAATCTCACCTGCAGGAGAAGTATTTAGACCAATGGGTTGTCAATCACGAAGCTATTACCGCTTCTCTGGATAATTCATCAGGTTTTGATCTGCAAAACATATCTGTATCATAGCAGAAACAGTTTTTAAAACGCCTGATAAAAGAGTTCCAGGAAGAGCAATCTAGATGCTGTGGGTAATAGAGACAGCCTGTAAAATCTACTGTAGTCAGACTATGGTGGGCATATCCAGCCATATTTTCGCAATATAAAAAGTGGTTACATTAGAAAGTGGGCCTTGAAGGTTCGGCTGGGCATGTCCCGACCTTTGTAAAGTGGAAGTCGGTTAAACCATGTGCACTCACCAGCCGATAATGAATTAGCTCACTATCCTTGATAGATCCACCCTTGCTAGTCTGGAATCCTCATCACCTACACCACTACTGTTGTTTCTAGGTTACTGCACTGGATCACATACACCAAGACTGGCATTTTAGCTAATTGTAATTCCAATCACTCGTTGCATAAATGAATACATACAGGGTCATGCAATTTTAACAATACCTTGGTTCTCTTTGTTCTGTTTTCCCCTTTTATTTCCCTTCCCATTTCCCCTAGGTCTTTTACCTCGGGATCACCAAACCCGGGCTGCCAACTGCTTCTGGTTACTACCCTGAATACCACTGAACCAGACAAGCGGTAGTGCCAGAATTAGCATTTTTCCTTGGTCCTGATGAAGTGCCACCAGACCTGTTAGTGGCTACAGAGGCACGAAACGTGTCGACCCTACTCATCACACTAGCCCTATAGGAACATGATAGGAACATTATATCCATTTAGGGCAGATTACTTTTAACTAGGCTAGTGCCCCTTGAGAATAAAACACATTTAGTTAGGATGGCTCTAGACCTATTTTAGACTCACTCACTTTCTCACCGCACTACCTAGCCCACACCTCACAATCACCCTACAGCTTCATCTAAAAACTTCCGCCAAAGAGCCCCTTTACGTGTGCCTGTCGGGCATTGCAGCGCGGCCCGACTAGGAGCAAGGCCCAATGATGAAGCATGACATCCTTTGGGTGTGATAGGGCACTTTTTAGAAAAGGCCTTTCTTCCCCTAGAAACTGTACACTTCAAATATTTCTTGGGCTCAGCTCGTGAAGGGCTGTTAGAGCCGAGCCGGACCCTTGGCTCGACACTCCATGGTAATTTGTTGGCTCAGCCACCTCTAGGACAGGCTAGCTTTCAAATCTGTAAATAAATACTGCATCTTGGGCCATGGAAAAACACAGGGCCTGGATATTAATGACCAATCTGTGCCTCCTTCAGAGGTTCTGAGAATCAGTCTTGCAGCTGGAAATGTTTGTGAAGAGAAGGAATTTGCAGAAAGAAAGTATAGGTTAAAATATACTTATTTGTTCCTTCAAACAATGCATTGTTTGCACTTCACGCAAAAATGCAGGACACAGCAAAAAAAGTGGCACAGAAAGTACAAATTAGATAAACACCTTGATATCACAGTTTTATTACACAAATCTCAAGGGGAAATAATAAATTAATTAAAATTGAACCAAAATAGCTGTGCATCTGACTTCTTCCCATGCAAAGTGAATCAGAATATATTTTTTATCACAGGTACACAGCACATCTCCTAGTAACTGCTGACCAGCCACAAATGCAGCTGCGCCTTTGTCAGACGCAAAGAAAGGATGCCTCTTCCTATGAGGTATTTTGTGTAACTGAGAAGCGACCAGTGTTCAGCAGCGTTGTGGGCTAACCTGCAGTTCAATGCAATTGCACTCACTTATGGGACCTTATATGTATTTAGCTATGCAGCACATTAGCCTGCGGACTGAAACATCTACTGTTCTTTAACATGGAGGGAAAGTAAACACCAAACTACGTAACACGTCAGGTATGGGAACACATGGAGAGAAATATTGCCTTTAAGAGGGAAATGGTATAGTCCAAACCTCTGTTTTTAATATAAAATCAGGGCCTTTGGTGGCATATCACTCAAAATTCAAGATTTGAAAAAATATTATTGTCTACGGGTGCTCGTGGAAGACAATTTCTATGAACTGGAATCTGGAGAATGCTAAAGTGATTCTGGTATTTTACTGACCTCTGCTGGTCGATTTCTATCAAGAAAGTTAAATAGAGGCAGTTGCCAGAAAAATTTTAAAAAAGAAAGTTCCTCAGCAGAAAGCAATTCTGGTATTTTACTGACCTCTACTGGTCGTTTTCAATCAAGACAGTTAAATAGAGGCAGTTGAACAAGCAGAAAGCAATTCTGGTATTTTACTGACCTCTACTGGTCGTTTTCTATCAAGACAGTTAAATAGAGGCCGTTGAACAGAAAAAAAAGTCCCTAATCAGAAGCAGACAAGTCCTAGAGCTAATCTCCAGAGCCCACAAAGTACATACACATATAGGTATATACTAAAGTATGTACAAGAGGTCTTGAATGCTCAACCTAAAAAAGAGAGGCATGAACATTATTGCTGGAGCAGAGGGTCGTAACTTCTATGTTTTCCATTGGTGTCTTGTCAATGGTGGCGTTACGGGTTGTGCCCCATCAGATTTACTATTAGGAGTAGGGGGGAGATAGACAGCCTGGTCTATTGTTGCTCATCTACTGCCTAGTCTGGGTGAGCTGCAGATTAGTGGAGAGATACAATGGGCATGATAGAAGGGCAACTTAGATATTGCCTACATTTTGAATGTGCACTGTGTGTCTATGAGGCAGCAGCGAGGCCAAGAGGTGCTACAATAAGCAGCAGTTATACCCTTGCTCAGGGGAAGTGATCGGCTTGACAAGTGCCATGGCGTTTGCTGAGTCTTGCTATCCAGGTGCTGCCTCTTGCTCTGACTGGCGTGTGCGAATAAACATGTCACTTATGTTTCTGCTTGCTTGTGTGTGTCTGAGTGCATGAGTTTATATGGCTTGGACGGGAGGAGTAGGTTGGGGGGCTAAAGAGACTTGCACCATCAATCATAAAGCATAATAACTGCCCCAGCAGTTTTTCTGCCATTTAAATAAGGGATAGTATAGGATTAAGGGTTTAAGGCTAAGAACAGGATTAGCAAGAAGTTTGCGATTAGGACTGTAAATCTAGATTTAGTTTTAGTAGGGTTTAGGGTTAGCATCAGTATTAGGGTCAACACACAGGGACCTTTCTTAGGGCTAGGAACATTGCTCCGCGTTACCACCTCCATCCGGATCTTCAAAGCTGACCTCAAATCTCTTCTATTTCAAAGACACTTTCAGAACTAATACTTCATTCTCAGACCCCGCCAGGAAGTTTGTTAGTCAATGTAAATTTGTAATATTTACTTATTTATTTTTTTGTACATTCCTTGCTTGCTGTGTTTGATATTGTGTTCTTCCCTAATATGTTTTTCCGTACCTCCTCTTTCCTGTTGTGTTTGATACTGTGTCCTGCTATTTTTGTACGTTCTATTTTGTAACATTTCTCTCATGTAACGTAACTGGTTCTATTGTACAGCGCTCTGACACCTTCGAGTAAAGTCAGCGCTTTATAAAAATGCATTAAATAAATAAATAAAGGCACACTGCTATGGTCACACTAAGGGTTGGTACAGGGCTTCAGCTCAGGTCAAGAATTAGTATAAATTTAGGATTATGCTTTGGTTCGGGGTTAAGGGTGCATGTCAGGCTTATTGCGTCACTCCTTTGTTTTTATTTTTTACACAATACCAACATATATTACGTTCTTAGAACCTGTAATTTCGGTATTTTGCTTTTTAAGGGTTTATCGATTAAGTATTATCGGCTACAACCACCAGTGCCATCTGCATGGAGCTCTATCTCCGACTTAAGAAACTGATACCCGTGGATAGTTAATAGGGCCTGATTTAAAGGTTAGCAGGTGGTGTAGAGTCTGCCAGGATGGTGGTGGACATTACTTTCACTATCCCAAGGGTACTCCGCCTGCCCACTAAATGAGGTTGAGAAATAGAGTGTTTGGCAGGCAGGGTAGTCCGTTGCGCTTGCAGAGACCGAAACACTACTCTCCTAGAAAATTGAAACAAAGTATGGAGCTGCTTATTTTTCTGGATCCAAGGAAACTGATGAATAAAGTATGTTTATATCCACTGTTGGTATCTACTAGGTTTTTAGTTTTATAGGTAATCAAAGAAGTACAATAGACTGTAGTCACTGATGAATTCTACATGAGCTTTCTGGGCTTTCATCAATGTATGCAAAGCAGCATGGGGAGGGGAATCTGACTCAGAACCAAAGAAGGGAAACAGTGGGAAGGTTACTTTGTATTAGCTTTAGGAGGGCCGAGCAGTGGGTGGAGAAAAAGGAGGACTGAGATTGTTCTCCCAAGATGGCCAACATGAAAACACACTAAGGGCCTCCTTCTGACTGCCACAGCAAATTTCAACTCAGGTTTTTATTGTACCTGATTTGAATTCACGAGTTTTGGGCTAACTGTAATCCAGTCCTGGTTTTTGTCCATGAGATTGCCCACAGGTAATACCTGGAGGAATTTTTTCTACCGAAACTGTGTATTAAAGGAAAAACAGTGCAGTAAACTAGTCTCAAAACGTGTTTCTGCACATTACCCTCCTTTAACAGTGGCTACACTAACGATCTGGCATACAATCTGACCTGCTAGAGTGAGGGACTGATATTTTCCCCAGGTGATCCTATACTTCTGATTCTATCTCTCCACTATAATGAGGTTTATAAATAGAGAAGCCATAAACAAGCATTGGCAAAGAGACTAGGTCTCGCCTATGGGAGAGCTTTCAGTTTGTCAATTTTATTTAGTCTTGCTGTATAGCAGCTCGGCTGCTATGTAGCTTTGCTGAAAGTTAGAAAAAAAAGCAGTAGACCGGGGCCAATGGTGACCGTGAAGGGCAGTGATCTTTTTTCTTAGCATGGATTATTCTCTGACTTCACAAATAAAGTTTAGTTATTTAACCTGAGAGTTGAAGGTTGCTGTTTTCGCTCGTATGAAGATAGCACCAAATAAGCCATGCAGAGAATGGAGTGCTCTGCTGTTTGCATCTTTGTACATCCTGACACCCGTTGGCATGACTTTTGGGCACTTTTTTCTGGTTGGACAGTAGGGGGAAAGCAATAAGGAGGAGGAGGGGTTGGGGTGGACCGAGCAAACAATATCAGGGTATAGGGGGCAGACCAGACAAGCAACAACAGAGGAGGAGGGTGGGGGAAGGCAGGGGACGCAGCAACACGGGAGCGGGAGGGAGGTAGGGGGTTCAAGTGAAAGGAAAAAAGTACCCCTGAAAGCAGCGAGTAGTGTAAGGACAGTGGGCAAGGGAAGCAGTTTTGTGAATAGGTCCAGGGTAGCGACAAACACACAAAGCAAAATTAAAGCCGGCACTTGCTGATCTAAGAGAAGCAAAGCAAAGAGAGTGATGATGGAACCAACAAATGGTAAGCAATGGGCGGGCTCAAAGCCACCTAAGTAAACATGATGTTTCAGAAGCAACGCTGTATCAGATGAGACCTAAAACATAGGGTATGTGGTGGGCACATGGATAGAAGGGATGGAGGGGACAAACTATCAAAGAGACAAAGGTGCCTGCCAAACATACTAAAGTGCATAAAACAACTGACAGTGCCCCCAAACCTTTGTGCCCTGCTTGAGGGGAAACAGCCTTTACCACGCAGGACCTTCACTACAGAGTCCTTACCATGCAGGTAAGTATTTGAAACTTTACCATGCAGTACTTCGCCACGCGGGTAAATATTTATTAAAAAAAATACTTTTCATATTAAAACATTTTTTATGTGATTTTAGGGCTCAGGTAAAGGTTGGTGAGGGTGACTTGAGCGTTCGGGGGTGGGTAGTGCTGAAGGGTGATGAGGTTGAATTGAGGGTTTGGAGATGGGTAAAGGGAGATGAGGATGACTTGAAGGCTATGGGGTGGGTACATGTAGAAGGAGGTAAGGGTGACCTGAGGACTCGTGGTGGGTGAAGGTAAAATGAGGTGAGGGTGACTTAATTGTATAGTATGATGTGGTGTAGCCCAGCAGTGTACAGCTGTTAGATATGGGGTTTTCTGGTTGGCAGTGGTATGCACCCTGTCAAAGCTGGAACAACAATCATTGTCAGGGTAAGTTTAGTACACACTAAAGGTTTACATGTGCTCACTCTCTGTTAGCTTGGTACAGAGCAGTCAGGCTAAACTAAAGAGGCAATGTGTAAAGTATATGCACATAAACACACACACAAAACACATGTGAACACAGTGGCGTCACTAGGGGGGTGCGGGGGGTGCGGACCGCACCGGGTGACACCAGCACATGGGGTGATACCAATCTGCACTGCAGCCTCGCCACTGCTCTCACCTTTACTGTTGCTCCTTGTGCACGCTTGTTCCTCATGCTGTTCACACTCGCCAGCGTCTCGCAGGAGATCTGCAATGCTTGACTGCAATTTTCTTTGCTCACAAGGCAATTCTATAGCAGCCTAGCTCATCTGAGGGTGCATGGTTTCCTATTTTTCAGTATCTTGCACAGTCTTCAGTTTTCCAGTGAACCAGTTCCAAATTTCAGCTTACTCTTCACTACAGTGCCACCTGTTGCTCGCACTCTTGTTTATACAAATCCAGGGAAGACAGATGGAGTAAGAGAAAGAGGGAGACAGAGGGAGCTAGAAGGAGTAATACAGAGAGAGGGAGCTAGAGAGAGCAAGACAGAGAGAGAGGGAGCAAGAGGGAGTAACAAAGAGAGAGAGGGAGCTAGAGAGAGTAAGACAGAGAGAGAGGGAGATAAAGGGAGTAAGACAGAGAGAGAGAGGGAGCTAGAGGGAGTAAGACAGAGAGAGAGAGAGAGCTAGAGTGAGAAGAACAGAGAGAGAGGGAGCTAGAGTGAGAAAGACACAGAGAGAGGGAGCTAGAGGGAGTAAGACAGAGAGAGGGAGACAGAGGTAGCTAGAGGAAGTAAGACAGAGAGAGACGGAGCTAGACAGAGAGAGGGAGCTAGAGGGAGTAAGAGAGAGGGAGCTAGAGGGAGCAAGACAGAGAGAGAGGGAGCTAGAGGGAGTAAGACAGAGAGAGGGAGCTAGAGAGAGCAAGACAGAGAGAGAGTGAGCTAGAGGGAGTGAGCTAGAGAGAGTAAGACAGAGAGAGAGGGAGATAAAGGGAGTAAGACAGAGAGAGAGAGGGGGCTAGAGGGAGTAAGACAGAGAGAGAGAGAGAGAGCTAGAGTGAGAAAGACAGAGAGAGAGAGAGAGCTAGTGTGAGAAAGACAGAAAGAGCGGGAGCTAGAGTGAGAAAGACAGAGAGAGAGGGAGCTAGAGGGAGTAAGACAGCGAGAGGGAGACAGAGGTAGCTAGAGAAAGTAAGACAGAGAGAGAGGGAGCTAGACAGAGGGAGCTAGAGGGAGTAAGATAGAGAGAGAGAGAGCTACAGGGAGCAAGACAGAGGGAGACAGAGGGAGCTAGAGGGAGTAAGACAGAGAGAGAGAGGGAGCTAGACAGAGAGAGGGAGCTAGAGGGAGTAAGACAGAGAGAGAGGGAGCTAGAGGGAGCTAGACAGAGAGAGGGAGCTAGAGGGATTAAGACAGAGAGAGAGGAAGACAGAGGGAGCTAGAGGGAGCAAGACAGAGAGAGAGGGAGCTAGACAGAGAGAGGGAGCTAGAGGGAGTAAGATAGAGAGAGAGGGGGCTAGAGGAGGAAGACAGAGAGAGAGGGAGCTAGAGGGAGTAAGAGAGAGAGGGAGCTAGAGGGAGGAAGACAGAGAGAGAGGGAGCTAGAGGGAGTACGACAGAGAGAGAGGGAGCTAGAGGGAGTAGGACAGAGAGAGAGGGAGCTAGAGGGAGTAAGACAGAGAGAGAGGGAGACAGAGGGAGCTAGAGGGAGCAAGAGAGAGGGAGCTAGACAGAGAGGGAGCTAGAGGGGTAAGACAGAGAGAGAGGGAGCTAGAAAGAGTAAGACAGAGAGGGAGACAGAGGAAGCTAGGGAGTAAGACAGCGAGAGAGGGAGCTAGACAGAGAGAGGGAGATAGAGGGAGTAAGATAGAGAGAGAGGGAGCTGTAGCGAGCAAGACAGAGCGAGAGGGAGCTAGAGGGAGTAAGAGAGAGAGAGAGGGAGCTAGAGGGAGCAAGACAGAGAGAGGGAGCTAGAGGGACTAAGACGGAGAGAGAGGGAGCTAGAGGGAGTAAGACAGAGCGAGAGGGAGCTAGACGGAGCAAGACAGAAAAAGAGGGAGCAAGACAGAGCTAGAGGGAGTAAGACAGAGAGAGAGGGAGCTAGAGGGAGTAAGACAGAGAGAGAGGGAGCTAGAGGGAGTAAGAGAGAGGGAGACAGAGGGAGCTAGAGGGAGTAAGACAGAGAGAGAGAGGGAGCTAGACAGAGAGAGGGAGCTAGAGGGAGTAAGACAGAGAGAGAGGTAGCTAGAGGGACCTAGACAGAGAGCGGGAGCTAGAGGGAGTAAGACAGAGAGAGAGGGAGACAGAGGGAGCTAGAGGGAGCAGGACAGAGAGAGAGGGAGCTAGAGGGAGTAAGACAGAGAGAGAGGGAGCTAGAAAGAGTAAGACAGAGAGAGAGGGAGACAGAGGGAGGTAGGGAGTAAGACAGCGAGAGAGGGAGCTAGACAGAGAGAGGGAGATAGAGGGAGTAAGATAGAGAGAGAGGGAGCTGTGGCGAGCAAGACAGAGAGAGAGGGAGCTAGAGGGAGTAAGAGAGAGAGAGGGAGCAAGACAGAGAGAGGGAGCTAGAGGGACTAAGACGGAGAGAGAGGGAGCTAGAGGGAGTAAGACAGAGAGAGAGGGAGCTAGACGGAGCAAGACAGAAAAAGAGGGAGCAAGACAGAGAGGGAGCTAGAGGGAGTAAGACAGAGGGAGCTTGAGGGAGCTAGAGGGAGTAAGACAGAGAGAGAGGGAGCTACAGGGAGTAAGACAGAGAGAGAGGGAGCTAGAGGGAGTAAGACAGAGAGAGAGGGAGCTAGAGGGAGTAAGACAGAGAGGGAGACAGAGGGAGCTAGAGGGGGTAAGACAGGGAGAGAGGGAGCTAGACAGAAAGAGGGAGCTAGAGGGATTAGGATAGAGAGGGAGCTAGAGGGAGCAATACAGAGGGAGAGGGAGCTAGAGGGAGTAAGAGAGAGAGGGAGCTAGAGGGAGCTAGACAGAGAGAGGGAGCTAGAGGGAGTAAGACAGAGAGAGAGGGAGCTAGAGGGAGTAAGACAGAGAGAGAGGGAGCTAGAGGGAGTTAGACAGAGAGAGGGAGACAGAGGGAGCTAGAGGGAGCAAGACAAAGAGAGGGAGCTAGACAGAGAGAGGGAGCTAGAGGGAGTAAGACAGAGAGAGTGAGCTAGAGGGCGCTCGACAGAGAGAGGGAGCTAGAGGGAGTAAGAGAGAGCGGGAGCTAGAGGGAGCAAGACAGAGTGAGAGGGAGCTAGAGGAAGTAAGACAGAGAGAGAGAGAGAGCTAGAGGGAGCAAGACAGAGAGAGAGGGGGCTAGAGGGAGTAAGAGAGAGAGGGAGCTAGAGGGAGTAAGAGAGAGGGGGCTAGAGTGAGTAAGACAGAGAGAGGAAGCTAGTGGGAGTAAGACAGAGAGAGGGAGCTAGAGGGAGCAAGACAGAGAGAGATAGGGAGCTAGAGGGAGTAAAACAGAGAGAGGGAGCTAGAGGGAGCAAGACAGAGAGAGAGGGAGTAAGAGAGAGAGAGGGAGCTGGAGGGAGTAAGAGAGAGAGAGCGGGAGCTAGAGGGAGTAAGAGAGAGAGAGCAGGAGCTAGAGGGAGTAAGACAGAGAGAGACGGAGCTAGACAGAGAGAGGGAGCTAGAGGGAGTAAGAGAGAGGGAGCTAGAGGGAGCAAGACAGAGAGAGAGGGAGCTAGAGGGAGTAAGACAGAGAGAGGGAGCTAGAGAGAGCAAGACAGAGAGAGAGGGAGCTAGAGGGAGTGAGCTAGAGAGAGTAAGACAGAGAGAGAGGGAGATAAAGGGAGTAAGACAGAGAGAGAGAGGGGGCTAGAGGGAGTAAGACAGAGAGAGAGAGCTAGAGTGAGAAAGACAGAGAGAGAGAGAGAGCTAGAGTGAGAAAGACAGAAAGAGCGGGAGCTAGAGTGAGAAAGACAGAGAGAGAGGGAGCTAGAGGGAGTAAGACAGCGAGAGGGAGACAGAGGTAGCTAGAGGAAGTAAGACAGAGAGAGAGGGAGCTAGACAGAGGGAGCTAGAGGGAGTAAGATAGAGAGAGAGGGAGCTAGAGGGAGCAAGACAGAGAGAGACAGAGGGAGCTAGAGGGAGTAAGACAGAGAGAGAGAGGGAGCTAGACAGAGAGAGGGAGCTAGAGGGAGTAAGACAGAGAGAGAGGGAGCTAGAGGGAGCTAGACAGAGAGAGGGAGACAGAGGTAGCTAGAGGAAGTAAGACAGAGAGAGACGGAGCTAGACAGAGAGAGGGAGCTAGAGGGAGTAAGAGAGAGGGAGCTAGAGGGAGCAAGACAGAGAGAGAGGGAGCTAGAGGGAGTAAGACAGAGAGAGGGAGCTAGAGAGAGCAAGACAGAGAGAGAGGGAGCTAGAGGGAGTGAGCTAGAGAGAGTAAGACAGAGAGAGACGGATATAAAGGGAGTAAGACAGAGAGAGAGAGGGGGCTAGAGGGAGTAAGACAGAGAGAGAGAGAGAGAGCTAGAGTGAGAAAGACAGAGAGAGAGAGAGAGCTAGAGTGAGAAAGACAGAAAGAGCGGGAGCTAGAGTGAGAAAGACAGAGAGAGAGGGAGCTAGAGGGAGTAAGACAGCGAGAGGGAGACAGAGGTAGCTAGAGGAAGTAAGACAGAGAGAGAGGGAGCTAGACAGAGAGAGGGAGCTAGAGGGAGTAAGAGAGAGGGAGCTAGAGGGAGCAAGACAGAGAGAGAGGGAGCTAGAGGGAGTAAGACAGAGAGAGGGAGCTAGAGAGAGCAAGACAGAGAGAGAGGGAGCTAGAGGGAGTGAGCTAGAGAGAGTAAGACAGAGAGAGAGGGAGATAAAGGGAGTAAGACAGAGAGAGAGAGGGGGCTAGAGGGAGTAAGACAGAGAGAGAGAGAGAGAGCTAGAGTGAGAAAGACAGAGAGAGAGAGAGAGCTAGAGTGAGAAAGACAGAAAGAGCGGGAGCTAGAGTGAGAAAGACAGAGAGAGAGGGAGCTAGAGGGAGTAAGACAGCGAGAGGGAGACAGAGGTAGCTAGAGGAAGTAAGACAGAGAGAGAGGGAGCTAGACAGAGGGAGCTAGAGGGAGTAAGATAGAGAGAGAGGGAGCTAGAGGGAGCAAGACAGAGAGAGACAGAGGGAGCTAGAGGGAGTAAGACAGAGAGAGAGAGGGAGCTAGACAGAGAGAGGGAGCTAGAGGGAGTAAGACAGAGAGAGAGGGAGCTAGAGGGAGCTAGACAGAGAGAGGGAGACAGAGGTAGCTAGAGGAAGTAAGACAGAGAGAGACGGAGCTAGACAGAGAGAGGGAGCTAGAGGGAGTAAGAGAGAGGGAGCTAGAGGGAGCAAGACAGAGAGAGAGGGAGCTAGAGGGAGTAAGACAGAGAGAGGGAGCTAGAGAGAGCAAGACAGAGAGAGAGGGAGCTAGAGGGAGTGAGCTAGAGAGAGTAAGACAGAGAGAGACGGATATAAAGGGAGTAAGACAGAGAGAGAGAGGGGGCTAGAGGGAGTAAGACAGAGAGAGAGAGAGAGAGCTAGAGTGAGAAAGACAGAGAGAGAGAGAGAGCTAGAGTGAGAAAGACAGAAAGAGCGGGAGCTAGAGTGAGAAAGACAGAGAGAGAGGGAGCTAGAGGGAGTAAGACAGCGAGAGGGAGACAGAGGTAGCTAGAGGAAGTAAGACAGAGAGAGAGGGAGCTAGACAGAGGGAGCTAGAGGGAGTAAGATAGAGAGAGAGGGAGCTAGAGGGAGCAAGACAGAGGGAGACAGAGGGAGCTAGAGGGAGTAAGACAGAGAGAGAGAGGGAGCTAGACAGAGAGAGGGAGCTAGAGGGAGCTAGACAGAGAGAGGGAGCTAGAGGGAGTAAGACAGAGAGAGAGGGAGACAGAGGGAGCTAGAGGGAGCAAGACAGAGAGAGAGGGAGCTAGACAGAGAGAGGGAGCTAGAGGGAGTAAGATAGAGAGAGAGGGAGCTAGAGGAGGAAGACAGAGAGAGAGGGAGCTAGAGGGAGTAAGAGAGAGAGGGAGCTAGAGGGAGGAAGACAGAGAGAGAGGGAGCTAGAGGGAGTACGACAGAGAGAGAGGGAGCTAGAGGGAGTAGGACAGAGAGAGAGGGAGCTAGAGGGAGTAAGACAGAGAGAGAGGGAGACAGAGGGAGCTAGAGGGAGCAAGCGAGAGGGAGCTAGACAGAGAGGGAGCTAGAGGGGTAAGACAGAGAGAGAGGGAGCTAGAAAGAGTAAGACAGAGAGGGAGACAGAGGAAGCTAGGGAGTAAGACAGCGAGAGAGGGAGCTAGACAGAGAGAGGGAGATAGAGGGAGTAAGATAGAGAGAGAGGGAGCTGTAGCGAGCAAAACAGAGCGAGAGGGAGCTAGAGGGAGTAAGAGAGAGAGAGGGAGCTAGAGGGAGCAAGACAGAGAGAGGGAGCTAGAGGGACTAAGACAGAGAGAGAGGGAGCTAGAGGGAGTAAGACACAGATAGAGGGAGCTAGAGGGAGTAAGAGAGAGGGAGACAGAGGGAGCTAGAGGGAGTAAGACAGAGAGAGAGAGGGAGCTAGACAGAGAGAGGGAGCTAGAGGGAGTAAGACAGAGAGAGAGGGAGCTAGAGGGACCTAGACAGAGAGCGGGAGCTAGAGGGAGTAAGACAGAGAGAGAGGGAGACAGAGGGAGCTAGAGGGAGCAGGACAGAGAGAGAGGGAGTAAGACAGAGAGAGAGGGAGCTAGAAAGAGTAAGACAGAGAGAGAGGGAGACAGAGGGAGGTAGGGAGTAAGACAGCGAGAGAGGGAGCTAGACAGAGAGAGGGAGATAGAGGGAGTAAGATAGAGAGAGAGGGAGCTGTGGCGAGCAAGACAGAGAGAGAGGGAGCTAGAGGGAGTAAGAGAGAGAGAGGGAGCTAGAGGGAGCAAGACAGAGAGAGGGAGCTAGAGGGACTAAGACGGAGAGAGAGGGAGCTAGAGGGAGTAAGACAGAGAGAGAGGGAGCTAGACGGAGCAAGACAGAAAAAGAGGGAGCAAGACAGAGAGGGAGCTAGAGGGAGTAAGACAGAGGGAGCTTGAGGGAGCTAGAGGGAGTAAGACAGAGAGAGAGGGAGCTACAGGGAGTAAGACAGAGAGAGAGGGAGCTAGAGGGAGTAAGACAGAGACAGAGGGAGCTAGACAGAAAGAGGGAGCTAGAGGGATTAAGATAGAGAGGGAGCTAGAGGGAGCAATACAGAGGGAGAGGGAGCTAGAGGGAGTAAGAGAGAGGGAGCTAGAGGGAGCTAGACAGAGAGAGGGAGCTAGAGGGAGTAAGACAGAGAGAGAGGGAGCTAGAGGGAGTAAGACAGAGAGAGAGGGAGCTAGAGGGAATTAGACAGAGAGAGGGAGACAGAGGGAGCTAGCGGGAGCAAGACAAAGAGAGGGAGCTAGACAGAGAGAGGGAGCTAGAGGGAGTAAGACAGAGAGAGAGTGAGCTAGAGGGCGCTCGACAGAGAGAGGGAGCTAGAGGGAGTAAGAGAGAGCGGGAGCTAGAGGGAGCAAGACAGAGTGAGAGGGAGCTAGAGGAAGTAAGACAGAGAGAGAGAGAGCTAGAGGGAGCAAGACAGAGAGAGAGGGGGCTAGAGGGAGTAAGAGAGAGAGGGAGCTAGAGGGAGTAGGAGAGAGGGGGCTAGAGTGAGTAAGACAGAGAGAGGAAGCTAGTGGGAGTAAGACAGAGAGAGGGAGCTAGAGGGAGCAAGACAGAGAGAGATAGGGAGCTAGAGGGAGTAAAACAGAGAGAGGGAGCTAGAGGGAGCAAGACAGAGAGAGAGGGAGTAAGAGAGAGAAAGGGAGCTGGAGGGAGTAAGAGAGAGAGAGCGGGAGCTAGAGGGAGTAAGAGAGAGAGAGCAGGAGCTAGAGGGAGTAAGACAGAGAGAGACGGAGCTAGACAGAGAGAGGGAGCTAGAGGGAGTAAGAGAGAGGGAGCTAGAGGGAGCAAGACAGAGAGAGAGGGAGCTAGAGGGAGTAAGACAGAGAGAGGGAGCTAGAGAGAGCAAGACAGAGAGAGAGGGAGCTAGAGGGAGTGAGCTAGAGAGAGTAAGACAGAGAGAGAGGGAGATAAAGGGAGTAAGACAGAGAGAGAGAGGGGGCTAGAGGGAGTAAGACAGAGAGAGAGAGAGAGCTAGAGTGAGAAAGACAGAGAGAGAGAGAGAGCTAGAGTGAGAAAGACAGAAAGAGCGGGAGCTAGAGTGAGAAAGACAGAGAGAGAGGGAGCTAGAGGGAGTAAGACAGCAAGAGGGAGACAGAGGTAGCTAGAGGAAGTAAGACAGAGAGAGAGGGAGCTAGACAGAGGGAGCTAGAGGGAGTAAGATAGAGAGAGAGGGAGCTAGAGGGAGCAAGACAGAGGGAGACAGAGGGAGCTAGAGGGAGTAAGACAGAGAGAGAGAGGGAGCTAGACAGAGAGAGGGAGCTAGAGGGAGTAAGACAGAGAGAGAGGGAGCTAGAGGGAGCTAGACAGAGAGAGGGAGCTAGAGGGAGTAAGACAGAGAGAGAGGGAGACAGAGGGAGCTAGAGGGAGCAAGACAGAGAGAGAGGGAGCTAGACAGAGAGAGGGAGCTAGAGGGAGTAGGATAGAGAGAGAGGGAGCTAGAGGAGGAAGACAGAGAGAGAGGGAGCTAGAGGGAGTAAGAGAGAGAGGGAGCTAGAGGGAGGAAGACAGAGAGAGAGGGAGCTAGAGGGAGTACGACAGAGAGAGAGGGAGCTAGAGGGAGTAGGACAGAGAGAGAGGGAGCTAGAGGGAGTAAGACAGAGAGAGAGGGAGACAGAGGGAGCTAGAGGGAGCAAGAGAGAGGGAGCTAGACAGAGAGGGAGCTAGAGGGGTAAGACAGAGAGAGAGGGAGCTAGAAAGAGTAAGACAGAGAGGGAGACAGAGGAAGCTAGGGAGTAAGACAGCGAGAGAGGGAGCTAGACAGAGAGAGGGAGATAGAGGGAGTAAGATAGAGAGAGAGGGAGCTTAGCGAGCAAGACAGAGCGAGAGGGAGCTAGAGGGAGTAAGAGAGAGAGAGGGAGCTAGAGGGAGCAAGACAGAGAGAGGGAGCTAGAGGGACTAAGACGGAGAGAGAGGGAGCTAGAGGGAGTAAGACAGAGCGAGAGGGAGCTAGACGGAGCAAGACAGAAAAAGAGGGAGCAAGACAGAGAGGGAGCTAGAGGGAGTAAGACAGAGAGAGAGGGAGCTAGAGGGAGTAAGACAGAGAGAGAGGGAGCTAGAGGGAGTAAGAGAGAGGGAGACAGAGGGAGCTAGAGGGAGTAAGACAGAGAGAGAGAGGGAGCTAGACAGAGAGAGGGAGCTAGAGGGAGTAAGACAGAGAGAGAGGGAGCTAGAGGGACCTAGACAGAGAGCGGGAGCTAGAGGGAGTAAGACAGAGAGAGAGGGAGACAGAGGGAGCTAGAGGGAGCAGGACAGAGAGAGAGGGAGCTAGAGGGAGTAAGACAGAGAGAGAGGGAGCTAGAAAGAGTAAGACAGAGAGAGAGGGAGACAGAGGGAGGTAGGGAGTAAGACAGCGAGAGAGGGAGCTAGACAGAGAGAGGGAGATAGAGGGAGTAAGATAGAGAGAGAGGGAGCTGTGGCGAGCAAGACAGAGAGAGAGGGAGCTAGAGGGAGTAAGAGAGAGAGAGGGAGCTAGAGGGAGCAAGACAGAGAGAGGGAGCTAGAGGGACTAAGACGGAGAGAGAGGGAGCTAGAGGGAGTAAGACAGAGAGAGAGGGAGCTAGACGGAGCAAGACAGAAAAAGAGGGAGCAAGACAGAGAGGGAGCTAGAGGGAGTAAGACAGAGGGAGCTTGAGGGAGCTAGAGGGAGTAAGACAGAGAGAGAGGGAGCTACAGGGAGTAAGACAGAGAGAGAGGGAGCTAGAGGGAGTAAGACAGAGAGAGAGGGAGCTAGAGGGAGTAAGACAGAGAGGGAGACAGAGGGAGCTAGAGGGGGTAAGACAGGGAGAGAGGGAGCTAGACAGAAAGAGGGAGCTAGAGGGATTAAGATAGAGAGGGAGCTGGAGGGAGCAATACAGAGGGAGAGGGAGCTAGAGGGAGTAAGAGAGAGAGGGAGCTAGAGGGAGCTAGACAGAGAGAGGGAGCTCGAGGGAGTAAGACAGAGAGAGAGGGAGCTAGAGGGAGTAAGACAGAGAGAGAGGGAGCTAGAGGGAGTTAGACAGAGAGAGGGAGACAGAGGGAGCTAGAGGGAGCAAGACAAAGAGAGGGAGCTAGACAGAGAGAGGGAGCTAGAGGGAGTAAGACAGAGAGAGAGTGAGCTAGAGGGCGCTCGACAGAGAGAGGGAGCTAGAGGGAGTAAGAGAGAGCGGGAGCTAGAGGGAGAAAGACAGAGTGAGAGGGAGCTAGAGGAAGTAAGACAGAGAGAGAGAGAGCTAGAGGGAGCAAGACAGAGAGAGAGGGGGCTAGAGGGAGTAAGAGAGAGAGGGAGCTAGAGGGAGTAAGAGAGAGGGGGCTAGAGTGAGTAAGACAGAGAGAGGAAGCTAGTGGGAGTAAGACAGAGAGAGGGAGCAAGACAGAGAGAGATAGGGAGCTAGAGGGAGTAACACAGAGAGAGGGAGCTAGAGGGAGCAAGACAGAGAGAGAGGGAGTAAGAGAGAGAGAGGGAGCTGGAGGGAGTAAGAGAGAGAGAGCGGGAGCTAGAGGGAGTAAGAGAGAGAGAGCAGGAGCTAGAGGGAGTAAGACAGAGAGAGGGAGCTAGAGGGAGTAAGACAGAGAGAGAGGGAGCTAGAGGGAGCAAGACAGAGGGAGAGGGAGCTAGACAGAGAGAGGGAGCTAGAGGGAGTAAGATAGAGAGAGAGGGAGCTAGAGGAGGAAGACAGAGAGAGAGGGAGCTAGAGGGAGTAAGAGAGAGAGAGGGAGCTAGAGGGAGGAAGACAGAGAGAGAGGGAGCTAGAGGGAGTACGACAGAGAGAGCGGGAGCTAGAGGGAGTAGGGCAGAGAGAGAGGGAGACAGAGGGAGCTAGAGGAAGCAAGAGAGAGGGAGCTAGACAGAGAGGGAGCTAGAGGGAGTAAGACAGAATGAGAGGGAGCTAGAGAGGGTAAGACAGAGAGAGGGAGACAGAGGGAGCTAGAGGGAGGAAGACAGCGAGAGAGGGAGCTAGACAGAGAGAGGGAGATAGAGGGAGTAAGATAGAGAGAGAGGGAGCTAGAGCGAGCAAGACAGAGAGAGAGGGAGCTAGAGGGAGTAAGAGAGAGAGAGGGAGCTAGAGGGAGCAAGACAGAGAGAGGGAGCTAGAGGGACTAAGATGGAGAGAGAGGGAGATAGAGGGAGTAAGACAGAGAGAGAGGGAGCTAGACGGAGCAAGACAGAAAAAGAGGGAGAAAGACAGAGAGGGAGCTAGAGGGAGTAAGAGAGAGGGAGCTAAAGGGAGTAAGACAGAGAGAGAGGGAGTAAGACAGAGAGAGGGAGCTAGAGGGAGTAAGACAGAGAGAGAGGGAGCTAGAGGGAGTAAGACAGAGAGGGAGACAGAGGGAGCTAGAGGGAGTAAGACAGGGAGAGAGGGAGCTAGACAGAGAGAGGGAGCTAGAGGGATTAAGATAGAGAGAGAGAGGGAGCTAGAGGGAGCCAGACAGAGGGAGAGGGAGCTAGAGGGAGTAAGAGAGAGAGGGAACTAGAGGGAGCTAGACAGAGAGAGGGAGCTAGGGGGAGTAAGACAGAGAGAGGGGGAGCTAGAGGGAGTAAGACAGAGAGAGGGAGACAGAGGGAGCTAGAGGGAGCAAGACAGAGAGAGGGAGCTAGACAGAGAGAGGGAGCTAGAGGGAGTAATACAGAGAGAGAGTGGGCTAGAGGGTGCTAGACAGAGAGAGGGAGCTAGAGGGAGTAAGCGAGAGAGGGAGCTAGAGGGAGCCAGACAGAGTGAGAGGGAGCTAGAGGGAGTAAGACAGAGAGAGAGCTAGAGGGAGCAAGACAGAGAGAGAGGGGGCTAGAGGGAGTAAGAGAGAGAGGGAGCTAGAGGGAGTAAGAGAGAGGGGGCTAGAGGGAGTAAGACAGAGAGAGAGGAAACTAGAGGGAGTAAGACAGAGAGAGGGAGCTAGAGGGAGCAAGACAGAGAGAGAGAGAGGGAGCTAGAGGGAGTAAAACAGAGAGAGGGAGCAAAACAGAGAGAGGGAGCAAGACAGAGAGAGGGAGTAAGAGAGAGAGAGGGAGCTGGAGGGATAAGAGAGAGAGAGCGGGAGCTAGAGGGAGTAAGAGAGAGAGAGCGGGAGCTAGAGGGAGTAAGACAGAGAGAGGGAGCTAGAGGGAGTAAGACAGAGAGAGAGGGAGCTAGAGGGAGTAAGACAGAGAGAGAGGGAGCTAGAAGGAGTAAGAGATGGAGCTAGAGGGAGCTAGACAGAGAGAGGGAGCTAGAGAGAGTAAGACAGTACCTAGCGCCGTACATTTCCGACAGAGGTGGTCCATGCGGTAAGTCGTGAGGGGGTGATACCATGAGTTGCCCACACCAGGTGACACCAACCCCAGTGACGCCACTGTGTGAACACATAAACACAATGAAAAACCACAAAAGTTCTCCACACCAGTTTAGAAAAATAGCCAATATTTATCTGAGTACAAGACCAAAACGACAAACATCCAACATACATAAGTCCAAATATGAATTTTGCAAGATTAAACCAAAATGCAGGGCCAAGATATGAATTTTACAAGAATAAAACAAAATGGAATGCTTAGAAGTCAAAAGCTCCAACTGGGGCTATCTAGTCCTGCTTTACCGGGGCACATCCAAAAGTTGAGTCCAACCGAAATGGAGCTCGGGCCGGATACAGAAGTCATGCAGACCAGCTGGCTGTACCTTGGGTGTGTCAAAGCTCGGGACGATGCGTTGAACAAAGGAGGGGATGCATCGCTGTAGAAGGTGATGCTTCATTTTTTAAGTCGGGCAACGTTGCTGATGCGTTGATGTCAAGGGCACTGTGCGTTGGGCCATGGTGTCGTTGTCAAATCGCTGGGCCTTAGGCGATACATTGGTGCGAAGCCGCACAGGGCCGGGGATGCGTCAGAGTCGGGGAAGGTGCGCTGCTGCCATCAGAGATGTGGTGCCCGAGATTTATGCAGCAGTGGTGATTCAAAGGCGCTGATGTTTTGGAGGCGATGCGTCAGCAAAGTGGGGGCTGCGTTGTAAGTCGAGATCATTGAATCATGCAGTTGGTGAGCGGTGACCACAGCGTCAGTACAGGCAGCAATAATATGTCAATATCTCAGAGAAATACCAAAGGGGATGATGGACGGAGCGTTTGAGCAAATCAAACACTCACCCCCAGTCAACTGACTCGGGTTTAATCCATCATCAATCTTCAGCTCACTCCACCACCCCAGTTCAGACATGGCCATATGCAAATCAGTCTGACCCTGTGCCTCATGGGAACAGTCCAGCCCGAACTGCCAAGCCATGTCTTCCCTGGACCGGAAACAAGCTACCTAGGGTCTACCTTAGGGGTAGCTTATATGTTCTAAAAGAGAAGGTTTGGGCCTGGCAAGTAGGTGAGCTTGCCAGGTCGAAATGGTAGCTTAAAACTACACACTCAGACTCTGAAGTGGCTGGCCTGAGACATGTTTGAAGGGCTACTCATGTGGGTGGCACAATCGGTGCTGCAGGCCCACTTATAGCATTTGATTTACAAGCCCTGTGCACATGTAGCACACTGTACAATTACATAGCACAGGTAGTAGTGGCATAGGCTGTCGCACACCAATCCTAAGGTTGCAATAAGGTGACAATAGTAATCAATATTGGCGTGCTTATAGTGTGCTCGTGGTGCCCCTCAAGGTGAGAAGTAACAACCCACTACCCAAGATTGTTGGCTTAAACTGAAATCCCAAATGATAACAGTAAAAATAGGCTGACTGTACAATTGTTATACCTCGGCACTCAAAATGTATAACACAGAAGCAAGTGCAACTGTGAGGAAAGAAGTTGTTAGAACTGACCTTTTTACAGAATCATGAATTCGTGAATGAACAATGAACAAAGACACATTCAATATGAGACCACTTATGGAGAGAACATCAAAGAAGTTATGATTATATTCTGTTCTAATGTCATATTAGACATGATTATCAGTCAAGCAATGTAAAATCAATAACACATGTTTTGAAACATATATTAGACACAATTCTCAGTCAAGCGATGTCAATTCAATATCACATGTTTAAAAGCATGTTGTCAGAAAAAGTTCTTCCATGTGTGATTTTCAAAAAAAGACACGACGGGCAGCCGACACACGTGTTTCGTTACTAAACAGTAACTTCCTCAAGGCTTATTGTTTGTGTCGAAATTACAGGGCAAGAATATAGAGTTTGAAAATTTATTTTGTGTTCCCTCACAAACATAGGTGAGAAATCGAAGTTTGCAGAACCTCAAAATGAGGGTAGAGTAGCCTCTCTATCATGGAGATCTGCTGAGTATCTTGGTGGCGTATAATCCTTTAATGAAATCGTGGTTGAGTTCAATGCAATCACAACCCGATGTTGTAAAGAGGTCCAAACACACCTGAAAACGAGGCAGAGAGATTCAGAAAAAGAGGCCACAAGAGGTATATCTCAACCAAATATAGTAAAAAGGTGCAAAAACACCTGAAAACGTAGCCGAAAGATTCGAAAAATAAGTCCACAGGAGAAAAAGGCGCAGGATTAGCACTAAGCGTCTTGATGAAAATAAAGTGTAAGTGAATGGACTAGTGTGACCAGAACGCTAAAGTGTCCCAATAATGTAGACGCTGTCAACGGACCGACTATGTCCAAGTATTATGGTCAGGTGAACCTTGGTAAGTTCCCACTCGTAGTTCCTAGCACCGTTCGCATGCGAGAGCTGTGATATGCTCTATGCAGCTGCCGCTTTCTTCACTGGTCTCCACCGACTGAAAGGAGCATCATTAGGAGCATTGTAGCACACTGTACTGGGGACTATTCAGTAAATCAAATATGGCATCATGGAGAAACCAAATGCCATTACATTTTAAACACAGAGCACATACGCTTTAGCCCTTGTCAGCAGTGAAAAAGTGCACAGAGTACTAAAGCTAGAAAAAACAAAGTCAAAAACAGAGGAGGAAGAAGGTAAAAAGTTTGGGGCAACCCCTCAAAAAGTGCCATTTCCAACAACAGCAAAGTATGGTATGGCATGTTCTGTCATTTTATGGTATAGTATGTAATGGCTGTTATTACGTGGTATGTTACAGTATGGCCTGTTAATATATCATATGGACAGCCATTGCAATTTATGGCATAGCGAGGACTGTCCGAGTATAGTTTGATAAAGTATGTGCCATGCATTTAGGCATGCGCCGATATCACCAGTTGATACAATTTAAAAACTTAACTCATCTTGGATTTTCCTAATTGGGAAGGAAAGCAGCATTATACGGAAGGCGACCAAAGCGAGAATGAGTCATAAATAAACACACCCTCAGTGAATGCTGCAACATGTAACGTTGTTAAAATATAGCAAATTGTTTGGTGTGTTGCTATGCAGCTCAGAAAAGACTGACCATTGAAAAACGTCTTAATAGAAACTGGAGTTTTGAAAAATCTGGAAAGAAAACAATGAGCAATGGGATCAGCGGGCCCAAGAAGAAAAAGCAAAAACGCAGTCCCATAAAAGAAGTTAAAAAACCAAATAGAGTGGCGTAGGAGAACTGAAAAAGCATATACAAACAAACAATCCACCCTCACAAAAAAAGTACCACAACCCAAAAGCACGCAGCGTGGAAGAAAACTAATCAAGAAATCAATCAGTAATTGGTCCATGCACAAACATGTGCTCACCAATGAAAAGGAACAAAATAAGAGTGATGATGAATCTAATCAATGGTACGTAGTGGGTGGGCTAAAAGCTTTTTTCTATATTCTTTTTAATGGTAAAATATATATTCACAAGGGACAGTGCATGTGCGCTGTCCCAAGCGAAACCTAAAATGAAGGGTGGTGTGCGTGACACTTAAGGCCTTATTACGTGTCTGGTGGTCCACAGAACTCCAGACACACAAAAGCATGGCAGTGACCTGTTATGAACAGGGCAGTCGCTTCACACTGGTACCACTGCAACTTCCAGGGATCAGAGATCCCTGGCGGTGGCGTGGTGGTCTTGAGGCCGCGATTTGCCCCCCAAGCATATTTCGAGTTCCCACACCGCCACACGTTTCATGGTAGATTGACTGCCATGAAAAGTGTAGCTGTGAAGAAACAAAGGGGGCCATACAGGGCCTCCTGCTGCCTCATGCCATGTGGATGTACACAGCCCCCCCCCCCCTGTGTGCATTCCCACCAGTTCCTGCAAGGCATGGACAGCTGCAGTCATATCATGCAGGTACTGATTATGATGTTACCATTGCCGTGTGAACACCAAAAAACTGCCCCCCCCCCCCCGACAGGAAAATACTCCTACTCTGGCCGGTGGTTCAAACATGGGTTTGGCAGTGCGGGAGCAGAGTGGGCCCGCTCCCGCACCACCAAACTCATAATGAGGCCCTTAATCTCAGTAATTTGTTCTCTTACAGACAGGGACTATCCATATTCATAGCAGTCTTGTACTCACTCCACAAGGGACACAAGCAATCCTTGACTAATGTTGGACTTCAGTGAGGCACAGCTTGAGCCCCATGACTTAAAGTTTGCGATCCACATTTGGGCATTCCTGTCTGGCTTAGGGAGACACTTAGACAGCACAAAACTGATGGATGGAATGCTTATATTAATGTCAGTCACTGGTGGTCACTCTAGGGTATTTAGACAGAATATCAAAAAAAGTATAGTGGGACAAAATATTGTGTCAAGAATATTGAGGTCAAAAATATTGTGAAGGCAAGTTTCTATAGATAGGCAAAGTTTTACTATATGTAACTCCACATATATGTACCTTGACAATACATATATTTTCAAGGTATGTAGATGTGGAATTAAGAATATTAAATCTATACTTACCTATTTGAATTTACCTTCTCAAAATGTGGTTCCTCGATACTTTTGACACAATATTCTGTTCACACAATATTTTTGGTTCTGATATTCTGTCAGTAATCCCATTCAGCGCCCCAGTCCGGACCATCGTTTTTTTGTTTTCTTTTAGCAATAGGACTCAAGCTGCAATTCACTGGAGGACCAACAAGGCTCAAACTGTCAGGGGTATCTTGTGTTCCCACGCATATTCAACATGTAATGCCAGATTGGGTTGGACTCATCCTATTGTGGAAGTGTATAGGACTGCTTGCAAAAGGTTAGCCCCTTTATGGCTTAGTAACAAAATTCACAAAGGAACGGCATGTGGGACAGAGCAATTACCAGTGATAGAAATTAATTCAAGCATTCCAGCCACTTTTTTTTTATTTAATCACTAAAAGGAGAACTAGCAATGAAAATGCAAATACAATCTTTCAGAATTAATATTTTGATTTCTATTTAGCATGTGAATGCACAAATGGCTGGAGGAAAGAGAAATAACACCTTAAAACATATTCGGGTGGATATATATTCTTCTGCAAAATATATTCATTTGCAACTTCTTGTCGCAATGTCTGATTTACAAAAGCAATATACCATTACATCTGCTAGAATCTTCTGGTTGCAGAGATATATAGGGTTTGTAGGGTTTTCAAGAGCCCGAGGAATGCAGAGCCAACAACTCACCTGCACCCAACAATGGTTTTTCATTGTATACCAAATATAGAGCAATTCATATGGTAAAATAAATAGACTGAAATATGGGTATCAAGGATGTCTATGTATTTCTGAAAAGGAAAACATATATGGAGTTTTGGGTCAGTGGTTATTTGTGCATCTCTGAATTTGTGGGTACACATACTAGCCTGTGATCCAGAGGGCATCTTTCAAAATATCTTCTTTCTTCCACACTGGTTTACATTTGGAAGGCACAAATGCAGAGAAATACAATTGGTAATAAAAAAAAATCCACTATTCTGTATTCCCACATGTCTCCGATGAAAATGGTACCTCACATGTGTGGGTAAGCTTAGTGCCCGCGGCAGAAAAGGGCCCAAACACAACATGGACACATCCATTTTATTTCCAGTGAAAACTGACCTTTTTTTCAATGAGGGAGCTGTGGATTTTGGGCCCTAGCTCAACAGGAATCTAAGGAAACCTTGCAAACCTGCACCTATTTGAAAACTAGACACCTGACAGAATCTAGGGTGGGTGACATGCATCACCCTCATGGGTTTTCTTACTCAGAAGTCCTTGCAAACCTTTGACTACAAAAATAACACATTTTCTGCAGATTTCTGTGAGCAAGAATCTCAGGGGAGTTACAAACATCCTACCACCCAGCTTTGCCTCAAGTATCCAGATACAAATGGTACCACACTTGTGTGGGTATGGCTAGTGCCTGTTACAAGAAAGGTAACCCAAAATGCAGCATAGACATATCAAATTTTCCCTCTGAAACTGACCTTTTTTTTAAATGTGGGTAGCTGTGGATTTTGAACCTTAGCTCAACCAGCATCTTGGTAAACCTAGCATACTTGCACATTATTGAAAACTAGACATCTGGGGTAATCCAGGGTGGAGTGACTTGTGTGGCTTTCACTATTTTTTCTTACCCAGATTTTCTTGCAAACCTCAAACAGTGACTAAAAACACACATTCCTCAAATTTCTGTGATGGAAAGTTCTGGTATCTGAGGGGAGCCACACATTTTGTAACACCTAGCAGTCCGCCAAGTCTCCTGATAAAAATGGTACCTCATGTGTATGAGAAGGCCTAGTACTCGCAACAGGGAAGGCCCCAAAATGCAACTTAGACACTTCATATTTTGCCACTGAACTCTGACCCTGTGTTTTTTGCAACGTGGGTAGCTGTAGATTTGGTCCCTAACTCATCTTGCACCTAGGGAAACCTAGCAGACCTGCATATTTTTGGGAAACTAGACACCAATAGGAATCCAGGGTGAGGTGACATGGATTTTAAAAAATCCTCATATTTCTGTGATGAAACGTTCTGGAATCTGAGGGGAGCCACAAATGTCCCATCAACTAGCATTTCCCTAAATCTCCCAATAAACATGTTACCTCACTTGTGTGAGTAGGTCTAGAGCTTGAAAAGGGAAATGCCCCAAACTGCAATGTGGAGTCATTAACATTTCCATCACAAAACATTATCTGATTTGGCAATGGGGATATCAGTGTTTTTTGGCCAGGGATCAAAAGCCACATAAGGAAACCTACTAAACCTTGAACTGTCTGAAAGCTAGACACCCAAGGAAGTCAAGAGTAGTGGGCCTCAGGATTCAGCAGTAATCCACAATTTCCTACTACCCTGCATTCCACGACTTGTCCTAATAAAAACGCTGATCCACTTGTGTGGCTGGGCCTAGTGCCTATGCTAAGAACAGATCAAAGCAAGGTCAATGAGAGTCCTTATGCGGGGACTCACATTGACCTTCGTTTGATCCATTCCTGTCTTGGGCACTAGTACCAGCCATACAAAGGGACAGCCTTTTATGGGGGCCAGGTGGGGGGGGACACTGGGAGGTAGGAATTTTGTGGATTCTTGCTGATTCCAGAGGTCTACTTCACAGAAATGGAAAGGAAGCTGCCATTTTCAGCAAAGTTTGTTGTTTGCAGGGCATTGTGGGTAACAAAACCTTGTGGGATCTGTGCCAAGCACACCACCCTGGACTCCCTTGGTTTTCTGAAATGCCTGGGTTTAGTAGGTTTCCCTATGTAGCCGCCAAGCCAGGCCCAAACACCAAAGCTACCTCTGTTGTTGATGTTGCCATATTGTGCATTGAACCCCTTTCTTCTGCAGGTGCTAGTCCCACCCACACAGGTGAGGTACATTTATTGTGAGATATGTGGGAATGCTGGGTGGTAGGAAATTTGCGGCTGCCCAAAGATTCAAGTACTTTGACTCACAGAAATATGAAGAAAATATGTTTTTAGCTAATGTTTGAGGTTTCCAAGGGCTTCCGTGAAGAAAACTTTGTGGGATCCACATGAGACACACCACCCTGGAGCCCCCTGGTGTGTCATTTATGGAAATATCTAGCGTTGGTAGGTTTTTCCTAGAGTCAATGTACACCCTGACAGTGAAAGACAGAAAAGACAAATATTACTGTACAACCATATTCTACACAAGCACACACACACACTGGATGAATTTGGCATGAGGGCTAGTGAAAAGTTAAAAAAAGTAAATTTTATTAACACAAGATTTCACACAAATAAAAACGTAGAAATCACTGATACTAAGATAATTGAAAAAAATAATACTGAACAAAGTGAGTCAAAGCTCATTAGCTGTAAAGCCACAACAATGCACCAACCTATTTACAGGTCATTCACACATCTTTCATGAGTCACACAAAAGAAAATTCACACCTCTAGCCATGGGACACACACATTACAACACTCACATGAACAAACTGCACCATTCAAGGGCCCTTAACGTTCATATGCCCACAGGACTGACACAGCAATCACACCACCAGGCGGCTGGCAGAGTGTGTGGACTGGCATTTGGCATTCGGAGTGTGTGGGCTGGCAGTTGGCTGGTGGTGTGTGGACTGGCGTTTGGCTAACTGTGTGTGTGTACTGACCAGCAGCACATCACTACACACACACACACCACTAGCCAAACACCAGTTCACACACACTGACAGCCAGACTCTGATCACACAAACCGACAACCACACACACCACCAGACAGATGCTAGTTCAGACATAGTAATCACATCACCTGGTGGCTGGCGGAGTCCATGGACTAGCATTTGGCTCGCGATGTGTGTGGACAGGTGTTTAGTTGCTAGTGTATGGGTTGTGACCACCAGCAAGTCACTACACACACATACCACCAGCCAAATGCCAGTTCACACACACCACCAACCAGATGTCACTTCAGACGCAGCAATCATACCACCTGGCAGCTGGTTGAGTGTGTGGACTTGCGTTTGGAAGGCGGTGTGTGTGCACTGCATTTGGCTGCCAATGTGTGTGGAGTGACCAGCAGCAAGTCGCTATACACACACACCACCAAATGCCAGTTCACACATACTGCCAGCTAAACACCAGTCCACACACACCATCAGTCAAAATTCACTCAGACGTCACCATGAAGCTCCACATTCTTTCATTTCTATAACACTTCCACAAAGAACAGATTACACACACAAAGAACAGACAGGAAAAATAAAACACCAAACTAAAACAGCAATTTTTTTCCAATTAGAAAGAACCAACCTATTGGTAGAAGATCAACCATGATCACAGTCAATTTTCTTTTACTCTCATGGTTGCTCCCAATACTTGAGTTGTGTATGGTATTATTTTAAACATGTTGGCACACAGATCAGGATTAGAAGGTTACTCTGGGCAGTGCATACAACTCTCCTTTTGTACTCATGTTTGAACACACGCTGTACATTTCCAACAAGGAATGGTGCTTTTGGGTGTTGGAGGAATATGTTCAGGAAAGTGGCGATCTTTCAGTCTAGCTACATCCTCCACCACTTCCATCCTGGGAACACGTGCCTGCTCGACTACAACAGGGTTGCAAATTACAGACCTCTGAAACTAGTAAAAAAACTCATCTTGGAACCTGGAGAATAATGTTTGAAAAAAACGTAAGCATTGAAGGATACCAAATGAAACATATGAACAGCCAAATTCTTGTACCAGATATATGATTTTCGAGTAGCACTGTAAGGCTTCAACTTTTGATCCCCTCGATCTTCACCTCTCGTGTGCTTGTTCTAGTCTAAAATACACTCAAGTTTGCGCACTTCTGCTACCTGACCTCAAATAGTCACAGGTAAAGTGTTTTCATTGTGAATAGTTGTGAATACGTGGACATCTCTTCTGTCTAAAATTCCAAAACAAGAAGGTCATTACTACACAAGGCACTACTATGTGCCCTTTCAAGTATATTACACACACGCTCTTTAGGGTAACCTGTTTGGTTAGACCGGATTGTGCCATATGCCACAGTATCCACTTTGAACAATTCCTCAAATAATTGTCCACGTATAAGTAGTGACCTTCATTGAACAGTCATCTGGCAAGTTCCCACATATTTGTTTCACTTTTCACTGACTCCAAAAGTGCAAGAGTAACTGGGGGAACAGGGGTTATTTGAATGAATCCCGACCAGTGTACACCCTGAAATTATATGCATATCCTGTGGAATTTTCACAAAGCATATGCAGCTTAATACCATTAAATCCTCTCTTGCTGGGAATGCATTGTCCCTTGTACAGGACCAGAGACCCATACACAGATATATATTTTTCTGGAATATAGATCTCTGACAAATGATCTATTAAATGTTCAAGAATGGTATGAATCTTGAAGAGATGGGCACAATTAGGGTGATCTTGTGTCAATGCCATATCTCTATCCTCAAAATGCTTCCTACGCTGCAAAAGCAAATACAGATCTTGATTCATGCTTGCTGGAAATGTAGCAGTTTCCATCAAGGGGACTAGTAGACCAATATAAATACAGTGATGGCTTCCTTATCAATCCCATCAGCAAAGTTAAACCCCAGCACTAGTAATCTCATAGAGATTTGTGGGAGTCCACCGGGTAGCTCTGAAGGGGTTCTTAAGTGTGGCACTGCTGTCCCTCAAAACGGGTCTGCGAACAAATTAATATGTTCAACAATATAGTAAAAAAACACATCATCAATAAACAGTTGGAAGAAATTGATAGGGGAAAAGTCCTCTATATTGACTCTACTCCCTGCAACACTACTAAAGGCAGGCAAAGCAGGCTCTAAAATGTTAAGGGCAACCCATGGTTCAGCACTTCAAATAGGGGGCATTCCAGCCTCTGGCTAAAATCCAGTTTGCTCCTGCTGCACTACCAGCATATATGTGTCCTCCCCTAAAACAGGCACATTAACAAATATCAACTCAGAAAAAACAAACAAACCACACAATGAACTTTATACTCCAAAAATATATCTCTCACTTGCCACAGGCAGGAAGACTAAGTATAAACTGCACCTACTCCGCACAGACACACCAAATATGGTAATTTCCAAGACGGACAATACCCAAGGACACCTCAAACTACAAGTAAAAATTGAGATGCACCAAGGATTCTCAGCATGTGTTACGCACAAGCAAAATAAGCTACAGTCTTAAATGTGCCTGAAAAAGAAAAAAAAGAGATTCTGCCTGTAGGCCTTGGAAGAAAATGTTCCTTTAACCATGGTTACCCACATTTGTTAATACATTTTATGGCTGGTTTTTAGACTTTGCATACTAGGGTCCTGCTGTCCAGTGTCTAGTGTATGTGATCTGACCCTAAAACATGTAGAAAATGACTAACACCTGATTAGAGTATTTAACTCTCCTAAAAAAGCCAAAGTTTATGGCGTGGATACTACAATCAGGGCATGGAAAATTAAATGTCACCTATGGATTACAGCGCTTATTGTGCAATCCACTAGTATGGAATTGAAAACATTGCTTCAGGCCTACCATTGTAGCCAGAATTCTGTAGTTTAAACTTGTAGTCCAACCTGTCAAAATAACCCTTTTGACAGAGGAAACACCTTCCTTTTAGATATTAATAAGTTACCCCTTCATAGGTCTTGTAGCCCAAATGTAGGATGCATGGTATGTAAAAATAGGGCATGAAGAAGAGCACAGATTAAAACATTCTGTATCTCAGGTTTGAGACCAGTTAGAAAAATATTTCAACCACTTTGGATACTTAGCCCAATTTAATGGTGAAATAGAATTTTTAAAACATTTTTAGGAAAAGTAACGTTTAGAAAATTGGCATAATATTTAGCCCAATTCAATGTGGAAGTTGGATTTTTAATAACATTTTAGCTCAAGTAACATTTAGAAAAGTGCTCATTTCCTGCCTGAATCTCCTGGAGGCTAATCTACATTAGCTCTTCAGCAGTGCAGCTGTCAATCAATTACTCGATCTTAATGAGATGTCAAAACTGCTCTCAAAGCAGAGACAATGGCCCGGTACTGGGGAAGGATTTTTTTCCCACGGCAGGGAAACCAGTAGGGTGGGCCCAAGAACCTAATTAACTTTAATGGTCCTACCCTGTCACAACTAAATGCTGAGTGAGACCTGGAAAGGTCTAGCATGTGTTCCTCTGATTAGGTTGGCGCCAGACTTAGTGGGAGAAAAGCTACCCCCAGAACTTGTTTTGAGTGACCACAGAGGAGGGGACTGCTCACTATCCTAACCATATGTCTGGTGTGGCACAAAGGCTCTGCACAAGGGGTGGGTGATTTCCCCATCTTGGATTAAGAAAATGAGGTGCACTGTGTGATTATTTGCAATAGGATAAACAGAAAACAGGACCTACTCCAAAAGTAGGTAGGGTTTCCCCTAGGACCTTTAACCCCATCAGTTAGAGAAGAATCTGAAACCTCCTCTATCCATCTCTAGTGCCAGGCATAAATGTGATACCCCAAGGCATCATCCTCAGAACACTTTCTTGACCTGTGGAAGATAGGTAAAAGGACTGCCCTTGCTGTTTGAGACCTATGAGGAGACATGAACGGCTAGACCTGCTTCCTGTATCCAGAACAAAGAAGTGGACTGCAAGGATAGGTTGGCTGACCTCCTTTGTGTCTACAGTGACATACCAAGCTGAAAGAGGGAGGCCTTTTTAGCTCTTGCATGCATAGCATCTTGTTTACATACAGGGGGCTTAGGGCCCACCCACTGTTTACCATTCATTGGCTTGATTGTTAGTCCTATTCGGTGGCTCCTCATTGGTAGCATGCACTGGCTTCACTTTTGCTACACTTTTTGTTTGTGTGTTTTCCCTATCCCTGAAGTATGTACCAAGTTCTACCTCCTTGTTTTGGGAGTGCCCTTCAGTTGCTTCCACTTCCTGTCTCGGCCTATTTTTTTCTACTTGCAGTACTTGGTAAGAGTATATGTGTTTTTAGATTTTCTTGCTTCTGGTTTCACTCCGTGGTATCTTTGGTGCAGCACAACAACACCAGCAGACCACAGGTTGTTGGTGTTGCTTTTAAAAATGATTTAAAAATACTTTTGAGTGATCACTATTAAGTAATCACTTGTTTAGTTTGTAACCAAGTGCTTGTGGTGTGTATTTCATGATTTATGAGACGTATTTGGCAACATTAAAATGTTTAATACATAAAACCGAGCGTATTTAAATTGGGTTATGTTTGCAGCATAACAGGTTGTATAGAACTTCTAGCATGAAAATAACATTATATTGCAAAGCGCTTTTTTGCTACTTTAGCTGCTCCTACTGCACTTCCTCCTGTAGCTTAATATGTACATTGTAACAAAGATTACTATACCATAACATACTATGCAATGACAGGCCATACCATACCATGACAGGCCACACCATACCATACCATGACAGGCCATACCATACCTACAATGCCATACTACACAATGGCAGACCATTCCATACCAATCATACAATCATATTATTATATTATTTTATACATATGTAATAACACACACATACATATGTTATGTGTAAAAATAGCATAATATAATAATCATTTTCTCTGGAAAATGTACAACATGGTAAAATAAATTGACAAAGCAAATGGATCTCGCATAGGCAAGACCTAGTGTATTTGCCAATGCTTTTTCCTAAAATATCCAGCTGACCATTAGACTTGACCCTTCTTTTGGCCTCTGCCTAATATTCAGAGAGTCTCCAAGTGCTTCCCCTGAGCTCCCGGGGCCTTAGAATTGTACTCCCTGGTTGTTTGGGCAACAGAAGAAAGTTTACAAGCATTTGAAAACTTTTCTTCCAATCAGCAGTTCAAATCAATCAGATTCTTGTAAAGCGCAACTACTCACCAATGAGGATCTTAAAACTTTTGGTGAGGAGGGGGGCTGGGTCTGCGGTTAGGACAAAGAACCAGGTCTTGAGGTCCTTCCTGAATTGCTGCTGCAATGGTGATTGCCTGAGGTGCTGAGACAGGGAGTTTCAGGTCTTTGCAGCGAGGTAGGAGGTGGATCTTCCTCCAGCCATGGTCTTGTGGATCTGTGGGATGGTGGCCAGGGACAGTTAGGTGGAGCGGAGGTATCTGGTGAATTTCACCTTTGCTCCGCTCAAAGACCCCAAGCCTCTGATAAAATGACTAATTCCCATTCTGCAATGGGACATGTGAAATGTTCAGCGGGAAATCTCCAAAGCTTCAGAGCCCCAGTAGGATCAGCCTGATTCAAGTATCTGTTCTTCAGCTCCAAATCAACCACAGTTTCAGGAGTGACCCACGGGGGGAGCATTTTTTTTTCAAAAAGAGACAAGACACAATCTATATAGGGTATTAGAAACTTTACCAACTTTTTCAACATCCAGACTTTCACAGGGACTAATCCACCTGGTGTATCGGGCCTGGGCTCAATCCCGATCAGCCTAAATGTGTATCTTGGTCCCTGTCTACTGCAACCATTGCCTTACTTTGGGTGCTTTTTTTCTTGGTGCTTTTTCCATTGAAATCTTTAAAAATTCATATCTTTAGCTTCCCTTATTGGATTTTTGTCATTTTGGTGTCATGTTGCTTATTACATTTGTCTCTATTGTATACCTTTGAGTGGGAATTTTGTTTTATTTGTATTGTGTCTTTGACTTTTTAACTGTTTAAAAGTTAAGTCTGTCTGATATGTGCCGTAGTTACCAGGGATTGAGCTCAGCTTTCAATTATTGAAGCTCTTATTGGACCTAGCATGTTAGTGACCTTGTTACTTGTGGGGTACTACCATTCACCCCAATTAGTAATTCACTTTCTTATAACCCTTTTCTGGAGTTAAGGTAAGAATTTGGCCTGGGTGGAGTTCCACTACGCAGAACTCCGCAAAGAGACCAAAAAACTCTGTGGCTCAACGCAGATTTCCGGAAGCGGAGAAGTGTGTTAGGACCCACAATTCATGCTGGTTTTCGGCCCCGAATGATTATCCCACGCTGGATAATCAGCACAAAAGGCACCATGAGCTGTGCATGAGGGTGCAGTTTCTTTCTGCCGCTCGAGTAGAAGTTCTATTCGAGCGCCACCTTCCTGAACGCAAATGGAAGGTTTCTCAACGTGAGCGGCCACGGCCATCGGGGACCGCCCGTGTTGAGAAATATCGGCAGGAGGTGGTCTGGAGTAAGTTTTTCCTTGCTCGCTAACTTTACGTTGGGAAGCGAGGAAAAAAACTTTCATGCTCAGGCCTAGTAACAAGTAAGTTTATCGTATTATATTAATTCAAATCACTACAATTTTTTAAATAGAAGGATTATCTAGATTTTTCAGCAGTTAAAATAGAATGAATTTCTAAAATACAAAAATGCTGAAAATACACATTCTGATAGTTCCTAACAAGTTTAACAAGAAAAAACAACATTTGCAATTTAGCACATCAATGCTAACTTGAAACAAAAAAAGTTTTAAAAAGACTCAAGCTATTATTAAGAAAGTTGTGAAAGTTTTCTGAAACTGACCTGAAAAGAATTTAGCAGCACAGCATAGTTCAGATATGTTCCCCGTGTTTAGGCAATATTTTAATGCTTCAGTACATTTTGTTCTTCTATTAACAAGGAAAATGTGTTTAATAAAAACTGGCTCTTGGATTTAACCCATGGACAACAACATAAGAGATGAAGTAGTGTTTAATTCTGGTAAATGCACAGTTTGCATCTATGATTAGTAAAGGTTTTATTAGGCCAAAAAAATCTACATTCCTTTATAGGTTATAACATGAAGTTCAAATGGAGTATATTTTGTCATGCAGATTTGCAGAGTGGAGCCATTAAATAGTATTGCCATTATTATAAATGGGGTGACCCAGAAAAAGTCAAAGGACCTGGGTATCAATTTGTACAGACAAAAATGGTCCTAGACGTTGATTCTAAAAATTAGTTGTTATAATAAATTACACAAATATTTCTCTTCATGCGATTAAATCCTGAAATGGAAAACCAAAAAGAAAGAGATAACAATAGCCCAAAAGTGATTAAACAAACCAAAATAACCACAGGTACGTTTTGAGCTGCTCAAACAATTTTATATTTGTTCAAGCAAGAGTTCTCATAGATTTTTTAACACAATTATACATGTAATGAGGGGGCTACTACCAAGTAGCGTGCAAGAGGAGTGATAAAGTGAGTGCTCGTGCGAAAAAGGGACCAAGAGGGTCTGAAAAAGTGATGGGAACAAAACGGTTTCTTTGATCTAGTAACAATTCTACGGTTTAGAGATCCTTAGCATACGAACAGGGCCTGCCCCATATCTGTCTGTCATAAATTATTCCTTGTTCTGCCGTGTCACAGTGGGAATTCATCTGTGACCCTCATTGGGGGAAACAAGGGTGCAAACCTGAAGGGGGATTATTGTCGACGTTTCGACCCAATGCGTGTAGGGTGAGTAAATCCTCAGCTACAGGTCTTCATCAGGATGGGGAGGGGACCTATTTCTTCCAGAAAAACACCCCCAACAATACAGTGGGCAACCCGTTAATGGTGTGCCAGTGTTGTAAAACAAATTACTCCAAAAAGGCCGTACTCAATACGTCCAAGAATGCTTTTCAATAGCACTTCGTATGTGGCGGCGGTAGACTCCGAAATACTTTCATTAATCCATAAGGTGCACAAAATAAAGGTTCTTGTATCTACACAGTGTGAGCCGCCATTGTGGATCCGTCTAAATCAACCGCCAGTATTGAGCAGACACTGAATTATATGAATCAAAGATTAAATTAGCATGTCTGGAATATATTAGGCCTGGGCGAAGCACTACGCTACGCTTGCGTAGTTTGCGCAACTTCGCGCTACGCAAGCTGAACGTAGCACAGTGCGAACACGCATAGCGTAGCATAGTGCAGCCGTCATATTTTGCTTGCTCGCGGTCCTCAACGTCAAGTTGGCGACCACGAGCAAGCAAAATGACATCCTGGCGAGACATTTTCCTCGTTCGCGATCAGCAACATCAAGTTGCCGATCGTGAGCGTGGAAAATACACCTACCTGTGAGATTCTCAACGTGGGGAGGTCTGTTTTCTCATTGCGAGTGGTCGCGTATGCTCGGGACCGCTCGTGAAGAGAAACTACCAGTCCGAGTTGAGAAAGCTGCCGCTTGAGGAAAAATCTCCTCGAGCGGCAGAAAACTACAGCTCGCACTGCGCAAGATGTCGTTTTTAATGATTGCACAGTGCCGGATGCTTGTCCGCACTGTGCAATCATTGAAAACAGCATCAGTGCGAACATGCTACTACGCAGTTTGCGAAGTGCTACGTGTAGCTCGCGTAGTGCGAAGTGCACTTCGCGTAGCTTCGCGAAGCGCTACTTCACAAACTACGCCCAGCCCTAGAAAATATCAGCTATGTAGCACCCACAGCACGGCTCAGTAGAGAACTTATTACCAACTTGAAAACCATCTTGAAAACGTATTCTTCCAGATGGTGTTTACTTCAAATTCCTTGATTGCATCTCTATCAATCAATCAGTAGATTTGTAGAGCGCTTATTGTTACCCACCAAAAAGACTTTGGGACGGAATATGCGTTTGGCAGTCCGACCACCCAAGATCCGCGTTGGTGCCCGTCAGTAGGCCACAGCGCTGGCTGTCCAAAGTTCGCCATATTTTGAGTTGGCCACGGTGCTGGCAAAATGGCTGCGGAGATCTTGGAGCGGTGGGGAGTACTTTTTCTAAATATATTAATGCCTGTGTGTGCATTTTAACTGCATATGTGTCAGATGCACACATATGCATGATACATGTGGAAAAATACCATCTACCCATTGCTGGGATCTGGGCCATATGCGGGCAGTCCTTGCAATGGGTATATGGTAGAAAAAGAACTCACCTGTAAATCGCTGCAAACAGGGTCGTAATCCTCATGGGGTGAGGATCCTACTGTTAAGGGGGACCTGAAGAAAGGGATCCACATCGGACTCTGTCGTAAAGAACAAGAAAGGGGTGAGTTCACCCCTCAAATCCATCATCGCCGCCACCTTGCAGCAGGCGGACAGTACGCAGCGGTCAGTTCGTGGAAAAAGCAACTCGTAATACGGATTGTGGTGCAGCTCCCCTGAACTGCCCTATGGGGGCTGCCTTTCCCTGACCGCGAACTAGGTGGTCAGCTGGTGGTCTCTGCGGTTCAGCCACGATCTTCGCAAAGCCTATCAGCACAACTCGTAATACAGCGGTCGGACCAAGCTCTCCATGATCGGAGCGCCACCGATACGGCAGTGCACCGAACGGACAAACTAGTAATAAGGGCTTTTATTCAATTTCAAGAAATCATAAAAGAATACTGTACATACATGAATAAAATATAGCAACAACACAGTTATTGAATAATGAATAGTTGGAGGTTGGAACCTCGAGTTGTTTATCGTCAAAGGGCAACAATGAAAGTGCCATGTACAGTATGCAAAAATGCAATAATCCTTTCATGAATTTATTAGTCATATGACAACTATTAGCCATATCGTTTTCCTATTGAAAGTGCCCCCTTAAAAAACCTAAGACCTGCATAGCAGATTTCATGTGACTCCAATGAACAGAGGCGTCTAAAGCTGTCTTGGTATTAAAAACTGGCCTATGTCGTCTTATCTAGGGAAGCAAAAAGGTTGATCTTGCAGAATGATATAGAGGACAAAAGAGTGAAAAGGGTACCGTTTATTGATTTAATCTATTGTCACAATGACATGGCGGGAGATTTTACACCCATCCACATTGTAATGGGCATCACACTAAAACGTTCACAGTGCCACAGTGAAATCTAGGCAAATAAAATCTGTGCTGAGAGTTGAAAAATGGTACAAAAGGGGGTGGTGATGTTCCCATGAGGCACAGGGTCAGACTGATTTACATATAGCAATGTCTGAACTGGGGTGGCAGAGTGGGCTAAAGAACGGTGATCGATCAAACCCAGATCTTTTGACTGGGTGTGTGTGTTTGATTGGCTCAGATGCTCCGTCCATCACCACCCCCTTTTTACCGCTTTTGGCCGCCATAAGTGTGGCAGGGTATGCTCAGACGTGAGTCCCTTGCTCACTTTGCCACTGGATTCAAGCAAGCCGGGCTGAAGACGGCTGGAATGCCAGAAACCGGTCCTCGGAAGCTTGTTTCCGGTTCAGGGAAGACATGGCTTGGCAGTTCGGGCTGCACTGTTCCCATGAGGCACAGGGTCAGACTGATTTGCATATAGCCATGTCTGAAATGGGGTGGCAGAGTGGGCTAAAGAACGGTGATGGATCAAACCCAGATCTTTTGACTGGGTGTGAGTGTTTGATTGGCTCAGATGCTCCGTCCATCACCACCCCCTTTTGTACCGCTTTTGGCCGCCATAAGTGTGGCAGGGTATGCTCAGACGTGAGTCCCTTGCTCACTTTGCCACTGGATTCAAGCAAGCCGGGCTGAAGACGGCTGGAATGCCAGAAACCGGTCCTCGGAAGCTTGTTTCCGGTCCAGGGAAGACATGGCTTGGCAGTTCGGGCTGCACTGTTCCCATGAGGCACAGGGTCAGACTGATTTGCATATAGCCATGTCTGAACTGGGGTGGCAGAGTGGGCTAAAGAACGGTGATGGATCAAACCCAGATCTTTTGACTGGGTGTGAGAGTTTGATTGCCTCAGATGCTCCGTCCATCACCACCCCCTTTTGTACCGCTTTTGGCCGCCATAAGTGTGGCAGGGTATGCTCAGACGTGAGTCCCTTGCTCACTTTGCCACTGGATTCAAGCAAGCCGGGCTGAAGACGGCTGGAATGCCAGAAACCGGTCCTCGGAAGCTTGTTTCCGGTCCAGGGAAGACATGGCTTGGCAGTTCGGGCTGCACTGTTCCCATGAGGCACAGGGTCAGACTGATTTGCATATAGCCATGTCTGAACTGGGGTGGCAGAGTGGGCTAAAGAACGGTGATGGATCAAACCCAGATCTTTTGACTGGGTGTGAGTGTTTGATTGGCTCAGATGCTCTGTCCATCACCACCCCCTTTTGTACCACTTTTGGCCGCCATAAGTGTGGCAGGGTATGCTCAGACGTGAGTCCCTTGCTCACTTTGCCACTGGATTCAAGTAAGCCGGGCTGAAGACGGCTGGAATGCCAGAAACCAGTCCTCGGAAGCTTGTTTCCGGTCCAGGGAAGACATGGCTTGGCAGTTCGGGCTGCACTGTTCCCATGAGGCACAGGGTCAGACTGATTTGCATATAGCCATGTCTGAACTGGGGTGGCAGAGTGGGCTAAAGAACGGTGATGGATCAAACCCAGATCTTTTGACTGGGTGTGAGTGTTTGATTGGCTCAGATGCTCCGTCCATCACCACCTCCTTTTGTACCGCTTTTGGCCACCATAAGTGTGGCAGGGTATGCTCAGACGTGAGTCCCTTGCTCACTTTGCCACTGGATTCAAGCAAGCCGGGCTGAAGACGGCTGGAATGCCAGAAACCGGTCCTCGGAAGCTTGTTTCCGGTCCAGGGAAGACATGGCTTGGCAGTTCGGGCTGCACTGTTCCCATGAGGCACAGGGTCAGACTGATTTGCATATAGCCATGTCTGAACTGGGGTGGCAGAGTGGGCTAAAGAACGGTGATGGATCAAACCCAGATCTTTTGAGTGGGTGTGAGTGTTTGATTGGCTCAGATGCTCCGTCCATCACCACCCCCTTTTGTACCGCTTTTGGCCGCCATAAGTGTGGCAGGGTATGCTCAGACGTGAGTCCCTTGCTCACTTTGCCACTGGATTCAAGCAAGCCGGGCTGAAGACGGCTGGAATGCCAGAAACCGGTCCTCGGAAGCTTGTTTCCGGTCCAGGGAAGACATGGCTTGGCAGTTCGGGCGGCACTGTTCCCATGAGGCACAGGGTCAGACTGATTTGCATATAGCCATGTCTGAACTGGGGTGGCAGAGTGGGCTAAAGAACGGTGATGGATCAAACCCAGATCTTTTGACTGGGTGTGAGTGTTTGATTGGCTCAGATGCTCCGTCCATCACCACCCCCTTTTGTACCGAGAGTTGAAAAATGGGCACCAAATAAAATTGCATCACTGGGAAGGAAGTAATCACATTAAATGAATTGGATAGCAGTTGCTTAGGAGCTAATCCTTGGCGATTGGCCAGGGTCCTGTCCCAATAAGCTTCCTTAACGTGAGTTTTAACTGATGGTAAAATATGAAATGTGTCTTCAAAAAGAGCAGCGAGGCCCAAATCATTGAGTGTACATTTAACATATCTTAGCTACTGTATCTTCGCAGCATTACAGGTAGATAAACAATCAGATAGTATTTGCCTGGAAAATTCGAATTTGGGTGTCAACCACAATTCAACCCATAATAATGGAGCAAGACCTATGCAATACTCAAGGTAATTCAAACCCACTTCAGAGTGACAAAAGAAGGTTGAGGACCCATGGGGGACCATGAGAAGCTTTCCAAGAATGCATTCCCCACAAGTTGAAGTTTGGAGCAGTCTGTGTACCCCCATACTCCAGCCCCATATGAAGGGACTTACATGCATTGTGTTCATTATAGCATCATCATTTCCCCAGTGGGTTTCTGGCCTAGCTTAGAAGCAAAGCGGAAGAGAGCTTCCATCACACTATTAACTTGCTGCACCCTTAATATTATGAGAGGATTCCATTTCAGTAAATTATTAAAAAGGATCCCTAGATAGAAGAAATGTGTAACTATATCCAAAGGAGTGCCTTGTAGGTAGAAGGTTTTTGTTGTTGTTGATTTTGGGCCATATACCATTACATTGGATTTATTTGATTTTACTTTCAGATCCAGGATTCCATAAAGTCTCCAAACGCATCAAGGGCTGTTTGTAAACTTTTTGCAGTCTTCATCTGCCAAGTAAAGCGAGGAGATGAAAAATTTACCAGTACTATGGACAATCTAATAATTTCTGCCGTAAAAAAATCTCCAATTCATTTATCTACACAAGGAACAAAAGGTGGGCGGGGATATACTCCTGACGTACCCCCTGAACTGAACCTATAGGGTCAGTGGAATCACCTTTAGGACCATAACGGATCTTCACCATACGTTTTTTATGTAGTCTCCGTAGAAGACTAAGCAAAGGCTCCTGCGCCCCCATGCCGCCATTTTGCTCCAGAGCTTATCGCGATTTACAGTGCCAAAATCAGATGACAAGTCCATGAAGACCAGATGTAATGAACACTTCATGGGCTAGATATACTTGCTAAAGACTAAGGCTGCTCAATGGTTCCTTGACCATATCTAAAGCCATATTGCATTCTTGAGAGTATGTTATTGTAATTTGGTCATTCTTCCAAATGTGCTAACAACTCCCTCCCCAGGACCTTGCCCGTGGAGTCTATCAGGGAGATCTGTCTATAGCATGCTGGGCTGTTTCTATCCTCCTTTTTAAAGATAGGGATCACAATGGCCTCTTCCCATGAAGCGAGGAGGGAGTTGAGAACAGCGGCCCTAAAGATATTGGTCGAAATTGGAGCCCAGAAAGGGGGATTATTTTTAAAGAGATCAGGTGGAACTCCATCCGATCATGGAGCTTTCCTACAAATACCCTGAGCGAGCGCTAGCTCCACCTCTTTAACCGAGATAGAGTCACGAACTTTGTGTTACCCATGAGGGTATCCAGGCACTGGTTAGGTCCAGTTGATTAGCTGAATAGCCAGGTCTTCAGGGACTTTTGTGTAACTGTGGAAGCGATGGCAAGGTCCAAACACAGAGGGGGAACTAGTTACACGTCTTTGCTGCTAGGTAGAAGGAGGGACCTCTGCATCTGCTACGTCAGATGCAGGTTTGAGGGTTAGAGAAAGAGAAGTGGAGCAGAAGTGTCTGGTGGGCTGATGGAAGTTCAGGTGGTGATTCAAATAGGTGGGTCTGCAGTTGTGTAGGGCCTTGTAAGTGTGGGTTAGTAGCTTGAATAGGCATTGAACTGTACAAGGAGCCAGTGGAGTTCCCTGAGGTAGGGGGTGATGTGGGTTCATCTAGGAAGATCCAGGTCAAATCTGACTGAGGCGCTCTGCATGGTCTGTAGTCGTCAGAGGAGGTGAGCAGCAATCCATGAGAAGAGAGCCTTTCCGTAGTCCAGCCAGCTGGAGATGAGGGCCTGGATAATGATGCTTCTTGAGCTTTGGGATAGCCATTTGAATATCGAACAAAGCATGCAAAGGATTAAGAAGCAGTAGGAGGAAACTAAGTTGACCTGAGTAGTCATGGTTAGCTTGCTGTCCAGTATGATGCCTAGGTTCCAGGCGTGGTCAGTGGGGATTGGAGTAGGTCTGAGTTCTGAGGCCACCAGGATGCGTCCCATGGGGAGCTTTTGTTTCCAAAGATCAGTACCTCTGTGTTATCCTTGTTGAGTTTCAGGCAGTTGTCCTTTATCCAGCTGGTGATGTCTGTCATGCAATTGTGGGAGTTGGACTTGGTTTAGGGGGTGTCTTTGGAGAGGGAAAGGATGAGTGGATTCATTTTGTTTGATAGTTAAAACCAAATTTTCCCTTTGGAAGTACTTTTGTACACTTATTCTTTCATTCTGCAATCATACCAATGCATATCTAATGTTCCCCTTATTCCCCAAGTTTACAAATGTAAACTTGGGGAATAAGGGGAACATTAGATATGCATTGGTATGATTGAAGTATGACAGAATAAGGGAGCAAAAGTACTTCCAAAGGGAACATTTGGTTACAACTATTGAGTTGTGTCATTGACATAGGATATGATGTTGAGTCCATGGGTTTTGAAGATACTTGCTAGAGGTGTCATATAAGTGTTTAAACAGGGTGGGCTGAGCTAGGATGCTTGGGGTACTCGACTGGGATTTCCTTGGGTTTGGAGGTGAAGGGGGGAAGGTGTACTTTTGAGTACGGCTCCTTGGATGCCTGTGTTGTGTATCCTTGTGATGAGTATGTGGTGGGAGACTATGTTGAGGTCTAGGAGGATCAGAGCCACATTCTCTCCTCAGTCGAGCAGGGCTTGGATGTCTTCAGTAGCCACTATGAGGACTGTCGCTGTGCTGCGGCTGCTGCAGAGTCTAGATTGGGAGGAGTCGAATAGAAGGTTCCATTCTAGATATGAGGAGAGTTGTTGGTAGATGGCTTTTTCTAATACTATGGGAGGGAATTGGAGCAGGAAGATCAGTCAGTGGGTGTTGAGTTTGCTGGGGTCTGCAGATGGTTTCTTGAGTAGGGCAGTGTCTTCCGAGTGCTTTCATCCCTTAGGTAAGGTGGCCTTGGCCCCTCAGGTGCTGAATAAGGTGGTGAGTATGTGGCTGATTCTGGCTTTGCCTAGATTGAAGATGTGGTAAGGACATGGGTGGGTTGGGGCCTCTGAGTGGACCGAGCCCATGATAGAGGCAGTGCCCTGTGGGGCGAGCTCGCTCCATTTGGTAATCGGATGTCTGAAGTGGTAGCTGCATCGCTTGAAGAAGTCGGTGGGCTAGGGTTTGAAGTTTCTTTAGATAATGGTGATCTTGTAGTGGAAGTAGTATGCAAGGTTGTTGCAGAGTTCCTGTGATGGGGTAATGTTGTTTGTTGCAGCTGAGGGGTTGGAGAATTCTTTGACAATGTTGAAGAGTTCTTTGCTGTTATTGAAGCTTGATTCAAAGCGTAAGGCTAAGGTCTTTTTCTTCAATTCTCTCAACTACCTGTGGTAAAGGTAGAGGGCTGTCTTGAAGGTTGTCTTGTTGGCTGTGGCCTTACTGGTGCGCCAGTTGTTTCCAGTGTCTTTTAGCGGATTTGAGGTCTTCAGTGTACCAGCTAGCCTGCTTGGTGGACCTTCTGTGGGTGTTTTTGACGAGGAGAGCAACGCTGTCAGCTAAATGGTGAACCAATTGTTGAAGTTTCTGATGTTCTGGTCTAGATTATTGGAGGAGATGGGGTGGGTGGTGTTGAGGGCATTGATTCATGTGCCCTTTGAGACTTTGCTCCAGCTGCTTTGGGGGCATACTAAATAAGTTGTTAAACTATGCACTGTTAATGTAACTGCTGTTCTCCAAGATTGGCCTTAACAGATCTTTCAAAGACCTGAACGACCCACTGGGCGAATTCTTAGCCTGAGGGGAGATCTGCTGGAACATTGGGTGACAGTCATGGCTGTGTGGAGAGTCTCTCAGATGGGTTGGGGGCACCCAGGCCTATACCGTACTGACAGGTGGTACTTCTGAAGCTGGAAGACCCACTTCTCGATGGCCTATGGTGGATGTGGTGACGGGAAACATCCTGAACAACGGCTCCGGAACAACGAGTTCTGGAGTTGCGCAAGCCGAACAACAACTTGGCCGAGCAACGACTTATACTTAGCCACACAGTGCATGGTTAAGGCTAAGTCGGTCTAGTGTTGGGATGGAGGAGCGTCAGACAGAAACAGGACAGGTAAGAAGGGGGTGGGGGCTGAGTGTTGGTTTTTAAGGGGTGGGAGGGGTTCGGGTTAGTTTTTAAGGGGTGGGGGTACGGGTTAGTTTTTTTGAGGATGGGAGGGGTTTGGGTTAGTTTTTAGGGGGTGGGGGATTTGTGTTCGTTTTTAGGGGGTGGGGGTTTGTGTTAGTTTTCAGGGGATGAGTGGAGTTCGGGTTAGTTTTTAGGGGGTGGGGGACTTGTGTTCATTTTTAAGGGGTGGGGTTAGTGTTAGTTTTTAGGGGGTGGGAGGGGTTCGAGTTCATTTTTAGGGGTAGGGGTTTGTGTTAGCTTTTAGGGGGTAGGGTGTTTGTGTTTGTTTTTAGGGGTGGGAGGGGTTCGGATTAGTTTTTGAGGGAATGGGGGATCGTGTGATTTTCTAGGGGGTGGGGGTTTGGGTTAGTTTTTAGGGGATGGGGTTTATGTTAGTTTTTAGGCAGTAGGAAGGGTCCGTGCTCGTTTTTAGGTGGTGGGAGGGGTTTGGGGTAGTTTCTAGGAGGTTGAGGTGTTGTGTTCATTTTTAAGGGGTAGGAGGAGTTCAGGTTAGTTTTTATGGGGTCGGAGGGTTTGAGTGAGTTTTTAGGGGGTTGTGTTTGTTTTTAGAGGGTGGGAGGGGTGTGCGTTTGTTTTTAGGGGATGGGAGGGGTTCGGGTTTGTTGTTAGGGAGTGGGGAACTCGTGAACGTTTTTAAGGGGTGGGGGTTTGTGTTAGATTTCAGGGGGTGGGAGGGCTTCCGGTTAGCTGTTAGGGGGTGGGGGGTTGCATTCGTTTTTAGGGGGTGGGGGGTTTGTGTTCATTTTTAGGGGTGGGAGGGATTCAGGTTAGCTTTTGGGGGATTGAGGGATCGTGTTAGTTTTTAGGAGGTGGGGGTTTGGGTTAGTTTTTAGGTGGTGGGAGGGGTTTGGGTTATTTTTTAGGGGATGGGTTTGTGTTCGTTTTTAGGGGGTGGGAGGGGCTCGTGCTCATTTTTAGGTTGTGGGAGGGTTGTGTTATTTTGTGGGGGTTCGGGTTCGTTTTTAGAGGGTGGGAGAGGTTTGGGTTAGTTTTTAGGGGATGGGAGGGATTCGGATGAGTTTTTAGGGGGTTGTGTTCATTTTTAGGGGATGTGAGGGGTGTGTGTAAGGTTTTAGGAGGTGGAAGGGGTTCGGGGTAGTTTCTAGGAGGTTGGGGAGTGTAATTAGGACTGAGGGGGAGAGGGAACGGTGGTAAACATGCTTTTACCATGAAAAATCATGGTAAAGGAATGAATGGTAAAAAAATTCATGGTTAAGATGTGGTCATTGTAGAGACTGCGTTGTTGAAGTAGGTGTTGTTGAGGAACTTGTTGTTCCATCATTCAACCTGTGGTGCCATTTCAACAAATAGCGTAATGAGGGGCTTATGATCAATAACAACACAAATGTGCCTGTCATAGAGGTTTTTGGGTGGTGGGAATGGTTCGGGGTAGTTCCTAGGAGGTAGGGGGGTTGTGTTAGTTTTTGGGGGGTAGGAGGAGTTTGGGTTCGTTTTTAGGGGGTAGGAGGGTTCGGGTTAGTTTTTAGGGGGTTGTGTTCATTTTTAGTGGGTGGGAGGGGTTTGTGTTCGTTTTTAGGGAGTAGGGGAGTTTGTGTTCGTTGTTAGGGGATGGGAGGAGTTCGGGTTAGTTTTTAGGGAGTCGGGGGACTTGTGTTTGTTTTTAAGGGGTGGGGGTTTGTGTTTGTTTTTAGGAGTGGGAGGGGTTCCGGTTAGTTGTTAGGGGGTAGGGGTTTGTGTTACTTTATAGGGGTGGTTGGTTTGTGTACATTTGTATGGGGTGGGAGGGGTTCTAGTTCGTTTTTGGGGATTGGGGGATCATGTTAGCTTTTAGGAGGTGGGGGCTTGGGCTAGTTTTTAGGGGGTGGGAGGGGCGCATGTTCATTTTTTAGGTGTGGGAAGGGTTTGGGGTAGTTTGTAGGAGGTTGGGGATTGTGCTAGTTTTTTTAGGGGGTGGGAGGGGCTCGTGCTCATTTTTAGGTTGTGGGAGGGTTGTGTTAGTTTTTGGGGGGTAGGAGGGGTTTGGGTTAGTTTTTAGGGGTGGGAGGGGTTTGTGTTAGTTTTGATGGGGCAGAAGGGATTCAGGGTAGTTTCTAGGAGTCTGAGGGGTGTAATTAGGAATGAGGGGGAGACAGAGCGGTGGTAAACTTAGCCACGGAAAGGCGTTTACCAAACATGTTTTTACCATGAAAAATCGTGGTAAAGGAATGCGTGGTAAAACTATTTGTAGTTTGGGTTAGTTTTTAGGGGGGAGGGGTTTGGATGAGTTTTTAGGGAGTTGTGTTAGTTTTTAGGGGATGTGAGGGGTGTGTGTATGTTTTTAGGAGGTGGAAGGGGTTCGGGGTAGTTTATAGGTTAGGGAGTGTAATTAGGACTGAGGGGGAGAGGGAACGGTGCTAAACTTAGCCATGGATAGGCGTTTACCAAACATGCTTTTACCATGAAAAATGTGGTAATGGAATGCATGATAAAACAATTTGTGGTTAAGATGCGCTCGTTGTAGAGACCGCGTTGTTTAGGTAGGTATTATTGAGGAACTCGTTGCTCCGTCATTCGACCTGTGGTGCCATTTCCATAAATAGCGGGATGAGGGGCTTATGATCAGTAACAATGCAAAGTTGCCCGTCATAGAGGTATAAATGAAAATGGCTGCACCTCCATTTAGTTGCTAGCAAAGTCTTCTCTATGTGAGCATAGCGCGTCTTGGTGTCAAATTCAAATTCAAAACAAGCTTTATTCGATTTCAGGAATCAAAATCATAAAAGCGCATAGTTTAAAACACATATTACAATGTACGCAATCAATAAAAACGTGTTCAAAGATCCTTAAAGTCACAGTTAAAAATGTAAGTTCATATGGGTTTAGGGAAGGCCCATATCGCCTGCGAATTGCTTAAACACATGTAAACGATTACGACATGTTATATTGCTAAAAAATCACATTGTGTTCCGAAATGTAATCACAAGTTTCAAAAAGCTAGATACTGCATGAATGACGTAATCTTCTTCTAACTGTCTAGCTGTTGTCCACAGCTTAACAAAGGCTAATGTACAAGTTCGAATCCCCCAAGCCCTGAGTGCCGGTAGCAAAGAAGCCCTTTGAGGTAGCTGATAAAACTTACAAAACAGAACACAATGGATGTTCGATTGATGAGAGGTATCGTCACAGGGGCATACGAGATTGTCCATAGACCAATTGTTACAAAGGGGAAGGTTATCAAACGAAAAAAGGTGCCAAGCCTAAAGCGAGTCAACATCATACGAGCGTAAGGGCTTGACACAGAGGAAAGATACTTTTTTAACCCCTCGTGAGGGGTAATTTTCTAATATCTCAGGATGTTTTTTTCCCCTTTTTCAAAACGCCACCTAGTACTCGCTAAGTGGTCAAGAGGCATCTTTTTCAGCGAGCCTCTCGATACCACCTCCATACTAATTGGTCTGGCAAAGAATTCCGGGTGTCCTATCTCATTAAGCATATTTCTTACATAGGATAGCCATTTGATGTTGGCTACTCCATCAAGGGAAAGACAATCATTAATTAAATCTCTAATGAGGTCTCACGTGTAACCCAGACCTTGTGCCAGAGAAGTATGGGGGTAATCCTTATGATATCTGAGCTGTATGGAAAACCAGCTTCTATGTGTAACATGTACGTGGAAGTATATTTGGAAACACCCAGCAGATGACAAATAAACTGGTTTTCACAGCGTTGTATCGTCTGAGCAGTTTCCGTCCCCCACAGACCGGCACCATATGTAGCTGTTGAAGCACATTTAGCTTTATATATGTGTATTAATTATTTGGCTGGTTTCCCCCCTAATTTGGCCGCAAAATTACTCAATGCTCCAATGGCGCGTGTAAAAGCTAATTGTCTAGCAGCGACTTCTGCTTGCCAGCTTCCCCTCCTATCGAAGTTTACGCCTAAGTAGGAGAACCTATCCATGGTTTCAATTCTCTTTCCATCGAGAAAAATTGGACAGGGCCCCCTCTTTGTCCCTTTCCCACAAGACATTGTATAGGTTTTTGATGTGTTAACTCTTAGGCCTCTGTCCCTCATGAAGGTGGTAAATTTATCCACGGTCCTCTGTAATCCTAGTCTAGTCCGCGGCATTACAGCTGCGTCATCAGCGTATAGTAGTATTGGTACTGGGGACCCGCTAATGGTAGGGCAATCATGCTGTGCGCCCCTAAGGTATTCTCCGATGGAATTGATATATAGGGTGAAGAATAGGGGTGCCAAAATGGCTGCACCCCCATTTAGTTGCTAGCAAAGTCTTCTCTATGTGAGCATAGCGCGCCACACTAGGGCCCTGTAAGGCAGTCCCTATCCCTAGAAATCAGTTCGCAGAGCAGGGTGGAGGGGGGGGGGGGGGGGGGCAGTAGGGAATCTATTACTAACATATGTCTCCTACAGACACATCATTACCGAAGGTAAGTAACTTGTCCATCTGAAAGAGACAGTTAGTTATAGATTATTTGCCTTAGAATAGATACCCCAGCAATACCAACCCCAGAGGAGGGTCTGCGAACCAAGTTCCCACCAGAAAATCCTAGCGGACAAATTGGGCAAAAAAAGTCCCTCCTGACTTGGCTGTCCAGGCAGTAATGTCTTGTGAACGTGTGCAAGGATGCCCACGTTGCTGCCTGGCAGATGCCAAGAAGTGGGACTCCACGTGACAATGCAGTTGTTGCTGCCATAGCCCTAGTGGAATGAGCACGCAGCCCCACTGGAGGTTCCGTTTTCGCTAAAGCATAACAGATTAATACAAAGGACAACCCATAGGGAGATGGTACACTTCTGGGCAGCCTGACCTTGCTCGGCACCCACATAGCGAAGGAAGAGTTGACCATCCACCCGGAAATCTTTTGTGCTGTCAGGGTAGAAGGACAGTGCATGTTTTGGGTCCAGACTGTGGAGTCTCTCCTCCTCCTTGAAAGGGTGCGGAGGTGGGAAAAAGGTGGGCAAAGTGATAGTTTGTCCTATGTGAAAAGGTGTAACCGCTTTAGGAAGGAACGAGGGTCTAGTCCTAAGCCCCACTTTGTCTGAATGCACAGAAAATAAAGGGGGCTTAGAGGATAGAGCTTGAAGCTCACTCACCCTGCGAGCAGAGGTGATGGCAAAAGAAAACCAGTTTTCTGGGTGAGAAGCCTGAGAGGACAGATGTGAATAAGCTCGAAGGGGGCACACATAAGATATGTTCAAATAAAACAAGATTCAAGTCCCACTGGGGCATTATGAAAGGAGATGGAGGAAAAAGATGAATAATGCCCTTAAAGAATCTGTTTACAATAGGGGACTTGAACAAGGAGGGCTGATCTGGTAGCCGAAGGAAAGCAGAAATAGCTGCAAGATAGCTTTTTAGGGTGCCCAGAGCATAGCCCTGCTGGGCTAAAGAAAGGATAAACAAGAGAACCTCAGAAAAAGGGGCACCATGCCACAAATTTGTTCCATCGACAGCCGTATACCATTCAAGTGGAGGGACGTCTGGCTGCCAAGATGACGTTACAGACTTCAGGCAGAAGGTCAAAAGCTGTCAACTGTTGCCGCTCACTTTCCACGAAAAGAGGCAGAGGCTGGACAGGTTCGAGTGGAGGACCGTTCCTATTGCTCCACAGAAGATCCTCCTGAAAGGGCAGTCTGATAGGAGGATTGATGGCCATTCTCAGGAGCTCAAGGTACCAGACTCTCCGTGCCCAGTCCGGAGCCACAAGCATAACTTGGGCCAGGTCACCCTTGATTTTCTTCAGCACTCGGGCAGAAGTGGTACAGGCAGAAAGGCATACAGGAAGCTGCAGTTCCACTCGCCATCAAAAGTGTCGCTTAGCGAGTACCACCTTGGAAACTCCAACGTGCAAAACTGCTGACATTGAGTGTTCTCTTCAGTCACGAACAAATCTAGCCAAGGCTCTCCCCACCACTGAAACAGACCTTGCACCACCTTCGAGTGAAGACGCCATTCATGATCTACCGGGCACCGATGGCAGGGTTCGGAGAACGTGCCAGGTGTTGAACAACCAGAGTTATGCACTGATTTTCCAGCCATCTCCAAAGGTGAAGAGCCTTCTGACATATGGTCTACTACCCCACCCCTCCCTGTTTGTTGCAGTACCACATGGCAGTGATGTTGTCTGTGAACACATGCACTACTTTCCCCACTAGGGAGGGAAGGAATGCCTTCAGTGCCAGGTGGATCGCCTGGAGCTCCAACAGGTTAATATAGGGCCCAGAATCCACCGGAGACCAAACTCCTTTGATCTCTGCCTCTACCAGATGGCCGTCCCATCTCAGGAGCAATGCATCGGTCACCACTGTTAGTTCTGGTTGGGGAAGGGAGAGGGATCTGCCTCTGACCCAATCCTGGCCCGTTAGCCACCACTGCAGTTGATGTGCAGTTCCCGCCAAGATCTGGACGTAGTTGGAAAGATTCCCCTGATGGTGGCCCACTGGAACTTCAGGTCCTACTGCAGAGCCTGCATATGCCACCTGGTATGACCCACCAGCAGGATGCAGGAGGCCATGAGGCACAGCAGCCTCAGGGATCATTCACACTAAAATCCGGGCTAGAGGCTGAAACTTCGGTATCATAGCCTGAATATCCTGGACCTCGCTGCTCAGGAGGATAGGCCCGAAACTGCACAGTGTCCAGAACAGCTCTGATGAAAGGGAGCGTCTGAGAGGGAGTCAGGTGTGACTTTGTCACATTTATAGAGAACTCCAGTGAATGCAGGAGGTTCGCTGTAGTCTGGAAGTGGGAGACAACAGCCTGGGGCGAGCCCGCCTTCAACAGCCAGTCGTCGAAATAGGAGAAGACTGGAACCCCTGATCTGCGCAGATGAGCTGTGATCACCGCGATCACTTTAGTGAACACCCGAGGGGGCACTGGTAAGGCCACAGGGGAGCACAGTCAACTGGAAATGCTCATGGCCTACCGTGAACCATAGGTAGTATCTGTGGGCTTTCAGGACGAGAATATTTAAATAGGCGTCCTACAAGTCCAATGCCACCATCCAGTCTCCAGGGACAAGGGCAGACAGGACCTGAGCCAACGTGAGCATTTTGAACTTCTCCTTCCGGAGGAAGCGGTTGAGGGCCCTGAGGTCTAGAACAGGACACAGGCCTTTGTCCTTCTTGGGCATCAGAAAGTAGCAGGAATAGCAACCATGACCTACTTCTGGCACAGGGACACTATTGATAAATCTCTTGGCCAAGAGAGCTGAGACTCCCTAGCAGAGAAGCGCCAAATGATCCTCCAACATGCGATTGAAAGACGGTGGCATGGAGGGAGGGGCAGTCTTGAAGGGGGAGGCGTAGCCCCTTAGGACTATTTGCAAAACCCACCTGCCCAACGTGATGGCGAATCCTGCCACCCACTAACCGTAGATGGCCCTGATGGGTCGCACTAGGAGAGTTTGGAGGCTGCTGCAAGGGGTGAAGGGTAGACTGGCCCGCCTGCTAGCTCCCAGACCCACGAGGTCGCTGAGTCCCACCTCTGCCGCTATGCAGAGGCTGGGCAGCTTGCACGCACCAGTGGCTAGACTGGACCAGACGTGGTGGGGTGCCCCTTCGGTAGCCATAAAAGGGGCGAAAAGCAGACTGGGGTGGATGAGATGATGAAGCGAGGCCAAAGTATCTGGCTTTAGTCCGGGAATCCTTAAAGCGCTCGAGCGCTGAGTCTACTTTGTCTCCAAAAAGGCGACAGCCATGGAAGGACTTGGCCAGCAAAGTTGACTGGGCATCCCCGAGAAGCCAGATGTCCTCAACCACGTGTAGCGCCTAAGGGCTAGTGACGCGGAAACCGTTATGCCTAGTGAGTAGGTGGTATCCAACCCACATCGAATCATGAATTTAGCTGCGTCTCTCCCATCCTCCACTGCTTGGGAGAGAACAGCCCGGGCCTCCTCCGGGCACTGAGGCAGCACTTGTGTGATCATATCCTTGATAGTATGGGAGTATCGGCCCAAGAGGCATGTGGTATTCACAAACCGCAGTTTCAAGCTGGAGAAGAGAACATGTGCTTCGCAAGATGATCCAGCTTCTTGGATTCCCTGTCTGGGGGAGCAGAAGGGAATGTGCACTTGGAGGAAGCGGTTTGGACTACCAAGCTCTCAGGGGAAGGCTGCTGGGTGATGAAAACTGGGTTGCCTGGAGCCGGGCAGTAGTGGCGGGCAATCGTAATTTATACAGGAGCCCCTGTGTTGGGCTTGGACCAGGTGTCCAGAAGGACGTCAGTGAAGGATTTGTTGAAGGGAAGAAGGGGTTCCTGTTATGAGATTAGTCCTGACTGCCATGGAAGGAAGCTCCAGGCCCAAGGCCTCAGCTGCCCTTTGCACCACCACAGCATAGGACTCTCCCTCCTCCGTAGCCACAGTAGGGGGAGAAAGCATGTCAAGGTCTGGGGAAGTGTCCAGATCACTGGCGTCACCCAGGTCCTCTCTCCAGTCCGGCTCCTCAAACTGATCTGCCAAAGGGTCCAGCGACCCCTCCCAATCCTCATCACCACCTTCTGGCAATAGAGATCACCAAGTATGAACAGGGGAACAAAAGTATCCACCTGCGTCGGATTTGACATTGACCGACATCAATTCGGTTCCGGGTCCATCTCAGTGGTGAGGATGGGGACGGCGTTAACCAGGGGCATGGCCGATGCCGGGAGCAGCCTCGCCGGATTCAGTGCCTGGGAAGGTCAGATAAGATCGACCAGCATCCATCCTAGTCCAGGCCTGAATCCACGGGGTGCTCCGGGGCCATGACCGGAGCCACCGGCATCAAAGGCCCAGGACCCCCAGACAACTTTGCATGGCTCGAAGGCGCGCCAGCAAAGTCGGGCTGCCCAAAGATACAGTGGAGGGATTTGTAAAATGTACAAAGTTGTGCAGGAACCGCCCTGGCTTCCACGAAATGCGGGGAGGCGCAGGACCGTCCCTGAAGGAGGCACCGGAGATGTAGCCTTAGAGCAACGATGCTCCCGGTCCTGTGTCGCGCCAGCCAACCGTCTGGGAGCTTCGACTTACCCGAGGACTTAGAAGACTGTGAATGGGGCAAGGTGTGGGGCTCCGCGAGCGGTCTCGAGGCCTTCATCCCGAACAAGACCAGGAGCGACGCGGAGCCGATCACTGGACCTCCAACATCTTTCAGGACTGCTCCCCCAAAGACTTAGGATTCATGGCACGGCAGACGGCGTACGTCTTTGGGTCGTGGTCGCGCTCCAGACACCTTAGGCACACGAGGTGCGGATCCGTCACAGATATCAGCCTGTGACAGGCCTTGCAAGGCTTGAAGCGGTTCAACGATGAGACATCCCTCATGCACCAGGAATCAAAGACTCAAAAAGAAGTCGACAAAACGTCGAAAAAGTTTAGTCAAAAAGTGACTAACAGGGCAGCTCTCTCCGCATCTGCTGTAGGCCGGCACGAAAGAAGAAAGAACTGACGTCAGTGCGCAGGGGAGGCATCTAAGTAGGCACTGCCACGCCATCCTGGTGACCACAATGCAGACGACGGACACCGAGTCGACCGACGCCACCTACAGATGCACAGGGGTACTGCTAAGAAAAAATTCTCCAGATCCATTCTGACGCCTGGGGGTAATTTTATGGTAAGGAATCAATAACTAACTGTCTCTTTCAGATATAAGAGTTAGAGCAGTGATGGCTCCATCGTAGTCCGTGTCACCGCCAGTGTTGGGGAAGTTGTGGAACAACTTAAAGATTTCCTTCAAGCTTAGTGGAGGAGAAGGGAGTGTCTCGTGTCACTATCAGTCTCTTTGGTGTTTTTCAAGTAGTTGTTCAGTCAACCTACCCATGTGCGACAGCGCAGTATGACCATCGCCGTGTCACTCCATTCACTGAACTTGGGTAATTGGTTGGATGTACATTCAATGGTGTGGGCAGGCATTAGTCGGTGTGGAGAAGTGGCATCTGCTCACGCCAAGGCCGAGGTGGTCTGCTGACTTTGGGCGACTTGTGCAGCATCCTTTTGTGCGGCACTCATGATACAATACGGGCGCCCATGGAGGTAATGCTGATGACAGTCGGCTCGATGGTCATGCTGCTAGTGGAGCAGATGCTGCCACAGCAAGTGGGAGGCTTGTGTGGCATTGTGGGAGCATCGGGTGATAATGGCTGGTGTTCCTGGATGTTAGAACGCCGCGACTAGTGTGAGGGGGCGTTCAGAGTGCCCACTGGGTAAGTGGGGAGATAGTCAGCCACTTTCCTGGGATAGCCATGGTGCAACTCCTTAGGTCGACATTCCAGTCCTGCAGGAGGCTGTGTGCGTATTAGTGCAGTGAGGTGCCAGGACAGGTGTGGATGTAGCAGGACTGCTCGGTCCTCGTCACCAGTGTAGTGGCACCACACGATTTGAGTGGTCACGGCACTGTGACAATAACTCACGCAGGGCTTGTGTGCTTTCTTAACTGCCAGCACGTGTTCACCGTGCCGGCCTCAGTCCTTTTATTAACTTACTATGGCTTCCCCTGACCCTGCGCCCGGGTTGAGGATGTGTGGGCATGCATGCGTGCAGATGTAACATTACTGGGCAGGTGTTGTGTATTGCTTGAGATGTGTTCTTTTCTTGGAGCAAGGCATGGAATGCCTGTAGCATTCCTCCACGGTGTTCCAGTCTATTGGTCAGTTGCTGCCTGCACCTTGGACTGGAAGCCGTGCTGCCTGGCTCCCGCCTGTTCCGTTTTGGTTCTATTAATAAATTCACCTTCAAGTAACCTGTAGTCTTCATCGTAACAATTAGCAACGACTATGCTAAGTGCAAGGAGGAGCATGATTACCAGCTGAAAGAAGTGTTAAGTGTGTTACAATCCATTGGTCAGTTGCTACCTGTACCTTGGACTGGGAGCCGTGCTGCCTGGCTCCCGCCTGTTCCGTTTTGGTTCTATTAATAAAAATCAACTTCAAGTGACCGGTTGTCTTCATGGTAACAGCAGGGCACAGTGACGTATAATAGAATTGTGGTTTTATTCGGTTATTAAGCAGACCTGTGGCCAGGGCAACCTAACGGCATCTCTTCCTTTCCAACAGAAGGTTCTGATACAGAACCATCCAAAATCCACAAATCAGAGGTGCGGTTCATGGTGCACTGTCCTGTGAGAAAGAGAACGCAGACAGGCAATGTTTCAAGAAATCATAAACCCGGTACAAATAAAACAATCACAAGATCAAAATGTACAGGATTACATGCGTGACACGAGGGTCCCTAATATTATCCACCATGTTTGTTTTTACAAGCACGGCCTGTGTGTACGGTTCTCGGGATTCAAGGTGCAGATGAAAAAAACAGAAGAATGAAAATAATTAAGCATTGAAAACTCCAGAAGCCTAATATTAATAGAGTTGCCGTGGAACTGCCGCAAGCTTGTCGCTCCTCATGCTTCTTCTAACAGTCTTGGCACCGCGTCCAGGCACTGCCGGCTCTCTGCTGGAGGCGGCATACTTGGCTGCGAAAGCAGGCCGTGCCCTCTGTCACTCACGGGGAGGCGCTCGTCCAACTGTCTCTCTTCGACAACTTTATCATCAATCTCATTATTAACGGCTCCATTGCAGACAGCACATGCAAACAGGGACCGGTTTGCGTGCCAAATTTCGGGAAAGCGCAAAACACCACGCAACGTGAAAGTTTGACGTGTTACAGCTAGGAGAAAAAGAATATATTTAGGCATTTAGCAAAGTGACATTATGTTTTTTCATTAAGGGATTTAACAGGTCATTTTCTGTTGGCTGAACGGGGTTGGATTTAGGAGCAGTTTGAGCCCTCAGCAGCTTTACAAAATCAATTTTGAAGGAGGTTCTAAAATCGACACGTCAGGAAGTTTCTGCTCACTGTGAGGCAGAATTACTTGGTTACAGAATTTGGCACTCAGATTTAGTAATGCACGCGCAAAACGAACGTTTTGATAGGTTCGCACTGCCTGAGGGCTGCATCTGATTACTTACTCAAATTCACCTGCAATGTGGAGCTAATTGGTAGCGATGAACTCAAGATAATCTGTGCATCAGGAAATGATGAGATGTGTTCTGTGGCTGGCATGGGGTGCCAAAACAGTCTTGGTAAAAATACTCAAACCAGCCCAGCTCTGTTATTCTATTTGCCCTCTCTCTCGCTTTCCATCCATTGATTCTCTCTCTTTCTCTCTCGCCTTCTTCCCTCTCTCTCTCTCCTCCATCTCTGATCACTTTCTTTCTGCCATCCACCTTTATATCTAGAAGCCTCAGGGTGCCAGATGCAATTCACCTCCGGTAGCTGGAGAAGGTGACAGGGTATCAGGAGTGGTCATGGCTTTCAAAATCAGCTCCTAGGGCTCCAATCCACCAGGGAAATGATAGTTTAACCTCTTGATTGCTAAGCTGTTTCCCCTTAGAAAGTTCTCTCTTAGGCATCTATAATTTTTTCCACATAAGATATTTAAGCCAAATTTGTGTCCTTTTTTTCCCAACATCCTGGGAGTTATAAAGGTACCCAAGATGTGTGGATTCCCCTGGAGGGGACTGAGAAAATAAGCAAAATATGGCTAAAGTTTGAGGGGCAGATTTACCAGCCCCCTGCGCCACCAGTACGTCACTTTTTGTGACGTACTGGAGGCGCATTTCACTTCTCCATATTTACAAGTAGAGGAAAAGCCACCCTGCATTACTTTTCCTCTCCTTGTAAATATGGCCCCTTCACATGCAGCACTTTGCGTGGAAGGGGTGTTCCATGGGTGTTGCTGTGGGTGGATGTATGACGTTACAACGCATACTTTTACAACGCATACCTTTACAACACATTTTTTACAACGCATTCCATTACAACGCATACTACCTTTACAACGCATACCATTACAACGCATACCATTACATTACATGTATGGTAAGTATTGGATAGTGTAGGGGTAAAATTTACTATTCTAACTCCAGGGGGTGCAACAGTAGGGTAAGTGTTGGATAGTGTAGGGGTAAAAATTACTATTCTAACTCCAGGGGGTGCAACAGTAGGGTAAGTGTTGGATAGTGTAAGGGTTCTATGCTTTGTGATGGTATGCGTTGTAATGGTATGCGTTGTAATGACTGCGTTGTAATGACATGCGTTGTAGTGGTATGCATTGTAGTGTCATGCGTTGTAATGGTTGCGTTGTAATGGCATGCGATGTAATGGATGTTGCGTTGTAAAAGTTTCGTTGTTATGGTAGTGCGTTGTAAAAGTTGCGTTGTAAAGGTTGTTTCCCCTGTGGGTGTTCCCACACAACACCCATGGAACAAGACACATTTCTAGATTTACGAGGAATTGTAAATCTGGAAATGCGTGTCAATGCTACACATCCCCAAGGGAGGCCTAGCGAGGCACAATGAGGAGAAATGTTTTAATTTCTCTTCGTTTTTACCTCTTTCAAAGCGTGCTGCATTCTACAGCACGCATTGAAAGGGGAACATGCTAATAGTGATTGTGTGCAGGAGGGTGCCCTTTCTGCACAAAAAAAATCTCCCTATGACGTAGGCATCCTTGCACCATGGTGCAAGGTTGCCTGTGCTGGCGCATGGCTGAAGTTTGTGCGCCAGCGCAGGGGAGAGCACAGGAATGCAACATATTATTATAAATATGTCGCATTCCTGTGCTTCGGAAGTGCCGCAGCGTGGCACAGCCAAAGGGCTTGCGTTGCAGCGCTGCTGCACTTCCTTGTAGATCTGCCCCTGAGTTTTTTTGAGGAAATTAGGAAAATAGTACTCTGCATAAATGTGTCAGTTTTTTCCCCTAAAAAAGGCATCAACAAAAGGTTTGCTGTGCTAAAGCCACTATTTTCCTGGCTTTCGGCAACATGCAGAGCTGGATCAAAAAACCTATTTTTTACCACAGTTTTGGAATTTTTCAAAGAGGTAGCCCATTTTTCCTAATTTTTGCGCGTTCAACCTATTTCAAGTTTCTGTTGGAGACCACTATCAAACTCATGGGTGATCCTGGAGAGCTATACATTTCTGAAAAGTAGATTACATTCCAAATTCAGCAAAGGTTCATTTGTGGAGATGCCTCAAGGTTTTCTCAAATAAACTAACTGTTGAAATAAAATAAATATTGAAAATTTACAGGGACACATCTATATGTGACAACATTTTTATTGGTAACTTCTCGTCTTGATGGCTGATTTACAAAAAGCAATATACCAATACTTCTTCTAGACCCTTCTGGGTGCGGTATATATAAGGTTTGTGGGTTTTCTAAGAACACGATGTACCTAGAGACAATAACTGTGCTGCACCTTGCAATGGTTTTTTATTGTATATAGGGCATAGAGCAATTCATATGGTAAAATATGAAGATAGAAAAATAGGTATCATGGAAACCTATGTAGTTCTGAAATGAGCACAACATATGGAGTTTAGTAGCAGTGGTAATTTGCACATCTCTGAATTTGTGGGTACGGATACTACCATTTGAATTAAAGGGCATTCCTCAAAATGTCTTCTTTCTTACACACTGGCTTACATTTAGAAGGCACAAATGTAGAGAAATACAATTGATAATAGCACTTGTTCTACTATTCTGTGTTCCCATAAATTTCCTGAAAACAATGGTACCACACTTGTGTGGGTAGGCCTAGTGCCCACAGTAAGAAACGGCTTAAAATGCAACATGGACGCTGTTAGAAATGGGATTTCTGGTTGGCTAAGGCTTGAGCCTAAGCCAGGCAGAAACCACCACTCTAGTCAGGGCAAGGAGTTACACGCTGAAGATAAACCCTGCTCACCCCCTTGGTAGCTTGGCAGGAGCAGTCAGGCTGATCCCAGAGGCAATGTGTAAAGCGTTTGCGCAACACACACACACACCAGCAACACACTAGGCACACCACAAAAGAAACTCCACACAAGGTTACTTCAAAAATAACCTTTGTATTATCATAAACACAATAGAATCATAATCACACAATCTACACTGTCCCAACTGGCACTAGGCAATATTCGCAGGGGATTATATACAGGACCAGGCCAATCAGGGCACGGTCAGAACCATCAGAATGCAGGTAGTAAATATAAAACACAACCAGTAACTACAGGTAGCATTCTCACAGTAGCATTAGACACCATCCTAAAATATCATAGCATGAAATTAGGCATAAACACATTAGGCCCAAACCTCAATAGTGTAAACACATTAGGCATTAGGCCTCACCAGCATAAATACAGTAAGCAATAACCTCATAAGCATAAACACATTACGCATTAGGTATCACCAGCATAAACACATTATGTAATCACCTCATAAGCATTAACACATTACACATTAGGTATCACCAGCATAAACACATTATGTAATCACCTCATAAGCATAAACACATTATAGGCATAAGCACATGATGTAAGGGGCATCACATTAGGGCATTGCGCCCTACCAATCACTGGGGCTCCAATGCCCTATGTTCAAAATGTCAGGGCTCCTTCAGGACCGTCTACTGGTCCTCTGGCTGACAATGCAGCGACAAGCAATGTGCCCCAAAGCACTGGGGGCGCAAATGTGCTGGGGGCATAGGTAGCTGTAGAACCAGTAGAGGGCAGCAGAGAACAGCTGAGAACAGAGACGAGGCAACGAGGCAAACGAGGCGGAAGCCGAGTGAAACGCTAGCTGCCAACATACTCCGCAGTACGAGCAGAGAAGCCCCCGCACGTGAATTAAGACTCTGTGCCCCCCCTAGATGCTCGGCGTGGCGTTGTGAGACAGGGGCGGAGGCGCTTGCCAGACGGTGAGAACCGAGAACAGAGGAGGCGGAGGTCCACTGGAGCCGACGGAGCCCGATTGACGTTTCCCGGCATATTCCGGCATCTCCTGGTTCGCGGGGGTGCCCGCGGGGGGGCCAGGCTACGGACTTCTGGTTACAGCAGGCATTTCTCCCGCCAACACCAGGTTCTTCAACCCCGTGGGGGTGTTCACAGGGTCGGGCTGCGGACGACGGACTATAGCCGGCAGGACTTCATCAGGCAGCAGAACTTCGGGTGAGAGGTCAGCCATAGCTCGGCAAGCGGCACGATTGCATTAAAGGAGTTTTTTTTTTTTAAACGTCTTTTCGGACTGTTTAGTATTGCCCATTGAAGCAGAATAACCACCACAGAGGAGAGGAGCGCCGATAAAAGCTGACTAACAGCAGCGGCAGTCTGACTTAAGCTCGTGAGATTTGAGTGCAGATACCCGGCGAGACTGCTTACTAAAAGCACCTTGCCCGGGCGAGATTTGATGCTAAATCGCTTTGTAACGCCAGAGAGAGCTGTCACTCCGCCAAATACCGCTATATACCGCCATATTCCGCCATATTCCGCAACGTCATATCGCTGTCCCTCCCTGACGGCAGCTGCTCCAACTCTATGTGTGTCGTGACCTAGCCGCCCCCCAACTCCTGGTGCCATATCCTAGCAAAAGGCTGTTGAAAGCTGAGGTGGTGACTCGGCAGGGAGCGGATTCACGGCGGGAGTTAGAGGGAGTAGACAGGCTTGGGAGGTGGAGCAGGTAGCAGAGCGGGGAGCAGAGCAGGAGGTGGTGTGGATCTGTACCTACACATACTAGCGACATCAGTGACAAAAAGCGGGAGAAGCAGGGATTGGAGTGGAAGCTCAGGACTCCAGCCGCATTAACACTGTGGAGGGTCTTGGGAGGCCCAGTAACTAAAGCAGACCGGAGGAGTAGTACGGAAAATACAAAAGAAGAAAAAATAACAAATATAAGTCAATCCTCCAAATTAGAAGAGAAAAATAAAATAAATAACCGGTGAGCCGGGAACACGTAACCTGACGGACCTAGTTAAACAAGCCGGAAGGAATGAGATCCGGGAAAGTGCGGCAGGATTTAAGTGTAAGGTTACAAAGGAACGAAGAAGATACAAACCAGGACACACTAAAGACTGGTAGAAAAAGGAAGAAGGTTCCACAACAAAGAGAGAGACTAGTGTCTGCGCCTGATCTAGCAATAACCAGCCCAAAACAAAACAATATTGGGATCCAAAAATTCTTTTTCTTAAAGGACCCCATGGCTGCCATCTACGGGCAAACGCAGGAACAAGCCCGCCTTCCCAGCCCAATACCACCAGCACCAAGGATAAAAGAGAACGAGCAGCTGCAATCAAACAGCAAGAAGGAGGAAAAAAAAGAAGGGCAAGAAATGCAAAAATTCTACATTGAGAACAGTCCGACAAATAATACAATAGACCACCTACAAACCTCTCAGATCGATGCCAAGCTAAAGAGCAATTCTGGCACTTGCAAGTCTGTTGTGATATTAGCCCAGATAAACAAGAATGATTCCCAAACTCCTGAAAAAGACAAGGAAACAAAGATCGTGGATAAGGACAAGGAAAAACCAATAATAATGGGAAATAAAAATGGGGGCTGGGCCCATCGCCACACAGGATGACACATGGCTAACCTCTCTTCCCCTACCTGACGACATAAGTCTGGACAAACAAATAGAAATAGAAAAACAAACCCAATCCCAGTTAGAAGAATACCTAAAGAACAACCAAGTCCCGAAAGTAAAAGATATACTAGAAGAAGACCAGGAACAGGGACCAAGTGGTAATGAAAGGTTGGAATCTACTCCACTGCACTTATATGACAACCCCAATAAACGGGACAAAAGGCAAGAAAAAACTAAAGGATGTTCAAAAAGCAATATAAACTTAGCATCACCAATTGCAATATCATCCATGAGTAGGTCAGAAGAGGAGTCAGATGTCCTGGAAATACCGCCCAGAGAGCTCTATAAAGCCCCATGGAGCAAAGCACTATTAAAAACCTTGGACCAGGCAATTAAGGCCTTGAATTTCCAGTCTGGTAAAATGGACGTCCAAATTGACCTAATAAACCTTATTGCTGGTCACATTTCAGGTATCAATACCAGGCTGGATTACATGGCAACCCTGCTGCCGAGGAGGATTGATAAGGGACCCCACACAGAGACTAACCAGCCAAGCTGTGTATGTGGCAAACTAGTGGACAATTTGGCAAACCTACCGGAAATACTAAAAGACATACGAGGGGCCATTCAATCATCAGCTTTAACAAAACAAAACAAAAACAAACTTTATCCCAGTGGGGTAAATAAGGCCGAAGCGGAATTTGGGAGTCCAAATAAAGTAAGAGACCTTGACCAAAACAGCGAACTGGAACAAGAGATAAGTAAGACAAGTGAAGAAAATTTAGATCAGAGAACCGGCCAAATAGATGACACAAAAAGTACAACGGTCAATAAAAAAACAAACTTAACAAAAAGAGAAAGAAAGCGTGCTAGGAAAGGGATGGCTCAGCTCAAAATCCAACCTTTGAGAAACACTCATATGTATCCGATCTTTCACCATACCACTTCAAAGAAACAGAAATTAGTCACTGAAGTTATCGTTTCAAAACATACAGACAAGACCCAAGACCAATCAGCTCAACTAAGTACAGAGAATGGGAACAGCTCGATTACCGAATTATCAATCTGCCCCATCTCCGAAAAACCAAAACACATACAAGGGAACAAAAACTTGAATACTCAAAAGCAAAAAAACAAACGATCCCAGGGCAATGACAAGACTCAAGTCGAGGTCGATGAAAGGGTTTTAGGCCAAAAGGCCCGTGTAAATCGGATAGTTATGATTCACCAGTCAGACGAAAAGCAAATACCCGAGGCCAATTCAGCAAATCAAGACACGCGGACCCAAAACGCCACAATCAACGAGAAAATAAAACAAGATGTAGGCAATAAAAATAATCAAATTAAAATTACAAAAAATTCCGACGAAAGGGATAAAACAAGAACGCCGATAAAAATAAACTCAAATGAACATGGGCGTACCTGCAGGCTTCAACAAACAGACCAACGTACAGCGTGTATTCAGATATCCAAATATACAAATAAGGACAAAGTCGCGGATAAAAAACCCACTGACATTAAGTCGAATACAAGCAGAATCGGTGAGCCCATCGCCCATCCTAAAAGAACAGCAGAGGCGTCTGGAGAAAGAACAATAAATACCCAAGGGCAAGGGAGAACAATAAACGCAAAGGGCGAAATAACACATGATATACAATGGCAAGAAAAAAAAGAAGCAAAATTGCCACCTCAATCACATGGAGAAACCAACGAAAAATTGTCATTCATACCAGAATATCAGACAACAGGGGGACAAGACCTTTTGAACAGAGGGAATATAATGCGGCTGCTGAGAGAAATCCCAGAATTGAACGACATATCATCCCAAGACCTCCTGTCTGTAGAATTTAAATGCACAATAAACAACCCAGAGGTAGAGGAGTCGTTAACCACCTGGTCATCCAAGGCCATAGTAGATAGAATATTTGCTACGAGTATGTCTTTTGAGGCATGGGGCATAGAGCTGAGGCGTCATCAACGGGACAAATATCCATTTCCCCTCTTAAAAAGTACAACCGCAGGAAAATCTAAAATGGAAGAGAGGAACGGCCAAAAATCATGCCTAAAGAGTGCATGCTCTGTAACTCCACAAAAAATATCACAAAACAAAAATAGACAGGTAAAAGCAGTGGAGCAAGGAGGCACTCAGGAACAGATCACCGACTGGTCCTGGGTCGCAAAGGTTTTGAGCAATAAGAGTTCCTAGCAAGACTGAAGAAAAAAAAAGGAGAACAACAAACTACATCTACGGATAACAGTTGGTAACCAAAAGGAACTGGGAGGAAAACTAGCGAGTAATAACCAACCCATTGGTTCAAACACACACACGATCAGCCTCTGCTCTTGGAATGTTCATGGCTTTAACAACATTAGGCAAGACCATGAAACAGCAAACTTCTTGGAACAACATGACCTAATATTACTACAAGAAACTTGGAATATGTGCCAAGTTTCCATCCCTGGTTATATAGAGTTTCACGTCCTCGCCGAAAAATTTTCATAATTTGGACACTCGAGAGGAGGCTTAACAACGTACATCACCCAACAATATAGGTGGCAAGTGGAAGAAGTAGGCACGGGGGTAAATTGGTCACAAGCAATAAAACTTACAGAGAGGCTGGACTCAAATTCACGCATTCACAACCTTTTAGTGCTTAATGTTTACATACATCCGGAAAAGAAACAGAAAAAGGAAAAACTGATAACACTGATACCCTTGATCAGGGCATTGCAAAGTACTCACGAATCGTATTCCATGATCATCTCAGGAGATTTTAACAGCAACCTAACAAAAGATGATAAAATAATTCATGATCTTGAAGACCTGGGTCTCTCCATTTTGAACTAGTAGGAAAACGGGGGAAGAGAAATACCTATAACCTTTGTAAGCGGAAATCGGAAGTCATCAATAGATTTCACAATAATAAGCAACAACTTGACACCGATGGTAAGCTCGTTCTTGGTTGAGCAATGCATAGAAAGCGATCATCTGCCGTTAATTACCAAAATAAAAATGTTGGCCAACAAGACCGAAAATCTAAAAACCGTCGTTCAGTATACGGAAAAATTCAATCTACCTAAACTGAAATGGGGTGGAAAGGACATAAAACCAACAATGGACAAATTTAAAAAAGAATTGCTCAGACTAACACCGGAGGAACAAGAAAACCCGATAAAAACATGGGAATACCTATGTAAGGCCTCAACCAGAAACCCCCCAACCACAAAACAGACCGTGAGAAGGTATGACACCGGGAAGAAGCCTTGGTACAATATTACCTTACGAGAGGAAAAAAAGGAAAATCACACGCGAAGTACGTAAGCAGGTAACAGTAATAAAAAGTGGAAAAATACCCGATAAGGCGAAACTAAAGGCCTTGCGGAAAAAATACAAGACTCTGCTGAATAACGCAAAAAAAGCATACCAAGCCGAAATCTGGTCTAAATTATTAATTGCCGGGAAACACAAAAATGCCCGAACATTTTGGGGTATCATTAACAAACTGACAAAGGGCATCTATCTAAAACAGGAGGCAGGCATTGGAGAAAGTAAGTGGATCCAGCACGTCAAAGAAATGTTTTTTGACAGGGAAGATGGTCAAAAGTGGCACTGTAAAACAGAGTGCGAAATATGCGCTAGAAACTCTGAACATGGGGGAAAAATTCTGGGAACACGAAACATTCCACCGGAAAATACAAAGAAGCCATCTTTGGACTGCAAAAATAGGAATATAGAGAATTTTGTCAACAAACCAACTATAATACCAGAACAATCAGAAGATACAGTATCCGAAACCCTAGTAACAGCTGGCGAGCTAAAATTAATAATAAAGCGCCTGAAAAAAGAGGGTGCAGCAGGTCCCAATGGGCTTCCAAACGCAATCTTCAAACATTCTCCTGAGTTCTGGGCAGAATACTTAACACCACTCTTTAACTCAATTTACAGACAGAACAAGCTGCCTAAGTCCTGGAACGGCAGTATAATTCATCCCATTTTCAAACAAGGTGATCATAATGAGCCGGGGAACTATAGGCTGATATCGCTGATGGACGTGGAGGGAAAACTATACGGGTCATGCCTACTGTCACACCTTCAAGACTGGATGGAAGACACAAAGATCATACCTATGTTCCAAACGGGTTTCCGGCCAAGGACCGGTACACTAACAAACTTAATAACTCTGGCTCTCCTGAAGGAAAAAGCGGAAATAAAGAAGACGAGATTGTATGCTTGTTTTATAGATCTGCGAGCAGCTTTTGACAGGGTGAACCGAACCCGACTATAGGACAAATTGAGATCATGGGGCCTTCTGAAGAACCTACTGGAGGCAATAATAAGCTTGTATAGTGACACCTGGGCACGAGTCAAACTGGGAGATGGTAGCATCATCACGGCTGAAATTGATACACAACAGGGCTTAAAACAAGGCTGTGTACTGGCCCCAAGCTTATTTAATCTCTACATGGCAGACATCGTCAGTCACATGCAGGTCGGGGAAGGTCATCCACCGCATCTGTCAAAAATCCCAATCCCCTTCCTGCAGTACGCTGATGACATTGTTGTTCTGAGTCAAACCCCAATAGGCCTGCAAAGGATGATCAACAATCTGGCCACCTACTTGAAACACGAATGCTTGGAACTGAAAAAAGACAAAACCAAAGTGATCCGCATCGTAGACCCGAAAAAACCAACATTCATATGGTACGTAAACAGCACCCCAATAAAGGAGGAAGCATCATACAAGTACCTAGGTCTGAAACTGGGTCGAGGCCCAATGAACAAGGAACACAAATTAGACCTGAAGGCAAAAGCACATTCCCTGATTTACGCATACCGGCAATTACAAAAAAACTAAGCTGCCCAAACCATACACATCTGCTGAAAGTGATAAAAGTGCAAACCTTACCTACCCTGTCTTACGCATTGGCCACCTGGTGTGGCAAAGAGGCGGGGCTGTTAAACAGCCTACAAACAAAGGTATACAAGGCAGCTTTAAACCTCCCAAAATCAGTATCACCGGCGCAGGTTCGTTTAGAATTTGGCCTGCTGAATCAGAAGTTTCGCAGTATGGGTACTTTTGCGAAACTCTGTCATAAAGTACGTGCATCAGAAGAAGGCTCACTGGACAACCTGTGATGGAAAGAAATCGACATCCAGCAGAAACAGCACGTGACTCACAGTTGGGGAGATTTCTTGTCACAATCCTTGACCTGTTTAGGAATAGATTCAACATGGGACTTGATGCCAGATAGAAATAACTTCGATAAAATTACAAACAATGCGGTCAAATGGAAATCCTATCTGGAAGACAAATCAAGCACCGCAAAACGACGACACGGGTGGACAGTAATAAACTCATATTGCGGTATAAAACCACAGCCATACTTGGAAAGTCATTTTAATATGCAAATAAAACAAAGATACATAGAACATCGGCTGGGCCTACAGTTTTCAAAGGACTTGTTACCATCCTGGAAAGGTAGTCACACTGACCTTTATTGTCGTCTATGCGGATATCAAAATGAAACATTAATTCCCCTGCTATGTGCTTGCCCAGCTCTTATAGACCTAAGGAGACGGCTTTTAAAGAACATTTTTAATAAACTGAACATTTGAACATGCCGGCAAGCTGTAATTCGATGGCTAGATGGATCATCTCCTATGTTGGCTTGTAGGGGGGTCAAATACATGAGGAAAGTACAATCTCTCCTACAACAAGTGGACCCATGAAAACACAGTGAATAGGAAGTGTATACTTGAAAAGTTTAGCCAAGTAAGAAGTGTACAACCAAAATGAATTATTTGAGATTTTACTAATGGTATGGACTATTCATTTATCTGTGAACAATTAAGCACATAATTTATTAATATTTAGCGATGATTTCAAATGTATGTTGTAATAATTTGTAATAATTTTAAACAATAAATTTGACTTGACTTGACACTCCCCCCTTCCAGGCACTAGAAATAATGTGCCCCCGTCATTGCAGCTGCCTGCGCTCTCGCAGGGCAGCTGTGATTGGCCCAAAGGACACTGGCACCACGTGCCGCTTGGGAGCTCCCCTCTGGGACTCCTCCAATAATTTGCCCAACCAGCACGGGGACTCACTGTGCCTTGGGAGCACCACTGCTCTCAAATCAGTCCCACTCACCAGGCTCTCTTGGGACTCCTCACAGTAACGATTCACCAAATGAACCCTGGGGGACTGTGCTCTTCACTGGGGCAGACTCGTGACTTTCCTCCCTTGGAGAGAAGGATAGCATTGGCACTGGGGGATGTGCCAAGGTTGGGCACTTCGGGAGCGGCGAATGGCCGGTTCCTCCGCCCTCACTCTCTGTTGTTTCTCAGAAGCCTCGCTTACAACCAGGTGCCCTCAGCCTGACATCTGGTCTCTCCGACCAGCATAGCACTGCCTGAAGGGTTCTTCACGCTGGCTCACGGTCACGGCCCTGCCCCCAATCAGGCTCAGCCTCGCCTGACTTCCGGCTATGGGCACGTCCTGCCCACACGTCTGTTTCCTCTGTACAGGCCCCGCCCACAGTCAAGCAAAGTCGCCGCCTGACTTCCGTTCTCGGCGCTCCTTCTTTTCTGGAGCAAATTGCAGGGTGGGCACTCGCTTTAAATAAAGACTATTGCGGGGTAGGCTCCCGCCGATGAGCACTGCATGCGGGGGGCACGCGCTTTAAAAAAAGCAGATTGCGGGGTGGGCTCCATCCGAAGAGCACCGCATGCGGGGTGGGCACCCGCTTTAAATAAAGACAAATGTGGGGTGGGCACCCGCTCAGATCAGCAAAACACGGGGTGGACTCCCATGCGGGGGAATCCATACGCTTTCGATTCCCTTGGCCGGCACTTCGCAGCACAGGGCTGCACGACCCCATGTCCTCAGGATACAATGCTTCACAAGACGCTAGGGGCCACAGCTCCAAAAGACCAAAGTGGTAGGGGCACAAGGCTGGTCCCAAGTAGGCCAGCTCACGGGGCCCTCCAGCAGGGAGGCAGTTCCTTGTAGCGGTTCCTTCTGGAGCCCAGCAGCAGCAGTCCTCTGGAAGCACAAAAAGCACAACACTCTCATGGGGTTACAGCTCCTATATTTATATTACAAGTTCCTTTGTTTGTCTGCCCTGGCACAGGGCTTGGGGGAACCAACCTAAACTGGTTTTAGAGCACTTTGTTGACAAGGCTCCTCTTCCCCTTTGTCAGGTGGGGGCTCGACATCAAACACACCACAGAGGGACAGAGCCAGCATTCACATAGGCAGGCACAATCCTATTCAGGGTCAGGGGACTACTCCTCCCACTACTCCAAATGCAGATGCACCATTCAGCCTAGCGCTGACTCACCCTGCCCCTCCTGGAGCCACACACACCTCACCAGCCCCTGTCACTCCAAAGACAGACATGCAATCCACATCAGGCAAGCAGACACATAGCACACAGAAATGCCAACTTCTAAAAGTGGCATTTCTAAAATAGTTATAATAGATCTGCGCACGCCATTGCGTAGCATTTATTATTACCATACCAAATATACCAAACTTGAACACAATGATCCTCTCATATCAGAAATTATCACTGAAACACTTATCAGGGAATCCCCAATGCATTCATATGGGAGAGCTGCCTTACAGCAGTGAGAAACCAAAATGGCTTTTTGTCATTACCATGACATGTCACACACTTAAGGTACATGTCCTACCTTTCACCTACAATGCACCCTGTCTATAGGGCTAGCTAGGGCCTACCTTAGGGGTGACTGACATGCAGTGAAAGGGGGGTCACAGACATGGCACACACTTTAGGTACCATGTCTCAGCGGCAGTAACACTGCGCGCACAGGCTCCACAATGGCAGAGGCCTGGGATAGGTTTGAAAGGTTACTTTGGTGGGCGCGCAATCAGCGCTGCAAGCCCACCAGTAGTATTTAATTCACCAGCCCTGGGTATATGAGATACCACTTTACAAGGGACTGACGAGTAAATTAAATAGGCCAAACAGGTGTAGACCAATCTTACTATGTTTATCACATGCACTTTACACTGAACAGCAGTGCTAAAGTGCCCAGAGTCCTAAAACCACCAACACATGTCAGAAAAAAGGCTACGAGAAAGGCAAAAAGTTTAGGGATGATCCTGCAAAAAGGGCCAAGTCCAACAGACGCATCAAATATTTTCACTAAAAAGTGAGCCCTTTATTTGTAATGTGGCTAGCTGTGGATTTTGGGCCCTAGCTCAGCAAACAGCTAGGGAAACCTAGCAAATCTGCAAATGTTTTAAAACTAGCCACCCTGGGGAAATCCAGGGAGAGGTAACTGTCAAGGCTCTCGCCAGATTTTCATACCCACAAGCCCTTGTAAACCTCCAACTGCGAGAAAAACACATTTTCTCACATTCCTGTGATAGAAAGTTCTGGAATTTGCAACACATTTTGTACCACCTACCATTTCCCTGAAGTCTCCCGAATCAAAACGGTACCTCACTTGTGTGTGTAGGGCTAGTGGCTGTGACAGGGAAGGTGCCAAAACGCAACATGGATGCCACATTTTTCCAACGAAAACTGACCTCTTTTTTGCAATGTGGCTAGATGGGGATTCTGGTCCCTCGCTCAGTCAATACCTAGGGAAATATAGCACACCTGCACATTATTGAAAACTAGACACCTGGTGAAATCAAGGGTGGGGTGACTTGCATGGATTTCACTAGGTTTTCCTTCCCAGAAGCCCTTGCAAACCTCAAACTATGAATTAAAAACACACTTTCCTCAAATTTCTCTGAGGGAAAGTTCTGGAATCTGCAGGGAGCAACACATTTCCTATCACTTAAAATTACAACTTTTCTAATAAAAATGGTAACACACTTGAGTGGGTAGGGTGAGTGAATGCAACAGGAAAGGTCCCAAAATTCATCATGGATACACCACATTTTTCCACTGAAAACTGACCCTTTTTTGCAATGTGGCTAACTGTGGGTTTTGGGCACCAGGTCAGCTGGGACTTAGGAAAACCTATCAAACCTGCACCTTTAGGAAAACTAGAAGCTATGGGGAATCCAGGATGGGGTGACTTGCATGGCTCCCACCGGGTTTTCTTATGCAGAAGCCCATCCAAATCTCAAACTGTGAATAAAAAAACACATTTTCCTCACATTTCTGTGATGAAAACGTCTTGAATCTGGAAAGAGCAACACATTTCCTATGACTTACCATTCTCCCAAGTCCAAATGGTACCACAATTTAGTGAGTAGGACTAGTGGCTGGAACAGGAAAGGGACCAAAATGCAACATGGACACAACAGACTTCTCCACTGAAAACTGACCTGTGACTTGCATGGCTCTCACCAGGATTTTGTTATCTAGAAGACCTTGTAAACCTCAAACTTATACTACAAAAACATATTTTTCTCACATGTCTGTGATGGAAAGTTCTGAAATCTGCAGAGAGCAACTCATTCCCTACCATTCCCCAAAGTCTTCTGAGAAAACTAGTACCTCTCTTGTGTGGCTGGGTCTAGTGTCCGTGACAGAAACAGATCAATCCAAGGTCAATGAGTGTCCCTTTATGAGGAATCCCATTAACCTTAGTTTGATACGTTCCTGTCACAAGCAGTAGGCCCAGCTGCACAAGTGGGGCAGCATTTTTATCGGAACAAGTGGGGGAAAACATACTTTAATCACATTTCTATGATGGAAAGTTCTGGAATCTGTAGGAAGAAACACATTTTCTACCACCTACCATTCACCAAGTCTCCCAATAAAAATGGTACCACACTTGTGTGGGTAACGCTAGTGGCCCCCGACAAGAGCGGTGCCAAAATGCAACATCGACACATCACATTTTTCCACTGAAAACTGACCCCTTTTTTGCCTAGTTGTGGATTTTGTACCATAGCTCAGCTGGAACCTAGGCAAACCTAGCAAATCTGTAAATGTTTGAAAACTAGACACCGGGTGAATTGGGGGTGTGGTGAGTTACATGCCTATCACCAGGTTTTCCCAGAATCCCTTGAATACCTCAAACTTTAAATATAAAAAACACATTTTCCTCAAACTTCTGTGATGGAAAGTTCTGGAATCTACAGGGAGCAACAATTTTCCTACCACCTACCATTCTCCCAATAAAAATGGAACAATAGTTGTGTGGGTAGGGCTAGTGGCTAACCAGGTAAGACACTGAAACACAACATGGACACATCACATTTTCTACTGAAAACTGACCCTTTTTTGCAATGTCGCTGTGGGAGGGACGGGTGGAAACAGAAGCAAGGAGGCCGTATTGGTGTAATAGTAGGGTATTTTATTTCAGCTGATGTCTTGATTTCACAAGTTGAGGTTTTCCCTCAATAATACCAGAAGTTCCATAAACAAAACATTCTTTTTTAGCTGGATCGTAACCAAGTAGAAGTTTCTTCACTTCTCTTTCTTTCTTCTGGGCGCTCCTGTGTAGTGGAGGGGGGTCCCAAAAGGCTCGCAGTGGGAGTGGAACAACAAAGAAAAGGAGCGGTAAGTATGACTGTTTAAGGCATGTCGTAATAAGCATTCACCACACCCAAGTGAAGGAAATGGTGCCAGAGAGGAGTGAAGTAAAAAAATTGTTGTTGGGTCCCCACTCTGTTGGCACTTCTCAAGAGCCGCATCAATAAGTTCCTTAGAACTCTCTCCCGTGTCCTTAAGAAAAAGAAAAGGTTGAATTGAGGCAGTGAAAAGACGTGGTTTATAAAGAAATGGGAAGAAGAGAAAAGAAAAGAAAAACCTCCGCCCATCACTTTCTTTAGCAAAGGGGTTTCATGGGCACTGTTGCCTGACCCGCCACCCGACCTCCCAACCTTTCTCTCTCTTGAATCACGTACCGCCTCTTGCTGCAATTCTCCAGAGTTGTGGCAGTTCCTGCTCATTCTCTGGAGACCACCACTCCTTGTACCACACGCCCAGAGTTCCCTCGACTTGCAGCGCCTTCCTCAGCGACGTCATCTCCGGTGACGGCTCTCTAGCCAGACTCTTTCGCTGCATCTTCTTTCCCAATGGCTTCCTGCCTGGTGGCCTCTCCCACCATTCACTTTGTTTGTCCTCTCTTTCCCTTTTCCCTCTCCCCTATGAGCGCCGTTTGGACGCACACTCGCTCCTTGATTGGCCCGTCTGTTCCTCTAATGCATTTCCGTCCTGTGCAAAGGAAAGAAGGTCCTTCCTCTCTGATTCTCTTCCCAGCTCTTGTCATTGTCCTCCGGACCCGGGAACCACGGCTAAGGTATGGGGGATAGCTTGAGGCTTTGTGTGGGGGTTTGGAGCACTTCCTCACAGTGGCTCGCTGTGGATTTTGGACCCTAGATCAGCCGGCCCCTTGGGAAACCTAGCAAACCTGCCATTTTTTAAAACTAGACATCCGAGGGGATCCAGGGTGGGAAGACTTGTGTGGATATTACCAGGGTTTCTTACCCAGAAGCCCTTGCTAACTTTGAATACAAAAAGCATTTTCCTTACATTTCTGTGATGGAAAGTTCTGGAATCTGCAGGGAGCAACAGATTTCTTACCACTTTCCTTTCCCCCAAATCTCCTGATAAAAGTGGTACCCCATTTGTGAGGGTAGGGCTAGTGGCTGCGGCAGGGACGGTGCCAAAACTGTTTACCAGTGAAAAGTAACCTTTCTTTTTGTATTATGGCAAGCTGTGGATTTTGGGTCCCAGCTCAGCAGGCGCTTAGGAAAACCTAGCAAACCTGAAAATTTTTGAAAACTAGACACTCGGGGTATCCAGAGTGTGGTGACTTACATGGCTTTCACCAAGTTTTCTTACCTAGAAGCCCTTGCAAACCTCAAACTTTGACAAAAAAACACATTTTCCTCACATTTCTGTGAAAGAATGTTTTGGAATCTGTAGGAAGCAATGCATTTCTTACCACCTACTTTTCCCCCAAGTCTCCTGATAAAAATCGTACCACACTTGTGTGTGCAGGTTTAGTGGCCGTGACAGTAAAGGTGCCAAAGCACAACATAGGCACATCACATTTTTCCACTGAAGGCTGAGCCTTTTTAGCGATGTGGTTAGCTATAGATTTTGGGCCATAGTTCAGCCAGCACCTCGGGAAACGCAGCAATTCTGAACCTTTTAAAAAATTAGACACCCGGGGGAATCCAGGGTGGGGTGACTTTCATGGCTCTCACAAAGTTTTCTTACACAGAATCCCTTGCAAACCTCAAACTTTGACTAAAATAAAATTTTCCTCACATTCCCCTTAGTTTTGATCAAAATAGTACATCAATTGTGTGGCCGGGCCTTGTGCCTGCGACAGAAATAGATCTTCTTCTTCTTTCTTCTGAAAAAGTTTTATGTAGCTCGAACTAGACCCGAGATACAGGTATCAGAGCGCTTTACATGAGCACCAGTTTCGTTACATGAGAACACATTTATTTTTGTTAGGCACGGTGAGATTAAGTGATTTGGCCAGAATCACAGGATGTTGAGCGTCGTTGCCGAGACTTGAACCCAGTTCCCCAGCTTCGAGGTCGACCACTCTAGCCGTAAGGCTAGATCAACCCAAGGTCAATGAGTTTCCCTTTGCGAGGACCTCCATTGACCTTAGTTTGATCTCTTCCTTTCAAGGGCACTAGGCCCAGCAACACCAGTGAGGGAGCATTTCTATCGAGACAAGTGTGGGAATACTGGTTGGTAGAAATTTTATCAATTTGTTTCTGATTCTGGAAGAAAACATCACAAAAATGTCCTAAAAAAGTTACATTTTAGGCACATTTTGAGGTTGGCAGGGAATTGTGGGAAAAAAACTTTGTGGGATGCGCAAGAGACACACCACCTTGTACTTCTCTGGGTGTCTAGTTTTCAGAAATACCTGGGTTTGAAAGGTTTCCTTGGGTGGCAGCCGAGCTCAGGTCCAGAAACTGCAGGTACCCCTTTTGTTGATGTTGCCACATTGCGTCTTGGAGCCCACCCTTTTACGGGCGCTAGGCCCACCCACACAGGTGAAGTACTATTTCTATTGGGAGACATGCGCAAATGCTTGGTGGCAGGAAATTTGCGGCTCCCCACAGATTCCTATAATATGAGTCACAGAAATATGAAGAAAATGTGTGTTTTTAGCCATGTTTGAGGATTGCAGGGGCTTCTGGGTAAGAAAACCTTGTGGGATCTGTGCAAGGCACACCACCCTGGAGGTCCCCTGGTGTCTAGTTTATATAAAAGATCTGGGGTGGGTAGATTTTCTCTAGAAACAATGTACACCCTGGCAGAGTAAGACAGAAAAGACAAATATCACTACACCACCATCTGCTACTCAAGTACATACACATAATGGTTGGATTTGGCACGAGAGTGAGTGAAAAGTTCAAAATGTAAATTTTCTTAAGAAAAGATTTTCAAAAAACTGAAAAGCACTGTTAATTAGATTATTGGAATTTCAGAATACTGAACCAAAGACTTACAGATCATGAGCCACGGCAAGGTGACAACCTCTTTACAGGTTGTTCACACACCTTTCATGCATATCACACACACAAAACTATTCACACCGCCAGCAGCGAGCCCAACATATAACAACACTGACACCAACAAACAGCACCATTCAAGGGCCCATCACTTCCATATGCCCACAGGACTGACACAGCAATCACATTGCTTGGCAGCTGGTGGAGTGTGTGGGCTGGCTTCCAGTGTGTGTTGTGTCCAGCAGCAAGTTGCCACACACACACACACCACCCGCCAAATGTCAGTCCACACACACCAATAGCCACATGTCAGCCGCACACACTGACAGCCTGATACCAGTTCAGACACAGGAATTGTACTGCCTGGCAGCTGGCGGAATGTGTGGGCTGGCATTTTATTGATGGTGTGTGTAGTGATTTGCTGCTGGTTGCTACACACATAGTTGCAGCCAAATGCCAGTCCACACACACTGCCAGCCAGATGCTAGCCACACACACCGCCAGCCAAACACGAGTCCAACATCACCATGAAGTTCAACACAGGAAGCTTACATTTCTAAAACAATCCCACAATTAACAGATTACACACACAAAGCACAGGCTGAAAAAATAATGCATCCAACTAAAAAAAGAAAACTTTTTTCAAATAGAAAGAACAAACCTTTTGGAAGAATATGAAATACCAACTATGACTGCATACACAACAGGTGTAACTAAGCTCATCAAACTACTGCCAACCAGGTATCTACACAGAAAATATATAGCAATACAGACTGTAGTCAGTTCCTTTTTACTGTCATGGTTGCTCCCAATACTTGAGTTGTGTATGGCACAATTTAAAACATGTGGGCACACATAGGCCAGGATTAGAAGGATATCAGGGGTGGTACATGTAACTCCCCTTCCAAACTTGGATACAGACTCTTCATCTCTGACAAGGAAAGTCTTTTTTGGGTGTTGGGGGAATGTATTCAGGAAAGTGGCAATCTTTCAATCTAGCCACATCCTCCATCTCTCTGGCCCTATGAACAGTTGCCTGCTCAACTACAACAAGGCTACCTATTACAGACTGCTGAAACTGTTCAGAAGTCATCTTGGATTTTGGAGAATGATCTTTGGAAACAACTTACGCATTGAAGGACCCCAAATGAAAGAAATGAACAGCCGTCTTCTTATACCAGATGTATCACTTTCAAGCAGCACTGTAAAGCTCCAATCTTTGATCTAATCTATCTACACCTCCCATATGCTTGTTATAGTCTAAAATGCAAACAGGTTTTCACACTTCTGCTACCTGACCCCAAACAGTCACATGTGAAGTGCTTTCATAATGAATAGTTTTGAGCATGTGGACATCTCTTCTATCTGAAAATTTCAAAGCCGGAAGTTCATTGTTTTGCAAGGAACTTCACTATCCCTTTTGAAGTTGTTTTACACACCAGCTCTTCTGGGTAACCTTTACATTTAGAGTGAATTGTTCCAAATGCAGTGGTATCCACCTTGAAAATTCTTTAAATATTTGCCTACCTGTGGAGAAATTGCCCATGTATAAATGGTGACCTTTATTAAAAAGTCCTCTGGCAGGTTCCCCAACAATTTTTTCACTGACTCCAAAAGTGAAAGGTCAACCAGAAAAGTCAATTGATGAATCCCTACCAGTATACACCCTGCAATTATACATATATCCAGTGGTACTTTGACTTAACATATACATCTTAATATCATTATATGCTGTCTTGTTGGGAATGTATTGCCTGCAAACCAAACAGCCTTCGAACAGGACCAGAAACACATGCACACATGTATCTTTCCCTGGAACATAGATCTCTGAGAAACAATCTACTAAAAGGTCAAGAACAGACTGAATCTTGAAGAGACAGTCACAATCAGGATGATCTTGTGGCAGTGCTTAAGCATTACCCACAAAACGCAGCATTCCCTGCATGAGCAAATAACAGTCTCGACTAGTGGTCGCTGGAAATATAGCGGTTGCCATCAAGGAACTAGTAGACCAATATAAAGACAGTGATGGCTTTCTTAGCAATCCCATCAACAAAGTTAAGCCCCAGAACAGCTTAATCTCATTGAGATTTGTGGTATTCCACAGGTTAGCACTAGAGTGTGTCTCACGTGTGGCACTGTTGTCCCTCAAAAACTGTTCTGCATACAAATAAGTCTGCTCAACAGTATCATCCAAAAGCACATCCTCAATAAACAGTTGGAAGAAATTGATGATGGGGGTGTGGCAAGCAAGCCAGCATGGCGGACGCCAGCTGCAAGAGCTCTGTCTTCAATCCCTTGGTTCTCCTGAAAAACTTCTGCATCACGGGCCATCCATGCATGAATAACGAAGGGGTAGACTGGAAACTGTCCGTGACGCCACTGGTGACCCAAGGAATCCGCGTGCATTTTCCCAGCAGAATAGACGTCTGAGGCCTACGGCATTCACACTCGGAGTACGAGCACGTAAATCGCAGCCGGAGGAAATGGCTGTGACCGCGGCGATGCACGCGACTGCAGCAGTACGGAATTGAGATCGTGCATGAGCTGGAGGTGAGAGCAGAAACCATCGGAGGATTGACGGAGCCGCCCTGCGACTAAGGACGGACCCTCTGCTGAAGGATCTCGGTGGATGGTGGATGGCGGGCTGTTGCAGGCTGCGTTCCTCACTTGGAGCACACGCGGAGGAGGCCTGGAGCTCCGTGACTCGCTCCCTGGCAGCAACAGTTGGTCCCGGAAAGTGACACAGGGCATCAGCTGAGGAGCTGTGCAGGGGAGAGTCGGGGCCCCCAGTGATGTACTCAGTCGTTAACTCATCGCCTGCATGAGAAGGGGGCAGAGAGACGCAGCCGACAGGCCAGGGAGAGAGGCTCAATGCCAGTACAGCAGGTCCTGCCTGCATGTGGGAACTGTACAAAACCCAACGAGACATACGGCCTGCCGTGCCCACTCATGGAGGTGCGGAGCACCGAGAATGCGGCCTGAGCACAATTAAGGAGCTGGCAGCAGAAGGGAACTTATAGTAGGCCAGACAGTGGGCCTTGTTGCGGTGCCTAAGAAGTGGGGCACATGAAACAATATGGTGGTGAACCTAGATTGCACTAGCAGTGGAGGGCATCGGTATCGTGGACCAATTGCCACAACCTGTGCTCCTGTCAGTCCAGTGAGCCCCGGCGGTTGGATTGGGCCATGGTCACAGTGGTAGGGTGCGCATGTGACACTCTAAGGCACATTAAGCACACACCGGAGGCATACCACTTCCCCAGGGACACAACCGCAAATCCCCCACGGGCATCATTATCACCCTGTGTGCCCGCGGCCCAGGGTGCCCCATGTTCAGCCACACAGGGTAGGATAACTGCCTGACACGCGCCACATCTCAACCGGATCGAACAGCCAAGCTGACACACAATACGTAACTAGTGCGGTCACTTACTGCACATTGTGAATGCCTTCAGCACAGCAGCTAGCAATGGGCCAGCTACGCACAAACACTCAACAAACTAACCCGCGCGCTGGCAGTTCAGAGTCAGTACGCATGGATGCAGATGATATTAGTGGCGCGCGGCACACAGCGCTATCTGCCAAACTCGACTTGGTGTTGTCGGCAGTGGAGAAGATCTGGGCCACGTTAGACCAGACAAGGTCCTCACTAGAGTCCAAAATTAATAAGGTCACCTGGACCTTTACCCTACTGCGCACCAACCATCATAAATTGGCAGACAGGGTCCAGTCACAAGACCAATCCCTAAAGGAACTAAAACCCATAACTCAAAGCCACACTGCGGCTGTACAAGACATGTTGCACTGCATGCATGCACTTGAGGACAGAGTTGAGGATGCAGAAGGGCGTTCTTCCACGCAATGTGTGGGTGGTGGGCCTCCCGAAGGGAGAAGAAGAGCGTAACCCAGAGGAATATGTTGAGCGTTGGCTCCAAGATATCCTGCCGCCCAGAGCACTATCGTCGCACTTCGTAGTTGAGAGAGTGCACCGGTGCCAGCCCACTAGCCTCCCCCGGGTGCTCGTCTGCATCCCTTCCTTTTCAAACTATTTAACTATAGGGACAGAGATGTGGTGCTGCGTGAGACCCGCAAGCTGGCAGATCTCAAGGTCTGTGGAAGTTTGGTCATGGTGTTGGCGCAGGTGCAGCGACGCAGGGACACTTACACTGCAGTGAAACATCAGCTCCGCGTGCTGGAGCTCAGCTACTCCCTGCTGTTCCCAGCTAGACTGAGAGTGGTGGCGAAAGGTGTGGTCTGCTTCTTTGATTCATCTACCAAGGTCTGTTGGAGGAGTTGGGGCTGTGGACAGGGCCCAGACCCCCTACAGTGGGCACCTCTAATTCACCAGGCAGAAGAAATCATCGTCGTGGCAGGCATGGAGGGCCCAAAAACATGGCCTTGGCCTCCACAGCTCCTTATCCTGAACAGAGGATTATGGAAAGACAAGACTCCATACAAGTGACTGCGTCGTTCGGGACCGCGGTGCACCATAGAGAAGGGATCAGAGTCCCTCTGGGTCAACGACCGCCAGTGGCTTGACGTCTCCCAGGCTTAATGATCTGTATCTGCATGACCCACAACTGCCTGATGTCACTCCACAGACAGCTGACGACATAATCTGATTGTTCGCAAGCCCCACGAACGGGGAGAGGAACTGTACATGCAAGTACTGACCCCGCTGCCATGCCTTGCTAAGATACTTGTTTGCTCATATGAACATTGTTAACTAATAATGCCTCAGAAGTACACATGCACATACTATACAAAGCTTCAGGTATAACAGCACATGAACCTCGCATGCACCCACAAGCATGTACTGGCTGGGATGGCTGGCTGTAGTATTCTGACACAGAGGGACAACTAAACCCAAACAGCCACACCACACACATACCCTTACCAGAAACCATACTGGAATAGTTACTGCCATAGTTGGGCAATCAAGTTTGAACGAACGTCACTACTAAGTTCACCCCCAACAGATATGTCTGTTATTGTTCAAACATATGTTTGTTTTTAGTAGTGCTATCCCGGAGCACATACATACACCACATGAACCGTTATGCCCTGCTTGCCTTAGGTCCCCCCCCAAGTTGATGTGACATCCAGATATGACACAAGTTAACATAGTCACATGGAGCATGCGAGGTATGCACACACCTACACGCAGATACTCAATATTTTCATATATGCAGCGCCGATCCACTGGCATCGCTCTATTAGAGGAAACAAAGATGACAGACATAGAGTTGGAACGCTTGTGTAGGAGATGAAAGGGCCAAGTTCATGGTACCACTTACTCAGCTCACGTGTGCGGCGCATGAATATGGATAAAGGCTGGAGTCCTGTTCATATGTGAAGGGGAAATGGTTGACTCTGAGGGCAGGTATGGATTTTGTGGGGTTGGTTAAATGGTCAAATGTTACTGATAGGCTTCATCTACGCCCCAAACGTAGAACAGGCCTCTTTTCGTATCCGCCTAATAGGAGCACTCGCCCAATGGAGTGGAATACCATGGCTGCTGGGAGGGGACTTCAATTCTGTTTTAAATGTGGACCTATATAGGTCATCCCCACCCCACACTAGAACCACCGCAGCATCCAACGCTCAATCCGTGGCAGATTGGCTCATGCACTGGGCGCTACTAGACATATGGCGCACTTTCAATCCAGACATGCAGGTTTACTCACACTACTCAGCAGTACATGGACTCCATGAGCGACTCGATCGTTTAGCTGCTCCCCCTTATCAGACAGATAGAATATCTAAGCTGGACGCATACCGACCATAACCACAACTCACCTGTAAGGTGGATCAGCCCCCGGACCCCACATGGAGGCTCCAGCCAGAGTGGGAAGCATTCAAAGTAACAATGAGAGGACACTGATTGGGAGCCACCTAGAATGTCCGTAAGCAACTGTCTAACTCGCTCAAGAGAACAGAGCCACAACTATTGAGAAATGAACAGATAGGGGAGGGGTGAGCTGGGACTTGCGCCGTCTAGAGGCACCGCGCACAGATCACTCCGAACACCTGGAGCGCCTCAGTTGCCAGAACTACGCAGCACACACGGCCCAAATACACGCCACTGCGGATCGATCAGATCGGATTCTCACCTGGCTGATAAGACAAGAGCAGGCCGGCACCCCGATAGATGTGCTAAGGACCGATGAGGAGGTTATACTCTACACACAACGTGAAATACATGCAGCCATGACCCATCATTACACTCAACTGTATCAGTCCCGGCACTGCTGTAGTGAACAAAGTCTGGAGAGGTTCTTAGGTCTTCTATAATTACCCGGGGCAACAACGGCGCATAGGGAAACGCTCAATGAACTGATTTTGTTGGAGGAAATCAGAGACGCCATCGCGTCCTTGGCCATGGAGAAATCACCAGAGCCAGATGGACTGCCGGTAGAATACTATAAGACGTATCAGCTATCAATCACATACTGCCTCCATGCCCTATATGCAGCTGCCACAGAGGGGTGGGAACTCCGTCCCGCCTTACGAGAGGTGCTCTTGGTGTCCCTATTAAAACCCGACAATGACCCCATGGAAGTGGGCTCCTACAGACCCCTTGCTTTGCTCAATACCGATTATATGATACTTGAGAAGGTCTTGGCGGACAGATTAGCACAGGTGGTCCCCATGTTGATTCACACGGACCAAAACCATTTTGTGCCATCTCGTAACACTTCCATTAATCTAAGCCGTTTCTTTAGGGTAGCGGCTGACTCCGTGATTGCCTGGTAGAGGGCCGGTTGTTTGATATTGGACCTCGAGAAGGCCTTCAATTCCTTAGAATGGGAATTCCTAATTGCGTCACTTAAGAAGTATAATCTAGGCTCTGCCTTCCTTCAGTTAACCCACCTGCTATACACTGAACCAACTGTCAAGGTCAAAATGGGCACCTACATATCGGTCGCAATTCCGGTGCGGATAGTGACAAGACAGGGGTGCCCTTTATCTCCCCTCCTTTTTGCACTGGCAATAGAGCCGCTAGCAGAGACAATACGCACTTGGCTTGGGGATTGTATCCCTTTGGGAGATGGCACACGTCAGGTGTCGCTTTATACAGACGATCTCCTAATTTATCTTAGCAACATAGAAGGGGTCCCCGGACAGTTGGTGCAAATCCTACATAATTTTGCAATGCTCTTGGGGTTAAAGGTGAATGTTGACAAGTACTGTGTATACTCATTTGGTGAAAGGACTCAAGACCCGGGCCTCGTCATTGGTGGGAGGAGGCTACAGTGGAAAGAGGTTACATTCCGTTATCTAGGTATATGAATATAGCGTCAGCCGAAGGATCTATTTGATGGGAATCTGGGCAGAGCATTAACAGCCATTAGATCCCAAATGCTGTTTTGAAGCACACTTCCACTCACCATAATGTGTAGAGTGGCATCTACTAAAATTGTAACTCATCCGAGGCTTTTATACTACTTCACGAATCTCCCTGTGTATATTCCCATTTCCTTTTTTTGTCACACTGGAGAGGCTAGTGAGAGATTTCATATGGGGCAGCGCCAGACAGAGTGGCTCTAAAGAAACTGTATTTGTCCATGGACCAGGGAGGTTTAGCAGCCTGTGCTTCGAACACTACTACTTGGCTGCCCAGTTGCAGTGGATAGCGAGGTGGCTGGCCGATCGATTCCATGAGGACACAGCAACCACACAGCCACCTTACTCACTGTCACAGATTATTAGACTCTCCCACCCTGGCACAAAGACGAGGCCTCTGGAGCTTCTGCTACTCGGTGACTTATAAATGTTTTCACAGGAACCTTCACCTAACCTGGCATATTACGCCTTATGCACCAGCGATGCCATTAGAGGGGTCCCCCAGAGGACAGAGCTGACGGCAGCTTAACTCCGGGAATGGCAAGAGGTGGGTGTTCAAACACTTGGGGGCTTATACTGGGACGGGGCATGCATATCATACATGTCATTGGTGGAGGAAGAGGGACTTCCACCAGGACAATTCCTTCTACACCGCTTTCTGATAACCACGCTTATGACTAAGTGGAGTGACATATCCACAGAGCCTCAGTCACACTTTACCATGCAATACTCACATGTAATGGGACAGGGCAGTCACCTCACATGGTGGTTCGCGGCCTCGTCAGGACGCACTTGGTGGTAGGCTTGGATTCGCTCCGGCGCAATTGGGAACAAGATCTAGACCACCAGTTTTCAGATTCAGAGGGGGCTCAAGTGCTAGAAAGCCCAACACGTATACCCAGGAATATGCGGTTCAGGCAAAATTCAGTACTACATAACTCAAAGAGCGTACCTCACGCCTGCCAATTTATTTTTTATATAAACATTTTTTATTTTGACAGAAAAGAGAAACATAAGTCAGCAAAATGACAGTATAGCAGTCCACAGTATAGGTGTATCGTTTTCCAATACATTTGACACAGGATGACAGAGTAGAAACCCCTCCATCCCCTCAGATCAAATTGTTCCGTCATATACAATATGTAGACTATATAGTGCATAATAGATTCACCCAGATTAGATGAACACTCCCCGATACCCAACATGCAAGTGATTACCTCATACAGTACTAGGAGGGGGCATGTCATCCACCCCAGAGACCTCCAGCACTCTGTCCCTTTCCCGTTGTAGTTCTATAGTGGGGGATAGGCAAATGGAACCGCTGTATCCACCTCCCCCATTTGTGGTCCCATTTCCTGGGGCATCCCCTATGTTTGAAGACATCCTTTTCAGCAAGCATTGCCCTGTCCATGTCAACTGCCCAATCACGTAGGGCCAGAACCATCCCCACACCCCACTTCTGGGCAATGTTACGCTTAGCAATGGTCTACCCAAGTGAAGGCCACATTTGCTCAACTTGCATCAAATCAGTAGCTTCCCAGATATTTAGGAGACACAGTTGGGGGGAGGCCCTGAGGGATTTACCATCCGCCTTCTCCATTTGCTGCGTGACCCTGTTCTAATATTGTTGCATCACCGAGCAATCCCAGAGAACATGAAAAAAGGTTCCTGGTTGGTGACACTGCCGGAGGCACAGGGGATCAGTCCTCCTTCCTATCTTAACCAAAATCCCAGCGTCTAAATATATACGATGCAAGATTTTAAATTGAACAAGATGCAATCTCATAGGGGTAGCCACTTCCTTGGGAGAGGCTAGGGCATCACGCCAGTCCTCATCATCTAGGTCTCCCAAATCTGTTTCCCAAAGTCGTCATAGACAACTACGCATGCCAAAATTAATCAGTACTTCCACCATGAGGACGCTGCATGCACGAGATGCTCCGCCTTAGATGCTGTTCTGATACACATGCTTTGGAGTTGTACCCGTATCCACACATATTGGAGGGAAGTGGCCAACATACTATACATCTGCACCAAGCACAAGATACCTTTTGAATGGCCGACATATCTCCTACATATATTCCGCAGAACCCCCAGAACCAAGGTAACCTCTCCCTTCCTGGACTTAGTTATAGTGACAGCCAAGAGGCTGTTTACTAAAAGATGGAAAGCACCTGAACCCCACATGTACAGGCATGGCATCACTCAGTACTAGCATGGGCCAAAGCGGAAAACATTGCTATTAGATGTGAAGAAACTATAGGCTTGCAGCAGGTCCCCATGGACACATGTTGGTATGCAATCCTGGCAGAGCTACAACAGAACACAATTGAGGCGGGAGGGGAACCTCCAGTGGAGTAATGCTGCAGACGGAAATAACATGTGTTCATCGCAGTTCTGTATGGACCGTGATGATTTGACAGTAGCTGTGCATCTGATGTGCACACACACATATTTACACACCATTTTAGGGGAGGAAGGCACCAGCAGCAGACATCAGAGTCGTAGGCAGGGTCTGCACAGGGTGGTGAGTGGGGTGCTTCGGGTTAGTTTGATGTTTAATTTTTCTCTTTGATTTCTCACTTCTCGTCAACTGCATGCATACTCCCACTGTGCTGTTAATGGACTTTATGAACCCTAAGTAACACAACAGCTTGTATGTTATGATTATCAGTGGTCTACCTACATTCGCAACAGATATTGAGATGTACCATGTGTGTATAAAACATGCTGTGCTGAAATTACATCATTGATGTAATTCGAAACGATTCTGTAAAACCTTTAGGGCATATACGATGTAACAAATAAGTTCCCAAAATGTGGTAATGACTGTACAAAAATGTATTGATAAAACTGAAAAGTTTAATAAAATATATATAAAAAACAGTTGGAAGAAATTGATAGGTAAAACGTTTGCTGCATTGGGTCTACATCCTGAAACACCACTAAAGGCAGGCAAAACATGCTGCAACATATTAGGGATAACCCAGGACTTAGCACTTCCAATGTGAAGACTTCCAGCCCCTGGCTGCAGTCCAGCTTTCTCTTCCTGCACTACCAGCACATCACTGTCCTCCTCTAAACAAGGTACTCCATCAGCACTAATAGTAGATTCATCTTCAGAGGATTACTCGCAAACAGAAAATTCACTGCTAGAATCTTCAAATTGGTTCTCTACCTCAGATGCAGAGTCAGTCTCCGACCCATGTTCAGAGGCATATTCAAAAAGCAAGCCTCCAACCTGCTTGGCAGTCAGCTTTCGAGCAGCCATAATGCCTACTTATGAAACTAACACAACAAACAAGACAACAATAAACAATGATGTGTCTAATTAGAACTCAACAAACTCACCTGTATCAAACAGTAAATATAACTAATGTCATGATCTGCAAAAAAAACTATCAATACAATCTACAAAATGAACTTGATACTCTAAAAAGATACCTCTCACTTGCCAACGATAGCTAGACTGAGGATCAACTGCACCTACTCTGAGTCTGCACAGACACAGCAAGCACAAAGGATATCCCACTGGAAAAGAAAAACAAAAGAACTGTGCACAAGACAACACAATACAGAACTTGCCCAAATTCAAACATGAATTAACCCGTTCTGTGCTCGCGTCGGCCAATGACTGACGCGAGCACTATCTGCCCAGTGCTGCGCACGACCGTTGACTGATGCAGCTCCGCCTACTCTTTAGAACTCCCGCACCTCGCCGAAATTCGCGCCGCAGTTAAGGAGTTAAAAAGAATAAGCTAAACATGTTCCAATTATTACAACCATTATAAACAAACATCCAACCAGGGCAATAATACTCATTTAAAGTAAACATTACAAAATATTTCCTTATTTATTTATTTATTTATACCATTTGTAGAGCGCACTAATACCAACCGGTGTCCTGGCGCTAAGATGGTAGCTCCCTAAGTTTCCGGCCGCAGGTCTAGTTCGAGAAGAGCCAAGTTTTCAGTTTCTTACCAAAGACGTGCAACTGCACAAACTCCAGATCTATCAGTGCTGAAACTGGAAGCAGGAGTCACAACCAGTGAAATAAAAAGCTTTGCACTGCAATAAAAAAGAGAAATAAAACATTAAGATCACAAATGCAATTTATGACAAAAAATAAAACAATTTGAAGTCTGCCCATGGGCACCGACCGGCATTACAAACATCAGATTTGCCCCCATGAGCAGAATAAAGCAAAGCATAGCAACTGGCACCCCAGAGGGGAATGACACTTGCCCTAGCCACCAGCCAAACAAAAGTCAAACACCAGTTCACACACACCAGCATCCAAACGCCAGCCACACAGAAAGCCAGCCAGAAGGCAGTCGACACACACAACCAGCAAAATCCATAGTTCAAACACACCATCAGCCAAATACCAGCCACACACCAGTTCACACACACCGCCAGCCAAACGCCAGTTCACATGCGCAGAAACGTGTTCTCTGCTGTATAGTGGTTTTCTGCCCCCATCCCGTATGAGGAGTCCGATTCCCCCAGGGAAAGCAGAAAACAAAGGACAAGTGTTGGCAAAAATTGGGAGAGACTCTTGACGAAGAGGCTGCTCCATCAACACATAATCCTTTTTATCTAGTAGTTGTCTGCTCTCTTGGGGGTAGATTGGCCTAAAAGAGGTCCCTGAGGTGGGGGAAGGGGCGGAAAGCAGCCAAAATAGGTCCTCAAAAATGTTGAGCAACCCTTGCCCAAGGGGCCGCTCCCCAGCATAAGCATTCAATAAAGTCCCTGGTATCTGGTGGTTTTTACTCCCATTGGGGGCAGATCAGTCTAAAAAACAGCTGATCTGCCCCCAGGGGGTGGAGAAAATGGCCAAAACATGTCCCCAAAAATGGGGAGCGATGGTTGCCCAAGGGGACGCTCAGCAGCAAACATGTACAATAAAATTCTTGTGTCTAGTGGTTTTCCGCACCCCTTGGGGGTAGATCAGCCTAAAAATGGCTGATCTGCCTGTGGGGTGAGGGGACTAAAACAGCCAAAACAAATCCCCCTGCTCCTGGGAATGCAAACATTTTAAATCCCTGGTGTCTAGTGCACCACCACCTCCCCCCTCCAGATCGGCCTAAAAATGGCTGGTATGCCCCTGGGGGGCACAGAAACAAAGGATAATTGTCCCCCTGAGGGAGCAACCCTTGCTCAAGGGGTCGCTCCCCATAAAAATATAAATTTAGCACAATCCATGGTGTTTATTGGCTTTAAGCCAAAACAAATGCCCATAAGACATCTCTGGTGTCTGGCGGCTGCATTCCTGCCATAATCCCTCCCTATGAATGCACTGAAGAGAGACCTTGGGTGAAAGGAAAACTCTTTCCTTTCCCCCAGTGTGCCTCTTCAACCCAATCCCTCCCCCAGCAAGCAGACTTAGCTTTTCAAGGTCCTGGACCCACGACATCCTGGAAGCAAATGGCTTCCAGTTCTTCCAGGCTCATTATGATTAGGTCGGCGCGCCGCACTCTCTGATGCATCATTGCGCAGGGGAAGGGGGTGGCAGTGGAGGCGCTTCCATTGCTATCCCTGGTGGGGGCATGTGGCAGGGAGTCCACGCGGGAGTGCCAGCACTTCCCCAATGGGTGAGTGCTGAGGACGTGTCCAGCCTCCAGGGGGTAATCCCAGTTTCATGTTTTAGACCTGCATTTAATGACCACTTTGGTCCTCAAAAAAGCTTTAAGCTACAAAGCAAAGCAATGTGCGACTGAAAGACAAGTATGTGTAGCAAACTGCAAAAGCATCACTTGACATAATGCCTGTACCTTTTATCAGGCGTTGTGTCCTGACACGTCACCTATCTAGCTGCCTGTTTATTATAGTACACTTCTTCTGCAGTTCTGTGTAAAGCTCTAACCACAGAGTTCAACAGGCAATGACTGCAACTACTATAAGAGAATGCCAGGCTGTCTGTGGCGCAGTGTGATACATGCGAGCAATTCTTAGCTCAGCTGTCACACACACACACAGACTTGCTAAAGATGAACACATTCCTTACACATTCTGTGAAATCATGTTTTTTTAACTTTAAGGATGTCCTTTGAGGGAGTGGCCTTAATGCACAGACTGAAGTGTGGTAGCAGATTGTGTGCTTAGTAGTCCCAAGACCCTGAGTCCAAGCCCTAGCTTTGCGCATATTTTGTCTGTCATTCCTACCGCTTGACTCCCAGAGAAGGGGAGGTTATTTGGATCTGTTTGGCCTAACCCCCACTTGTGCCCCACCACCAGTGACTGCTACAGCCAGCAAAAATAGACACCGCCCTCTCAGCCTGGGAAAAGTGATGTTGTTCCTGTTTACATTTCACGTTTTACTCACTCTTGAATTCCCTAGGAGTATATGATTTTTTCAAGATGGCGTCTTTTTTGTAGTTTTTTTCATGTAACAGATTACTCATGTACAGTAGTTAATGTGAAAAGAGTTGTTCCCATGTAGCTGTGTGTTCCTGTTGTGAGTAGGCCACATCTGTCAAAATATGGACAGTGTTAAAGTTACAGTAATTGCAGTGCGTATAGGGAAGTGGGTGCATGGTCTGAGTCGGGGATTATTGAGGTGAAGTAGATGCAAGGATGTACGTACATGAGAGTAAAACGCTTGTGCTGAAAAGGAAAGAGAGGAGTTGAAAGACTGTAACTGTCTAACAACGAGACTACAGAGAAGAGTGGTGAGAAGAGGAGAACATGAGTGATTAAATAACTCCAAAGACATTGCCTCCTCCACAGACCATAGTAATGTTTACATCACAATCTGCTTAAAAAGCATCAATCTATCAATCAGTCAGAATTTGTATAGTGCAGCACTGTCACCCCTGGGGGTATTTTGGTGCCGTGGGTGCAATGTCTCAGTTGAAAAGCCAGGTCTTGAGGTTCTTTCTGACGTCCGCCAGGGAGGGTGCTGTTTGAAGATGGAGGGACAGGTCGTTTGAGGTTTTGGCAGTGATGTGGGAAAAGGAATGGCCCCCGCTGTGGCTGCGACAGTTGCTGGGTGTGTACCAGGGCTAGTCAGGAGGAGTGGAAGTGTATTGCAGGTATATGGAACTCCAGTCGATGGTTGATGTAGGTCGGTCCTTGATCGTGTAGAGCTTTATAGGCATGTGTGAGGATCTTGAAATGGCATCTCTTTTGGATGGTGAGCTGCTGGAGGTTTCTGAGGTGGGTCCATCTGGGGAGGTTGTTTATGTGTCTTGTTGTAGCATTCTGTGTGGTGTGGAGTCTTCTGAGGAGGTGGGTAGAGATGCCAGCATAGATAGCGTTGCCATAATCGAGGCAGCTGGTGACAAGGGCCTGCATGACAGTCTTTCGGCAAAAGGCTTTGACACTTTTCCAGCTCAATGTGGATGGCACTGTGCTAATCCTCAACAGTTAGAAATGGGGGTCTCTAGTTGGCCGTGGTATGCACCCTGTCCAAGTAGAGACCCTTCCTTCTAGTCAGGGTAAGGAAGTTACGCACCCAAAATAACCCCTAATCACCCCCTTGGTAGCTTGGCACAAGCATGCAGGCTTATCTCAGAGGCAAAGTGTAAAGTATTTGTACCTAAAACACACAGTAACACAGTGAAGACACTACACATGGACACCACACCAGTTTAGAAACATAAACACTCTTCATCTAAACAAACAAGACCAAAATGACATAAATCCAGCATGCAGAACTCAAGATATCACTTTTTAAAGGTTTAAGCAGTTGTTTCCATAGAACGTTATGGATGCGGTGAATTTAGCACAAAGTACCTTTGAGGCATCAAAATACAAGGCACAAAAGAGCCACAAAGGAGAGAAGTATTGGAAAACACAGCAATGTGTTGATTCTTGAGTCCCAGGGGAATGGAGGCATCGGTTCTTCTGCACGTAGGAGAAGTGTTGCGTTGATTCCTTAACGTGGGGAGAAGCGATGCATTGAAATCTGAAAGCAGGTCCTTTTGCTGCAGAGGTGCAATGCTTGGAAAAAACAGACATGCTGGGGTCAATTCTCCCAGCTGCGAACAGGCACTGCGTTGATCCTTCGGCCGAGAGCGGTGATGCGTTGGTTTTTCAACAACATGGCAAGCTTGCATCAAGAAAAACAAGTGGAGGGTCACAGTGTAGATTTTCTTCTTCTTTCTGCAGCAAAGCCACCTCCAAGGGCCCAGAACTGGAATTAGCACCACGTGGTAGGTCAGAACTACCAACAGAGGTGTCCAGGGGCTGCAGGTAAAGTTTCTGATGGCCCAGAGACTTCTTAACAAGAGGCAAGCACACACAAGCCTTTGGAGAATCTTCTCATGCAGGATAAAAAGCAAAGTCTAGTCCCTTTCCTCTCCAAGACAGAAGCAGCACCTGCAGGCCAACCAAACAAAGCAACACAGCAAAGGGGCAGTATTCCTCCTGACAACTCCCCAGCTCTTCCTCATAGCAAAGTCTCCTCTTGATCCAGAAGTGTTCAACACATGTGGTGCAACAGATCAAATACTTTCATCCCTTATGTCCTTTAAATTAGACATACTTCAAAGGATAATCTTCGCAGTGCACAGATCCTGCCTTGCGCAGGCCTGGCTTCAGACACACTACAGGGGGGTGGAGATAGCATTGTGAGAGGACAGGCACAGCCCTATTCAGGTGCCAGTGACAACTCCTCCCACCACTCTAGCTCAGGAAGGCCTATCAGCCTGATGATGGGCAATCAGGATATGCAGGGCACACCTCAGCTCCCTTTGTGTGACTGTCTAGAGTGAATGCACAAACAGCCCAACTATCAGTCTAAACCAGACATGGATTCCACAGACAGACAGAGGCACAGGATGGTAAAGCAAGAAAATGGCCACTTTCTAAAAGTGGCATTTTCAAACACCCAATTTAAAAACCACCTTCATAGATAGATTTATTTTTAGATGCTGAGGTCATGTAACCCAAACTCAAAATCTCAATCTGTTCCCAATTGAAAGTTACACTTATAAGATGTTACAAGACAGCACCTAAGGGAGAGAAAGTCCTTGCAATAGCAAAAAACGAAATTGCCAGTATTTCACTATCAGAACATGTAAAACACACCAGTAGGTGTCCTACCTCTCACATACACTGCACCCTGCACATGGGGCTAACTTGGGCCTACCTGAGGGGTTCCTTACATGTAGTAAAAGGGAAGGTTTGGGCCTGGTAAGTGGGTGTACTTGCCAGGTCAACATGGTAGTTTAAAATCACGCTTGCAGACACTTCAGTGGCAGGCCTGAAACATGTTTGCAGTGCTACTCAAGTGGCGCTGAACACCAACTAGTAGCATTTGATTTACAGGCCCTGGGCACACACAGTGAACTTTACTAGGAACTTTCCAGTAAATGAAATATGCCAATCATGGATAACATATCATAATCACAATTCATAACTAGAGAACATACACACTTTAGCACTGAATAGCAGTGGTAGAGTGCCCAGAGTCCTAAAGCCAACATGAACAGGTCACAATAAAAAGGAGGAATTTGGGGGATAACCCTGCAAAAAGTGCCAGGTCCAACATATGCTTAAAAAACGCTGCTGAAAAATAGACATTTGAGGTGAGCGGTTTTGAGTGCCATTTATGCAGCAAAGTCTTTAAGCATAGGATTAGCTAGTGTGATCCACGCCAAACTGAAAAATTACAAAAGCCTTTTACCATTCCAAGCACAGTATTTCAGCTTTGGATTTGTAAAATAACATCCATGGCAGTCTGGAATGAATAACAGCAACCCCTGACACATGTTTCACTCTTATTAGCACCGCCTAATCCTATGCTAAAAAACCTCTGATAGAAAAACAGACATTTGAGGTAAGCAGTTTTAGAGTGACAGTGGCCCCTTGCGTTCCCGCCCTAAAAAACACATTAAAATATGTATCTACTTCTTGATCAACTTTTCTGGGCATCAAATACCACAGCTCCACTTCTCAAGGAGTGCACTAGCACTAGCACTAAGAAACATGGAATACACAAGCACAACTTGGGACAGTATTATACATTGTGCCCCGGGAGGCAAAGGATATGTGCACCCGCTTTGTGCTCCGCTGGGGTACAATGGTATTACAGAATGAGCTGCAGACACTTATGCCTCTCAGTGTGCCTCCTGAAGGCAGTCCTCTGGGGTGCCCCATCAACTTCAAGACTACCCCATGCACGTGGGTGCAGTCACTCACTGCTCCCATCTGCAGGGATATCTCTATCCCCTCCTTAAAGTGAAAGCAGGTTGTTGCTTGCACAGAGAAGAAAGGAGTGGCTTTAAAGGAGAAGCTCCATATTTCACTGAAGAACAAGTTACCTCCCTTCGGTACCGTATTAACTGGTAGAGACCCTATCTAGCTGCAGATTTCTTACCTTTGAATCTCTCAGTCGCCAGGCTGCATTCGGAAACCTTTGCTCCATGCGCGTGCCCTCGGGTGGCTCCGTTCGGCTGTGCGTAACGTCATCGGCATCGTTAGCGTTGGTTATGATGTTGCGGTCACCTATATAGGCGCCAGTCAGGCGCATGGGTGTCAGTACTTTTCATTTCTTCCACACCAGAAGAGCAGAGCCTTGAAGTAACTGACGTAAAAGTGTGCAAAACTAGGGCCCTGATAAGGGGATTAACCCTAGCTCTAACTAAATTAGTTTGCAAAGGGGGAGGCATGGATGGGCCTGTAAGGAATCGGCAGCTAGATAGAGTCTCTACAAGATAATGAATTACCAAAGGTAAGTAACTTGTTCATCCTATAGAGTCTTCTAGCTGCAGATTCCTTACCTTTGAATTAGATACCCAAGCCATACCCTCCCGCAGTGAGTTGCAGACCAATACCTCACACTAGTAAGTCCTGCAGGACCGAACAAGCAAAATGTCCATCCCTGTGGACCTGACTGTCCAAGCAGTAGTCTTTGACAAACATGTGCAAAGATGCCGCTGCTGCCTGGCAGATGTCCAGGACTGAGACACACCGAGACAAGGCCGTAGTCGCAGTCTTTCCCCTGGTGAAATGGCCCCTTAATCCCTCAGGGGGCTGCTTCTTAGGCAGGGCATAGCAGATCTTAAAGCATAGAATGGCCCAGAAAGAAATGGTCCTTTTCTGCAATGCCCCCCCTTCTTAGCTCCCAGGTACCCCACAAAGAGATGGTCGTCCACACAGGAACACTTTTATGCGGTCAAGGTAGAATGACAACGCTCTTTATGGGTCCAGATGGTGGAGATGCTCCTCTTCCTTAGAGGGATGTGGGGAGCAAAGAAGACAGGCAGCATGATAGACTGACCCAGATGGAATGGGTCACCACCTTCTGCAAGAATGAAGCATGGGTGCGAAGCACTACTTTATCTGGAAAAAACATCATGTAGGGAGGTATACAAAAGAGCACCTGCAACTCACTCACCCTCTGGGAAGATGTAATTGCCACTAGAAAGGCTGTCTTGACGGTAAGCAGCAGGAGGGGAGAGTTGTGTAAAGGCTTGAAGGGAGCACAAATAAGACAAGTGAGGACCAAATTAAGGTCAAGCTGCGGCATACCAAAGGGCGTGGGTGGAAACAAGTGAGCCAGCTCCTTCAAAAACCTATTTACAATTGGAGACCTAAAGAGAGAGGGTTGGTCTGGCAGCCGCAAAAAAGCAGATAGAGCATAACGATAACTCATAAGAGCACCCAAAGCAGAGCCCTGCTCGGCAAGGGTTAGAATGAATAGAAGAACAGTGGAAAGAGAAGCAGAAAGAGTATCAATAGACCTTTCTGTACAGTATAATACAAACGTCTGCCAACGGCAGGCATATACCGTCTTAGTGGAGGGTCACCTGGCTGGCAAAGTTATATTGCATACTTAGGGAGGAAGGTTAAAAGCCATCAACTGCTGACGCTCAATATCCACGCATGGAGGCAAAGAGTTGACAGGTTTTGATGGAGAACCCTTCCCTGCTGCGACAGAAGATCCTCCCGAAGTGGCAGCCTGATCGGAGGATCGTTACACATTTTCAGAAGCTCTGGATACCAGACTCTCCTCACCCAGTCCGGAGTCACAGGAATGACTTGGGCCCAGTCATTCCTGATCTTCTTCAGAACCCTGGGCAGGAGTGGTATCGGTGGCAAGGTGTACAGCAGGACTGAGCTCCACTCACTACGAAAGGCGTAGCTGAGCGATAGCCTCCTTAGAAACTCCAGCGTACAGTATTGCTGACACTGCGCTTTTTCTTCAGAGGTGAACAGATCTAAGCAAGGTTCTCCTCATTGATGAAAGAAACCTTGCGCCACCTCCGACTAGAAATGCCATTCGTGATCTGCTAGGCAACGACGGCTGAGTTCTTCTGCCCTAGCATTCAGGAACCTGCCAGGTGTTGAACCACCAGGGTTATGCCCTGCTGTTCCAGACATGTCCAGAAACACAGGACCTACCAACAAAGGGTCCACGACCCCACCCCACTTGTTGCAGTACCACATGGTGGTGGTGTTGTCCGAGAACACCTGCACTAACTTCCCCTTGACAGAGGGAAGAAATGCCGTCAACGCCAATCGAATCGCTCAAAGCTCCAACAAATTCATGTGGAGCCCCGACTCTGCCGGGGACCAGTTTCTCCTGATCTCCACCTCTCCCAGAAGGCCGCCCCATCCCAGAAGTGACACATCTGTCACTACTGTGTGAGCTGGTTGGGGAAGGGGTCTTCCATTTACCGAATCGCGGTTTGTCAGCTACCACTGCAGATCTCTTGCAGTTCCTGGACCACATCGGTGAGATTTCCTCGATGCTGTGCCTACTGGAACTTCAGGTCCCACTGCAGGGCCCGCATACGCCACCTGGCATGCTTTACCAACAGGATGCAGGAGACCATGATGCCCAACAGCCTCAAAGTCAGTCCCACCCAATTCCAGGATAGAGGCTGAAACATTGGAATCACAACAGCCCAGATGAAAGAGAGCATCTGAGAAGGAGTCAGGGGTGACTTCAGCATGTTTATAGAGAACCATGGTTCCCTGTAAACTGTGCGCCTGAGCGGGTGTGCACACCTAGGTTTCCCTATGCGGAGACACCGACAATCAGAGCGCACTACAAAGGATTCCACTGCTTTCATTCAATGCTTCATTGGAGCCTTTGAAGTGCGGCTGATGGTGATGACGCTGCGCTTCCAAATGCTTTTTTAAAGATGTGTTTTTGTCTTTAGAATGCTAATGGAAGTTGTTTAAATACCTGCAGGGCAGGCATAAAATAGCGGGAGAAAATTCCCAAAGCATTCCCTTCAGCCCGAGTCCAGTCTGCCACATACACAGACCTCTGGCTCCTCCACCTTTTGTTTTCTCTTTCTCTGTCTTTGCACCTCGTGGTGTCACTATTTTGGCTGCAGCGTCACACTTGCTTTTCTAAGGAGTATAGATCTACTGGCTGGTCTCAGTTCAGCAGCACTGTCTGCGTTCTGCACTTTACATCACTGCTTCTCACCAGACCACCTCTTGAATTCTCCAGTCCTTTTCTTTTTTTGCACTTTGTGGTGTCACTGCCTCCGGCTGTGGTTTCACACATGTTTTCCCTAGATCCCAGTCTGTAAACTGATATAATCCAGTACACACATTCAGTTGCTATTGTCAGTCAGTGACCTCTGCAGTGACTATAAAACGCTCGCAATACATGCTGCCATTCACATTCGTCTCCCCGCCAGGAACTTCAGTGTTATTCCAACCAGCACGTTTCTAAACAGCAAATACAGACACAGCAGCAGGGCTGTATCTAGGGATTGTTGGGCCTAGGTTAGACAAGGAACATGCAAGTGCACTTTTTCATTTCTTTTATTGGTGCAACAGGTTATTGCCAAAAGTATACACTTAACAAAGTAAAATATGAACAATTAACGCAAAAGTGTTGAGGCTTAGCAGAGAGTACACTTTAAATGGCCCCTGAAAAGACATGCCCAGGCACTTTGGGGCAGATTTATGAGGCCCTTGCACCTCCTTGTGCCGCAATTGCGTCACTTAATGTGACGCAACGGCGGCGCAAACAATGCGCCCTATTTACAACGTGACGCATCTAGGAGATGAGTCACGTTGGAAAGCCCTGCGCCATAAGGAGGCGTTCCTGCGCAGGGGGGGGCGTTCCTGCGCAGGAACGCCTCCTAAAAGTGGCTGAGTGAAATCTATGAGATTTCACGCAGTCACTTTCTACGTCAATTCCTTACGCCTGCTTGAAGCAGGCGTACGGGTGACGCACCATGCATTGAAGAGGTGGCCCCTGTGCATTGCAGGAGTCATGTCGCACTTGCGACATGACTCCTGCAATGCGCCGCCCGTACGCCGAGAGATGCGTCACGCATCTTCACTGCCTTGCACCATGGTGCGCCGCATTGTAGATGCGGCGCACCATGGGTGGCGGAGTAGTGGCGCACTGTGGCGCACATTAACTGGCGCATCCCTGGGGATGCGCCAGTTAACATAAATCTGCCCCTTAGTACTTGAAAGGTTATCAGGCATTTAGGGACATTTGGTGAGTCATTTCATAATATGACTTACCTGATTCTAAAAACAAAACTGCAAGTACTTTGGAATGTGAGCCTGAAAGCAAGGACTCACAGTGGACTTCCCCAACAATAAGCCCTTACTCACAAACTAGTTCCTTCAGTGCTCACACTCACCTCGGAGACAGCTCCAGACAGCCCAAAATGGAAATCTGAAGGCCATTCCCAAGGTTGGATTGGGGCCATAATTAGGCCCAGGCGGCCAAATGAAAGTGGTCCACATTCACAGATTGCAACCTTTTGCAATACACTGCTTGGTTAGGATCATGTAGCTAAATATTGTCAAACTTTTGCAATAATGAAAGTAATTTAGGGCTTATAGGTCCAGTAATTACATTAGAAATGTACATTCCAATGGAGAAAATATACCTTGGAAGCTCAAAGTTATAAAAAAATACTAGGAACTCATGTTAAATAGAATTTTTAAACCTAAGTGTTCTGTGGATGGTTTGATTAATGTCCGCTGGAAAAGAGGACATGGCACAGACCTAGACTGTATTTTACACTCACCCGTGGCTTTTTAGATATAGACTTTATTTTTTACAGCACTTAAGAGAGGCCCTTCTATTCTCAGAGACTGGTGAAAGGTGCATCAGTTTTTGTTTTACCTGCTGCTAGCATCACACTTAAGTTCTGACTAATGGTATGATGCTAGTGTGTAAATGCAAAAAAAAAACTAGTGTCACTTTCCTCACATGCATGCAATTTTATATAGCACGGCATTGGCCCAGATGCATTGGAGCACTTTACATGAACACTGATAACATTACAGAGGGTGAGATTAATTTATTTGGGCCTGTGTAGATTAAGTGATTTGCCCAGAATCACAGGATGTTGAACTGACGCTGGGACTCAAACCCGGTTTCCCACTTTCAAAGTGGGTTAAGGTAACAACCTCTCCCTCTTTACTGCAGGAATTGATTTCTGGCTGGCAAAGGAGAACAGCAGAAACAAATGTATCTCTGCCCACTCCATGCAGGTGAGGGAGACAAAAAAATAACCAAAGAGCCCCCTTGCTGGGTCACACCAAGCCCCCAATACCCGCTCCAGTCCTCTCTCCTGTCCCAAAGTGCTGCAGAGCAAGTGCTAATGATGTCCCATCAGCAGCTCCTTGAGGCCACTGTCACACCTGGAGGGAACCACTGGGCAGACACACCTCATGTGTGACAACCGGAGCAGCCCATTGTCATTCTGCCTCTGACAATGAAACAGCCTGACTTAATGTGCATTGTGTCAAGCTTCTTAGATGTATGTAAAGGCTTTAGCTACAGCCTTTGGTGTGCCCTTGTGGTGGAGACTGAGACAGCAACAACAAAAACGACCCACAAATGGGCCGCAATCACAGGCCCATCAGCCGATGGCCAGTTACCCACCTTGCCAATCCAAGACTGGCCATTCCAGACAAACCAGCCCCAGCGCCTATCTGCCAGTTCATTCTAGAGATGTGACTAAAAGGAGATGCCCCCCCCCCACACCCCTTTACGATATTTTCAACCCATTCGGGAATTAAATTTAAGTGCTAAAAATAAATACATATTGTATGCATCCTGTACATTAGAAACTTTGCAAATCAAAATATTTTAAATAATCATAATCTTTATAAAGTAACTATTTAAATGAATGAATTAGTGATGCCAGTTGCTGCTATTGCTTTTCTCATTGATGGGGATCGGGGGCTAGGAGCCTAGGACCACGTTATCCAGTCTCCTTTGTGGCTTGCTTGCCAGCGATGTCAGCCACAGCGCCAGGAGGTGCTTTAAAATCTCCCAAGGGCTCCTGCAGCGCGGGACGCCCGTTGCTGGTGTTGCTCTGCTCCTTGCTGGGGATCGGGGGCTAGGAACCGAGGACCAAGTCATCCAGCCTCCTTTGCAGTTTGCTTGCCAGCGATGTCAGCCACGGCGCCAGGAGGCACTTTAAAATCTTCTGAGGGCTCCCGCCCGGGCCAAGAGCAGGCCTGTCTGCGCCAATCAGCGTCTGACGAAGGCTGAGCTGGGCCATCCCTCTTTCATCTTGAAGCCAGCATGGGTAAGCAGAATCTACCTTGTAGCATCGACAGGGGTAAAGCGAAAGCAAAGGTTCCGCTATTTAACAGCTGTAGATGCAATACCTGAGGAAATTCATGACGTGGAAGAACAGCTCGGCTTGGGGGGGGGGGGGGGGGGGGGGCAATATCCATTAATACCCCCTACCTCCCCTATGGTAATGCCACAGCACGGAATCCTAGTTGCAGACATTGACACAGATCTGGTTGTGGAGGAGGGCGCTTCCACTCAGGTCGTACAAAACCCTTTGTCCCCTTTTCAGTGACCAGTGTAAAAAGATGGGGGTAGACTGGTTGGATATGTTTTCCCTGCTTTGATCATGGCCACAAACAAAAAAAGGCGAAAAAAAGGTGCGAAACAGGGTGCCTCTACAACTGATTTTAACTCACAGGAGGGGGTGAAGGACCTTTGGCTAAAGAGGACCGGGCAAACTCGCACCTTACGGCAACAGTAGAAGACCTTGTTCAAATACGCCTCGGGACGCTTTTTTGGACACTTAGGGAGGATTGACAAAATGTTTTAAGAATGTATTAGAAGGCATGCTGACAAAGCTCTCACATATAGAGTCTAAATTAGTCAAACTGATGGATTCCAAACTTGGGGTAAAGAATAATAATGTATTGCGTAATATGACTAATGGTGTTCAAAATGTCTTATGTGCTCCACAAGCAGGGCCGACGAGGGAGCTCAACAAATTATCCAACACCCTGGGGACCCAAAGCCTGATATCGATAGAACAGGGAATAATAAAGAATTGTGGCTGCTATACAAAATCATATGGGGTCCCACTTACCACCAGAACCCTTTTCTCTGAGAGTGCTAAGTAAATTTTCCTCACACAGGGCCGGTAATAAATGTAGGCTCCACTTACCTCCGGAGGCCACTCCATTAACAGCAGTGCTAGTAGGGGAATCCCCCCTTAAAGATAACACAACTGAGACTACAGACAAACTGATTTGCAAAGTGAGATTCTAGTGTACTAAGCTGTCAGATAGGGGGTCAAAGCATCATCTTATATCATAATGGCCAGGTGGGTGGGTTGGGTCAGCCAGGGTACCAAGATGGATGAGGGCGATTGCATTATTATTAATTTTGATCAGAACAACGTAGCTGGTTGGCTCTTCTGAGAGGGAAGAAATCAAAGCTTGCGGGTATCAAAGTGCTCTCCCCTAGTAATTTCTACCACCCAGTAGTGATCAATCAGGATAGAAACCATAAAGCCATGTCTAGACACCCCCCAGAGCTAGTTGAGAATGGGCTAGGCACAGGTATGGTCATCCAGTTCCCATGAACCTGTATCACCCAACTATATGCCTTTCAATGCCAGATGTAGTAACCAGAGAGAGGACAGTAGTAAATAACTTTGAATCAGCAAATAGGTTTCTCCCCTTGAGTCAGTTAGATACTAATGACTGACTAACCAAACACTCCCCCACATTTGGTTTGCATCCGACCAATCAGAGCATCTCTACCTTGAGTATAACAATGAGGGAGGAAGTTAGACCTAAGGAAATCTCTATGGAATAAAAAAGACGATGCGATGTGGCTTGGTCTGATAAGGGATTATGATATGGTGGGGCTTCAACAAACATGGGAAACTGAGACTACCCTCTGGCTTCATGGTTACACAACTTATTCGGAGGCAGCACAGCCTTCTGCAGCTGGTAGATCAAAGGGTGGTTTAATAAACTTGATCTCTTTAAATGTCAGGGGTTATCATTGTAAAATGGATTCTGGGACTGCCAATTGTATTGCAGTTGAGATTATTCCTGTAAATGCGCCCAAAGTACTTGTTGTTAATTTTTATAATTCTTTTGATAAATCTTCTTTAAATGAACATTTATGCAGGCTAAATCACTTTTTAGATTCACATAGAGAAAAACCAACCAACCGGTATTCGATCATTTTATTGGGAGATTTTAATATTCATCTGTGCAAATAAAACTGCCAGGTTACTGATAACCTTGGTCCAAGCAATTATTTAGAGATACAGTTTGAACATACACAACGGGGGTATATTTAGAGGATTTTTTTAGCAAATGTGGTTTGTTATACCCTAATGTTACAAATGAAGAGGCTGGTATCCCTTCCTTTAAGGGTAGAAGCACGAATTCAACAATTGATTACATATTTGTTAATGCAGCTTTATTCCCCTTGGTATCTGACTATGCTGCTCAATGGTCACATTTTAGCGACCATAATCCCAACCACCTCAAATTACGAGGGTATTTTAAAGATAGACCTAAAGTGGAGAGTATCACCCCAGCCCCTAACATGGATCAAGGCAGTAGACTCAAATGGTCCAAGGTAGTACCGGATGTTAGATAGACATATATTTTTTTTCATTCATTTTTATTGTTTTCAATATATAACAAAAATACATACACTTAAAAAAAACTAAATCCCGGCATTGACAGTTGGAACAATAGGTCAGATCACCCTGGCACATAAAATCATTTTTACTCATAGGCATAAATCCAGCTTACTAGGAGCATCATGTATACAATTGTAGCAACAGTGAGAACAGTATCTATGGTTACAGTCGACATTTTACTGACAGAAACCTTGTTAGAGGACTAACTTTTACAGGAGGACAGAGTTAATGACTATAGCCCTGACTCTGGCGACAACACCGCCTCAGCTGCGATCGGCGGTTCCAAAATTACCTCGCCAGTTTTACTTAACAGATAGCTTCGGTATGGTCCCCAGTAATTCCTAGGACGATTTCGGGGAGGTAGTACCTCACTATAGGTATCTGCCTGAGTATTACAGTACATGTCTGCATGCCATTCTGTTATTCGTGGAAGTGGGCCCTCATCCATCGCAATGCCACATGCCGTTTAGCAAGTAAGAGTCCAATGGCTAACAATGGATGCAGTTTCTTGTGTATTGTGAGATCCCATCCCAATAGTGCCATTTTAGGGTCAGGTTCCAGATCCACACTAATAATAGTTCCCAGCTCTTTAAACACCTTTTCTCAAAGGGCCCCATTCACAGAACTAACTTAAGACAAAATCCTAAACTTACTACCATTTTGGTATTCACTGAAGGCACTTTCTCATGTTGGTATTCACAGAAGGCACTTACTCATTTTGGTATTCACAGAAGTTTGGATTCCTAACTTTAGGACTTCTAAGTGCCTTCTGTGAATACCAAAAGTCTTAAAGTTAGGATTTTTCTCAGTTTAGGAGTCCTAAAACTTTACTACTACTAAACTGAGTAAATTCCAAACTTTAAGACTTTCGGTATTCACAGAAGGCATTTAGGAGTCCTAAAGTTAGGAGTCCTAACTTTACTGCTCCTAAACTGAGAAAAATCCTAACTTTAAGACTTTCGGTATTCGCAGAAGGCTTTAGGAGTCCTAAAGTTAGGAGTCCTAACTTTACTACTCCTAAACTGAGAAAAATCCTAACTTCTGTGAATATCGAGATGAGTAAGTGCCTTCTGTGAATACCAAAATGAGTACGTGCCTTCTGTGAATACCAACATGGTAGTAAGTTAAGGATTTTGTCTTAAGTTAGTTCTGTGAATCTGGCCCAATATGCATATATCCCTGGGCACTGCCAGGCTAGGTGCCAGAATCCTGCACCTTCCATACCACATCTATGGCAACAGGAAGACTCTGCTAGTCCACATCCAAACTGCTGTTCTTGGGTGCAATAAGCCCTATGCATAAATTTAAAGTGGATAAGTCTGTGTCTCCCATTAAGCGAGACCGACCGGGTGCGGGAGCAGCAATAGTACCATTCTTTATCACTTAGGGGAGTACCCAAATCGCACTGCCAATCTAGCCTCACCCTCAGGGCTTCAGGTCTGCACATACCCTGCAGGGTAGAATAAAATGTAGTGATTAACTTTTGCGGTTCCTCATCCTTTATTATTGTGGAAAGTGCCTCCATAGCCTGTGGTTCCAGTAAGTGATACCCAAGTAAGGCGCACCAGGTCTGCCGGACTCTATAATAGTGAAAGAATGCCATACATCCCTGTTGCCTATCTGGTTGCTGTAGCACCTCCCAGGTCACTAACGCACCATCTTTAAAAAATTCACCCACTGTGATGATGTCTATAGTTTGCAGGGCTGGTTGTGCTCCAGTATCTTGGCCCAGTGGAAACCACATGCTCCAATGAAGTGGCATTCCCGGCGCATTTATATGAAAGCGCCTGCTTGCATGTGTAAAAGTGTTTGCCAGGCTTGTGCAGTGACTACAATGGAGTCAAAGACACAATGCCTCCTGGAAGCAGGTCGAGTGAGCACTTGAGGAAGAGTGAGGGGATCCACCGCATTTCTTTCCCGATACAAGAAGGGCGTATCATGTGGACCATGTATCCAATAATGAGCGAATATGCTATTTGCGGCCTTGCAATATTTCTCCAAATCAGGAGCTCCAAGCCCCCCCAAGTCATAGGGCAATGTTAGCGAGTGCCATCGTATACGAGGTTGCTTATCAGCCCAATCTAACCGTATCAACTGAGTGCGCCAGCATTTGAACATGTGTTTTGGCAATGAGGTGGGTATGTTTTGAAACAGAAAGAGGAATTGCGGTAGAATAACCATCTTCATAATCAAAATTCTCCCCATCAGCGAGAGTGGGAGTCTGACCCATTTATCAACATTATCTATGAGCCTTTGTGTAGCTTGACCATCATTTTCCAGCAGCACTATCGCAGGATCTGTATGGAATTGGATGCCCAAAGAGCGAACCGCATCCGTGGTCCAGCGCAGTGGGAACTCCATAGTTGGTTCCAAAGTGCTGGGAGTGAGGGTAAATATAATAGACTTGAACCCAATTGATTTGCAGCCCTGAGTGACTGCCAAACTGCACCACCTTGCGTAGTATTGGGGATAAGTTTACTTCCGGGTTATGTATATTTAGTAACATATCATCTGCATAGGTAGAAATGTTCAGCATATACTCGGGGAATCTCAGCCCTCTGTGTGCGTGATACTCGCGGATGGCACAGGCCAGCGGTTCAGTGACTATCGCATACAATAGTGGAGACAAGGGACAGCCCTGACGTTTTCCCCTAGTGATGCTGAATGATTGAGAAACTTTTTTTCCGATCCTTACCCTAGCTGAACGTGATGTATAGAGTAAAGATAACAGACAGAGATACATGTCTCCAACTCCTATCTTGCGGAACACTGCAAACATGAAGGCCCACTCGACTGAGTCAAAGGCCTTTTCAGCATCTTGGAAAACTGCCGCCGCCATGACCTCTGGGTGTAGTCTTTGCAGTGTGCCGAACAATGTCCTTAGATTTTGGGGGAAATTACGATTAGAGACAAACCCTGCCTGCTCTGGATGAACAATACCAGGAAGCAATAATGTAAGTCTATTGGCCAATATTTTAGCATAGATCTTGGCATCTACATTGAGAAAAGAAAAGGCATATACGAAGAGCAACTAGTAGGTGGCTTGCCTGGTTTTAATAGTGTGACAATAACAGCTTCATGCAAAGAGGGCGGCATAATGCCTGCCTCAGCCATCTCCTCGTAAAGCTTCTTGAGGTGGGGAATCAATAGATCTTGAAATTCTTTATAAAAAGTGACTGTGAACCCATCTGCACCTGGGGCTTTTCCAGCTGCCATCTCCTTAAGAACCTCTCATATCTCATTGATCGTCAGGAGTGCCATCAGATGTTCCCACCAACCACGATTCAAAAAGGGGGGTGGTGATGGACAGAGTATCTGAATTAAGCAGAACACTCCTACCCAGTCAAAAGATCAGGGCTTGATCCATCACCGTTTTTTAGCTCACTGCACCATCCCAGTTCAGAACCTGGCTACATGCAATTTAGTCTGACCCTGGCCCAGTGCATCATGGGAACAGGGCAGACCAAACTACCAAGCCAATTCTTTACTGGAAAGGAAACAAGCTTCCGGGGACCGGTTTCTGGCATTACAGCTGTCTTCGGCCCGGCTTGCTTGAATCCTGATGGTGCAGTGAGCAAGGGACTCACATCTGAGCATACCCTTCCACACTTGTGGTGGCCAAAACGATTCAAAAAGGGGGGTGGTGATGGACAGAGTATCTGAATTAAGCAGAACACTCCTACCCAGTCAAAAGATCAGGGCTTGATCCATCACCGTTTTTTAGCTCACTGTGTGATGTATTCCTATAGGTTCTGTATCGATCCCCCTATTCCTGACCCTATTCTGGTTAACAAGTTAACTAGCAGCCATCCATTGAGGCAGAAAACCCCCATGATGCAGGAACCGTTATCTGATAAAGCCACACTACGGCACAGGAACGTGTTATCTGATTAGGTCATAACGCTTGCCATCTAATTAGACAAGCGATATTCCTCCAGCCCCTGATAAGGCATACGGAGTTCTCAAAACAAATCAAACCTATGACAGACCTGGGAAAAACCCTGCGGCCATTGTTTTGATTTCACCGAGAACTTCAGCAAAAGAATGTGCTAACGACCAGGTCGTATGACATCCTTATTGACGTATCTATGTCCATCCTTACGTCAATCTCGGCACCTTAAAGGTATAAATATTACCGATATTGCCCTATGCAAACACACGCGGTGGTGACTAGATCGGAGCAGCCAGACTTGCCGAAGCCCAGAGCAGAGCAGACCCCGCTGGCGCAGCCCCGCCTTCCTGACGCGCTGAGAACGAGACGCTGCCTTTCTCCGGCCGAGAAATCCAGCTCCGGCGCTTCCGGGTAGCCCTCGCAGGCAGCCTGGAATATCGAGACCAGAGACGAGAGATACCATCCCTCATTCATCCTAGATTCCAGGTACAGAACTGAATAACCCCTTGCAGAGAATTCTTTAGTCAGTCACTTGGCAAAACAAACTTAACTTAAACTGTAACTTTCTATTCCCGCCCACGTATTAGGCTTAGGTCAGGTACACGGGGTAGGCGTAGTTAGAAACACCAGTTGAGTACGATTAGTCAAATGTAAATGTGTATGTATTCATTTTATCCATTTTAAACCTTCATATGGCTTAGAAACCATATCAATGTTTTTACAGTATTATTTTATACTTCTGCTTTTATTGTATGCACTTTACTTAACCATAAGTATTGCAATAATATCGATCCATTTCTCTTGTATGAGAAAAGAGACTGATCAATAAATAACATCTTTTATTGAACACGCCCGTCTCTTCCTTTTCTCTACAATCTGGTGAGACTAAGAATGCACGTACTGACTGAGTAAAATAAGTCGTCTTTTGTTTTCACACGACTCTCGAGATACACTCTTGATTAGGGGAGAGCAAAGTTGTCATGTTCTATGGTTGTCAGAAACTAAATCCCTTCTTGTCTATCCAGGGAGGTTCAACTCCTCCTTGCCTATTCGAGAAAGTTTCTAGTGAACTCTGAGCTAGCTGGCAAACCCAAAACTTTAAGTCTAATATCGACAGTAGTAGACCTAGTTAACGTCTGGTCTAGGCCTATACTATTGAAGGTATTATTCCAATGCGCAGAGCCTATTGGGATAATAGGAACTACACTACATGGCGCCCAACGTGTTTGGAAGGGCGATAAAACTAACGTAAGACATTTAGAGTAACTCAGTCGTGCTTTTTCACTCAGACCCCTTTTTTTCCCATAATACTCCAAAGACGTCTGGAGTGGGTAAAAGGTAATATCCGCCAGACCTCGCAGGAGGAAACTCCTATGTATGGTCCTCGGTTTAGTCAATGTTGAAGGATACACTGTTCCAAAATATTGTGCATCTAATCTTTGTTTCCATAAGAAACCTGATCTGCAAACAAACTAAATAACCTTCCTGTCGGTAAAATGGGAGACAGTGATGAAGAAAGAGAGACAGTTAGAATAGCAACTGAACTCGCAGCAGCTGATAATGCACTGCAAGACACAGACCCGGATATAATACTCATCCCGGTCATCAAGAGGAAATCTATAACTTTAAAACTTATAGAAAATGGACTGACACCTAGAGGTGGCACAGTCATATTCGGAATTGAGGCACACGAATATCGGCAGACAGAGGTATATTATTCATGGATACATTTTCCAGCAGCAAATGCTGTAACAAAGTACTTCCACTATTACAAAACAGAGGACCCTCCTAATGAGTACACTCCTTTCGAGGAGGTGGAAGTACCACTTAAATTTCAAGAGCATCTGCTCTTATTTAATGGCGCCCTAAAACATAATAATCACATCACCAGGCTCGGTCCCTTAGGGAGACCAGGAGCAACGTGGCCGGTCCTAGCCGGATACACACCACATCCAGACATCGAAAGAATGCCTGCACCAGAGCTTTTAACACAGCTAAAACAATTAATAAAATTACATAGACAATTAGTCCAATATGTGATGCGGACTTCAACAATTCAACCAGCAATTAAAATTCCACAGCTGACCCCTCACCAGGGGAACACAAATAAAATTACACCACAGAACATACAATCCTGCCTAGGTAAAGTACCAGCTAAACGGGAACAAATACCATTCTGGTTAGCACAAAAAATCACCCAAATAGAGGCGGTGTTTCCAGACACCACCCCGTTAGAAAAACACAGGATTCTGACTATCTGTCTTCCAATGGGAATCGCACCACACGTGGAGGACTGTGACACTTGGGGTACAGTCTTTGCTTCCATCTACACAAAAACGCACGGTGTTCCATCCATTTCGGTAATACCAGATGTGCTAAAACAAATTCAAGACGAATACGGTCCAGAACCCGCTTTAACTCTTGGTATGAAATTACTAAAAGACTTCAAGCAGGTCTCGGCTATATTATTAGCCAACATAAAGGGAGAAGCAGCAAACGTGGCGATCCGCCAGAGGTTAAAGGAGACAGATATAGCAGACCAACCAGCTGAAATTGCCAGAATCATAGAAAAATCCTATGAGGAACTAGGTAGAGATAGTTTAGGTGGAATACCAGTAAAACCACAACTGATTGAAAGTCCTGAAAAAATATTTTTTAATAATAATTCAACATCACAAAAAAAGAGCTGGGATGGAAACAAACAATCCAATCCTAAAGAAAATAAATTCCAGTCCAGAGGAAGGTCTCCTCGGCGGAGAGAAAAATCTCCGAACCAGAGACACAGGTCACCCCAAAGTGACCCCTCTGGGAAAAGATATAACCTTAGAAATAGGGATAATATAAAGAAGCCTGATAGATATCAAGATTTTGATACACGTCCCTCTCAATCTTTTCAGACTTCCTCGCAGAAATCGGAAAGAAGAGGACGATCAGAACAAAGAGAAGAGCACGCCAAGTCCAAAGACAAGGAACCTGCTCATCTAAAAAAGAAATTACAATTTCCAAAAAAGAAGGTAGCCAGTATCAAGGTAGTTAACAATGCCGAGAATACTGAGGACACAACTGAAAAATGGAGAATGGGCTCAGACAATGCTAGACAGCGCAGCAGAAGTGAGCATAGCTCGCAAAGTCCTTATGAATCTTCTGGAGACAGTGGACACGAATGAATATCTTCAAGTGGAAACTGCAGACACCAGAGTTAGCAAACCTCACAAAATATATGAAATAACTTTACGTATAGAAGGGGATAAGACTAGAAAAATAAGGGGACTATTTTGGGATAATCTCTCCAAGGGCTATGACATCCTTCTAGCTGAAAAAGACTGGCCACCAGAGTTTGTCAGGGAGTGCCCTCATGGCGAAGAAATAATCATGCCTGCCTTCTCAAATCATATCCCAATTCATAAAAAATACACACTTGCCAGAAAGTGGGCAGTAGCTCAAGCTCCTGCTTTATATAAAAATCATGTAGGATGGGATGAGGACTCTCCTCCTCACAAAATCCAGTTAAAATCACAACCTACTGCACAAAGACAGTACCCAATTAAGCAAGAAGCTAAAAAACAGGTAAAAGAAATCCTAGATCAATTAGAATACCAGGGGGTGATTGAAACTTGCACCTCACAAATGAACAACCCTTTGTTTCCGGTCTCCAAACCAGACAATTCATATCGTCTAGTTTTGGATTACCGACACCTTAACTCATGTTGCAAAACTTTTGCAGTGCAAAACTCGCACAGTGCTGCACTAATGAATAACATAGTGCGCAAAAAATACAAAACAACATTAGACATCTCTAATGGATTCTTTTGTCAAAACATAGCACCAGAGAGCAGATATTTGTCTGCATTCTCAATAAATGGCACTCAAAAACAATTCTGTCGGTTAGCCCAGGGGTACAAAAATAGCCCAGGGGTATTCTCAGCGAGAGTAACAGAATTACTACAAACATATGATGACGAAGCATTATCTTATGTCGACGACATATACTTAACAGATGATGACTTGGATACTCACTTGAAGAGAGTGAACACCATAATACTTGGGTTCGCAGCAGAGGGTTACAAATTCAACTTTAAAAAATCCAGAATTGCCCATCTAACAGTCCTGTTCTTAGGATATGAATTATCAAGTGAAGGCAAAAGCCTGGCTGACAATTTCCTAGAGAAATGTGCCGTACTCCAAGCACCTAGAACACTAAAAAACTTGCAGTCAATTCTAGGCTTCCTAAATTTCGGAAGAACATACATTGCAAATTACGCAGAAAGGGTCAAACCCCTTTATGATCTAATAAAACCAGATTTTAAAAGAACCAATTGGACTCAAATACACACAGAAATTTTGAGATCCTTACAAACAGACATGTTAATTAAAACAAAATTAGAAACACGTGATAACACACGCAATCTTGTGATTCGAGTCATCCCAGGAAGATGCGGATTCACATACCTGACCTCTAATGAGGGAGAAAAGGTACCAATTGCATTCAAATCACACTTGTACACAGAAGCTGAAAAGAAATTCAGCATTAAAGAAAACATTGTTCATGCAGTTCAAACCGCAATAGCTAGAGAAAAAGATCAAGCGGACGGTAGACACATCACAGTCAGAACAGCGGAATCAGCCTTTGAGGCATTAACAACACCGTGTAATTTACCAACAACAACATTGAATCCGGAATGGATACAATGGGTGAATTCAATTACAACGGACAAAGCATACTACTACTTTGATCCAGAACTAAAGGAATTGAAAAATCTAGAATATGAAAGAACATTCCCTCTGCCTATCGACATTCTGCCCTTACGACAATACGCTTGTGTAATCTATACAGACGGACATGCTCAACCCTCCGTTTGGGGAGAACAAGCATACAACCCAACATGTGAGATTACAAAAGAAGTGTGGCGCGGAGGTAAACTAAGACCTCTATTAACAAAAACACACTCAGTAGAAACTAATTCAGAACAACAGACTGAAATAATAGCATTGAAAATGGCGCTAGATAATGCGGATCGCGAATTCCCGACACTTATAGTGTCCGATTCATATTACTGCGTCAAATCATATAACAACGATTTGCAGACATGGATTCAAAACGGTTACAAAGATGACACAGGTGCAACAATAAAGCAAAAACTGCTTTGGGAACAAATAGTTCTATTACAAAAAGAACTACCAAAGACTCACGTGATACATACGCTGAGTCATCAACGTGATGGCGTTCACGTTGCAGGGAATTCATTGGCTGATGAGGCCGCGAAGGCAGCTGTGCAAACGGCTTCCGTAGCTGCCATCACACGGTCAAAAACAAAAATAGACAGCGAAATATTACAGGCTGTCAGCGCTACAGAAAAGGATTCGATAGAAACACTCCCGAAAGGCTTTCCAGTAAAATACTCATACATAACTGATGCAAACAATGTTCCTTTTGCTCGAATCCCTGGAGTGGGGGATAGGGCAATTCCAAACATGGAACATAGGTTAGGACTGATAATAGCGGCACACGAAGGGCTTGCTTCTATACATGCTGGCGTCTCAGCCACAGTATCATTATTAAAACAGAGATACTGGTGGCCACAAATGAGAAGACAAACAAGGAACTATGTTTTAGAATGTGAAATATGTCAAAGAATGAAAGTATCAACGGTGAGACGTCCAGCGCAGACGCCCCTTCTAATCTCGGATAAACCATTAGCCTGTGTTTACCTAGACCACTGTGGTCCCTTACAAAGGGATGGTAACTATAAATACATCTTAGTTGCAGTGGACTCATGCACGAGATTCATATGGATGTGGCCCCAGCGAACGGCTGACGCCAGAACTGTTATAAAAGATTTGCGAGTCTTTATCGGCACATACGCAATTGGCATGCTGCATTCGGACCATGGTCCTGCTTTTAGCTCTAGAGCTTATAAGGAGGCCATGGTCAGCATGGGCGTTACATTGCGGTACTCTTGTCCATTTCACCCTGAGGGGAACGGAATTGTTGAAAGAAAAAACCGTGACATAAAGCAATCTATAACGGCAAAGGATATTAGGTTCGGGAGCTGGGTGGGTCAAACATCTAATAAGTGTCCAACGTAGTCTAAATAACTTGCCAAGAAATTCTCTGAGGGGATTCAGTCCGTACGAATTATTGTTTGGAACTAGGATGTTAGTCTTAGATCTCGACAGTCAGACTTCAGTGGTGAAGGAAAAAAGCTTTGATATCAAAGATCGTTTGGCTGTTTTGCAGGACTTAAACGAAACAAGAAAAGACCTGAGCAACATAAAATTGAAACAGCAGCCAACAACCACTGAAGAACCACCACCTGTCCCAGCAAGACCTGTCTGGATTCCAAAAGTCGGGGATCTAGTCAGAGAAAAGATCGCGGTAAAGAAGGAATTTGGGCCTTCTTACAGAAAAGCAGTTCCTGTCTTGTCTGTCAACGGGACAAGATCAGTTGTACTACCGCCGCTTGCTGGTAAAAAGGAGAACCGAGTTGTATCCATCGACCTGGTAAAACCACAACATGTGGCCGATAACAAATAGTAGGCCAAGTGGACTCCCGAGAAGTAGTAGAACACCAAGATTTACTACTAACACAGAGGTTCAATCTAAGAGGCTAATCACATTCGAAACGCCTACAGAACTACAACAAGGACTATGCAACAATGCAATGGAACTTAGACCTCTGAAAACCCAAATAAAAACATTTAGCAGAGACACACCAATCTATAATGAAGTAACAAACGACTATGCAAGAAACAGTAATCCTGAAGCAATCGGAACAATTGACAGAACTGCATCTGGCTACTTCATAAACTTCGATGATTCCTCTGAAGGCTTCACTGAATCAAAAACACAGCCATCAACAAAAACCTTTAAAGATAAAGTTAAAGTACTTTTGAAACAACTGAAAGAAACATATCTAATTTCTCCATGGATTGAATTTTGGGTGGGTTTTGGTGCATTTATCCTCATACTTTGGCTCATCATGGTACTAACTTTGGGACGCTTCATTGAGGGAAAATATGCTAAAATGGACACAGCAAGTCAGAAAATCAACTTGATCCTCAAACCACACACATCTTCACACGTCGAGAAAAGAGAACTTTCTTCAGTCAACTTCACAGCCAATCCTATACCGGGTGGGGTAGCATGGGACAAAACTGACTACGAAATTTATGGTCCGGTTGAAATCCTGAAATATCCACACCAAATTAAGATCTCGTTGAGTGACTTTGTAAAACCAAGCTCATTTGCTGATGATTGGGACTTTGAAAGTATAAATAATATGATGTCTGATTTAGTAATGTCTGCTAAATTTACCAAACATGATTATTTGCAGGGTTCGACAAATTATGATAGTATGTACTGTTATAACCACTATGGTAACCATTTTCTACATAGATCTGCACAACCTAGAAATGTTTTAAATTATAATCAATGGGAACATTGTGCAACCCCCCCAAAAGGAAGCTCAAGAACCGTTTATGACAAATATTCATACTTTTCAGGTTTTAACACAAGTAATGCCGAAACATTTTATTTCAAATTGTCAAATAAGACAGGGACAAAGACCATGATAACAAACACGAAATTGATATATTCAGACTCATTCTTTGAACAAATGAATACTTTTGGTTTTGATTATTGGGACAAAAATGTTGAAGTAAAAAGCGTTTGGGGTACAAAAGAATGGCAAGTACAGGGTATAGAATCTTTGTTTAGAGCCTGCATGATCCCAGAACAAATTATATTTTTAAATGACACTGTTCAACAAACTACCTGTCTTGGCTTAGCCAAAATCAAAGACTTAAATAAACCGTCTATTCCAAAACCAACAATGAACAACAATAGCTCTACAGATGAAGAGATAGACGTAAATTATGTATTAAACCAAAACAGAACACATCCTGATTGGAAACAGTGGTTGATCTGGCCCACAGATACTAATAACTGTCAAAACAGATTCCTGAACAAAACACAGGGGTTCAAAATGACCAGGCCCGACCCTAGATATTCCCAAAGACAACACCCAGGAATAATAACCACCTACAGTGGGGGCAAATTATGCCTTCAATGGCTACAGACTTCCACACTGGCAGAAATTAAGCAACACCTAACTTTACTTACTGATGGTGCTGACTTGCGTGATTTCATTATGGGACCGCGCAAACAGCGTCAGAAACGTTTCATAGCAGCCTCTGTATATGCAGCATACAACGAGGCCTGGAAGGTGACTCAAATTGAGACAGCAGAAAGAATACGGGAAATTGACCGTATTAATTTGGAAAAATCACTTTCTGTAGTGGACAATGGGTTAATGACTCTGTCCTCCAGAATTTTTTCTCTGGACAGCATTGTGTCTTCAGCAATCGACATAATATCCCAAGACTTACTGTTGTTACAACACGGTCAGTCTCAATTGCGTTCTATTGTACAGCTTGGCTGGACGTTACAAAATCTACGTTCAGGCTATGTGCCTTGGCGTTTAATCAACACAACGTCACTATTCAATATCTTTAACCTTACTGATAAACAAATCAGTATGGCACAAAAGGGTGCTGATTAGACAATCCTGAGCATTGAGAAACTCGAGAGATTACCAGTGACAATGTCAGAACGACCTGTCAGTGAATGGATAATACATGGGATAATTAATATTCCAATATCAACCTTCAGGTTTCAATACTGCCAAAAATATATACAGGCTGGCATGTACGAAAAATTGGGAAAGGGGTACATTAAAACAACATGGAACCTGCCCTATTCACATGCATGTGTCAGTAATAAAGGACAGAAAGTGTTTCTTAGTGGCAATAATTGTGCAATGTCACTGAGCGGTACACTTCTGTGTAATGGAATTAGTTTGCATGGAGCCTGTGAAGGGAACTCAAATAACCTTTCATGTCACCAGCTAGGCGCACCTGCAACAGAGATAGAACCATTCTTTCAAAGACTCTATAATGGGAGTTACATTCTAATTGTAGATCGCAGATGCTGTAGTCTTATGCCCGGGACTCCTTATCTCGTAACTACGACTGCGAAGGTCAAGTGCTGTGGACGCTTATTGTTCCCCAGCTCCCTTCCAGACAGGGAGGCAAGGGCATGGCCCAACTTGAAAATTACTTCTATTCGAATAGATACTTTAAGCAGAATGAAAACAGTGCTTCTTCAGACGCCGACCAGACTCACGTCATCAAAAGAAACGTATGATCTCCTAGTCGTAAGGACGACTGCAGAGATTCACTCCTTATTATCAACTAATTCCCCCATACATTTCGCAGAAATCCTGAATGAAATCTTAAATATTTCTGATACCAGTGGAGTCTCAAAAGTATTTAAGACAGTATTTTCGATGGCATTAACACCATTCAAAGCCATACTGGGTATTTTTCCAGATTTCGTCCATTCGATTTTTGGCGGACTTCCCCTCATTTTGGGACTAATTGCAGGAATCCTATTCCTGGTCCTTATATTTCGTTAATGCAAACCATGTCACAGACAAAACACCTGCGACAAGGGAAGAAACAATCCTAGCCATTGGATACCGGGACCGGATATCAAAAATCCTGGGACTATCCCGGTTTAGAGACCTGAACATGACTTGGTTTCTTTCATTTCGACCAATGTGGCATCGATGTGTTTTACCTGTATTAAGGTGCTTGCTATGCGGAGAAGAATGCGTGTTAGACACCTGTCTGACTCTACAATCAGATGCGCCAATGGATGCAGAAACATTGTTGAGTCCAATAAAGGCTCATACTTCGTGCTGCCCTCAACGGCTGCCAATCCTGATGACGGCATTCGTGGAAGCTTCACCGCTACGATTGAGGGGTAGTGAAGTTCAAGATGAAAGTAGCATTGATCAGGTACGACCTTCTGTCAGCAATACTAATCAAAACGTCAATGGAGACAATCATGCGCACGAATGCATGGTTACATCTTTTTCCGAGTTAGTGGAACTCTCCCAGGAAGCTGTTGATAGCTTTTTCGACAGTCTAAATGATATGATGTTCTCACCAGAGCAGAAATAGAGACTTTTGAGCAAGCTCGCACACGGCGTTCCCTGAATTTGGCCTTCAACTAGAATAGCAAAATACCATGAACAATTTTCCCTCCAGTTCACGGACAGCAAATTTTTTCAGCAGCCCCAAAATATTTTTACGAATTTTTCGGGACACTTATTTTCTGCTTAAAGTAAGAACTATTCTTAGAGAACTAAAATTTCTATTTTTAGATACTTTATAGACATTAGCTGCCCGCTGGTATGTTCATAATTATTTTATTCTGTGATGGAATGGTCTCGAAACTTTTTTCTGTATTAAGAGCCATTTCATGTGTAAATTCTCATATACAAATTAGTGATAATGTATAGATATGCGTGATTACTTTAGCATTATTCTACAGCTTGAGTGCATATATTACATGTGACTGTTTTTTCCGTATATTTGATAATTTCAAAATGCATTTATGTATTTTGGGGTGGTAAGGTATACACGATACTCTACAGTATGTTTTACTATGCATAGATTCGTAAATATGTCCATAGTTAGCGTGGAGTGGGTGTGATGTATTCCTATAGGTTCTGTATCGATCCCCCTATTCCTGACCCTATTCTGGTTAACAAGTTAACTAGCAGCCATCCCATGCGGCAGAAAACCCCCATGATGCAGGAACCGTTATCTGATAAAGCCACACTACGGCACAGGAACGTGTTATCTGATTAGGTCATAACGCTTGCAATCTAATTAGACAAGCGATATTCCTCCAGCCCCTGATAAGGCATACGGAGTTCTCAAAACAAATCAAACCTATGACAGACCTGGGAAAAACCCTGCGGCCATTGTTTTGATTTCACCGAGAACTTCAGCAAAAGAATGTGCTAACGACCCGGTCGTATGACATCCTTATTGACGTATCTATGTCCATCCTTACGTCAATCTCGGCACCTTAAAGGTATAAATATTACCGATATTGCCCTATGCAAACACACGCGGTGGTGACGAGATCGGAGCAGCCAGACTTGCCGAAGCCCAGAGCAGAGCAGACCCCGCTGGCGCAGCCCCGCCTTCCTGACGCGCTGAGAACGAGACGCTGCCTTTCCCCGGCCGAGAAATGCAGCTCCGGCGCTTCCGGGTAGCCCTCGCAGGCAGCCTGGAATATCGAGACCAGAGACGAGAGATACCATCCCTCATTCATCCTAGATTCCAGGTACAGAACTGAATAACCCCTTGCAGAGAATTCTTTAGTCAGTCACTTGGCAAAACAAACTTAACTTAAACTGTAACTTTCTATTCCCGCCCACGTATTAGGCTTAGGTCAGGTACACGGGGTAGGCGTAGTTAGAAACACCAGTTGAGTACGATTAGTCAAATGTAAATGTGTATGTATTCATTTTATCCATTTTAAACCTACATATGGCTTAGAAACCATATCAATGTTTTTACAGTATTATTTTATACTTCTGCTTTTATTGTATGCACTTTACTTAACCATAAGTATTGCAATAATATCGATCCATTTCTCTTGTATGAGAAAAGAGACTGATCAATAAATAACATCTTTTATTGAACACGCCCGTCTCTTCCTTTTCTCTACAATCTGGTGAGACTAAGAATGCACGTACTGACTGAGTAAAATAAGTCGTCTTTTGTTTTCACACGACTCTCGAGATACACTCTTGATTAGGGGAGAGCAAAGTTGTCATGTTCTATGGTTGTCAGAAACTAAATCCCTTCTTGTCTATCCAGGGAGGTTCAACTCCTCCTTGCCTATTCGAGAAAGTTTCTAGTGAACTCTGAGCTAGCTGGTAAACCCAAAACTTTAAGTCTAATATCGACAGTAGTAGACCTAGTTAACGTCTGGTCTAGGCCTATACTATTGAAGGTATTATTCCAATGCGCAGAGCCTATTGGGATAATAGGAACTACACTACAACTGCACCATCCCAGTTCAGAACCTGGCTACATGCAAATTAGTCGGACCCTGGCCCAGTGCATCATGAGAACAGGGCAGACCAAACTACCAAGCCAATTCTTTACTGGTAAAGAAACAAGCTTCCGGGGACCGGTTTCTGGCATTACAGCCGTCTTCGGCCCGGCTTGCTTGAATCCTGATGGTGCAGTGAGCAAGGGACTCATATCTGAGCATACCCTTCCACACTTGTGGTGGCCAAAATGATTCAAAAAGGGGGGTGGTGATGGACAGAGTATCTGAATTAAGCAGAACACTCCTACCCAGTCAAAAGATCAGAGCTTGATCCATCACCGTTTTTTAGCTCACTGCACCATCCCAGTTCAGAACCTGGCTACATGCAAATTAGTCTGACCCTGGCCCAGTGCATCATGGGAACAGGGCAGACCAAACTACCAAGCCAATTCTTTACTGGAAAGGAAACAAGCTGCCGGGGACCGGTTTCTGGCATTACAGCCGTCTTCGGCCCGGCTTGCTTGAATCCTGATGGTGCAGTGAGCAAGGGACTCACATCTGAGCATACCCTTCCACACTTGTGGTGGCCAAAACGATTCAAAAAGGGGGGTGGTGATGGACAGACTATCTGAATTAAGCAGAACACTCCTACCCAGTCAAAAGATCAGGGCTTGATCCATTACCGTTTTTTAGCTCACTGCACCATCCCAGTTCAGAACCTGGCTACATGCAAATTAGTCTGACCCTGGCCTAGTGCATCATGGGAACAGGGCAGACCAAACTACCAAGCCAATTATTTACTGGAAAGGAAACAAGCTTCCGGGGACCGGTTTCTGGCATTACAGCCGTCTTCGGCCCGGCTTGCTTGAATCCTGATGGTGCAGTGAGCAAGGGACTCACATCTGAGCATACCCTTCCACACTTGTGGTGGCCAAAACGATTCAAAAAGGGGGTGGTGATGGACAGAGTATCTGAATTAAGCAGAACACTCCTACCCAGTCAAAAGATCAGGGCTTGATCCATCACCGTTTTTTAGCTCACTGCACCATCCCAGTTCAGAACCTGGCTACATGCAAATTAGTCTGACCCTGGCCCAGTGCATCATGAGAACAGGGCAGACCAAACTACTAAGCCAATTCTTTACTGGAAAGGAAACAAGCTTCCGAGGACCGGTTTCTGGTATTACAGCCGTCTTCGCCCCGGCTTGCTTGAATCCTGATGGTGCAGTGAGCAAGGGACTCACATCTGAGCATACCCTTCCACACTTGTGGTGGCCAAAATGATTCAAAAAGGGGGGTGGTGATGGACAGAGTATCTGAATTAAGCAGAACACTCCTACCCAGTCAAAAGATCAGGGCTTGATCCATCACCGTGTTTTAGCTCACTGCACCATCCCAGTTCAGAACCTGGCTACATGCAAATTAGTCTGACCCTGGCCCAGTGCATCATGGGAACAGGGCAGACCAAACTACCAAGCCAATTCTTTACTGGAAAGGAAACAAGCTTCCGGGGACCGGTTTCTGGCATTACAGCCGTCTTCGGCCCGGCTTGCTTGAATCCTGATGGTGCAGTGAGCAAGGGACTCACATCTGAGCATACCCTTCCACACTTGTGTTGGCCAAAACGATTCAAAAAGGGGGGTGGTGATGGACAGAGTATCTGAATTAAGCAGAACACTCCTACCCAGTCAAAAGATCAGGGCTTGATCCATCACCGTTTTTTAGCTCACTGCACCATCCCAGTTCAGAACCTGGCTACATGCAAATTAGTCTGACCCTGGCCCAGTGCATCATGGGAACAGGGCAGACCAAACTACCAAGCCAATTCTTTACTGGAAAGGAAACAAGCTTCCGGGGACCGGTTTCTGGCATTACAGCCGTCTTCGGCCCGGCTTGCTTGAATCCTGATGGTGCAGTGAGCAAGGGACTCACATCTGAGCATACCCTGCCACACTTGTGGTGGCCAAAACGATTCAAAAAGGGGGGGGGGGGTGATGGACAGAGTATCTGAATTAAGCAGAACACTCCTACCCAGTCAAAAGATCAGGGCTTGAATCATCACCGTTTTTTAGCTCACTGCACCATCCCAGTTCAGAACCTGGCTACATGCAAATTAGTCTGACCCTGGCCCAGTGCATCATGGGAACAGGGCAGACCAAACTACCAAGCCAATTCTTTACTGGAAAGGAAACAAGCTTCCGGGGACCGGTTTCTGGCATTACAGCCATCTTCGGCCCGGCTTGCTTGAATCCTGATGGTGCAGTGAGCAAGGGAATCACATCTGAGCATACCCTTCCACACTTGTGGTGGCCAAACGATTCAAAAAGGGGGGTGGTGATGGACAGAGTATCTGAATTAAGCAGAACACTCCTACCCAGTCAAAAGATCAGGGCTTGATCCATCACTGTTTTTTAGCTCACTGCACCATCCCAGTTCAGAACCTGGCTACATGCAAATCAGTCTGACCCTGGCCCAGTGCATCATGGGAACAGGGCAGACCAAACTACCAAGCCAATTCTTTACTGGAAAGGAAACAAGCTTCCGGGGACCGGTTTCTGGCATTACAGCCGTCTTCGGCCCGGCTTGCTTGAATCCTGATGGTGCAGTGAGCAAGGGACTCACATCTGAGCATACCCTTCCACACTTGTGGTGGCCAAAACGATTCAAAAAGGGGGGGTGGTGATGGACAGAATATCTGAATTAAGCAGAACACTCCTACCCAGTCAAAAGATCAGGGCTTGATCCATCACCGTTTTTTAGCTCACTGCACCATCCCAGTTCAGAACCTGGCTACATGCAAATTAGTCTGACCCTGGCCCAGTGCATCATGGGAACAGGGCAGACCAAACTACCAAGCCAATTCTTTACTGGAAAGGAAAGAAGCTTCCGGGGACCGGTTTCTGGCATTACAGCCATCTTCGGCCCGGCTTGCTTGAATCCTGATGGTGCAGTGAGCAAGGGACTCACATCTGAGCATACCCTTCCACACTTGTGGTGGCCAAAACGATTCAAAAAGGGGGGGGGGTGATTCAAGCAAGCCGGGCCGAAGACGGCTGCAATGCCAGAAACCGGTCCCCGGAAGCTTGTTTCCTTTCCAGTAAAGAATTGGCTTGGTAGTTTGGTCTGCCCTGTTCCCATGATGCACTGGGCCAGGGACAGACTAATTTGCATGTAGCCAGGTTCTGAACTGGGATGGTGCAGTGAGCTAAAAAACGGTGATGGATCAAGCCCTGATCTTTTGACTGGGTATGAGTGTTCTGTTTAATTCAGATGCTCTGTCCATCACCTCCCCCTTTTCTGAATCGTTTTGGCCACTATAGCAGTGGCAGGGTATGCTCAGACATGAGTCCCTTGCTCACTGCACCATTAGGATTCAAGCAAGCCGGGCAGAAGATGGCTGCAATGCCAGAAACCGGTCCCCGGAAGCTTGTTTCCTTTCCAGTAAAGAATTGGCTTGGTAGTTTGGTCTGCCCTGTTCCCATGATGCACTGGGCCAGGGACAGACTAATTTTCATGTATCCAGGTTCTGAACTGGGATGGTGCAGTGAGCTAAAAAACGGTGATGGATCAAGCCCTGATCTTTTGACTGGGTATGAGTGTTCTGTTTAATTCAGATGCTCTGTCCATCACCACCCCCTTTTCTGAATCGTTTTGGCCACTATAGGAGTGGCAGGGTATGCTCAGACATGAGTCCCTTGCTCACTGCACCATTAGGATTCAAGCAAGCCGGGCCGAAGACGGCTGCAATGCCAGAAACCGGTCCCCGGAAGCTTGTTTCCTTTCCAGTAAAGAATTGGCTTGGTAGTTTGGTCTGCCCTGTTCCCATGATGCACTGGGCCAGGGACAGACTAATTTGCATGTAGCCAGGTTCTGAACTGGGATGGTGCAGTGAGCTAAAAAACGGTGATGGATCAAGCCCTGATCTTTTGACTGGGTATGAGTTTTCTGTTTAATTCAGATGCTCTACCCATCACCACCCCCTTTTCTGAATCGTTTTGGCCACTATAGGAGTAGCAGGGTATGCTCAGACATGAGTCCCTTGCTCACTGCACCATTAGGATTCAAGCAAGCCGGGCCGAAGACGGCTGCAATGCCAGAAACCGGTCCCCGGAAGCTTGTTTCCTTTCCAGTAAAGAATTGGCTTGGTAGTTTGCTCTGCCCTGTTCCCATGATGCACTGGGCCAGGGACAGACTAATTTGCATGTAGCCAGGTTCTGAACTGGGATGGTGCAGTGAGCTAAAAAACGGTGATGGATCAAGCCCTGATCTTTTGACTGGGTATGAGTGTTCTGTTTAATTCAGATGCTCTGTCCATCACCACCCCCTTTTCTGAATCGTTTTGGCCACTATAGGAGTGGCAGGGTATGCTCAGACATGAGTCCCTTGCTCACTGCACCATTAGGATTCAAGCAAGCCGGGCCGAAGACGGCTGCAATGCCAGAAACCGGTCCCCGGAAGCTTGTTTCCTTTCCAGTAAAGAATTGGCTTGGTAGTTTGGTCTGCCCTGTTCCCATGATGCACTGGGCCAGGGACAGACTAATTTGCATGTAGCCAGGTTCTGAACTGGGATGGTGCAGTGAGCTAAAAAACGGTGATGGATCAAGCCCTGATCTTTTGACTGGGTATGAGTGTTCTGTTTAATTCAGATGCTCTGTCCATCACCACCCCCTTTTCTGAATCGTTTTGGCCACTATAGGAGTGGCAGGGTATGCTCAGACATGAGTCCCTTGCTCACTGCACCATTAGGATTCAAGCAAGCCGGGCCGAAGACGGCTGCAATGCCAGAAACCGGTCCCCGGAAGCTTGTTTCCTTTCCAGTAAAGAATTGGCTTGGTAGTTTGGTCTGCCCTGTTCCCATGATGCACTGGGCCAGGGACAGACTAGTTTACATGTAGCCAGGTTCTGAACTGGGATGGTGCAGTGAGCTAAAAAACTGTGATGGATCAAGCCCTGATCTTTTGACTGGGTATGAGTGTTCTGTTTAATTCAGATGCTCTGTCCATCACCACCCCCTTCCCACCAACCACAGCATTTTAATATACGAGAGAAATTCCTCTAGCGCCTCATTATTTGAAGGGATTTGAGAGGTATACAAAGTCTTATAATAAATGCAAAAACAAGCAGCTATTTCCGCACGAGTATGTAATATGTTCCCTTCATCATCCGTCATGCCCACCATAGGATCTGATTCCCTCTTAGGACACAATATTCCTGCTAGTGTAGCACCTGGTCTCTCTTTCTCACCATAGCATTCTGCCGATACGTATCCACCCATGTGCTTGATTTCGTCATTATCTGTCTCTAGGTGCTCTGCCAGTTTCTGTCAGAGGTAGTCTGGGAGTATCCCCCCCTTACTCAAGTCCCGTTCCGGATGCCCTAGTTCTCGTTCTAGTGTGTCTAGTCTGTGTAGATATCACCACTCCTCTAATGAACACCGTATATGTTTCCCACACTGTGGTAAATGAGGTTACTGACCCGATATTATCTGAGAAAAAGTTCTCCATGGCCGTTGCTAACCCTTCTTTAAATACAGTGTCTAGAAGTGAGTATCGCGGGAAACATTATGTAAACGCCGGGATACATGGCGCCCCATGCCGCAACGCAAGTTGGACTGGAGAGTGGTCAGAGTATGTTTGTGGCAGATGCGTACACACCACAACCCTGGAATTCAGACCCCCAGACAATAGCCAAATTTCAATTCGGGTATAAGTGTCATGCACGGAGGAATAATGGGTATAACCTCTCACGGCAGGGGATTTGTATTTCCAGATGTCTATAAGACCATCCGAATACATTATTTCATGGATGGCTGCTGCTGGTGAGCCCTGAGATCTGTCTATACTGGGATCCAATATACAATTAAAATCACCCCCCCCCCCCAAACCTGATAAATTCCTTTCCACTGCACCAGTTTATTCGCTAAGGAGATATAGAAATGTGGATTGTCATAATTAGGGCCAGGAAGAATTTCTAGTCCCCCCGTCTGCATAGTGCCACCACAAATCTGCCAGTCCTTAAGCATGCCTGTCATTTCTAGCCCTGCCTTTTTATCCACCCAGATCAGGACCCCTCTAGCATGTGAAGTAAAATCTGCCGAGTAGCACACCCCCTGTAGTTTGCGATGTACTGCCTCACTGCACTTCGGAGTCAGATGTGTCTCTTGCAATATGGCCATGGAGTTCCATTTTAAATAGGCGCTCACCCTTCTAATCTTTCTGTCGTCATTTAGGCCCCGGATATTCCAAGTCATGAACCTGTGCGTTCTCACCTGCCATAGTTTGTTGGCCTGGAGAGCCCTTGATGTGAACTATGTTCCTTGCCCGTGAAATGTGCCATATGTGACCTCAGTTGCATATTTAATAACCTACACACTCTCCCAACAGAAACAATCAGTACCTCCCACACCTCTGAAATCCCCAACTGTCGTGGCTATCTTAGTTCCCTCCCTCCCACCCCAATCTTGCACAACAAACCCGAACCTGGGGGAGGAGCCAAGATGGCGATCGGGATGGCTGCATAACCGCTTGGCTCCGTGAGCCCTCCCGCCCCGCACATATATCCTGTCGATGATCCTGAGTAGCATTTGCCAATTTAAGTAGGTGAAGGGACGCATTCACTTACCGTCTGCTTTTGAGGCTCCACCGCGCAGTAGACCCGTAGAACTGTCCCCGTCTCTTTGGCGGCCTTCGAGGTGCTGGGGCCGGTATCTCGAGTGCGGAGAGTGTCCGGCCGCGATTGCAACACCAGCGGCCCCTGGTTGCGATGGGAAGCTAGTTGGAGAGAACCTGGGACCTGCGAGCCGGAAGAAGTGATACCAACCTACTCCCAATAGTGGGTTGCCCTGCAGGAGGTGCGCTGTGGCTGGGACGGAGAGAGTCCATGATGCCCAGTTCCCCTTCGGTGTGTGATACCCGGTTCTGCTAACAGCCCTCCTTGGGAGCCGGTGGGTGACTCCCGGGCAGCGGGGAGCTTGTTTAGCCTTTCGGTGACTCTCCTTTCTGCTGCCTGCCCTGACTATTGAGATCCCGCTGTGGATCCTGCTGATTCCGGGGGTCGGCCCCGCTCCTGAGGTGCGGTGGAGGGGAAAGAGAACGTGAAGGCTGCAATGGCGGATGATACTGTCTCGTACACCCCTCACCTGGGCAGAGATACCGGTGCACAAGAAAATCCCGGGGTCTGGCTATGTGAGAAACCGCCCACGCTCCACCATGTATTGGCTGCACTAACAACCCTGCAGACGGCCCTGATCCTGGAGACCCGAAATTTGGGGCAAAGGATGGCCGCCATTGTTGTCCCGCCATCTTGTACCGGCACGGATCGCTCTCAAGGAGGCGCCGATGTGTCTGCCTCTGCTTCATTGACGTATTTCCCGGATGAGTCTTCATTCTTAGAGACGTGGATAGATCTGGTTCGTGAGCTTACTGTGGATGCCCCTGTGGCGCATGCGACTGTCTCACCGGGGCCTTTCTCTGATCGGCAAGTGGAGGCACAGCTTCGGTACACGGCTTGGACGGCCCCGCGGGGGTCTCGGCGCTTCCCGCATCGTGTGTTTCCCTTTCCGTGTCTGGTGGGACTGTGTTCGGACTCGAGACTTTTGGCGGTGTTGACATTGTTCCACTCAGACTTCTGCCATGCCTCATCGGTGAACTTTCGGTGGCCGGGGTCCTATGGAGCGGCGACACTGCCTGACCCTCCCGGTGTATTCGGACCCTTTGTGCTACTTTGTATCCCGTTTGTGGGATAGTTCGATGTTGGTATTATTGACAAACGAGGCCAGGGGTGAATTCGTTTGGAACATGGAGGGACTCATGGCTGGTTTGAGGGGCGCTTAGCGGGGATGTCATTGATTGCGTTATACGTGATTGCTGCTACCTGTGCTTCTTCTACTATTACTGATTGTACGAATTTTGCACGCGGGGGTGGGAGGGGCCGGATGATCAGATCGTGGGCCCTTCTCCTGTATTTTTTTTTTCTCTTCTTTTTCTCTTTTCTTCTCTGTATTTCGGGTCTCTTATTTAGGGCGACAGGCACGCTGCTGGGGGGGTAGGCCGTAGCCTTTTGCAGGGGTGCAGGGTTGAGGGTTGGGGGTTGGGTTTGTTATTTTGTTCTATCTTTGTTTCTATGGCCCTTAGCCCTTTTCCTTTTTCGATGTCGTCGTCTTCCATGTCTCCCATGTTGTGTTTTGCCTTGAGGGGTGGGGCTAGTTCGCCATGATTGCTTAGTGTTATTGCATCTATCCTGACTCGTATACCCCCTCCCCCGTTCTTTTCTTTCATGTACATTACTGGCGTAAAATCTTTTGCTTTAGATAGCTGTATCAGGGGTGTGTGTGATTATGCGACATTGATTTCTATTTTATTTTTCGTTATTATAAAATGAACCGGCTTTGCTCATTATTCTCGCATGGTGCTTTCATTATATGATATATCCTGGATGCTACTCAGCCTTTGAACTCCGGACCGCTGTATGTTTTTATATTACTTTGCTTTTAATCGATTTGAATAGCGGCCGGCCGGACTGGTTGTAGGCCCATGTTTGTATCTCCGTACTATAAAAATAAAGGTTCTTTAAAAAAAAAAAAACCCGAACCTAAAACAAACAATACTGTAGGTGTGATACACTTTGGGGCAGATGTTGCCATCATATCAAACTCCCTACACCGCTCTAGCAGCACTAAAAACTGTATAAATCTGTTCAACCACTATCTCTACGTGGTATAACAAGAGAGAATCAAATCACATTGTGTGCACATAGTTGCCTAGTTCAGGACGTCGTTAGGCCCTAACTAGTATTTTTAGACGTGACCAATCTGTGTTCTAGCGCCTACGTGAGGACAGCGAATATCTACTAGTCACATGCTATAATGCGCACAAAGCATCCTCTAGGGCACCTCAACTTTACCATACAACGTGCATTACTGAATCTGCTCGGCTATTCACTCCTCTGCTTCTCCATCTTCTCAGACATTTGGAGAGCCCACCGACCTTGCTTAAGATGAGCTCGGAGAGCCCTGACGTCACAGTCACTGTTCTTTCTCTTTGATGAATCGGAGGACTGCCTTAGGATTAGTAAAAAATTGCACTTTACCATCCAGTTTGACCCTGAGCTTAGCAGGATAAAGCATACTATCCTCAAGATTAAGATCACGTAATTTCTTCTTTGATGGGAGGAAGAGCCGCCGTGCCTCCTGCACCAGCATGGTGAAGTCTGGGAACAAAGTAGTGTCTGTACCTATGTGTCGAAGAGTTCCTAGCTTCCGGTCCTTGCACAGAGCCGCTTGCGATCTCTGTAATTTAAAAGTCATGCTATGATGGGTTGGGGGACAGCGCCAGGCACTGGTCTAGATGCCAGGGATCGATGTGCTCATTCACCACTAATATCTCGAAGAAGGTGTCCCGACCCAAGAGGGTGTCAAGCAGTTTCTCAAAGAATTGCTCCATGTTACCTGCATTGGATGATTCTGCTACTCCCAGTATGTGAACATTATTGCGTCAGGATCTCGCTTCGAGATCTTCGGCCTTCCCTTGAAGAGTGTGTAGGATCTTGTCTCTTTCTTTGTCGGTTTCTGCGTCCGCTTTGGCGACATCTTCCATGTCTGAGATGTGCTGTTCCACTGCGTCTAGTCTGACCCCATGTTTATCCAGAGTATAGTCTCCAAACGTCCCTGGGGACATGCCACGATCAGCACTGGTCGTGCACAGTTTTTGCGCAGTCGAAGATGGCCCCAGCCTCCGGGCTTCCCACACACACTTCTCTACTCCCCACTGTGCAGTTGCTCATTGGGCAGTACAACTAACTACCCTGGGGACAAACTTCAATCAGTGCTTATATGATGCAGTTCTTATGCACTTAAAGGCAGTCCTGGTCCCCTGGCCTCAGAACCACATTGCTCTATTACCCACTCACAGATGCTCATTAGGCAGTGCACGGCTGCCGTTGCCAGCATCACCTGCTACTTTTTTACTGTGTCTGCACCAGTTCAGCGATATTCAACAAGCTGGATCGCTGCAGCCCTGCAGAGCACAGGACACAGTGCAGTGCACGCATGCAGGGACACGACGAGTCATGACCCGATGATCGGGAGTAGCTGGGCCACGTCGCTCGAGTTCCAGGGCAGCAGCATGCTACAGCATGCAGATTAGGGACCCCCGGACAGCTTAGTAGTGTGGCGGCATCACTAACCATGCGTGCGCCGACGCCTCAGCGATGCCACACCTGTTATATTATGTTATAGGGGGTATTTGTAAAGCGCACGGCTACTCTTACGAGTGTACCGGTGCTGACTTTACCCTATAGGCAGAGCAGTTGGAAGCGACTACAAGAGTTCTACTCTCACTGAAGCAACCAGGTTTTTAATTTCCTTCTAAAGCTGATCTTGTCTTAAAGGAGGTGGCAGGTTATTCCACAGCTTAGTGGCGGTCACCTGGAACGAGCGTCCACCCAACCGAGAGAGTGTGGATTTTGGCACTACCAACAGCTTCTAAGTGGAGGATCGCAACGTTCTAAAAGGGGCACATGGCTGAATTCAGCTTCTGACATTATGAAGGGCTTTAAAGACTAACACCAGAGCCTTGAATATCACCCTTTTCCGCACTGGAAGCCAGTGCAGAGACATCAAGAGGGGTGTCATGTGGGTTCTGGAATCAACCAGCAGGACGGCCCTTGCTGCCACATTCTGTACCACCTGCAAACGGCCTAGTAGGTAGTCAGGGAGGCCGAGATACAGAACGTTGGCGTAGTCCAGCCTAGATGCTATCAGAGCTTGGACCACAGTTTTCCTATGAGAAACTGAGAGGAGAGGGAGAAAGTTCCTCATAATTTTCAGGAGTCCGAAACACTCAGGCTCCCAGCCCAGAGGCTCCTTCACAGTTGCTCCACTTTCCCAATCACTGCGGGGTTGCGCTGATTGTATGCGCGGCGAGGGCTCCACACTCTGCTTTTCCGAAGTGCATCACTGCCGATTGCAGGCAATTGGCGGCACTGTGACGAGTTGCGAGCAGCACATTGGGCAGCGTTTAGCTCCAGCAATGGATTCCACTCTCTTGCGATCCACTACGGGAGGATTTTCTGGAGGTTCGTGAAGGATGATGTGCGGCGATCAGGAGAGCTAGCCTAGGACGTGGCCATCTTTGGATCAGGCAAGCTCCACCCCCGAATGAGATAGATATATGGCAAGAGGGCAGCCAAAGGAGAGGTGAGATCATCATAGCTACTAATAACGGTGAGAGGTGGTTTGATTACAATTGTACAGCTGATCATCAGACGTACATTTTTGCCTTGAAACAAAAACCCCAAGACAGAATTTATTAGCTGCTTTAACCCTTTCGGTGCGTCGGATGGCCCCCGGAGCGTGTGCAGAGGACGACCAGGGCAGTCCGAACCATGCCCACCCATTATTTCACCTGCACCGCGGCAGAATTTGCGCCGCGGTCAACCGGTTAAGGAAAGTGTACAAGCAGGCCTTAAGTATTCGTAAAACTGAAATTAAACAGGAAGCCTGGAACTATCTGTTGTCAGTAGATCTCATCAAGAACAGCGCAAAGTTCTGGGATATTTTCAATAAACCATTTTTCTCTGGCCTCAGTGGTACGACTATGGATTGTAATATACCGGAGAAGCAGTGGTTTAACCATTTTAAATATATATATGGTGATCAGTTAGACCATGGACACACAGGTACTGCACTCAAGGCTGCAAGTTACAATTTGGATTTTGTCTGATAAAGAAGTGGCTGTGTCCATTTCCCAAATGACAAGAAACAAAGCCCCTGGGCCAGATGGGGTCCCTGCTGATCTTTCTAAGTAGGATATTACATTATCGTAAAAAATATTGGCAAATGTTTTAAATATTGCTTGTCAATATGGTCTGCTGAGATCTTGGTCCAAGTCGAGAGGAGACCCTAGGTGCTACAGGCCCATATCACTGATTGACTCAGCTGTCAAAGTGTTAGGCCGAGTGGTTCTTAGTAAACTGAAAGATTGGATCAATGAGTGTAACATTCTGTCAGACCTCCAATATGACTTCAGGAAAGGTAGGGGCACCATGGACCAGTGTCGCAACCTGAATCCTTTAGCAGGAAAATACACTATAGCTAAGAAAGGGACACTACACCTTGCTTTCATGGATCTGTCCTCGGTCTTTGACCGAGTGAACGGATCCAAACTTTTGGACTTGCTGCTTTCAATGGGCATAGATAAAAACATTGTAAATTTTTTTATCTGACTTGCATAGGGGTCTTTCGGCCACAGTAAGGTTTGATCAAAATGGTAATCATACGCCAGGCATTTGTATGATAAGAGGAGTCAGACAGAAATGCATTTTGGCCCCCTTGCTGTTCACCCTTTATATAAACAAATTAGACTCTGTTCTGTGTGGTGCAGCAAGGAAATCCCACGTACGGGGGATCGATTGATACCAGAGCTCCTGTACGCAGATGACTGTGCTTTGTTAGCCTGCACAGTGGTGGTACATAAACAAAAGGGTCCCCGCAAGAAAAGCGTATTGTGAACTACATACACTGGAGACTGAACAACATACAATAAAGTACTAGAAGAGTATAAGTATTGGCATTTATTTGTCAATACCAAGTATTTGCCGATAGCAAACAAGATACACAATAAATTGATAGCCCCAAGGGGAAGGGGGGCAAGGGACAGGAAAGGAAGAAGGAAGGTGCTCGTAGAAAAAGGGTCAAGAAAAAGTAAACACAGTTCAAAGAAATAATTAATTACAAATTTATCAATCAATCATAATACATCAAGTACACAGGCCCTAAATCAGGGTGGTCATTGGAGCTAATTAAACAAATGACATTCAACGGTCACATACAAAATTTGAAACAATCTGGGGCATGTGCCGGAAGTCCAAGAAAAACAGTCGACGTTTCGACCCCTATCTATAGGCTATCTTGAGTCCTTTGTCGGGGTCTTCATCAGGACATGTAACCGGGATGTGGGGAGGAAGGGTTGGGGCAGTATTATCTGAAAAATTAAAAAGGAGGATTCGCACTTAGTACAAACAGGGTGGACTTAATCCAGCCATCCATGTGGCATTCCGAAATTCAATAGGGTAGTTAATTACCATGGAGTAAAGGCCCGTAGGGGCTCTGAACATGGAAGAGAAGATGATGCCACGCAAAGTGTCGTGATCAATCTCATCAGTAAAAATCCGCAACTACAGAGGGGGACAATAAGTCATGAGGGTGAGTTCAAAACTCAAAACATCAGAATGGTATATCATCAGTTAACAATATCTCCTTAGATGGAACACAAGGAAGGACTTACACATGACTCAAGAAATATTCGTGATAAATGGTAAGTGAGTCAAATCAAGTTCAAGGCCGGTCCAGCCCTCAAAGGCACAGGCTGTGAATAGACATCATTACAACAATTCAGAATGGATGAACCATTATAATTAATGATAATGCAATGCAACTCAAAACAATGCTATTAAAAACAGGCAGACGAACCTCAACTACCCGTGTATTATAAGTCAAAAAATAATAAAACTTACATACAGTTACGGTAGCGTTCAACCCAACATAGATTTTGTTGAAGTTTAGAGGGATTTTCAATTGTAGTAGATGTTACTGTAATATACAAAACAGGGACTTAGTTTGTAATCAAATGTATCATACAACACTTAGTAGGGCAAAGTCTGTAACATACCTCCGAATGAGCAGCGAGGTACGATGAGACGTAATTAATTATAGAACTTTGGTCAAGGTTGAAGGGCCATTCAATCGTGGGTGAAACCCGTAATCTACACTGTAAAGTAAATAAATAGCCGGGACTCAGTGTTGAATTATATCATACATTACTTCTAAAGAACAGACGAAGTCTGTTGCCTACCTCCGATTTCAAACGGCCGGCCTGGAAGCAACCTCGAGTAATGGCCGGCACCGAGGGCGCAGGGCAGAAAAGGCAGGGTCGAACGGCAATCGTTCAGTCCGCCTGTACAGAATCAATCCTGCAAATGACAAGAGAAACGCCAGATGAGCGCGTGACCTGCCTGTGATCTAAACCGATATTTGGCAGACCCTTCGCTACTTACATGTATCCGAAGGGGTACTGCCGTGTAAACCGCTCGTGAGGAAGTCAGCAAAAACGCTACGCGTAGTTAGAGGCGGAGTCCATAGACTTAACGAAAATGAAAAGAGAAGAGAGACTCTTCCCTAGTGTACGGAGCGTTAGTGAAACTCAAGGAGGGACCGGTATTCAATTGCAATTGATGTGAAATAATAATATACGTGAACTATTCATAATCAGAAGGAGAGACAATACATTCCAGTATCATTATAATTATAATTATACTTATTCCCGTGCAACTCTCACACAGGAGGTTGTAAACGGGTGTGCTGCTACTAAACATATGACCACAATGCAAAAATCTTTTGGTTGGTAATTTAAACAACAGCATTGGATGAGCAAACCGATCAACAGTATTAATAAGCATTCACGCGCAACTCTCTAGACATGAGGTTGTAAGCGAGACATTGATTCATGTTATTACTAATCTCACAAGGTTCAACAATCAAGTACACTTCTCCAACATGAGAGTGTAAACAGGATGACAGATATTGGGGGCAGTATCAAGTAAGTTAACCCAATGATGCCAATTGTGCCAAACTGCTGTCCTGCTCATTAAGCCCATTATTAATTGAATCAAGGAGGGATATCCATTTAGATTCACGTGTATTTAGTACCATGGGAAGGTTACCTCCTCTTCTACCAAGGGCCACCTTTTCAATTACAAACCATCTCAAATCAGATACAGTATGACCTACTGTCTGCCAGTGTTCTACCAGCGGCGCGCCCGCCACTTTGCATCGCAGTCTACTGCAATGGGAGGAAATCCGAGATTTGATTTTTTGTTGGGTTTGTCCCACATAGACTAAACTGCAAGGACACTGGATGATATAAATCACACCAGTGGTGTTGCAGTTTGTGTGGTGTTTTAAAGTGTATGTACGACCCCCATAGTCAAATGTTTTAGTCTGAATAGTGGTTTCACATGCTGTACATGTACCACATCTATGATGTCCTATCAAGGGGGGCAAGTTCCATAAGGATGTCAGAGTAGGTTGACTCGCTGATTCTAAATATGAATGGACCACCATGTCCTGTATGTTTTTGGCTCTCTTAAAAGAGTGGAGGGGAAGTTGTGTTTGCTTAACCACCTCAGCCACCAAAGGCCAATTTTTGTTAATGATTTTCTTAATTTCATTACTCCGGGTAGAAAAGGTCGTCACACAGATGATGCGGTCTGTAACAGTTTGATTGGTTGCCTCTGGGTTGAGCAAGGAATCACGTGGATTGTACAACGCACGTTTCCTAGCTCGTTTTACCATCCGAGCAGGGTAACCTCGTGAAACGAGGCGCTCACTAAGAACTTCAGATTCCAAAAAATAGTTAGCTCTGGTCGAGCAATTCCTCCTAATTCTGAGGAATTGGCCCACAGGTAGATTGTCTTTGAGCTCTCTGGGATGATGACTCCCATACTGTAGCAATGAATTGCGTTCAGTTGGTTTCCTGAATAAAGTAGTTCGTAAGCGATCTCCATCTCTGTAGATTGATATATCCAAGAATGGTATGGTTTCATTACTGGATTCCATTGTGAATTGGATGTGGGGATTTTTTGAATTGAGCCAGTCATGAAATATATTAAGTTGATCTTTGTTACCCTCCCATATACATAAGACATCGTCAATGTATCTGACCAATAAGGTCAACTGGGTCTGGAAAGGGTTACCAGATGAAAAAATATGTTCTTGTTCGAAATGGTCCATATAGATTATGGCCAAATTTGGAGCAAAAGTAGCTCCCATCGCGACTCCTTTCGTCTGCAGATAGAAAACCTCGTGAAAGATGAAAAAGTTCTGCATCATGGCGATCTTTAATAGCTCGATTATGAAGTCAGTTGGAACTGGTACAGGGGCCGGTCGCTTGTCTAGGGCCTCTCGCATCACTTCCAGAGCCTCTTCTTGGGGGATGCTGGTGTACAGCGATACGATATCGCAAGTAACTAAGAGTGAACTTTCGGGATTAAATGGTCTTTCGTCTATCAAATAGATTGTCTGAGTCGTGTCTCGCAGATAAGCCCTCGTATTGAGCGCAATGGGCTTAAGAAAAAAATCAACATATTTACATAGAGGCTCTAAAATAGATCCGCATCCAGACACAATCGGGCGCCCTGGAGGACTATTCAAGTGCTTATGCACCTTCGGTAGGGTGTATATGGTAGCCAATCTTGGGAACTTTGGATTGAGAAATTTAAATTCTTGCTCACTCAGAAATCCAGCATCTACACCTTTCTGTGTGACTTTCAAAATTGTAGAGGCCAATTCCCGTGAGGGATCACTGGGTAATTGTCGATAACTGACACCATCAGTCAGCTGTCTATAGATTTCATCTTTATAGTTGGTAAGATCCTGCACGACAATCGCCCCGCCCTTGTCGGCGGGCTTAATGACGACATCTTTGTTGGTACACAAGCCAGTGAGGGCCTTTTTCTCAGGTTTACTCAGATTGAATCTGGTGAATTTAGGTTGATCTATTGTCTGGTCTACCGAGGCAGTCACAATTTCTTCAAAAGCCAGAATTCTGTGATTCATGGCATAGGTAGGTGGAAAAAATGTGGACGGTAATCTAAGTCCAGTGGTAGAACTATGTTGTCTGATGGTTTGGTTGCAGAAGAAATATCTTAATCTAATCTTCCTAAAAAAACTATATAGTTCTGTTTTTAGCAAAAATGTGTTCACCGGAGCCGTGGGAACATAAGACAGGCCTCTACTTAGAACCTTAAGTTCTTCATCCTGTAAGTTGTATCTGGAAATATTAATCACAGGATTGTGGGTAGTCTTATTGGCACTCGGTGTGTTAGAACCAGACGAGGGTACAGGGTTTACCACCTGTATGTGTTCCTCCTGGTTGAAATTTCTCCGTGGACTTCGGGACGAAAAGTTACCCGTTTGTCCTGCTTGCCACGGTTGCTGCCCCATCCTTCAGTGTCTTCTGAACTCCTTTGCTGATTTCATGGGTTCATTGGATTTGAATGTACATTTTTCTAAATCCCACATTATGATCATGGGCGCCAAACCAAGAAAACCCAAAACGAATTACTTTGAAGGAAATGAAATAACTTGGGTCACTACATTCCCGTACCTAGGCGTCCTATTTGACGATGGGAGTTCATGGGTTCCGCAAAGGAAAGCTAAGAGAAATACCATGGTAAGATCGACAGTAGCAGTGCTCGATTTTGCTCGCAGGTTGGGAGCAAAGCCTGTGCAAGCGATGTTGAATATATATAGAGCTAAAAGTATCGCTATTTCGAATTATGGCTCAGAAATCTGAGGATACACAGATGCTGAAGAGCTCCAAATAGTTGAAAATAAATTTTTGAGAAGCCTGCTCTCAGTGCCACAATCAATACCTTCATATATTATCCATCATGAAGTGAGTATTGGTTTTATGTCATACTTGATCAGAATGGCCCCTTTACTTAAATGGATTTGATTTGGACCATTTCGGAACTAGAAATGAATCGGGTGATCATTCGAGATTGCATAGCACTAGACAGGGCAAGTAGAATCTCTTGGCTGAGTCATGTGAATACAACAGCAATGTTACTAGGATGCCCGGATATGTTTGATACGCCTGAAAAGTTATTTAAAAAGATCTGGAGTGGGTTAAGATCTCCTTCCTATGCTTGGCATCTGCAGAAAGAGAGGCTAGAGAGTCAATGAATTCGACAGTACGGGCCCACCAAATAGTAAAAACTACCTATTCCATGGAGCCTTACCTAGATATAGTCACCAAGCCCCAACATCGTTTTCATTTAACAAGATCGAGATTCAACTATCTGCATTTTTTACTGGCCGAACCTCAGGGGCGGAGAAAGGTGGAGGACTTGGGGCCCTGCACTTGTGACAATTTCTCCACTCAAATCACTTTGCAATTTGTTTTGTTTTGTGAGCACTATTTGCACATTACAAACATGTTATTCTACCATTTCTAAAGGACAAAGGCTTTCTGCAGGCTAGGCCTGCTCTAATATGTTTGCAGATGTTGAATAACCCATGGGAAATGTTTAATGTTGCTAGCTTCTTGGTGGCGGCAGTCAGAGAAAGGAAAAAAAGAGGGTCCATATGATCTGACATATCAAATGCTTATTCCTTTTAAATGTAAAATGATTTTCTTGTAAACTTGGCTGATGAACATTATGCTCTGTTAATCTAATCTTGTTTTTAAACGTTTTAATCATGTACAGTTTGTAACCTGGGCCATACATTATGTGTGATTGACTTTTGGTCATGATTTTGTATTAATTTGTTTTTTTCAATGGATTCTTTAACATGCTTTTATGGTTTTAATTAACCGAATAAAGTGATTATGACTGACTGAATGAATTAGTGAGTATGCAGCAGCGAGTGGTGAAAGAATGAGAAATGGAGTGAATGCATGAGTGAATGGGCAATTCAATGGATGTGTGGGTTTTTGAATGAGCATATGACTGACTATCAAAGGGAGCAAGGGAACGAACAAGTGAGTACATGTTAGATCTGGGGGTCTCTAGTTGGCAGAGGTAGGTACCAATGTCCAAATAAGGACCCTTGCTTCTAGTCAGGGTAAGGGGGATACACTCTTTAGATAACCCCTGCTTGGTTGCTTGGCACGAGCAGACAGGCTTATCAAAGGCAATGCATAAAGTATTTGTACCAACACTCACAGAAACACAGTGAAAACACCACAAATGGACTCCACACCAGTTTAGAAAAATAAAGTATCTTTATCTAAACTACACAAGACCATAACCACAAAAATCCAACATACACAGTTCAAGAATATGATTTTAAAAGAGTTCAAGGGTTTGCGTCAAAATAAACCACAGTTGCGTCAAACTACCTGTAGATGCGCCAAAAGTTCCAAGCGGCAGCTGCAGCATCAGAAAACAAGCGATGCGTCACTCCTGAGACCCTGGGGAGGCGATGCGACAACCCCGCTGCATGCAGCAGGCGGGTTGCGTCGAACCCGATCTGTATGGGAAACGATGCGATACCTTGTATGGATTTCGGGTTGCAGGTTCTCCGGTAGGAAGCGTCTCGCACAGGCATGATGCGACGATCTTGGGACGGTGACGATCTTCGGTCCGGTGGGGGTGAAGTCCTTTTGTTCCTGGGACTTCTTAACAGGAGGCCAGCTCTCCACAGGTCCTTGGAGATCTCGTCAAGCAGGGGACACGGCAACATCAAAGTCCTTTTCCTCTCCTTGGCAGAATAGCAACTGCAGGTTAGCCTACAAACACACAGCAGAGCAGTCCTTCCTCTTCAGTCTTCCAGCTTTCTCCTTTTCTCCTTGGCAGAGGTTCCTTCTTGATTCCAGGATGATCTAAAGTTCAGGGGTCTGGGTATCCCTTTTTTCTACCAATTCCTTTGTTCTCTGAAGGCAGGGAGACCCTGGCCTCTGTCCAAACCAGTTCTGGTCAGTCCTGGAGCACTTTGTTTACTTGACTCCCTCTTTCCTTTGAGAGAGAGGAGCAGGGTCGTCAGCCGCCCAGCAGGAGGTGAAGCCAGCATTGTGGAAGGCAGGCACAGTCCTACTCAGGCCCCAGGTACAAATTCTCCCTCCCATTTACATGCAGATCTCTCTATTCACCACTGGGCTGACCCATCCAGCCTCCTGGAGCCACCCCAGCCCCTGTCACTCACAAACCAGACAGTCAATTCACAAACAGGCAGAGGCACACAGAAAGGTTAGACAAGAGAACAGCCACTTTCTAAAAGTGCTGTTCTCAAACACAGGATTTAAAAACCATCCCTCCTAAAAGATGGGTTATTAAATTCTGAGTTCAGGGATACCAAACTTCAATTTCCTATCTTGCTCCTATGGGACGATATGCAGGTAAACATTATACACAGCATTCCCCATTATAGCCTATGGGCAAGATAGCCTTTCAATAGTGAAAAACGAAAATGGCTGTAATTCACTACCAGAGCATGTCACCTACACTAGTACATGCTCTACCTTTCACATACATTGCACCCTGCCCAGGGGGGTACCTAGGGCCTTCCATAGGGGTGTCCAATGAGTACAGAAAGGGAAGGGTTAGGCCTAGCCAGTGTGGACACTGGTCAGGTCAGCATGGCAGTTAGAAAGTGCACACAGGCACTGCGGTGGCAGGCCTGAGACACCATTTTAGGGCTACTCCTGTGGGTGGCACAATCAGTGTTGCAGGCCCACTAGTAGCATTTGAGTCCCCAGCCCTGGCACACTCAGTGCACTTTACTAGGGACCTACTGGTAAAACAAATATGCCAATCATGTATAACCAATCACAATAACAATTTATACAGAGCGCATATGCACTTCAGCACTGATCAGCAGTAGTAAAGTGCCCAGAGTCCTATTGCCAACAACCACAGGTCAGGAAAAATAAAGGAGGAAGAAGCAAAAGTTTGGGGATAACCCTGCGAAAAGGGCCATTTCCAACAGTACATAAGTGAAACAGTGCTTGAACAGGTTAATGAATGAGGAGTGAGTGGTCAAGTGATTGATCACGTGAGTTGGTAAGCAGTTGAATGTGGGAATGTGTATGTGAATGAAGCAGTGAGGGACTGGATCACAAGTGTGCAAATTAGGGAGTGAATAAGCAAGCAACAAATTAATTAAGGGGTGAGCAACAAGTAAATGACTGGGAAAGCAAGCAAAAGATAATGGATGTCAGTGAGTGACTGAACGATTATGTAAGCGATTGAGTGAGTGAAGGAGTGAGCAAATGAGTAAGTGACTGAGCCGATGACAGTGAATTGGTGACTGTGAGTTTACAAGTGAATAAGCAAGTGAGTGAGTGAAGCATGAAGTGAGTGAGTGAACAAATGATGACCAAGATTTTGAAGCGGTGACTGAAAAAATGAGCGCGTGAGTGAACAAGTGAGAGAATAAGCAGCTACGTGAATTAGCGCAGAAGTGTTTGATTGCATAATGTAATCAGTGTGTGAAAATAAACATTTCTGCAGTGGGGATCCTAGGCAGTGTAACACAGTGAATCCCTTAGCCAGACTGACTCTACCTCCCCCCACAAACACAGAATGTGACTCAGCATATTCTTCAGGGAAGAATAAATAATAATTTTCTAGAAACACTATCCCTTTATTCATTGTTTGACACAATGTTTTGGATTGGGAATTTTTGCCTAACTAATCTTGCAGCAAACTCCCAAGCCACCCCAAAAACAATATCTTTGGAAGACCTGACAGGTTTAATTGTCTGCTTTTATAAAATATATATATCTAGATATATCGATCTATACATATATAAAATTAGGGGCTTTCGGGCAGCCCTTGTCTGCCGCTGGTCTGTATGGTTGTCATTTGTACTCTCCTTCCGTCCATGACAGCATTGGGTTTGTTGCCCTGTAAGTGATGACAGTTGTCTGATCACAAGTGAACATCTGTCTGAAAATTAGTGTGCTTCAGTGTCAAAACTGGTAGGCATACTTCGATATCTGGTGGAGTGGCTCAGGCCAGAGTCCGAGAAACGCTGGTTGTTTCAGGACAGGGCAATGGCTCGTACGTCTCTCTGGAAAATTCCATTCCTGCCCCGACAGCACAGACCGCGATACCTCCAACGGTCCCCCATCACTCGTACTGTCATGCAGGTCTGGAATGCTGTGGCGGTCAAAAAAGGGCTTACTACCTTCTCCTCTCCACTTACCCCGGTTCTGGACAACCCAGACTTCCTGCCCGGCAACGCTCCTCATGCATTTCCACAATGGCGCGGCGTCAGTTGCCTTTCCGCCGGCCACTTCTTCGACCTGCAGGGTTTTCTTACCTTCCCGGATATATTCCAGGGCTACGACGTTGTCTCCCCCCATTTATTTCAGTACTTCCAGCTTAGGCACTGGCTCACGCATCCAGACATTGCCCCCCTGGTTGGTAGAACCATGACGACCTTTGAGAGGTGGCTGGTGACGAAGGATACGGACAGACATCTTATCACAGAACTTTACAAAATGCTTACACCCCCCGCCCCTTCAGGCAAGACGGCAGGCCAAAAGCGATGGGAAGCAGAACTGGGGAGGGCCTCTCACACCACTCGCAATACCGCAGGAAGGAAAGCGGCGGCGAAGTTGGTTGTGTATTGGCACCTCACCCCAGTCCGGCTCAACAAAAGTAACCCCACACGTAGCGCGTTATGCTGGAGGGGCTGCGGAGAAAGAGGCACCTTGACTCACCTCCTCTGGGAATGCCGGGAAATCCAGGAATACTGGAAGGCAGTCCTAGATGATATTGATTCTACATTTGGTATTGAAATCCCTAGATTCCCAGCTTATACCATTCTAGGCTTACCTAATGCACTCACCTTCCCCCTAAAATCTCCCCGAGTTCGACAGATGGGGATCGCCATGCAAGCCGCGACACAACACGTTCTGTCCCTCTGGGGCTCCAACACCAGGCTGACTCACACAGGTTGGTTACATAAAATATGGTTCACTTTGGGAATGGAACGCATCCACGCCACGCTCACACACTCCACAGCTGCTTACCAGAAGGTATGGCTCCCACTGCTTTCCCTGCTATCCAAAGAATTCAACGAGGTTACGTGCCCTAAATATCTCCGCATACTACGACTCACAGCGACCACACATGACTCCCCGAGCCCATCTGGGTGATCGCATCATCTACTACATGAATGCAGCTATGTTTGTTTCACAGGTTTGGCACACTGGGTGGGGTGGGAGTGGGGAAGGGGGAGGGGGGTTTGGGCTGGAATTTCAGTTATGGTTATTACTCCTACGATTTCATCACCTCACTATAAGAGACATTTGCAGTCTAGGCATTGAACCTATGTTATGTCAAATACAATTGGCCGTTTGTCTGCTTCACAGACTGTATGTACCTATCTGTATTGGCGGCCTCACCTGCCTGGTATGCCTCTTTCGCACTGTAATGTTTACTGCTACTTTTGAAATCAATAAAACAAATTTGAAATTAAAACTGGTAGGCATGTCTTTTAGTCTTCCATTTGCTACCTATTGGTGCCTTTTTATTTATTTGCTTCTCTTTAAAGAAACAGCTCCAAAGACAGTGGTAACTGTCTACTTGCTCGACACTCACTTCATAACCATTGTACTGCAACCTGGGCAGCCGCTGCATCTAAATAGCTGACCGTCATGGAATGATACTATCCACACTGTATCATTGTAATTACCATTGCTAGATAGCCAAACAGTTTGAACGGGCGGTAAGCTGCAACTATACACAATGGCCCAGATTTATCAGACTTTCACACAGCACAACTCAGCAAACCATGTTGCTGCACTGCACTGCGCGAAAGGGAAAGAGCAGGAATACGCCAAATGTAACATTATATGACGCATTCCTCTCCTTTCCTTGCGCGGGCACACTTTTGGCTGCCTAATGCCAATGCAGGGATCCTTACATCATGATGCAAGGGTGCCTGTGTTACAGGAAGAATTGCTTTTCTGCAGGAAGAGACACTTTCCTGCACAAAATAAATCCTCAGAGGCATTTTCTTCTTGCTATGTGTGCTTCTGAACACGTAGAAAGAGGAAGAAACGAGGAGAAATAAAGATATTTCCCCTCATTACTCTTCCGGGAAGGCGTAGCATTTTGACACATCCCCAGGTCTACTGCTAATGGTAAATCCACCCATGGAACGCCTACTATGGCAGATTAAAGCAAGGCATCAATTTCTGCTGTCTTGCGTTACTCCAGATTTATAAAGCCGTGCAGGGCCACACAAGGTGGCCTTGCATGGTGTGATAAATCTGACATTAGTGCTGCTTTGTCCTTGCCTCCCCTTGGGTGGTGCAAGGGCAATACTATGCCATTGCAGGACATCCACAACTATGTACAATACCATTGCAAGATGACCACCTTCTGTTTGTTTAATTTTGTTATTGCAAGCTTGCATCTGCCATTTCCAGGCAATAGCATGTTTTATTTTTTCTACTTTTATTATTTTAATTTATCTTGCATATGTGGCTCACTTGTGTATGTGTTGTCTTGTGGTTGTGTAAGTTAGTGAATGCAAGAATGAATAAGTAATTTATGGATGCACAAGTGCATGGATGAGTGAAAAGGTGCATGTGTGCTTAAACTAATCAGTGACTAAGAATTAACTATAAATTAAAAGCAAGACCTATTGGCAGTGCCAATGCTTGTTATTTACTTTTGCTTTGTAGCTGGTCGACTTGTCTTGTTGGACATCTTATCACTCAATTGTGCACACAAGCAAGAAAAGTGCGCACACCAACGTGCCCTGGGAGGTAGAAGTCTGCACCAGCAAGCTTTTGGGAGTGGGGTATTGCCTGAGGAACTTTGGGTCGCCCGGAACCAGGCGATGGTGGCTTGCAAATGTCCTATTCACAGGAGCCCTGTGATAGGCTTGGACCATGTGCCTAGAAGGACAGCAGTGAGTGCCTCATTGAAGGGCAAAAGGGGTTCAGCGGTGGAAGCCCCAGGATGAAGCACTTCGGTCAGGAGATTAGTCCTGACCTGATCAGAGGGCAACTTCCGTCCGAGTACCTTGGCTGCTCTCTTGACCACCATGTAAGATGCCCTCTCCTCCGTAGCCACAGTTGGCGGAGAGAGCATGCCAGTATGTGGGGAAGTGTCCAGTCCACTGGCCTCTCAAAGTTCCCCATACCAGTCCATCTGCTCTGCAGAAACGTCCTGATATTCTAAAGGGTCCATAGACCCCTCCCAATTGTCTCCCAGGCCCTAAAACATCATCAAAATGTTCAGGCGATAACATAGAGCCCGAGGGTTCAATGGACACCAGAATCGCACCGAGCGATGCCGTTCAGACTCCGTGTTGTCAGGGATAAAGAGGGGCAGGCACCGTTGGTGGGTTCCAATGGCACCAAAGGCACCGACTTTGGGTCCAACGATGGGGGGAGGTCACAATGGAACAACCGGCGGCATCCCGGATCTGGGATCAGATCCCTGAGGCCTCACCAGCGCCGTGGCTGAAACCAACAATGTCAAATCAAATTGGGCCCCTTCTGACCCCACAGGGCCCAGGGGTTCACCAGAGGAGTCAGCCGCTCAAATATGCGGCGAATGGCCTTGTAAAAATCTTTAATTTCAGCGGGGGTCTCTATGGCTCCCGCAAAGGGAGGAAGCTGCAAAGTCGGCCCTGGCTCCAGCTCCACAGAGCCATGCCTAGAGCGTTGGTGCTCCTTACCTGGTTCGTCAACAGATGGCAGTTGAGGCAAAGATGAAGTCTGCTTGGACTTTTTCTTCTTCTCGTGCCTCTTCCCCGAGTGTCCCGATGACCTCAAGTGGTACGAAGAGGACTTGTGGCGCCGGGAGTGGTCCCGTGACCACCTCTTCTTTGATCTGGACCGGAACCTCTATGGAGCCTCACTGGATAGGGTTAACTGCCGGGCCACAAGGAGCTTCATAGCCCTCTCCTGCAAGGCCTTCAGACCCATAGCCTGACAGTTAGGGCACAACTTTGAGTCGTGGTAGCGCTCGAGACACCAGAGACAGACGAGGTGAGGGTCAGTTACCAACATCATGCGGTGACAGGCACAACATGGTTTAAACGCTGTCTTCCTCGAAGACATCCTTGGGAAAAAAAATCAAAAGCCGACAGAAAGATGAAAAAGGCCTGTCAAAAAGCGACAGAGGGGTAGCTCTTACCGGATCAGCACTTAACTGGTGCTGAACAAAAATAACCTACACTAACAATGCCGACGACATCACGCAGAACCAAATGGAGCCCCCTGATGGCGCGCACAAGGGTTATTGCTCGAGCAAAAGTTTCCGGATCAAGCCTGACTGCTGGGAGATTCAAAGGAGAGGAATCTGCAGCTCCAAGCCTCTACCAGAGTGCACTGTGTGAGTCCACAGCTGCCCTGGGGGTAGCACATTCATTGTAATAGGGCAAACTTTCCCTATTTGCGTCCCAGTGCACATGTTTAAAGGTGTGCTGTGGGGCACCCTTTCCATAATACGGCCCCTAGAGTGTCACAGTGGAGATCAAGCCCTCAGTTTTCTTTTACTCAGCGGCGGCTCCTCCGCTTAGTTATTTTCATTTTATTTTTCACAAATTCTGGGCTAGGTTAGGGTGGGGCTGGAGGCACAAGGGGAAGAGAGGTTTGCGCACTCCAAGTGCCCATGACTGCTTGGCCGGCCGTCTTGGCCTGGTTAAACAGTCATGCGCACTTTGCATGTTCCCCACCAGTCTGCATTACACAGCCTGGTGGGGAACATGCCCAAGCCCCCAGACCTCATCTGAGTGCAGATCCACAATGCTCAGACTAATCACAACGCTGCATTGCAACGTTGTGATTTGCTACGGGGAGCCTGGGTGCTTCCTTGTTCCAGGACTCAAGATGCAGAGGACAGCCGCAGACGGTGTAACAAGTAAGTGTTATTTCATTCTTTTTTGTACCCCGCCACCCTTTTCCCCCCGCCCCTCCACCCTCATTCCCTGCCAGCCGCTGCTACCCCACATGAAAAATAAAATGAAAATAACACAGCATTATTATCATTTGATTTTTCCTGTACTGGCCCAGTTTTGTTTAAGGAGCGGGGCGGGTGGTGTAGGGTGGGGCTGGGCTGGGATGGATTGGTCTGTCAGCCAGCAAGGGAAGGAGTGGTATGTGCTGAAAGGGCCTATGACGGTTTGGCCCACCGTCTTGGGCTAGCCAAACAGTCATGCACACTTTGTATGTTCTCCACCCTGGCTGTTTCACAGCCTGGGTGGCAAACATGCCCAGGCTCATAGACCCTATCTGAGCACCAAACTCAGACCAATCACGACGCTGCATTTAGCAGCGTCGTGTTGGGCTAAGGGAGTCTGGATGCCTGGGTGCTTCCTTTTCCTGCGTCCTACACGGAAGAAGAACAGAGGAGAGGGGGAAGCAGCCAGGTAAGTGGATTTTTTTTTAAATACCCCTCCACCTGCTCCCCCATGCCCACCCCACCACCCCTGCCCCATAACAGCCACCACCACTGCTTTTACTGAAGTGCAAAACTCTCCTTTCTGATGCATAACACAAGCTGTGCTTGTGCCCTCCCAGAGATGCTGCAGAGTGAGAATTGCAGAGATTCCTCTGCATCTGAAACAGAGTGATCCATACGTAAAGATACCCACCCCTTTCCCAAGCAAACCTGCACCACCATTGTGTAATGTATGTTATTATTGTTAATTGTGTAATTCTTTTGTTATGTCTATGGTATTTGGCAGAAACCATACAGTACCGGTGTTTTATGTACAATTTGATTATAATGTATATTTAAGGTGATTCACTACGTGTTAGAGTCTCTGGATTCAATATGTGCCAAGCACTGTTTAAAGACACTCTTTTTCCTGTGATTAAAAGCTGTCTGAGAACTCAGAGCAGAGCTATCACTGAGCCAGGAGGAGAAAACGCTTCTACCGTCACGTGAACATTGCCAATGCAAGGAAGGCAGTGCCACACCCCATGTCGTATTGGGCGTGCTTCCTGCGTGGTGGCCATTTTGGGTGTGGCACTTCTATATAAGGCCACACCCAAGTTCCAGAATTTGCTTGGCCTTCCTCCCGCTTTCGTGGAAGGTTCTTCCTACGTGATCCTCACCTGAAATCCGGCGCAGTGAGTCTTCTGATGAGGGTCATCTCAGGATACATCTTCACGACTTCGGGGTAGATTTCTTCTTGATCCGCTCAGCTTCACCGCCTGAAAAGACAAAAGAATAAGAAAGCTAAGTCATCTAATTTAATTTAAGGCGCCTATCGCAAGACAGTCAAATGTACTAACGCGAGGGATTTCTTAAGAGACAATTTTTGGACAGTTTTTCTTTATTAAGGAAAAGCCTATTATGCCTATTGACTCCCTGTGATCTACATTTGGGGACAATAACAACACCTTTATGTTTAAATTCTGTAATGAAGAAGAAGCAAAGAGAAATCTGTTATTTGTTGTGTGCGTTGGCATTTTGTTTTCTTTTCTCTTAGTGGTGAAAATGATGGAACATATTTGGGACAATAACAAAATGTAAGTACCGTTAGAAAGGTATCTTCCTAAAAGAAACAAAGTCTGTATTGTGGTATTATAAAAAGATTAGGAGTGCTCAAGAGTAATTTGTAAAATCTTTCCTTTCAAAGATAAGAAGAGGTCATTAAAGACAAGAAGAGGGAAAGGCCTTACCTCAGGGTATTGCCATGTAATCCCCCTCATAAGAACCATCATAGCAGACAGCTCAATCATCACAAGAAGTGCTAGGACGCTCTTCGCGTGTACTTGAGTTTGAAGGTAGGAAATCTCACATAGACTTATTATCAAAAAGCAAGAAGAAATGAGATTATGCTTATTTCAGTATCTGACTTTTGCTATTAAGTTAGTGTCATATTGTTGCCTCGCTTGTCAACAAGAGCCCACCAGCGTCCAGTATCCAGCCCTCCTCCCTAATTCCTATTGTTTAGCTTGCGGTGATTCTATAATCCACTGGTTAATAAGTAGGTTTAAGGGAAGTTAGTCCATAGCGTCTCTGCAAAGTCAACGGTGCACAAAAAGGTAAGAGTGCATTGTTACCTTGACAGAAACAAAGTGGTTGCTCTTTCTTTCGGCTACACAAGTTTTAGATTTCACTTTAAGGGCTTCAGAGATTTAGGTCTCACCTATGTGACAGCTTTTTTGGTGTCTCAAGACAAAAGCCTTTTATGCACCATAGTGCTTTAAGTGGGTTGGAAAAGTTTGTTTTTCATTCTCCTGGAGCATGGCCTCTTTACTTTGATTGGCTGGCTTCTATCCTTCCCCAGCTCACTTTGAGGGAACTATTTGTTTCTTTTTGTCTAAGCACTCTATGAGAGTGCATGTGTTTTCCAGCTCTCTCCATCATGTGCTTCTTCTGCTCCTGCATTCTATATTGCAGTGTTCATTGTGTCGCAAGCGCTATCATGTGTGCTTCTTGCCTGTCAAATTCCTGCCTCCCAGTGCTCCATGTTGCTTTGTCACTCATTTATTTTAGTTGAAAGAGAGGTTTATTGAAGTAATATAAAATATTACAATAAATACAGAAACGAGTTTTACAATCTTAACTGTATAATCTGTTAGATAATATGAAAAGGAGAAAAAGAGAAGGAGGGGGAGGAAGGGTAATGGTATTCATAAAATATTACTCCTAGCATAACCACTTATATAAATAGTAATAACTGCTAAAATACATAGTTAACAAAAATGTAAATTGAGCAAGAAAAATAAAAAACAATATAAACAATTTATGGAGATTTAACAACTTCTTCAATGCGGAGGTAATGGGTACGTGTTACATTTGCGGATAGATCTAGAAAATGAGTAATAGTGGCCCATAAGTATTGTTTTGTAGCAAGGGAAATGGGATGGACATACGCTCTATCTAACCTGTGGTGGGCTTGGATAACTTGCTCAAGCTGATAATCACGCTGTGTTTTAATTGCTTTTAATAACATTGTCACTGTGTCCATGTGTTTAGAATACTTTTATTTTACCTTCTGCTGCTGTTTTTGTTTTGCCAGCACCCCGTTCCACCGCAGGATCTCCCATTTGCTGTGGAGGGCGCCGACATACACTTTAGGCTCTTTCCGGTTTTAGTGGGCGGAGCAAGGGGATCGTTTAGTACTCTGGCGCTTCCCTACTTAAAGACCATGGCCGGCTCGTTGCGCAGTGGACGCTTGCAGCCATATGCCAGTCTGCGCCACGACCGTGTCAGGAGCCAGGGATGCTGCCCGTTTCACCTCAGATCATCAGGTCAGGACCTGTCACCCCAGAGAGGGTCTGCTTGATCTTCGACTGGCAGGGCTTCCTTGCCAACACTCATGGGACCCTGAGCTCCTCTCCAGGAAGCTGCACCTAGGCTGTACAGGTTGAAACACTCACTGGAAGCAGGATAGTAAGAGCTGCGCAGATACTAGTGCCAGTAGGCCCCCCTTTAAACAGACGGTCGCACAGGGCTTTCTTATAAATGCTAGATCTATTAATAAAAATAAGATCGCTTTTAGAGATTTTGTCTCCGCTAGAAAGCCAACATGGTTCTTTGTCACAGAAACCTGGGCGACGGACGCTTCAGGCCCAGATCTGGTAGACGCAAACCCTTCTGGGTATACCCTTGCTAGATTGGATACAGTATGACGGCAGGGAGGAGGGCTGGGAATCTTGTATAGAGACACCCTTATTTGCCGCACTCAGGCTTTGACTACTCCCTCTGATCACTACCAGGCCTACTACTTTTCCATTAACCTTCACCCCACGGAAAGCTTCTCTGGCATTTTATGCTATAGGCAACCGGGCCCTAGTGCATCCTTCAGTCAGGATTTTAGCAAACTGATAGAACCATATCTTGAGAGATCTAACATTACTCTCTTGGGGGATTTGAATTTTCATTTAGAGAATACATCCTGTAGGGACACTCAATGCCCCCTGAAAACTCTGAAATGCTGTGAAATCGCCATCATCCACAGGGACACCATCCGCATCACGACCTTCACCGACGACATCCTGACTACCGCCGAACACCTACACTTCCAGATCCACACCGACCCGAAGACCACCCTCAGAGGCACCCTGATCTACCGACCCCCGGGACCACGCATCCAATTCAGCGAGGACATCGCCGACTTCGTCAGCCCGCATGCCCTCCCCTCCGCTGACTACATCCTCCTGGGGGACCTCAACTTCCACCTGGAGAACAACAACGACCGCAACACCACCACCCTGCTCGACAACCTCGCCAACCTCGGACTCAAGCAACTTGTGACCACCCCCACCCACCTCGCCGGACACACAATCGACGCCGTCTTCTCATCCAGCAAAGACATCGCCTTCAGCCACGCCACAGGACTCCACTGGACGGACCACAGCTGCGTCCACTTCACCTTCAGAAGAACAACGACCCACCACCACCAGCAACAGGTCGCCCGCAGAAGCTGGAGCAAGATCACAGCCGACCAGCTCGCCGCTTCCCTGAGCCAGCACCCTCCCGCCAGCTCAGCGAACCCCAGCCAGGCCGCCAACAACCTCACGAAGTGGATCAGCAACTGCGCGGACGAACTCGCCCCACTGAGGACCCCGCCCAGCAGACCCGGCAGCAAGAAGGCCCCGTGGTTCACCGACGAACTCAAGAGCTCCAAGAAGAACTGCCGAGCCCTCGAGAAAGCCTGGAGAAGGGAGCCAACACCGGACAACATGACCACCCTCAAGCTTGCCACCCGGAAGCATCACCAACTGATCCGCGACACCAAGAAAACCGCATTCAAGGACCGGCTGGATAACAACGCACACAACAGCAAGGAACTCTTCAACATCGTGAAAGAGCTCTCCAACCCCAACGCCGGAAACAACAACATCACCCCATCGCAAGAACTCTGCAACTCCCTCGCCTCCTACTTCCACAACAAGATCGCGGACATACACAACAGCTTCAACACCCAACCGACGAACGCCACGTCCAACTCGACCGAACCACCGCCCCCCACCACCACCCTCCGCGCCTGGACTCCGATCTGCACCGAAGAAACCGTCCGCATGATGAACTCCATCCACTCCGGATCTCCGACCGACCCCTGCCCTCACCACGTCTTCAACAAGGCCGACGCCGTCATCGCACCCCACCTGCGTGACATCATCAACACCTCCTTCACCACCGCCACCTTCCCTGAGAGCTGGAAGCATGCCGAACTCAGCGCTCTACTCAAGAAACCAACAGCGGACCCCACCGAGCTCAAGAATTACCGCCCCATCTCGCTGCTCCCGTTCCCAGCCAAAGTCATCGAGAAGACCGTCAACAAGCAGCTGGCCGCCTTCCTCGAGACGAACGGATCCCTCGACCCCTCACAGTCTGGCTTCCGAGCCAACCACAGCACCGAGACCGCCCTCATCGCTGCCACCGATGACATCCGAACCCTGATGGACAACGGAGAAACAGCGGCCCTCATCCTACTAGACCTCTCCGCGGCCTTCGACACCGTCTGCCACCGCACCCTAGTGTATCGCCTCAGCAACGTCGGAATCCAGGAGAAGGCGCTGGAATGGATCATCTCCTTCCTCGACGGAAGAACACAGAGAGTCCGTCTACCACCGTACAAGTCAGAGGCCACCGAAGTCATCTGCGGCGTCCCTCAAGGATCCTTGCTGAGCCCAACCCTCTTCAACGTCTACATGAGCCCCCTCGCAGCCATCGCACGCCAACACAACCTCAACATCATCTCCTACGCCGACGATACCCAGCTGATCCTCTCCCTGACCAACAACCCCGCCGCCGCCAGAGCCAACCTTCACGAAGGAATGAAAGAGGTAGCCGAGTGGATGTCGACCAGCCGCCTGAAGCTGAACTCGGACAAGACGGAAGTCCTCATCCTGGGATCCTCGCCCTCCGCCTGGGACGACTCCTGGTGGCCCCCCGCCCTGGGCACCGCACCCAAACCGACAGACCACGCACGTAACCTGGGCTTCATCCTGGACTCCTCCCTCTCCATGACCAAGCAAGTCAACGCCGTCTCCTCGTCATGCTTCAACACCCTGCGCATGCTACGGAAGATCTTCCGGTGGATCCCCACCGAGACCAGGAAGACTGTCACCCAGGCACTCGTCACCAGCCGACTGGACTACGGCAACGCCCTCTACGCCGGAACCACCGCCAAGCTCCAGAAGAGACTCCAACGGATCCAGAACGCCTCAGCCAGACTCATCCTCGACATCCCACGACACAGCCACATCTCCGGACACCTAAGAGACCTGCACTGGCTCCCGGTCAACAAGAGAATCACCTTCCGTCTCCTTACCCACGCACACAAAGCTATTCACGATCAAGGCCCGAGCTACCTCAACAACCGCATCAACTTCTACGCTCCCAAATGACACCTCCGATCAGCCAGTCACGCCCTCGCCGCCGTCCCCCGCATCCGAAGAACGACAACAGGAGGAAGGTCCTTCTCCTAACTGGCCGCCAAGACCTGGAACTCCCTCCCGACCCACCTGCACCTGACCCAAGACCACCTCGCCTTCAGGAAGAAGCTCAAGACCTGGCTGTTCGGGCAGTAGCAGCACCCCCCCCCCCCCTAGCGCCTTGAGACCCTCCGGGTAAGTAGAGCGCTCTATAAATGCCTATGATTGATTGATTGATGGTTTTGCACAGCTGGTCGGAACCTCCACTCATATTGCGGGGCATACTCTCAACGGGGTTTTTTCTAATGATCTCAGGTTAAAGGTGGGGCAGTCAATCCCCCTAGCCGGGTCTGACCACTTCCAGTGGTCAGTATCGCCTGCTTCTAGCGATAGGAAACTGAAGGAAAGAAGGCACTATAACCTCATAAATAAGGACACACTTTCTCACTTCCTTAATAAGTTGGAGCCCATCAAGCATCTTGATGCCAATTCTCCTGCCGTGGAGCTATCTCAATTATTGGCAGCAGCACTCCCTTGCCCCGGTCAAGAAGCATTATTCAGCAAGAATAAGGCCGTTGGCTCCCTGGTTTACAGTGAGACTTAGAAAACTTAGACAGGGCTGCCGTAAGCAGGAGAGGTTGTGGCTTGCTCACTTAGAACCTCTCTGTAGGGAACGGCATAAGCAGTGTCTGAAAGATTATGAAGTGGCCATTATCGAGGAAAAGAGATTATACTTCTCCAGGGTTACTGCTTCTCTGAAATCTTCAAGGGATCTTTTTAAGATTATTAATTCTCTAATTTCCCTGCATGTTATTGATCCTCAGATGTTTCGCAGGAACTCTGTGATAAAATATCGGATTTCTTCCAAGCAAAAATTTTCGATATTCATGCCCTGTTGGAAACAGCGAACTCTAGTATTAGGTTAGGGCTGCAAATTTCTACCCCCCCCCCCCCCTGTGAGACTCTGCTCTTGGGGGAGACTCCCAGGCCTTACCTTCCCTCCCACGTCATTGGAGATGACGGATAGGCTCCTGGATCGTGTCCATTCGGGCTCCCCTTTAGATCCCTGTCTTCTCAAGGTGTTTTTAATATCTATGTGGCCCCGCAAAAGTGGTGAGATCTTTAGGGCTGGAGGTGTTGTCCTATGCGGATGACACACAAATAATGGTTTCTATATCACATAGTGTAAAATATTCTGTTCTTAATTTTAGGAGCTGTATGGAGGCAGTTTCCCTTTGGATGGTGGATTTTTTTTTAAACTGAATGGAGAGAAGACCAAGGTCCTGATTTTTTGGAGTAATAGGGAAATCTGGTCCAGTGACTGGTAGCCGGCTATGCTTGGTTTCTGTCCCTGTCCAGTATCTCATGAGAAGAATCTTGGGGTGATTGTGGACAATGCCCTTTCTCTTGATCTGCAGGTCAATAGGACTGTCTCCACCTGCTTATGGATCATCAGGATCCTCAAAAAAATCTTTTGCTACCTCTCTTTCGAAGCACGCAAGTAGGCCGTCATTGCTTTAGTAACGTCCAGATTGGACTATTGTAATGCCCTTTATTTGGGCATTAATAAAGGCCTTATTCACCTGCTACAGATGGTGCAGAATGCCACGGACAGGCTGGTATTGAACCTTCTTAGACATCATTCAGTCAAGGCCTCGATCAAACTTTTGCACTGGCTCCCGATGTATCGTAGGTTCATTTTTAAGATCCTGTGACTGACTCATGAAGCCTTTTATCACTCTGGCTCAGAGGGCATTCTGTCGATTGTCCATGATTATGCTCCTATCAGATCGCTCCGGTCCTCAGATAAAAACCTGCTCACTGCTCCCAGGTTTAAGAAGGTTAAATGGGGTGGCAGAGCCTTCTCCATGGCTGCTCCCAAACTGTGGAATTCCCTTCCAGAAGAACATTCTAGTCAGGTCTCCCTTCCGCTTTTTCGTAAAGCCTTAAAGACCTGGCTTTTGCTAGATTCCTCATTCTGAGCATGTTCCCTCTCTCATCGCTTCCTGATGCTTTGCATTCAGCGCCTTGATGCCCTTGGGCTAAGTTCACGCTCTACAAATTCAATATTAATTCATCCATTCATTCATTCATTCATTCATTATAACAAATCCCATACCACCAGGCTTGGTAAGAAATGTTAGTGGTATTCTTCCATACTCTAGTAATTTGTTGAAAAGCAACTGCAAGAAGCAGATCTATAATATGGAAAGTGTGTGGATATGATTCCCACTCCGAAGATACACCCCCCAAAAATATGTTCACAAAAGTGAAAGGTATTTGTGTATGAAAAATATTATTAATTTGATTCCAAACTAGTTCCCAAAAGTTATGAACATGAGGGCAAGTGATTAGCATGTGGTATAAATCGGCAGGGGATGTATTACAGGGCCAACAAGATGGAGAGAGAGTGGGATTTATTTTGTGTAAGGAAACAGGAGTTAGTAATAATCTGTTATAAATATAAAATAAGGTTTGGGTAGTATTAGCAGCTCTAGAAGATTTCCTCATCTTAATCCAGATCTTGTTCCAGGTAGAAATAGATAGGGACAGTTTGAGATCGGTCTCCCATAATAGTTCTACCTCCGTTTTATCTCAAGTAGCAGGAGAGGAGAATAGATGTTTATAGATTTGGGAAGCAGATGGAGAAAGAGACAAGACCGAGAGAATGATGGAAGGTAATATGAGGGAAAAGGATTCGATGATAAATTATTGTACGTTGATTGGAGTAACGTAATCAGGGAAGTATATTTAGACGCACATTAACTAGGCAAAGAAAAACGTTCTTGAGCAACTAAAAATGAAATGCATGTATGATTCCGGAAAAGTTGATGAACCCAGTGAAGTCCTCTAACATGCCAATTTCTCCAACAAATGATTCTATGATTAATTTTAAGAAGCTTATTATACCATAATGAAGATTTCAGAAAACGATCCCTAGGGGAGAGGTGATCAGTAAATAAAGGTTGAAGGATTTTGCAACTATTATTGAAAATGGGAAGAGAAAGAGATAGAGGACGGTGAGTAAAGGATAACAATTCTTGGAAGGAGAAAGGATGAAGACATTGTTTCTCAATAACAGTCCACAATGGTAATGCCGAATCTTCGTTGTCCTCTTGAAGTAGAAGAGCAGTTTGTTTAAAAGAAAATGAAGTATGATAGGCTTGAAAATCTGGAAAATTGACACCTCCTAATTGTTATGATCTGTTAAGTTTGAGTAACTTTATTGATTGTGGTTTAGTACATCGTCTGGGGTTGGTCAGGGTGCCTAGCAACAAGCCTGAAAAAGTGTTGCCAGTAGATGGCACTCCTTTGAAGTCAGGTCCCATCACAGAACACACAGAGGTGGTAGAATTGGTCCTAAAAGGAAACCCTCAGGATCAAGTGGATGGAGCCGTTATTCCTTCATGCAGAGTCTATGTGCTATCTGAGCCCAAAATCAAGCATCTGCGTGAATACCTGGTACAGTTTAGTACCATTGGCTTCATTCGTCCTTCTTGTTCTCCAGCCGCTTCTCCTTTTTTCTTTAAGGTGAAAGCCAATGGCGAGTTGAGGACGTGTATTGATTATCGCTTGTTGAACAAGAATACAGTGAGTAACCGTTACCTGCTTCCGCTCATCCCGGTATTGTTGGAGCAGCTGAGGGAGGCCAACATCTACACCCGGCTTGATCTGAGAGGGGCCTATCACCTGGTGTGGATCTGCGATGGGGATGAGTGGAAGACTGCGGTCAAAACACAGCACGGGTTGTTTGAATACTTGGTTATGCCGTTCGGGTTATGTAATGCCCCAGTGGCATTCCAGTATTTCCTCAACAACGTACTTAAGGACTACATAGATCAATTTGTAATCGTATACATCAATGACATCCTGGTCTATTCAGTCTCTCAGGAACCACATGTTAGCCACGTAATCTTGATCCTCAAAAGACTGCAAGAAAACTGGTTATTTTGCAAGCTAAGCAAATGCGAGTTTAGCGTTACTGAGGTCGAGTTTTTGGGTGTCAGTTTGAGTCCCCAAGGGTTTAGAATGACTGAGAGGAAAGTGGAGGCGGTTCAGGATTGGCCTGTTCCCAAGAGTGTGAGATATGTGCAGTGCTTTTTGGGTTTCTCCAACTATTATCGGAGATTCATCCTACATTTTTCCCAGTTGGCCTCTCCAGTGACTAGGTTGTTGAGGAAAGGAGCACCTTTTCTCTGGACTCCCGAGGCCACGGAGGCTTTTGTACAACTAAAAAAGGCATTCTGTACCGCCCCATCCTATGGCATCTACAAACAGACATACCGTTCGTAGTAGAAGCTAACGCCTCGGATGTGACGATTGGAGCGGTGTTGTCATAGAGAGATAAGCACACAGGACAACTGCATCCGGTGGCTTTTCTGTCAAAGAAACTGAATCCGGCAGAGACCAATTACACAGTGGCCGAAAAATAACTATTGACCATTAAGAAAGCTTTACAAGAGTGGAGACACTATATTTGGGGGGGCCAACATCCCATTACAGTCTACTCAGACCATAGAAATCTACAGTTCATGAAAACAGCTCAGTATCTCTCGCAACAGCAGATGTGGTGGATGCTGTTTTTTGCGGAATATGATTTTTTGATCACCTTTCACCCTGAATCGGACAACAAAAAGGCAGACTCCTTGTACAGACATGGTGAGAACATATCACCTCGACAGGAAGTATCGGAGGCAATTGTAAATCCCAAAAAGGTTTTATGCGTGATTACCGCGGAGCATTTCCTTGACCAAGTCACGACCAATCGGTCTCCAGCCCAGTGGCAGCAATGGGCAGAGCAAAACACTAATCGAACCCTCAAACATGGTGTTCCTATGTACGACAACAAACTGTACTTGCCTACACACGCTCTTCTTTTGATGGCTTTCACCTGGTGTTATGGCGCGGTACTAGCAGGTCATCCTGGAGACAAGAAAACTTTACACCTGATTCAGCATCACTTCTGGTGGGAAGGTATGACCAAAGATGTGGAACAGTGGGTGGTACAATGTGAGACTTGTGTTCGCAAAAAAGGGGAATAAAACAGGAGTAAAGGGAAGCTAATGACACTGCCCACACCATCACAACCTTGGCAAACGATCAGTTTGGATTTTGTACTTAGCTTACCAATGGATCAGGAATACAATGCAATTTTGGTTGTTATAGACAGTCTAACGAGAATGTGTCGCTTTATTTTGTGTAAGAACCTTCCTACTGCGAGTCAGACAGCTCAGTTGTTCCCAGGGTCATAGTTTCGGCTAGAGAGCTCCAGTTCATTGCCAGGTTCTGGCATATGTGGCGTAAGGCTGCGCCGCCTGTGAGGAGGGATGGGCAGGTGGAATAGTGCGATGCATCTTGGATTCCAGATACCGCCAAGGTCGCCTGTGGTACCTAGTCTCTTGGAAGGGGTATTCGTCAGAGGACGATTCCTGGGAGCCGTGCTCTAGTGTCCATGCCCCTCGTGTGGGGAGTCTTTTCCACTCTCGCAATCCTTGTAAACCTGGAACTAGGAGGTGCTTGGGAGGAGGGCGTACAGTCAGGATTTGACTACTGATGCACCTACCCTATTCAGAACGTACTGACAGGAGAACTACATCTCCCAGAAGGCCGTCCTTCTGGGAGGGATTTAACTTATTTAATCACGTGCTACGCATGGAGCGTTGTACGTGACTCTGGATTGTGTTTTGGATTTCCTGAGTGCAGAGCGGCTGCTCTGTGTTCCTCCGTTCGTACCTTCACGCTCGCATTCCCAGTCTGAGGTGCAGAGGGGCTTTCCTTGCTTTTGAATTTTGGGCTCACTCTGAGCCGGAAGGATCGTTCCGCTAGGCCGAGCATGAACGTTGTTTGTCTTAGGATTTTCCTGCTCACAGCTGCGGCGGAAGGTATCCTCTGCGGTGCTTGTTCTCTCGGCCCACTAGTTGTTCCCGTCTGGATCTTTCCCACGGCTGCGGTAGGAATCGGGACCCCCTGCAGGTTGGTGCTTCGGTGGGAGTGATTGTAACCGCTAGGACTTCCTCAGCAGCGGTTGTTATCCCCTTGGTTCTTGTTCTGAGGACCGGTAAAGGAGACATTCTCTAAACTATTGTTTTGATAACCTAACATTGGATTACAAATATTGTTTTGATAACCTAACATTGGATTACAAACTATTGCTTTGATAACCTAACATGAGATTACAATCTATTGCTTTGCTAACCTAACTTTGGAATACATCTATTGCTTGACTTTTTGGTTATCCTTTGGAGTTCCTTATTTTTTATGTTTTATCTGGAATATTCAGCGAAAGGTGTGTCCTGACTTTGCAGAGTTTTATTTTTGGTATGCTAGTATTTAGATACATACCTGGTTCTGGAGTTGGTCTTTCTTTTCGATACAAGGGTGTGTGGTAGAGGGTATGTATGTGGATTAGTACTACTAGATACATGTATGGTAACGTTGTTTTGGCACTAACGGAATGTGTTTGACTCCTAGATGTTTATACTTTCCCTGCAATGAGAGAGGTATCTTGCTATAGTGAGAGAAAGGGTTCACACCAGGGACGATCCTATTAAGGTATTGCTATGGCACTAGTGAGAATTTTCGGAGTGTAGTTAGACTTGTGTACCATATTGGGGAGAGGAGTTGGCCTAACGGCTAGGGCGCTCGACCTCGGAATCTGGGTTTGAGTCTCGGTAACGACGCCAAAAACCTCCTGTGATACTGGGCAAATCACTTAATCTCCCCGTGCCTAAAATGAATGTGTGTTCTCATGTAACGTAACTGGTGATATGTAAAGCGCTCTGATACCTGATTCGGTTTGGGTCTAGTTTGCGCTATATAAAACTCTGCAAAAAAAAAAATATTAATCATATGCTTCTTTATTTTCAGGTCTCCCTTTCCAACGCTGCACCTACCCTATCCCTTGCTTGATCACCTTTATACTCTGTGCACATATTAGTCAGAGTGTGGGGAAGTCAGGAGGTGGACCCCTTTGAGCATCGTCCCGATCCTGAGGAGTCCTGTGATCATGACACTATTCCCTATCCCTCGCTTAACTACTTCACTACTCTATGTATATATAATAATAGAGTTGGGGATGTCAAGAGGTGGACCATTTTGAGCAGCATTCTGGTTCCGAGGAGTTCCACTTTGCTGGTCTAACAGAATTATGCTCCCACAAATTATAACTTCTCCCGACCGGGGTGGGGCAATTAACATGGCCACCTTGGATAACGTTATGCAGGCTTTGGTCTTGGTGCAGAAAGAATTAGCTACCTCGAAGGCAGAAACAGCCGCTCTTGAAGAGAAGTTAGAGAGGCAAATACGTAATCCGTTTGATGTGTCTTCCACTTCCTCCCCGATACAGGTACATGTGCAACCTCTTATACCATTGGCAACACCTGAAAGGTATTCAGGAGAGCCAAATAGAATTCATGTTTTTCTAACGCAAATAATGCTGCATTTTTCATGCAAGCCCTCATCCTTTACTACCAATCATTCTAGAGTGTTGTTTGCCATTTCCTATTTAGTTAGGGATGCCACTAATTGGGCAGTTCCTCTGGTGAAGAATGATGACCCAGTCCTGTCTGATTAGAATGCCTTCCGTAGGGAATTGGAAAGGGTTTTTGACAGATGAGCCACCACATTAAGTGCTGATAGAGAGTTATTGGAGTTAAAGCAGGGGAAGAGGGATCTGGTAACCTATTTAACCTCCTTTAACCGCCTTGTAGCAGAGACAGGATGGCCAGAAGAAAAAAGAATGTATTTTTATTATCAGGGGTTACAGGAGGATATGAAGGACGTCCTCGCTGAAATCGATCCTCAACCCACTAACTGCACTGACTTAATGAACCTCATACTCAGGTTGGATCATAGATCATCTGAAGGAGGGGAGCAAAAAAGAAGAAGTAAGCAGTGGAGTCCCAGATACAAAAAGGGGGTTAGGAAACTTGTAGTGGAATCTGAACCCAGTGCTGAAACCATGAAAGTAGAAGCAATAAGATCCCCTCTCTCCAGAGAAAAAAGAAGCGTGTATGGCTAATGGGAAGTGTATGTATTGTAGGAAAAATGAGCACTTTGTATATGAATGCCCTACCAGGCCCAAATCCTTTAACATCCCCATGCCAGGAAAAAAAGTAGCAGTCTCAGTTCTGCAAAAGAAATCTGAAACAACGGAGAACAACTCCTTAGAGTTACCGGAACCTGATGAAGAAGGAATTAAGTGGAAAGTACCTTCTTTATCTGCATTTGAGGGGGGGGAGGCAGAAGCTCACATTTTGGTTCCAAAGGAGCTTACGGATATGGAATTTTCTCACTCAGTGACGGGTAATGTTTGACTCTGGGGCCACAGGCAACTTCATTGATCAAGGGTTGGTTCAGAAACTAGCATTGACCAGAGTTATCAGAGAAAACCCAGAGACGGTGTTAGCGGTCGATGGGAAACCCTTGACTTCTGGGCCGGTGACAGAACAGACAGAGACAGTTAGACTGTCTGTCAGGGAGGGTACTCAAACACATGTAGAATCCCTATCCTTGAACATTATTGTAGCCACGCAGTACGAGATCATTTTTGGTATGCCTTGGTTGTGGCACTACAACCCTACCATAAATTGGAGAGAAAAATCTGTGCACTTCCTATCAGAAGAATTCACATCTATCTGCATGAAGAAGGACATCTCCCAAGCCAGTGCACTGGTACATCCCTGGTGTCTTGCCACGGCAACGGACAAGGCATTAATTTTACCCACAGAGTATGCTCCATATTGGGATGTATTCAGTGAAATCGAGGCCGAACAGCTTCCTCCCCATAGAGTATTTAATATGTCCCTTAACCATATGATCATGACTGATGTCATGTCTCTAGACCACTCTAAAAGGGTGCCATGGTTGGCCTACCTGACGAAGTCTTTCTCAGATCTGGGACGCCCGGAACTTTTTACATCCCCTTTGGGTATCAAGAAACAGGATGTAGATACAATTAAGAAGCAGTTCATGAGCAGGGCAAAAGCGGGGCGGGAGGAAAGGGAACTGCAGAAGCCGGTTGTGAGAAAACAGTATTTGCTTGTAAATTCCATTGCACTTGCACCTTACCTTAGTTTTGTTACGAGGCCATTTCATAGGTTTCTCCTGACCAAGTTTAGGTTTAACCTGATACATTTTTATTTGGGTAGCTTTAAAACTTGGGAAAAACCAGATCTAGCTCCCCCCTGTAGCTGTGATAACTTTTCTGTTCAAGATACCATGCATTTTGTTATGTTTTATGGTCTCTTTTTGGAGCCTAGGAAAAAACATCTGTTGCCTGTTTTAAAGGAGGCTGGCTTCGCGCAGGTGAGACCAGCCCTGCTCTATCTTCAATCACTGAGCAACATTCGTATTACATTTTGCATGGCAAACTTTTTGGTGGCGGCAGCTAGAATTAAAAAATGTAAAACAGTAATGGGCCTTCCTAAATGAGCTTTATTTTTTAACCTTGTATAAACTGAAATAATCCTCTCTTTTTATGTATAGCCCGAAAAAAGAACCTTATTACAGGCACTTGATTTGTATGATACTGTAAATAGCTTTTACTTGTATATAAATGTTTTTATCTCTTTGTATGATTTTTAACTAAATCGAATAAAGATTTCTTGACTGACTGAGTATATGATTGTCGGATAGATCTGATACCTGGAGCCACTCTGCCTTCCTGCAGAGTCTATGCTTTGTTAGTATCCGAAACCCAGCATCTGAGAGACTATTTAGACCATTATCTTGATTTGGGTTTATTCACCCTCTCGGTCTCCAGCAGCCTCTCCCCTTTTTTTTAATATCAAAAGCAAATGAGGAGTTAAGAACCTGCATCGATTATTGCAAGTTAAAGCAGAATACAGCAAGGAACCGATTCCCCCTTCCTCTAGTTTCGGTGCTCTTGGACCAAGTGCAGGAGGCCACGGTTTATACCAAACTAGATTAGAGGGGTGCCTATAATTTTTTTTATGTTTAAAAAACCTTTATTTCAAAGAATATGCACATTACAATTACACAATTATCATCAATGCAAAAGACAAGGCGCGTCAAAACGTTACATTAAAGCAAAAAATAATTACATGTTGGAATGATAATAAAGACTATATCCTGAAGAGTTACCAACAGCTCAGTGAAAAAAGGCAAGAGCAGGCATCCAGAGGGAAAACGTCATGTGTAAGGGAGGGAGAAACAAAGGGCGAAGGGGCCGTGGACCAGAGGGGACCAGCTTATGGACCAGCACCAGCGGCCGCCGTGGGCGGGGAGCCGGCGGGGTGAACGGGAGAGGTCGCTGATTGCTGAGGGATGCGGCTTGCGAGATAGATAACTAGTGGCCCCCATATATCTAGAGGACGGGTTTTAGCTGGCAAGAGTCCCAAAACTCAGAAAGGAGGGTGTGGCATCGAGAAGCGTCCTCCAACAAGAGCGGCACCCTAGGTGCGGGTCAATGGCCCCAACACATAGAGGCCCTACGCCTAGCCAGAACAAGCAGCATGGCCATCAATCGACAGGTTGCGTCAGGGCAGAACTTAACAAAGCCCAGGAGGCAGATCGTGGGGTCAGGCTGTAATAGCGAGGAGGTGATTTCGGAGATAATTGCACACACTTCCTGCCAAAATGCAGCGACTGGGGCATAACCAGGCAAGATGGGACACATTGGCCGCGGAGCAGCGTAGGCACCTGTCACTGGCCACAAGGCCTAATCTGTGGAGAAGGGCAGGAGTGCGATATAATCTGTGTATATATTTAAAGTGTATTAGTCGCAACCAGTAGTTGGGGGAGAGACGCTTAATCTGGGTGCAGCAGTAAAGCCAGTCCGCTTGGGATATCTCGATTCCCAGGTCCTCGCCCCAAGCCATACATGCCCGATTGGTGGAGATGAAGGAAGCCACTAGCGTATAAGCATAAATCTTAGTGACCAGTTTCTTTGGGGAGGAAGAGGCGTAAAGCATGTCAAGAGGGGCCAACTATTGGGGGGGGGTTGGGAAAGGTAGGATGTATCTTTCTGCATGTCGCCCGGAGCTGGTAAAATAGCAGAGTGTCCATGGGACCAGCATTAGGAGCGAGCGAGAAAAAGGTTTTCCCGGGGTGAAGATCCGAGATGGTGAGGAGGCCAAGGCGAGTAGCGTGTTTAACCATCCCCGATTGGAGTGAGAGGAAAGCGGGTTGGTGGGCAATAGGCATGGTGTTTGCGGAAAGCAGGTCCAAACCAGAAGACTTATGAATGCCATCCCAGGCCCAACGCAAGGTCTCAACAGTGTCAATCTCCGTGCGCAGGGGCTTTGCTGGAGCAAAGAGCGCGGTCGAGAGCGGCCAAGGGGTTGCCAGGTCCGCCTCCACCTCTACGTGAGGCTGGAGCGGGGTAGGGTGGAGCCAAAAATTAAGAAAGCTGGCCTGCGTGCTTAGACCATAAAGGTTAAAATCCGGGGCTCTCAGACCACCACGCGTCATTGGGAGGGTGAGAATGTTGTAGGCAACCCTGAGTCTCATCCCCGTCCAGACCAGATTGATGAGCATTGAGCCGACCCTGCGAAAGAAGTGAGCCAGGAGAGGGATGGGGATGTTCACGAAGAGATATAAGAATTTTGGGAGCACCACCATCTTTGCGATTGCTATACGTCCAGCTAGGGATAGCGGCAGTCGGTTCCAAAGGGAGATCTTGGACTCAAACCAGTCAACAGTGCAATCGAAATTAGCGCTCCAGGGCTCATCGACGTCCCTGCTCAACCAAATACTCAAATATCTAGTACGCTCCGCGGCCGACACAAAGGGGTAGTGTTAGACCTGGCACCATTGGCGTAGGTTTCCCTCCGTTTTTGCTGTTGCTTCATGTGTTTTTGCTGGTGTTACATGCTTTGGGCACTGTGCCACTGCTGTCCAGTGCCACAGTGCAAGTCCTCCCTATTTTAAATTAATGTATGAATTGGTGAATCCATAATTGACTGGTTTGGTTTACTTGTCAGATCCTAGTACAGTGCACCAGGAGTGCCCAGGGCTTGTAAACCAAATGCTGCTAGTGGGCTTGCAGCACTGGTTGTGACACCCACAGAAGCAGCCTTTAAAAGTGTGTCTAAGGCCTGCCATTGCGGAGCCTGTGTGCAGTCTGGCACTGCCATGCTGACTGGGCACGTTCACCCACTTGCCAGTCCCTAAACCTTCCTTTTTCTTCATATCAGACACCCCTATGGGAGGCCCAAGGGCAGGGTGCATTGTAAGTATAAAGTAGGACATGCCCTCATGTGTGTGGCATGTCCTAATAGTGAATTACAGTCATTTTTGTTTTTCACTATTGCAAGGCTACCTGTTCTCCATAGGCCGGAATGGGCAGTTACATTATTACATCTTATAATCCTAACTGACTCAGGGAACATGGTAGAAATTCGAGTTTTATATGCCTGAATGATAAAATACACCTTTTAGTGAAGTTGATTTTAACATTCTGTGTTTGAAAATACCACTTTTAGAAAGTAGGTATTTTCTTGTCTAACTTGGCCTGCCTCTGCTAGGTTGTGTATTCCTTGTCTGGAGTTTGAGTGACAGGGCTGGGGGATTCCAGGAGACAGAATGAGTCAGCCCAGTGGTGAATAAAGAGATCTGCATCTAGATGGGTGGGAGGAGTTGCACCTGGGACCTGAATAGGGCTGTGCCTGCCTTCCAAAATACTGGCTCCACCTCCTGTGGTGCGACTGATGTCTCTGCCCTGTACTGTGAAAGAAGAGGAGGAATCATGTCAACAAAGTGCTCCAGGGCTGTGCTTTCCCTCCACAATACTGGCTCCACCTCCTGTGGGGGGTCTGATATTTCTGGAGGAGATGAAGCGATGGTATGACCAGAATGCCATGCTGGTAGAGCTTCAGCCTGGCCAGAAAGTGTGGGCCATGGCCCCAGTGGAGCCCTGCGTCCTCCAATATAAGTCGACCGGACCATTTGAGGTTGTGGAGTGCAAGAGTCCAGTTACCTACATGGTGGACTTACGGTCTCCCAGGAACCCCTTGCGGGTCCTGTATTTCAACCGCCTTAAGCCCCATTTGGAGAGGTCTGAAGTGGGAATGCTCTTAGCATCAGATGCTGGAATGGAGTATGAGACTGAGCCTCTTCCTGACCTCCTGTCTGCAACAGAGCAAGATGGGTCAGTAGATGGTGTTTTCCTCTCTTCCACCCTGACCCCTGCGCAATAGAATGACTGCCGCCAATCGCTGGACAGTTTTCTGACCTGTTCTCCCTGGTTCCTGCTATCACAGATTGGTGCGTCCATGGTGTGGATACAGGAGACAGCTTACCTGTGAAGCACAAAACTTACAGGGTAACTGACAGGGTGAGGGCTTGCATCAAAGAGGAGGTCTTAAAGATGCTTGCCCTAGGGGTGATTGAGTCCTTTAGCAGTCCTTGGGCCAGCCCAGTGGTTTTGATCCCGAAGGCTGTCGCACAGGGTGCCAAACCCGAACTCCGGTTCTGTGTGGACTACCGAGGGCTCAATTCAGTCACGAAGACTGACGCGCACCCCATCCCCAGAGCTGATGCGCTCATTGATCAGCTAGGTGCTGCACAGTACCTCAGCACATTTTACTTGACGTCTGGTCTGATGGGGCAAAGGAGAGGTCAGCATTCTCCACACCAGACGGGCATTTCCAATTCCGGGTTATGCTCTTTGGGATGAAGAATGCCCCAGCCACCTTTCAGAGGTTGGTCAACCAGGTGTTGGTTGGACTGGATGCGTTCAGTGCCGCCTACCTGGATGACATTGCAGTGTTCAACGCTAGTTGGGAAGAACATCTGCGCCACCTCTGGGAAGTGTTGTTGGCACTGCGGAAGGCAGGCCTCATGATCAAGGTGGGTAAGTGCCAGATCGGGCAAGGTTCCGTGGTGTACTTGGAACACAAAGTTGGGAGCGTCCAGGTGGCGCCCCTACAACCCAATATTGAAACCATCCTGGCTTGGGAGCCCCCCAAAACCCAGACAGAGGTGAGAGCCTTTTTAGGACTCACAGGGTACTACAGGAGGTTTGTCAAGGGGTATGGCAATATTGTTGCACCCTTGACAGAGCGGATTTCCAGGAAGCAGCCCAAGAAAGTGATTTGGACTGACACCTGTCAGTAAGATTTTGAGGACCTGAAAGCTGCCATGTGCACGGCGCCCATTCTCCTGGCACCCAACTTCTTCAGAGAGTTTATCGTTCAGACAGAAGCTTCAGAGCATGGTGTGGGGGCTGTTTTGTCACAGATGAATGAGGAGGGCCTAGATCAACCTGTAGCCCTAATCAGTAGGAGATTACTTCCATGGGAACAGAGGTGGAGTGCTATTGAACGTGAGGCTTTTACTGTGGTCTGGGCACTGAAGTAGCTGAGAACATACCTGTTTGGGACTCACTTCCGGGTTCAGACCGACCACAGGCCCCTCAGATGGTTAATGCAGATGAAGGGTGAGAATCCAAAGCTGTTGAGGTGGTCCATTTCCCTACAGGGTATGGATTTTACGGTGGAACACCGCCCTGGTACAGAACACGCCGCCGCTGAAGGTCTGTCCAGATTTTTCCGCCTTAGTGATGAGAACTCCCAGAATTTAGGGTAGTTCTCCCCACATTTCAGCTGGAGGGGACACGTGTTAGACCTGGCACCATTGGTGTGGGTTTCCCTTCCATTTTTGCTGTTGCCGCATGTGTTTTTGCTGGTATTAGATGCTTTGGGCACTGTGCTGTAGTGTAGTTCCTATATTCCCAATAGGCTCTGCGTATTGGAATAATATATCCTATAGATTAGACGTAGGACTGAGGTCTACTAGGTCTCTATCGATTATACTAGATTTAATTGTGAGTGCCAGCTAGCTCAGAGGTCTCTAGAAACTTTATCGAACAAACAAGAAGGGATTAGTTTCTGACAACCGCATAAACATGACAACTTTGTTTCCCCAAGATAAAACTGATCTTCAGAGTCGTGGAAACTATAGATAGATATTTTACTCAGTCAATCGTGCATGCTTCGTTTCACCAGAGGTGCAGAGAATAATAGAGAGACGGGTGTTTTCAATAAAAGTATTTATTGAACAGTCTTCTTTCTCATGCAGAAGAAATGAACTGCTACAATCGTAATACTGGCTGCAAAGTATAATGCCTACAGCTAAAAGAGTATAAAATATTACTGTAAAAGCATGGTATGGTAAGCCATAGAATACATACATAAATAATAAAAGGTTTAAAAGGTACTCAACTGGTGCTTCTAAAATACGCCTACCCCGGCGTGCCTAACCTAAGTCTGGCACGAGGGAAGGAGTAAATGAGGTGTAGCATAAATCTAGTATTCTTTTTGCCAAGAATCTATCCAAGATTTCTCTTAGGGTCTAATCAGCTCCGTACCTTGGTTTAGAATGAAGGAGGTCTGGTATCGTTCTGTCTCAGGACTCGATTGCCCAACAACCCGCAAGGGTAGCTTGGAAACACTGGAGCTGGATTTCTCGGTAGGAGAAAAGACAGCGTCTCTCTCAGTGCGTCTGCTGGAGGGTCGGCTTCCTTCGGCACTTGCAGTAGCGAGCTGCGTCGGGCAAGTAGATAGTCGAACTGCACCAAACAACCATGTGTTTGCTATGGCAAGTGTGGGCATATTTGTACCTTGAAGGTGCCGAGATTGACGTAAAGGTGGACATAATAACGTCATCAAAGAGTCTCAGTTCTTTGGAAACTCCATGAGTTCTTGGACAAGTCAGTATTCAAGCAAGGGGAAGTCCCTAACTGCTGAAGCCGAGTTTGTCCAAGAAATCGCTGTGGATTTTCGGATCTAGTGGAAGTAGCCATGCCGTATTTGGACTGCATGAGCTATGTCTAAATAAGGGTATGATTTCTATGCCTATATGAGGATATGGTGATTTATACCTATATAAGGGCATGAATCGGGAAAGTTACACTAGGGTATTTAAATGCTCCACAACACCCACTCCACTTTATTATGTACAATATTACTAAATCTGAAGTACTAAAACATATCTAAAGCATGTGTTTACAATCCCACCAAAAATACATAAAATGCATTTGAAAATGGTTGTACACATAAAATGAGCATTTGTACAGTACGCATCAAAAAGCAATGATTCCATTGTAAGCATATAGTGTGATATTGACAATGCTAACTGAATGAATCACGAAATTACATTTATGAAATGGCTCTTAGTTACAGAAAAAAATTTAGACCATCCCATAGCAGAATATATAAACTGAATTGGTTTGGTGTTAAGGTCAATATTATTTCTAGGAAGTATTCTAAGAATTCTTGTTCTCTAAGAATAGTTCTACTTTAAGCAGATTACTTTGTGCCAAAGTTCAGTTTTGGAAAAAAAGTCAAATAATCATAGAAAAATATAGTTCCAAAGTTAGATGTTTTGTTGTGAAAAAATGAAGGTTGAAACAGAGTTCATGGAATGCTGTGTGCTAATTTCAAAAGTTATTCTCGGTGTCAGGAGAAAACATTAAGTCGTCAAGGCTGGCAAAGAAATCGCCTACCACAGTAGATGAAAGTCGAACCACTTCATTAAGTAGAGCAATTGTACACAGATGAAAAGCATCGCCGTCAGCGTCAGTCGCTTTAGCAATGTTCGCAGTAGATGGTACCAGTGTGTAGTTCTGAAAATTCTGGACTCGTAAATAAAACTTCATCATAGCATGACGATTTTTATATCAAAATACCGAGAATGGCTAGTACACTATGTACAAGCATTTTCGTCATATTCCATAACGATTTCACCTCGAAATAGTCATTTCCGTCTTGAACCCTTGGCTTCCATTTTGTGTACGGCAGCCATTTTGTGGGTTGCCCTCACATAGGCTTATAATACAGCTAAATTCGATTCCAAAGGACACGTACACCTTTATTGACTTTTCTCTGACCTGAGCAAGCTGAAACCATTGCCCCAGGCCGAACCTGTTTGGTCAGTTCCTCTCCCAGTGGCCGAATGAGATAGCATCAAGGCACAACATGCCATAAACCCTTTTCATCGCACACACACCCTGCCTAATCTTGCTCACACCTGTCCCTGCTCTTTTCTCTCACTTGCTTTATGATGAGGAGGTGCCCGTTTTTATTGGGGGTACACCGATATCTGATGAAAATGTTGGGCCTTGCCGGGTAATTTATTGTGGGCTGAACAAATTGGAATGTGGGCTTGTCATCATGACTCTGCTTTTTCTTTGTAGTAAAAATATGTGAATAGTCTACTGTAAATGTAAGAATGTTTGCCTGGAGCTGAATATTTTGTATAAAAAGAGAAGCCTGGCTTTGTAAGATGGAGCAGTCTCCTGAGAATATACATCCCGTGTTGTTGTACTTCTATGACCTGTTACTTGGTTGCAGCCAATAAAATCGATCCTTGACTTCACCTAGAAGACTCTGAGTTTCTGTGGTCTAAATCAGGAAAGTACTCGAGGTCTTTGGGTGTGTACCCTGACACCACTGGGTTACCGGTTCGGTACCGGTTCTGAAAAACCCAGTACCTCAGTTGGCGCCCAATGCGGGGCGATACCAGCGGTACCGGTCCAGCCAGAGGTTCGTGAGGAGCTTCGTTTGAAAATTCTGGAGGAAGGCCAACCACTTCATCGACCCCTGCATGTCGATGTGGTCCGAAAGTCTTTGCTGCGAGGTTCCCCGCTTCCCGACGGCTACAAAGGACTGCTGCCCTGGCTATCGCCCTGATTTGGACCCTTGAAGTTTGGTAGAGCGAAACAATAGACAAGTCTTCTGGTGACGTCATCGATATCTCAGTTAAGTATAAGTGGAGCGTCTCCCAGTCCTTAGTTGGTCTTAGTTTGGGTATCCCCTTGGGATCACTTTGTTTGGAACTTGCAAGTCCCAAAGCCAAAGGACTCGTGTATTCACGAGAAATATCGTAATCGATAATCCTTTGAAGTTTGAAGCTAGACTAGAGAGCGAAGATGCCTGGTCTTAGCAGACTTGGAAATTTGTTTTGTCTTGGTTGTAATAATAGGGATTCCCGATTGGAGGACTCGTGTCCGGTTCCTCCGATTGGAACTCCAACCTATGAATTGTATGTGAAACATGGAGTAGGCCCCATCACATATAATGAAGTGTGGATCAAATACACCAGAAAAGATGGTGTTTTAAAATGGCCCCAATATGGTAGCTTTGATACAGAAATCTTAGACAATCTCGAAGTTAAACTTTTTAAGAAGAAAGCCCGGCCGGCAATGTTTGACTCTTTCCGCCTATGGCGTAAGGAAGCCAAACAGAAGGAAATTAAATTAGCGAAGAAAAATAAGAGAGAAAGGGGTATTTCGATAATGCAAGCTGCTATGCAGTATAAAGACAATAAGGAAGAACAGATGAGTGAGCAGTTGCACAGGCAACGTAAAATGGTGATTGATAAATGCTACCCAGTTTTGCAGCCTCTTCAGCAAGATGCAGCAAAAGAGCTTGAAAAAGATCCGTTAATGGCGCATTTGTTAAGTTCGCCACCACCCTATGCGCAAAATGCTGCGGCACCTCCGCAACCTTTAGCTGCGCAACCCGTGGTTGCATTGCCTCCTGCTCCTCCACAGCACCCACCAGCTACTCTTCAGCTGGCTCCTGCTCCTCCGGTGCAGCCTCCTCAAGGGCCACCGACTTTTACATCTGCTCCTCCTATACTTCCTAAAACTTTGACTACTATATCGACTACCACTCCTGGTACTTCTCCTGACACTGCCTCTGCATCTGCCTTGTCTCACCCTGCTTTCCCGCTTGCCTTTTCATCGACTTCTCCTTCTGTTCGTCAGAGAGTGGCTAGTACTGTCGCTAGTTTTTTGCATCCTCTCTTTGGTGCAACGAGTGTAACTCCTGACACAGAGCGCAAGCAATTGCGTAGTCAACTGCCTGATTCTAGGGAGAAGGAAACGTTGAATTGTTTGGCACATAAATGGGTTGCTGACCCGGAAAAATATGATTTAGAATGTGTTATGGATGTCTTCACCCAGTGGGAAACATCGAAGCAGAGATAAGTTTTTGAGAAAATGTGTTTTTTCCTGTGTGAAGATTTAGAGGAAAATGATTTGGACTCTAATCCTCCTGAGTTGAGCCATGTACGGTTCGAGTTTTCAAAAGGCGCAATTGTGGGTTCAGATTTCAAGAAAGCAGTTGCGACGTTGTTGTCGCTTAGGACTGAAGGTGTTTCCAAGTCATTGTTTGAGTCTGATTCCTCAGTTAAAAAGAAGGTGAGACAGTATCCCATGAGAGAAGTTCCCCCACAATGGAGGGAAGGGAACGCGAATGCTGTCCTACCTATTCTGCCACACTTTCAGCGTGTGTGGGTACATGTCCCATGGAAGCGAGCTGAAGTTTTGGCCCTTAAACAGACATTGCCTGACCCCCGTAAAAATCCCGCAAGGTATTACAAAGAGTTGTCACAGACTGCTGGGTCATGTATCATGAATTTAGCAGATATAGACATGTTGTTTGGGAACGTTGTTCCACAGCCTTTATTGGGAAAGATTCGGCATACAGATCATGATCAGGAGTTAGGTGACTCATGGGCTAATATTGCTGCTGCAGATGCCCTACAAATTGGTGGTGCTAAGCCTGAGCCTTTAGTAGCAGAACTTCCTGGTAAAATCATTGATTACATGAAAACTATAATGCCTGCGATGCGAGTGAATTGGGATAAATTGTCTGCGTGTAAGCAGAAGAAAGATGAAACGGTGTCAGATTTCTACACCAGGTTTGAAGAAACGTTTGTCGACCACAGTGGTCAAGATATGAGCACAGAAGGTGGTCAGCGATTGTTCGTCGATAAATTCCTGCACAATCTGCTTCCCGAGTTGTGTAAAAAGTTAAAAGATTCAGAGAGTTCTTGGGCAGTTTCCTCTTCAGCACAGATATTGGCTACTGCACAGTACTATGAAAATCGAGACAAAGATGAGAAAGATAGAGCAGAAAAGAAAACTAAAGAGTTGAAAACGAAGGTTCTGTTACAGCAAGCATATCCGCCACGTGGTGGTGGTGGCCAGAATAATGGTGGTCAGAGTAACTATCAGAGTAATTATCAGCAGCCTCAACAATATCAGAGGACCTCGCAAAGAGTCGAGTACACTCAACCACGTGTCCCTGTAGGCCCCAATCAGTGTTCATATTGTAAGGAAGAGGGTCATTTCAAGTATAGTTGTCCTATTTTATTACAGCGTGCAAATGGTGCTTTTGGTGTAAGAGGTCGAGGTGTTCAACAAGCATCTAGAGGTAGAGGACGTGGAAATTTCCCCCAGAACACACAGTCTCTTCCACCTCAAAATTCGATGAATAGGTTTGATCAGCAGAATAACACGTCTGGTAGGACTGCTCAGTACTATGCTGATGATTACTATGCAGAAGATGAGAATATGGACGGTAATGATTGCTAGGACAGCCATAGACAAAGAGAGGGAGTTGTTTCAGTTCCAGTAGATCAGAGTGGACCATACGTTGAGGTGATTACATCAGGTGTGTCAGAGCCTTTTCTGTTGGATACTGGTGCTACAAAGAGTTCTAATATGCACTCAAAACTCCCTGGCGCACCTTTGTCTGGCGAAACGAATGTATCAGTAGGTTTTTCTGGCGTCCCAGTTAGAAATCCGATTTCTGACCCTTTGTCCCTTTCTGTTGGACCTTGTGAATTCGAAGCACCCCTTATTCTGACAACAGGTTGTGGTGAAAACTTGCTAGGATTAGATTTGCTGAAAAGATTGTATGCAACTTTGTACTGTTCTCCTTCTGGAGTACAACTTACTTTAGGTAAGAAAGTGGTTTCTCCAATGTATTTGTCAAGGGATAAACTTCCAACAGAATTGTCGTTTCTTCCTGATATTCTTTGGGCTACTGTTCCTAATGATGTAGGTCTTTTGGAAATACCACCATATGTTGTAACATTGAAAGCCAATGTTAAAATGCCACGCATTCCCCAATATAAAATTTCTAGTGAAGGTGAAAAAGCTTTACTAGCGATCATTTATGATCTGATTGAAAAAGATGTAATTGAAGAGACTAGAGGCAACGTTTGCAATAGTGCTGTTCTGCCTGTTTTGAAACGAACTGACCCTTCCCAGCCACCTGTTTACAGATTTGTGATTGATCTTAGAGAGGTGAATAAAATTGTTGTGCCACAATTTCCAATTGTTCCTGACATTACTGCCCTATTGACTATGATTCCAGCTTCTGCCACCTGGTTTTCGGTGATTGACTTGAAGAATGCTTTCTTCAGCATCCCGATTGCTGAGGAGAGTAGGGATATTTTTGGCTTCAGTTTAGGAGGACGAAGCTTCCGCTTTAAACGCGCTCCACAGGGCTACTGTGAAAGTCCATCAATATATAGTCAAGCTCTAAAGACACAGCTTGATACAATTGTTTTACCTGACGGCGCTACTCTCATTCAGTATGTTGATGATTTGCTTGTTGCTGCAGACACTGAGAAAATCTGTAAAAAAGCCACGTTGTCATTGTTGCGTCATCTGTGTGATTTGCATCACAAGGTGTCACTTTCCAAATTGCAATATTGTCGACAAGAAGTGACCTACTTAGGTCATCTCTTATCGAAGGAGGGAAGGAAACTGACCCCAGAAAGAATTCAGGCAATTGCGAAATTGAGTGTGCAAAGAACACAGAGAGAAGTGCGTGCTTTCTTGGGCATTACATCATATTGCAGGCAATGGATACCAAATTTTTCGTTATTAGCCAAACCTTTGGTGGCATTAACGTGTAAAGATACACCCAATCCCGTCCCTTGGTCTGAAGAGTGTCAGAAAAGTTTTTCTGAATTGCGCAATGCATTATGTTCGGCTCCTGTGTTGGGTACACCCAACTACAGTAAGCCCTTTACATTGTATGTCCATGAGAAAGAGGGTTGTGCATTATCAGTTTTGACTCAGTTGTTTGGAGACAAGCAGCGTCCATGTGCATATTTTTCGTCGACTTTGGATCCGGTAGCTAAAGCATTGCCGAGTTGTTTAAGAGCAACAGCGGCAGCAGCTGTTTCTATTCGACAGTCTGCTGGTCTAGTGATGAATAACATGTTAGTTGTGATGGTTCCACATGCAGTAGACACGCTGTTAAATAGAACCAAGACACAGCACTTAACTAGTGCTCGATTGTCAGGTTACGAATTAACCTTGTTAGCAAGTCATGTGCACGTAAAAAGATGCAACACACTTAACCCAGCTACGTTGTTGCCAATTGTAACAGAGTTAGATGATTCAGAACAGCATGATTGTTTTCTAAGAACAGAAGAAGAAACGAAAGGGAGAATAGATCTCCTAGATACTCCCCTTGTAAAGTGTGATGGTACCTTATGGGTGGATGGTTCATGCTTCAAGCTTCCGAATGGTGACACGACTGCAGCATATGCTGTCACGACTTTGCATACAATTGTTGAAGCTGCACATATTCCACATAATTCAGCTCAAGCAGCAGAATTGATTGCACTTACAAGAGCATGTGTGTTGTATAAAGGAATGAAAGTGACTATCTATACCGATAGTCAGTATGCGTTTGGTGTGGCTCACAGTTTTGGACGATTGTGGAAAGAACGTGGGTTCCTGACTTCGCATGGAGCTAAGATTCAGCATGGTCAGTTGGTGAATGAGCTTCTTGAATCACTGACCTTGCCTCTGCAAGTGGCGATTGTGAAATGTAGTGCTCACAAGAAGGTGACTGATGATGTTGGTCGTGGAAATGCATTTGCTGACGAAATCGCGAAAGAAACTGCAAGGAATGTGATGAGCCGAATGTATGTTGCGGGCCCTGCAAGATGGGTTGGTGATGTTGGAATGTGTGAAGACACGATAGAGAGTGTGAAGTCTATTCAAGCTGAGGCTACAGAGAAAGAATTGAACATGTGGAGAGAAAGTACGGGTAGAATGGATGCAAATGGTTGTTGGGTTGAATTGTCAGAGCATCAGAGATGGTTGTTACCCGATGCATATGTGCTTGCAGTGGTTACAATGGCTCATGGAATGGCTCATATCAGCGTGAAAGGGATTTGCAAGTTGTTGGCTCCAGTATGGCAAAATTCAGGAATTCCCAAGTGTGCAGAGAATGTCGTCAAGAATTGCATGGTGTGTCTGAAACACAATCCTGGTAGGGGAACCCCAACTCCAGCTGGTCATTTTGCACCTCCTACGTATCCGTTCGAGGTTTTGCAGCTAGATTTCATCCACATGGAGAGGTGCAACAATTTAAAATACGTACTCGTTGTTGTTTGTGCCTTTTTTAAGATGGGTGGAAGCCTACCCCCTAAAAGACAACACTGCCTTATCCACAGCTAAAGCCCTTGTGAAAGAGTACTTCCCCAGATTCGGAATGCCTAGAATGGTCTGGAGTGACAATGGGAGTGAATTTGTGGGTCGTGTGATGAAGAGAGTATGTGAAGGGCTAGGCATTCAGCAAAAGTTCCACGCTGCAAATCACCCCCAATCAGCTGGATTAGTAGAATGCTACAACAGCACTTTAAAACTTAAACTGGCCAAAATCCAAGCGAGCTCTGGTCTTAAATGGCCTGACGCTCTCCCTTTAGCACTCCTATCCACCAGAATGACTGTGCATTCGCGAGTGGGACTTAGTCCTTATGAGATAGTTTTTGGCCGCCCGGCCAACATATGGGGAGTGCCAAGGCCCACTAAGTTCAGTGAAATAGAACACCCTCTTTTGCTTGATTATTTGTACGAATTGACGGCTAAATTGCGTGTTTTACACCAACAGGTCCATGACACCCTGCCTCCGGTCTCTGAAACTCCAGGTCATCAGATCGACCCTGGATCTTGGGTTCTCGTGAAGAATTTCCAGCGAACCAAGAACGACCAGCCAAGGTGGACCGGACCGCACCTCGTTCTTCTTTCCACAAGATCAGCTGTTCGAGTGGAGGGGAAGAAAAACTGGATCCACGGGATCCACTGCAAGCGGATCCCTCTGCCTCTGCCATATGACCGGTGGGTGCCACGTTTTCTGCCTTTCAGTGATGCACGTATAAAAGGAACACTTACTGAAAAAGAGAGCGACAACATTTTGCAACCAGCTGTATCACCGTCAAATCCATTGGACACTACAGAGCCTGAACTCCTTTTCCGAGATCATACCATACCTGGAAAGCAAAGATACAATTTGAGGCCGAGACCTATGGACAAATAAAATTCTTTTTTTCTCCTCCAAGTACTATTTTTGAAAGCGCAGCTCTCCCATCTGAGAAACTTGCTTATTTTTTGTTTTTCGAACCGCCATCCGGGTTCCGCTGCTAGGGCCGCGATTGCCCAAAGTCTTTGGGGTGCAGCTGACGACGTTAGGTCGACAGTTCTGGTTGGTCCAAGGGAGTTGCCCTAGACTGACAGAAGCATTCCTTAGCAGAAACAACCTTCCATCGCGGGCAGCACTTTAGAGAGGATGGAGTTTTTCGAGATGGAGAGACCTGCCAAAACAATGAACTTTAAAGCCAGGATACGTAAAATAATGACAAAGAGAAGCTTTTTGATATTGTGCATTTTCATGTTATTCAGTGTGATGATATTTTTAATAAGTTATGTTTTATTCTCTATTCGAGTAACTTTTGCACCCACTACATCGCCTATACCTCCTCCTTCTACTGTTTCCCCACACTCTTTTCAACCCCTTCCTGAACATGATACCGCTAGGAGATTAGAGTTTATTAATAACTCCTTTGTTCAGTTCTTGCACCAACACCAACTTGTAATGAACACAACTAACTGTTGGGTGTGTGGTCTTATGCCTCACACAACGGATAAAGGTATCCCTTATCTGGTCCTGCCTTTCAGCCACAATGGTTCTGTGTGGGCATACAGAACAATGTTCATATATGCACATGAAATCTACCCCCTACGTTCTGTGGAAGACAATCCTAAGAATAGTGCTCTAGTCAAGGGTATAGTAGACATGATTAAGGAAGATATTTCTTACGAGACTATCCCGAGAGATGAGACACTAGTATACATAGGATGGAACGTGACCGGATATGGAGCTACTCTGAGTGAGAAACAGCAAGCTAAGAGATCTTCCCCGATTTGGATTGTACCCCATCAGGGTCACCTGTGTCTGCAAGGTAATGGCAAGAATCCCAGAGCTCAGTTAGGGAAGAGTATTTGCACTAAAACGTATGTTTTTGCAGCCCAGACTTCCCCTTCGTTTTTAGCAGCTAAGGGTACCTATTTCATCTGCCATGATAGAGCCTATACATGGTTGCCCCCTGACTTTTCGGGCACATGTTTTGTTTCGTTCCTGTTGCCTCCCACCTACACAGCAGCGGCAGATTACCACAAGACAAGGATAGTTAGAGGTGCCTTGAGTAAAGAAGACACTGCAGGACAAGAATTTGGGGACTTCGTAAAGGGTTTTCTGCCGTTCTGGGGACCGATGGCTAACAGCAGGAACCTAAGGCAATTGACAAGGGTGGTTGAATACACCGTTGTTGAAACTGCTGGTGCTCTTAGTAACTTGACTGCTGAGCTCCAGTCGGATCGTCTTATGACCCTTCAGAACAGGGTCGCATTAGATGTCATACTTGCAGACCGAGGTGGGGTATGTAGATTGATCCAATCGAGTTGCTGTGTTTTCATTCCAGATAACGCTCCAACAGTGTACCAGGCCATCTCCAAACTACATAAGATTTCTGAATCTATTCATGTGGATAAAGGAGATTGGTCGTTCTGGGAACTGATATCTGCCTGGGGATGGAAAATTCTGATGGTCATTGGGATGGCCTTAGCCATTCTTTTCCTGTTCTGTCTGTGCGTGCAGTGTGCTCCTGCAATATGTGGCCTCTGTGCTACATCATGTGTAAGGAAACCTGTATCAAGAGACGAGCTAAGTACTAGGATGATGCTACAGCAACATCTCAATGACTTTAGGAATATAGACCTGGACTCAGTCTAGCATAAGGATAGGTTAATTGCCTATGTAAGGGCAAAAGGAGGGTTTGTAGTTCTGAAAACTTCATCATAGCATGACGATTTTTATATCAAATACCGAGAATGGCTAGTACACTCTGTACAAGCATTTTCGTCATATTCCAGTAACGATTTCACCTCGAAATCGTCATTTCCGTCTTGAACCCTTGGCTTCCATTTTGTGTACGGCAGCCATTTTGTGGGTTGCCCTCACATAGGCTTATAATACAGCTAAATTCGATTCCAAAGGACACGTACACCTTAATTGACTTTTCTCTGACCTGAGCAAGCTGAAACCATTGCCCCAGGCCGAACCTGTTTGGTCAGTTCCTCTCCCAGTGGCTGAATGAGATAGCATCAAGGCACAACATGCCATAAACCCTTTTCATCATACACACACCCTGCCTAATCTTGATCACACCTGTCCCTGCTCTTTTCTCTCACTTGCTTTATGATGAGGAGGTGCCCGTTTTTATTGGGGGTACACCGATATCTGATGAAAATGTTGCCGGGTAATTTATTGTGGGCTGAACAAATTGGAATGTGGGCTTGTCATCATGACTCTGCTTTTTCTTTGTAGTAAATATATGTGAATAGTCTACTGTAAATGTAAGAATGTTTGCCTGGATCTGAATATTTTGTATAAAAAGAGAAGCCTGGCTTTGTAAGATGGAGCAGTCTCCTGAGAATATACATCCTGTGTTGTTGTACTTCTAGGACCTGTTACTTGGTTGCAGCCAATAAAATCGATCCTTGACTTCACCTAGAAGACTCTGAGTTTCTGTGGTCTAAATCAGGAAAGTACTCGAGGTCTTTGGGTGTGTACCCTGACACCACTGGGTTACCGGTTCTGAAAAACCCAGTACCTCAAGTGTGCCCGTCGGTCCACGTATCTCACCTTCAGCTGGAATTGCTGGTGAGACCTCAATGAATGCCATCATCAGGATTGGTAGCCGTTGGGGGCAACACAATGCATGAGCCGTTACCGAACCAAACAAAGCGTCAACATCCGTTGGCAGTGCTGATGGAAGAGTTAGACAGATATCCAACATGCATTCCTCTCCACAAAGCAGGCATCGTAGAACCAATCTTGCCAGATTGGTCTGAACGATAGGAACCACGTGGTATTCAGATCTCTCAAACGAACCAAGCCAAGAATCTGTGTTATGCGAACATGATACTGCATTGCAAGAAGAGCACTCTCCATGGTAATCTGGGTATCGCTGGTGACTGGACTTGCCATAACGGAGCAAGAGGAATAGGAATGGTATCCCTGCTACGAGTCCCAAGATGAGAGGCAGGCCACCGAACACAGAGTGCACGAAGTTTGGAAAAATGCCTAGGACTGCTTCGAATGGTGCTAACAGTCCCTAAATAATCGTCTTAAATACATGTACTATACCACTGGCATCAGACATGTTTAAGATATGACCTAACATTTCTGCAAAATTTACTGGGCAGTTTGTTGATAATAGGGCATGTATCTCTGCAGAAGTCCTTGCAACTTGCAGATCATACGTCTCTCTGGACGAGGTCAGTGGCACAGTTTTTTTGTAAAAGAATATCGTTCATTCTGTTTAAAGTATCAATTCATATAGAAGAGATGTCCAGTGAAGGCCATAACGGCGACTCACCGTCTGTCTTAGTTTTAGGAAACAATACTTGCATACAACAAGTGACCCTGGCTGACACACTAATGAGATAGGCTATTCCTGGCATCATTCCACAACAGCTGTGATCAGTCAGCATTATGTAGCTTCCATTGGAAAGCTGCCTAAAAATTGGATCTATCACTGCTGCTGGGGAACCCTGCAGGTGGCATGATAAGTTGTTTGAAGAACCATCGCAGGCTCCATGCAAATTAATGCCTTGACATAGAAGAGTTCCGCTTAGTGCGTTGTTGCAATTTTTACCACTAAGAAACACCTCCTTTCCCCCACTCCAACATTTGTGTGTGTATGGTAAATCCCAGGTTGACTTTATGTATTCTTTACCCAACCTTTCATACAGGCCTGCTGGTATGTGTTTTAAGCAATACTGAAACTGGAAAATCGTCACTGGTATTGTGATGGTGCCATGTATTATCCATTCAACGGCTGGCTTCTCAGAAACGGTCAATGGTAATCTCTCCAGTTTTTCTATGCTCAGCACTGTATAGTCTGCTCCCCTCTGTGCCAAAGAGATTTGTTTATCTGTAAGGTTAAACCCAGTAAACAATGATGTGGTGTTGATTAGACGCCAAGGCACATAGCCAAAACGAAGGTTTTGTAACGTCCAGCCTAGCAGCGTTATAGAACGCAATTGAGACTGGCCATGTTGTAACATTAGCAAGTCCTGTTCCATTATGTCTATGGCAGAGGATACAATGCTGTCCAAAGAATAAATTCTGGATGACAGAGTTGTAAATCCATTGTTAACTACAGAGAGAGCTTTCTCTAAATGAATACGATCAATTTCTCGTATTCGTTCCACAGTTTCCATTTGCGTGACTTTCCATGCTTTATTATAAGCAGCGTATATACCGGCATATATGAAACGTTTATGACGTGGTTTACGAGGTCCTTTTAAGAAGTCTCTCAAATCAACGCCATTTTTAAGTAAAGTTAAGTGTTGTTTTATTTCCGGGAGTGTGGACTTTTGGAGCCACTCAAGGCACAGTTTTCCTACACTGTAAGTTGTTATTATCCCTGGATGTTGTCTCTGGACATATCTTGGATCTGGCCTAGTTACTGTAAACCCTTGTGTCTTGTTCAGGAATCTATCTTGACAGTTATTCGTGTCTGTGGGCCAGATTAACCATTTTTTCCAATCAGGATTAGTTCTGTTCTGTTTTAAGATGTGGTTTATGTCTACCTCCTCATCTGTAGTGGTATTACTATCAGGTGTGGGCTTAGGTATGGACAGTTTGTTTAAATCTTTTATCTTAACCAGGCCAAGACAAGATGTCTGTTGAACAGTTTCATTTAAAAACAGTATTTGTTCTGGGATGATGCAGGCTTTAAATAAGGCTTCTAATCCTTGCACCTGCCATTCATTTGTGCCCCAGACAGTTTTTGTCTCAATGTTGTCTTTCCAAAAGTCAAACCCTAATGTGGACAACTGAGCATAAAAGGCAGCAGAATAAATGTGTTTACTCATCATATTTTTCATTCCTGTCTTATTAACATTTCTAAAGTAAAATGTTTCTGGATTTGTGGTATTGAAACCTGAAAAGTATGGACATTTTTCATAAAATGTTTTAGAGCTACCCTTTGGTGATATTGGACAATGTTCCCATTGATTATAAGTTAAAACATTTCTAGGATTTGCAGATTTGTGCACATAATGGTGACCAAAGTGATTAAAACAATACATTTGTTCATAATCTGATGAATCTTCTAAGTATTCATGTTTTGCGAATTTTGCTGACATTTCTAAGTCTGCCATCATGTTATTAACAGTCTCAAAGTCCCAATCATCAGAAAATGTGCTTGGTGAAACAAAATCACTTAAGGAAACCTTAAATTGGTGTGGAATCTTCAACAGCTCAAATGGACCATAAATGTCATAATCAGTTCTGTCCCATGCTATACCACCAGGTAGAGGAATGGCTGTGATGTTCACTGATGACAGGTCTCTTTGTTCACGATGAGATGATTTGTGTGGCTTCAGGAGCAAGTTGATGTTCTTACTTGCTGTGTCCATTTTACTATATTTTCCATCTATCAGCTTTCCCAAACTTAAAACGAGAATCAGCCATAGTAAGAGAAAAAGTACAACTAACACAATACAAAATTCAGCCCATGGTGAAACCAGATATGTATTTGCAAGCTGGTGACAAAGTTCCGTTAATTGTTCCTTGAAAGTTTCAATAGCTGGCGTAGTTTCTGGCTCACTGGGATCCTCAGAAAAGTTATCAAAGTTGATGAAATAGCCAGAGGCAGTTCTGTCAATTGTTGGTATTGCATCCGGATTATTTGAAATTGCTGGAGCTGCTTGTTCCCTTGACATAGTGGTAGAGTCAGATGCTACATCATTGTAGACAGGAGTGTCTTGACAAACTGTTATTTGGGTCTCAAGAGGCACAAGTTCCATGGCTTTGTTGCATAGTCCTTCTTTTCTGACTACGGATTCTTCAAATGTGATGAGTCTTTCAGTTTGAACCTCTTGGATAGTAGCAAGATTTGGTCGTCTGCTACATCTTTGGAGTCCACTGGGCCTACTACTGATTATCGGCCACATGATGTGGTTTGACCAGGTCAATTGATACAGACCGGTTCTCCTTTCTTCCAGCAAGGGGCGGCAGTAACACTGTTCTTGATCTGTGGACTGCTAGTACAGGTACTGGTTTTCTGTAAGAAGGCCCAAATTCCTTCTTATCCGCTATTTTCTCCCTGACTAGATCCCCAATCTTTGGAATCCAGACAGGTTTTGCTGTTACAGGTGGTTTTTCTTCAGTGGTCGTTGGCTTTTTTAATATGTTGCGTAGACTTTTTCTTGTTTCATTTAAGTCCTGCAAAACAGCCAAACGGTCTTTGATATCAAAGGGTTTTTGTTCTACCACTGAAGTATGACAATCAAGATCCTGGACAAGCATTCTAGTACTAAAAAGGATTTCATATGGAGTGATTCCACCCAGAGAATTTCTTGGCAGGTTATTAAGGCTACGTTGGACACTTATTGTTATGATTGACCCACCCATCACCCGAGCCTAATACCCTAGCTGTTATAGATTGCTTTATGTCACGTTATTTTCTCTCCACAACTGAATTTCCCTCAGGATGGAATGGACCCGAAAATCGCAATGCAATGCCCAGATTGGCCATGGCCTCCTTGTAAGCTGATGGAGCTAAGCACAGGGCCCTGGTCAGAATGTAGCGTGCCGATTGCATATGTGCCAATAAAGACTCGCAAATCTTTTATAACAGTTCAGGCGTCAGCCTTGCACTGAGGCCACATCCAAATGAGTCTTGAGCACAAATCCACTGCAACCATGATATATTTATAGTTGCCATCCCTCTGTAAGGGACCACAGTGGTCCAGGTAAACGCACGCTAATGGTTTATCTGAAATTAGAAGGGGCGTCTGCGCCGGGCGTTTCACTGTTAAAACTTTCATTTTCAGACAGTTCTTACACATTCCAAAACATAGTTTCGGGTCTGTTTCCTCATGCACGGCCACCAGTATCTCTGCTTTAGTAATGATACTGTGGCGGGAACTCCTGCATGTGCAGAGGCAAGCCCTTCATGTGCTGCTAAAATTAGTCCTAATCTATGTTCCATGTTTGGAATTACTCTATCCCCCACTCCAGGGATTCGAGCAAAAGGAACATTATTTGTATCAGTTATATAGGAGTACTTGAGTGAAAAGCCTTTTGGAAGCTTTTTACCACTGTCTTTTACTGAGGCTTGCATTATTTTGCTGTCTATTTTTGTTTTTGAACAAGGGATTGCAGCTACGGAAGCCGTTTGCACAGCTGCCTTCGCGGCTTCATCAGCCAATGAATTCCCTTCAACGTGAACGCCATCACGCTGATGACTCAGTGAATGGATCACGTGAGTCTTTTGTAGTTCTTTCTGTAATAGAACTACTTGTTCCCAAAGCAATTTATGCTTGATTGTGCCACCTTTTGCGTCTTTGAAACCGTTTTGAACCCAATTTTGCAAGTATTCATTGTAAGATTGGACGCAGTAATACGAATCGCACACTATGAGTGTGTGGAATTCGTGATCGGTATTTTCCAGCGCCATCTTGAAAGCCTGTAGTTCAGCTCGCTGAGCTGTACAGACTCCTAGAGATAGAGTTTTTGTGACCATAGGTCTGAATTTGCCATCGCTCCAGCGACCTTTAACAATCACGCATGCAGCACTATAAGCTTGTTGACCCCCAATTGCGGGTTGTGCTGATCTGTCTGTATAAATAATACATTCGTAATGTTCTAGAGGCAGAATCTCAGTGGGCAGAGGACATTCTTGTTTGTATTGGAGAAATTCTTGTGTCTTCAAATAAGGGTCAAAAACGTATTCAACGTCTGATGCAGCAAGAGAATTAACTCATTGTATCCATCTTGGATGTAAAGCTTTTGCATTTAGAATGCTTGCCTTTGTCACTGCCTCTAAGGCAGGTACAGGAGTAATGACTTTTATGCGTTTACCCTGTGCGAGGGTTCTTTCTTTTGCTACTGCAGTTTGAACTGCTGTCAGAATTCTTTCTGTTGAAGTGAATTTCATTTCCGCTTGTGTGAACAAGTGTGATTTGTAAGCTATTGGTACCTTTTCACCTTCATTAAAGGTTAGGTATGTTAATCCGCATCTCCCTGGGATGATTCGGATTACAAGGTTCCGTACGTTGTCACGTGTTTGTAAATGTTTTGTTGCTAACATGTCTGTTTGCACTGCACGTAAAATTTCTGTGTGTTTTTGAGTCCAATTAGTTGGTATGAAATCATGTTTGATTTGTTTGTAGAGAGGTTTCACCCTTTCTGCATAATTTAGAATGTAAGTTCTTCCGAAATTCAGAAAACCTAGAATTGACTAATTTTTCCACGTTTTTGGAGGTTGGAGCAGCGCACATTTCTCTAGAAAGTTTGCTGCCAGGCTTTTGCCTTCACTTGAAAGTTTGTATCCTAAGAATAGGACGTTGGAGGTGGGCAATTCTTGATTTTTTTAAATTGAATTTATACCCTTAAGAGGCAAAGCCAAGTATTATGGTGTTCACCCTGTTCAAGTGCCTGTCCAAGTCATCATCTGTAAGATAGATGTCATCGACATAAGATAATGCCTCATCATCATACGTTTGTAGTAACTCTGTTACTCTGGCTGAAAAATACCCTGGACTATTCTTGAATCCCTGTGGGAGACGACAGATGTGTCGGTGTGTCCCCATTATTGAGAAAGCGGTCAAATACCTGCTTTCAGGTGCAATGTTTTGACAGAAGAAACCGTTTGAAATATCTAATGTCGTTTTATATTTTGTGCGCACGATGTTATTCATCAGTGCTGCACTGTGTGCATTTTGTACTGCAAAAGTTTTGCAACAAGAGTTTAAACGTCTGTAATCCAAAACTAAACGATATGTATCGTCTGGTTTGGAAACAGGAAACAAAGGATTGTTCATTGACGAGGTGCATGTTTCAATCACTCCTTGGTATTCAAGTTGATCTAAGATCTCCCTGACCTGTTTTGTAGCTTCCTGCTTAACTGGATACTACCTCTGAGCTGTCGGTTGATTTTTTATCTGGATCTTATGGTGCGGAGAGTCCTCATCCCATCGCACATGATTTTTATATAATGCTGGAGCCTGGGCCACAGTCCATTTTCTGGCATAAGTGTATTTTTTATGAATAGGAATATGGTTTGACAAGGCTGGCATAATTATTTCTTCGCCATGTGGGCACTCCCTGACAAATTCTGGTGGCCAGTCTTGTTCAGCTAGAAGAATGTCAGTTTCTCCCAAAAGAGTGCTCTTATTTTTCTAGTTATGTCCCCCTCTATCCGGAGTGTTACTTCATATAACTTATGGGGCACACTAACCCTGGTATCTGCAGTTTCAACTTGAATGCGTTCATTCAGATCCACTGTCTCCAGATGATCCTTCAGGAACCTGCGAGCTATGGTGACCTCTGCTGCGCTGTCCAGCATTGTCTGGGCCCACTCCCCGTTCTTGAGTTGTGTCCTCAAGATCCTCGGCATGTCTGATTTTGATACTTGCTATCTTCTTTTTGGTGAATTGAGTTTTCTTATTTTTTTGAATGTGTTGATCGTCTTTGGACTTCACGCGTTCTTCCTTGTGTTCTGATCGTCCGCTTCTTTCGGATTTCTGTGAGGAAGTCTGAAAGGTACGAGAGGAACGTGTATCAGGTCTTCTCAAATTATCCCTATTTCTGAGGTTATATCTCATTTCAGAGTGCTCCTTTTGTGGAGACCTACCTCTGGATTGGGAACGCTTCTCTTTAGGAAGTGTCTGTTTAGTATTTTCCCACTTCTTCTTAGGAGTAGTGAGTGTGTTCTTAATAAAAAAACGTTTTCAGGATTTTCTGTTAGTGCAGGCTTTACATGTTTCCCTCCCAAACTATCTTTTCATAGGATTTTTCTATTATTCTGGCCAGTTCGTTCGGTTGCTCAGTTATATCAAGTTCTTTTAGTTTTGGGCGGATGGCCACTGATGCTGCTTCACCTTTAATATTGGCTAATATTATAGCTGAGACCTGTTTGAAATCCTTCAATAATTTCATACCGAGATTTAGAGCAGGTCCTGCCCCGTATTCATTTTGAATCTGTTTCAGGATGTCTGGTATTACCGCCATGGACGGAACACCATGTGTTTTCGTGTAGATTGCAGCAAAGACTGTACCCCAAGTGTCACAGTCCTCCAGATGTGGTGCGATCCCCATTGGTAAACAGATTGTTAAAATCCTGTGTTTCTCATGAGGTGTACCATCAGGAAATACTGCCTCTATCTGAGTAATTTTTTGAGCTAACCAGAATGGAATTTGTTCCCTTTTTGTGGGTAATTTACCAATGACTGATTGTGTAGTCTGTGGTGTAATTTTGTTTGTGTTCCCCTGATGAGGGGTGTGCTGTGGAATTCTTATAGCAGGTTGGACTGTTAAAGTCCGCATGACATATTGTACCAATTGTCTATGTATTTTAATTAATTGTTTTAGCTAAGCTAACAGTTCTGGACCTGTCATTTGTTCTATGGCAGGATGTGGTGTATAGCTGGCTAGTACCGGCCATGTTGCTCCTGGTCTACCTAATGGACCGAGCCTGGTAATGTGATTTTGATGTTGTAGGGCGCCTTTAAACCAGAGCTGATGCTCTTGGTATGTTAATGGAATTTCAACGTCCTCGAAAGGAGCGTATTCCGCTGAAGGTTCCTCTATCTTATAGAAGTGGAACACGTGTTGTTGGATTTGCTTGTGGAAAGATAATCCATTGATAGAATACCTCTGTCTGCCGATATTCATGTACCTCTATGACAAATATGACCCTTCCACCTCTTGGTGATAGGCCATTTTCTATAAGCTTTATAGCTATAGTTTTCCTTAAGTTTTCCGGGATGATTATGGCATCATCGTCATCTTTGTTAAACCCTGTAACGTTTAAACCCGGTCGGGTATTATTTCCTGCTGGTCCACCGTTCTCGGTGTCGCTATCCCTCATTTTGTTGAAAGTCTTGCGGAGCAAGTTTCAAGAAAACAAAGATAATGTGCACAATATTTTGGAACACTGTATCCTTCAGCGTTGAATCAAACTAAAAACTAATACGTAGGATTTTTCGTCCTACTCAGTTATGGCGGATATTTTATTCTTTAACCCACTCCGGACGTTTATTGGAATATTTTACAGGAAAAAAGGGGTCTCTGTGAAAAGCACGACTGAGTTACTGTAGTACCTAGCGTTAAATTAGTGCCTTACCAAACGTTGGGCGCCATGTAGTGTAGTTCCTATATTCCCAATAGGCTCTGTGCATTGGAATCATATATCCTATAGATTAGACGTAGGATTGAGGTCTACCAGGTCGAATATACTAGACTTAATTGTGAGTGCCAGCTAGCTCAGAGGTCACTAGAAACTTTCTCGAATGAACAAGAAGGGATTAGTTTCTGACAATCGCATAAACATGACAACTTTATTTCCCCAAGATAAAACTGATCTTCTGAGCCGTGGAAACAATAGATAGATATTTTACTCAGTCAATCGTGCATGCTTAATTTCACTAGAGGTGCAGAGAATAATAGAGAGATGGGCGTTTTCAATAAAAATATTTATTGAACAGTCTTCTTTCTCATGCAGAAGAAATGAACTGCTACAATCGTAATACTGGCTACAACGTATAATGCGTACAGCAAAAAGAGTATTATAAAATAATACTGTAAAAGCATGGTATGGTTTCTAAGCCATAAAATACATACATAAATAATAAAAGATTTAAAAGGTACTCAACTGGTGCTTCTAAAATATGCCTACCCCGGTGTGCCTAACCTAAGTCTGGTACGAGGGAAGGAGTAAATGAGGTGTAGCATAAATCTAGTATTCTTTTTGCCAAGAATCTAGCCAAGATTTCTCTTAGGGTCTAATCAGCTCCGTACCTTGGTTTAGAATGAAGGAGGTCTGGTATCTCTCTGTCTCAGGACTCGATTTCCCAACAACCTACAAGGGTAGCTTGGAAACACTGGAGCTGGATTTCTCGGCAAGAGAAAAGACAGCGTCTGTCTCAGTGGGTCTGCTGGAGGGTCGGCTTCCTTCGGCACTTGCTGTAGTGAGCTGCGTCGGGCAAGTAGATAGTCAAACTACTCCAAACCACCGTGTGTTTGCTATGGCAAGTGTGGACATATTTATACCTTGAAGGTGCCAAGATTGATATAAAGGTGGACATAATAACGTCATCACAGAGTCTCAGTTCTTTGAAAACTCCATGAGTTCAAGGACAAGTCAGTATTCAAGCAAGGGGAAGTCCCTACCTGCTGGAGCCGAATTTTTCCAAGAAATCGTTGTGGATTTTCAGAACTAGTGGAAGTAGCCATGTCGTATTTGGACTGCATGAGCTATGTCTAAATAAGGGTATGATTTCTATGTCTATATAAGGATATGGTGATTTATACCTATATAAGGGCATGAATCGCAAAGTTATACCAGGGTCCTAAAATGCTACACAACAGTGCCACTGCTGTCCAGTGCCACAGTGCAAGTGCTCCCTATTGCAAATTAATGTATGAATTAGTGATTCCATAATTGACTGGTTTGGTTTACTTGTCAGACCCTAGTACAGTGCACTAGGAGTGCCCAGGGCTTGTAAACCAAATGCTGCTACTGGGCTTGCAGCACTGGTTGTGCCACCCACAGAAGCAGACTGTAAAAGTGTGTCTAAGGCCTGCCATTGCAGAGCCTGTGTGCAGTCTGGTACTGCCATGCTGACTGGGCACGTGCACCCACTTGCCAGTTCCTAAACCTTCCCTTTTCTTCATATCAGACACCCCTATGGTAGGCCCAAGGGCAGGGTGCATTGTAAGTATAAGGTAGGACATGCCCTGATGTGTGTGGCATGTCCTAATAGTGAATTACAGCCATTTTTGTTTTTCACTATTACAAGGCTACCTGTTCCCCACAGGCCAGAATGGCCAGTTACATTATTATATCTTATAATCCTAACTGACTCTGGGAACATGGTAGAAATTCGAGTTTAGTATGCCTGAACTCAGAATGATAAAATACACCTTTGAGTGAAGTTGATTTTAACATTCTGTGTTTGAAAAAAACACTTTTAGAAAGTATGTATTTTCTTGTCTAACTATCCAAAGCCTGCCTCTGCTATGTTGTGTAGTCCTTGTCTGGAGTTTGAGTGACAGGGCTGGGGGATTCCAGGAGACAGAATGAGTCAGCCCAGTGGTGAATAGAGAGATCTACATCTAGATGGGTGGGAGGAGTTGCACCTGGGACCTGAATAGGGCTGTGCCTGCCTTCCACAATGCTGGCTCCACCTCCTGTGGTGTGGTTGATGTCTCTGTACTGCACTGTGAAAGAAGAGGGGGAATCATGTCAACAAAGTGCTCCAGGGCTGTGCTTTCCCTCCACAATGCTGGCTCCACCTCCTGTGGGGCGTCTGATGTTTCTGCCCTGCACTGTGAAAGGAAAGAAGAAATCTTGTCAACAGAGTGCTCCAGAAGTGGTTTGGACTGGGCAAAGGCCCCTCTGCCCTCAGAGGATAAGGATTTTGGGGTATAAGTAATGGGACCCTGATCCCAAGAAATTAGATCACTTTCGGACAAACAAGAAGAAACCTTTACTGAGGAGAGGAACCTGAAGAAACTGAGGAGACACTATCCCTGAGCTGAAGTGCTGCTTGGGGGATCGGCCTGCAGTGGTTGCCTGACTGCCAAAGGAAGGAGAAAGGAACTTTGTGTACTTTATTTTCAACTTGTAAGGATCTCCAAGGGCTTGGAACAGAGCTTGCCTCCTTCTGAAGTCTCGGGGACAACAGACTTCAACCCCCAGCTCCCCAGAGTTCTTTGGAAGTGCCTGCTGCTGTTTTGGGGCCTTCTGAGGGACTGTGTGACGCAAGGAGCTGGAAGCGTGACTCAAGAGGAAGAAGCGTGTCGCTATCGCTGCCGTCGCATCTTGGAAGTTGCCGCTGTAGCTGTCGTATTGCACCATATCGAGAGAAGCGTCTCGCAACGAGGAAGAAGCGTGTCGCCGTCGCTGCTGCTGCCGTCGTATCGTGGATGTCGCCGCTGTAGCTGTCGTATTGCACCACATTAAGAAAAGCGCCTCGCATCCACGGAGAAGTGTGCCGCCATCGGAGCTGCTGTGGTCGCATCTTGGATGTCACCGCTGTAGTTGTCGCATTGTGTGGAAGCCTCTCGCAATGTCGGAGAAGAGTGTCGCAGCCGAGGCTGTTGCCGTCACATCGCTGAACCAGGGTGTCGCCGCTGCAGCCAACGCATCGGATCGAGACTTTTCGCATCATCGGAGAAGCGTGCCGCATCTGGAAGATCTTAACGTCTTTATTTCTTTGCACTGGAACTTTACCACATTTCCATCGCTGCAACACTGTTTGTTGTGGAAGCGTCACGCATCGAAAGGTACATTGACTTAAAGTGTCTCATTTTAAGAACTGAACAGAACTAAGCTAAAACTACCATTTTAAGTACAGTATTCCGGATTTGTGTCGTTTGTGGTCTAGTGTTAAGTCTATATAAAGAATACTTATTTTTTATATAAAACCTGTGTGGTGTCCATCTGTAGTGTTGTCGTTGGATTACTGTGGTCACAAATGCTTTACACACTACCTCTGGGATAAGCCTGTCTGCTCGTGCCAAGCTACCAAGGAGGTGAGCAGGGGTTATTTTAGGAGTGTACCCCCTTACCCTGACTAGAGGCAAGGGTCCCTATTTGTCACAAGTACCTACCTGTGCCAACTAGAAACCCCCAAATCTAACAGTTAGTCAGATTCAAAAGGGACCGTGGCATCCGTAAGAGGGAATAACACCGACTTGTTCCAGCTAACCTGGATACCGGAATAGTCACCAAAACGTATCACCTCCCAGACGAGTGGACAGAGGTTCTCCTGTGGATGCCGAACGTCGAGTGTGATATCGTCCGCATACATGGAGACTAATAAAGCTAGCGCCTATACCTCTCTGCGTGTGATGCTGCTGAAGGCGAGCCGCAAGGAGCTACATAGCGTCAGCATAGAGCATGGGAGAGAGCGGGCAACCCTGTTGGGTACTGCGCCCAACCGAAATGGGCTTGGAGATCTGACCGGTAATACGGAGGCGGGCAGTGGTAAGTGTGTATAACAGCAGCACCTTACGTATAAAGATCTGACTGAAACCCAAATGGGGGAGAAGGTAGAACAGGAATGGCCAATCCAAGGTGTCCAAAGCCTTGGTAGCATCGAGCAGGGCCGCCACAGCCAGGAGAGCCGGGTTGATTTGATGCAGAACAGAGAAAATGTTCCTAAGGTTATGGGAGGTGGCACGGCCGGGAATGAAACCAGATTGGTCCGGGCGGGCAATGAGTGGCATGAATGGGAGGAGGCGGGAGGCAAACAACTTGGCAAAGATTTTATTATCTGTATTGATAAGTGAAAGGGGACGGTATGAATCCCTAAACTCGGGGGGCTTGTCCGGTTTAAGAAGCAGTGTTAGAATTGCCTCACGCAGTGATAGGGGGGATTGTCCCGACGCAAATGAGCCGTTGTACATGGCCGCAAGGTGTGGGACCAGTAGAGGAGCGAAGGCCTTGTAGAAGGACGCTGGTAGGCCGTTGGAGCCAGGGGCCTTGTCGCCCGGCATACTGTTTATGGCAGCTAAAATCTCCTGCTTAGAGAAGGGCTCGTCCAAGTATTCCCGGTGCGCATTTCCGAGCAAGAGAAGCTCAAGAGTGTTGAAATATTGATCGCGAACCTCTCGGGTGGGACCGAACTGGCAGTATAGAGTTGGGTGTAGAAGGCACGAAAGCGTGCCTTAATATCCTTCGGAGAGGTGGTGCGAGATAGCCAACCATCCTGCAAGGCTGTTATATACGATGCTCCTCGAGGTGGTTTGAGTAGGTTCACCAGGGTCTTGCCAGGGCGGTCGCCCTCACCAAAACAACGCGCCCTCGCCTCCCTCCCAAGAAAAGCGAGTTCCCTGCCGCCTCATCGGAGAAATCAGTAAGTTTCTCACGTATCTTGGCTAGTGTGTCAGTGCTTGAGTTTGGGTGTAAGAGGCATCCAACTGCTTTATCTCCAATTCAATCTTGTCCGGCGTGTCGGGCGCGGCCCTGGGGTGGCTTCGAGGGTGAATTAGTCTCCCCTAAGCACCCACTGGGTTGCGGGGTGCCTCAGGGCTCCTCCCTGAGCCCCACTCTTTTTAATGCCTACATGGAACCTCTGGAAGGGATAGTCCAACCCTTTGGTGTGCGTATTGTTACCTACGCAGACGATACCCAACTGGTGGTCTCTCTTGACCACCCGGAGGGATCGTCTTCCACCCTAGCTCCCTGTCTGGAGGCGGTGGTTAGGTGGATGCAATCCTCCTATCTTAAGCTGAACGGAGAGAAAACTGACATCATGTTGCTGGGTAACTCTTCTCCGTCCTCCTTAATCTCCACCTGGCCCCCCTGTCTTGGCACGCCTCCTCCTCCCAAACCCCAAATTAAGAGCTTGGGTGTTTGGTTGGACAAAGCGCTTGATTTCTCAGTCCAGGCTACCAAAACTGCCTCCACTTGCATCGGGCTGATGAAGATGCTTCGTAAGGTGCTACCTCTGCTCCCTTTCCAGGCTAGGAGGATCTTGGTTCAGGCCCTGATCCTCTCCCGCCTGGATTATGGGAATGCCCTTTACTTGGGTGCTCAGGTATCAGTGACCCACAGGCTCCAAGTCACACAAAACTGTGCTGCTCGGCTGCTATATAACATTCCCCGCTGGCAGTCAGCCAAGAAAGCCCTGAGGGAACTTCATTGGCTCCCTGTAGCAGCCAGAGTGCAGTTTAAAGCTATGTGTGTTGTGTTTAAATCTTTTCACCGCTCCGGGCCTGCAATTTTACACTCTATAGCAGTACCTTATGCCCCGACCAGAGCTTTGCGCTCCGGCTCCTTACATCTAGCTACCATCACCAAAGTCTCCAAGGCCCGGTGGGGTGGTCGCTCCTTTTCCCATTCGTCAACTAAATTGTGGAACTCCCTCCCCCTGTCCCTCCGAGAGAGTAAGGACCTTATGTCTTTCCGAAAGGCTTTAAAGACCCACTTGTACGCAGTAGCGTGGTAATCTACCCTTAGCCCGCCACCAGTAATCAGTTAAAGCGCTGCGAGGCCTCCAGGTAGTTATGCGCTATATAAGTGCAATTTTTCATTTCATTTAATTTCATTTCATTTCCAGCGTGCCAGGGATGGAGCGCAAGACGCCAGCTTACTTGGAGATACATTCCCCACAAAAGACTACCTTAAAGCCTTCCCAGAGCGCGGACGGGGAGTCAAGCGACTCCTTGTTGAGCTCAAAATAGTTTGCGGTCTGTATCTCATCACAAAACACCATATCGCGAAGTGCGTTAGAGGGGAGCCGCCATTGAAAGGTACGACAGGGGGAGTGAGGGAGCCGGAACGACAAACAGACGGGAGTATGGTCAGAGAGAGTGCGTGCCATATGGTCCACCGAGGACATCCACACCAGTGCATCGGGGGAGGTGATCCATAACCGAGACCACCAAGTGCCCTCACGCGTCGCAGGGTGATCGTGGCGCCATGCGTCGTAGAGGGAGTGATCCAGGAGAATGGAGTTGAGGAGTTAGGCCGCATGTGGGTTGGAGAAGTGGGAGCCAGAACGATCTAGGGCCGCGAACAGAGTAACATTGAAATTGCCCCTCCAAAGGAGTGCAGCAGGGCCAAGAGACAATATGCGGCGCCAGACTGTAGCGAAGAAATCCGGGGCATCGCAATTTGGGCAACATATTGCCGCAATCACCAGGGGCTGAGCCTGCAGGGTGCCACAAAGTATTACAAAACGACCCTCAGAGTCGGTAAGCACCTGGGAGCTCTGCCACGGGAGCCTCCTATGCAGTAGTATGGACACCCCCTGGGAGTAATTGGAATAGAAGTAGGAATGTATTTCACCCCAGTGTCAGGAGCGGAGTCTTGTAGCGGTGGGCTGCATGAGATGCGTCTCTTGTAAAAAGCATATGTACAACTTGTGCCATGTGAGATGAGCGTGTACCAAGCATGCTATGCGGTAGTCATTCAGCCCACGGACATTCCAAGTCCAGAGTATGGTGTCAGTCATGGAGCTGTCATTAGGGAAATATTGTACAGGAAAAGTGACGTGGTGGGCCAGAGTGACATGGATGAACAGTGCCTGAGGCGATGCGACGTGTGAGATAGGAACATGTCAACAGTTATGAAAACAATTTGACACAATCTGAACATATACATTTCACAATTTCCAATGTGCGTCAGTATCACAAATAATACAGGCCCCTTAGCAATAAAATACAGAACCTGATAAAGAAACCTGAGTAAGGACAGTGCATACGCAATTCACTGTGCATAAACAAACAACCAGTTTAAGGGAAGGAGCCATGATCCCAAGGACCCAAAAGCCCAACCCGGAAGCTCGCCAGAAAAATAAAAAACCCCAGTAACACCCCCAACCCCGCGCCCACAACAACCCCCAATCAGGCTGAGGTACCTCCCAAACCCACCCCAGGGACCCGCAACTTGTAAGGGGGGAAGCAGTGCCCATGATGGGAATTATCCCGTGGAGGCATGGCGAAGCCCAGCGAACACCTCTGCCTGGAAGACAGGGTGGCCAAGCTGCAGGACAAGCAGACAGTAGGAATAACCTTTAAGGGAGAACAGAACTATGCATTAAAGAAGAACACACATGTATAGTTGCCACAGAGGGCCGCAGGGACAAGAGGCCTGAAGCAATTGTATAGACTATGAGAACGTGTAGACCTGGAAAAGCCATCACATAGGACAAAATATAAGTCAGTCATTGTCACTGTGGTTCTCAGCAGCGGCAGCCTGGGAATTCGTGGGTGAAGGGCGATGCGTCTTGTCGAGCTTCTTGGCGAAAGCAAGTGCCTCTCTAGGGTCTGGAAAGATGGGAGTTTTTGTGCCTGTTTGACGTGCAGTTTGGCCGGGGTATGCTAATGAGTAAGGAATCTCGTGCTTCTGCAGGATCCGTTTGGCCGGCAGGAACTCCCGGCGGGCCGCCTGAACTGCAATGGTGTTGTCCGGGTAGAATGAAAGATGGGGTGCCTTGGTGGCGAATGTCCCCTTTTCCCCTGACAGCCCGGAGGATGGCATCACGGTCCCTGAAATTCAGAATTTTGGAGATGATGGGACGCACCGGCAGATCAGGGGCCGGACAGGGGCCAAGGGAGCTGTGTGCGCGCTCAACAATAAAGACCGGAGATAGCACATCGCCGAAGAGCTCCCGGACTAGCTGCTCCACAAAGACCTCTATGCGAGAGATGTTGGTGGATTCGGGCACCCCTGTAATGCGAAGGTTACTGCGATGCGAACGTGCCTCCAAGTCCTCCTTCTTGTCGCGTATGATGGCCAGTAACTTGTCCATCTGCAGAAGTTTTTGGCGGTCCTGGATGGCAGCGTCTTCGGCGTTGGACACCCTAGTCTCGACATGCAGGAGTCGGGCGTCGTGGGAGTCCACCCAAGCCTTCACCATGTCCAGGCGGGCCGACAGTTGATCCAGCTGCGTCGCTATGGTGGTAACTGTAGATTTAACCTCCAGCATGATTGCTTTTAGATCATCCTCGTGGGACTACGCCATATCTGTTGTAGGCAGGGGGTCAGCGATGTCCGTCCCGGCACCCTTCTGGCACGTCTGGCGGAGTTGATCCAATGTAATCTTTAGCTGTTCGGGGTCAGTGCTGCCCGTGGCCTGTGATAAGGGGGACTGAGGGAGCCAACAGTAGAAGCAAGGGCCGCAAGGAGATAGAATGCCCAGCGAGAGCAAAATGCGGCCAGCCGGCAAAGGCCCTGATGGGCTGTTTGTGAAGAGGGAGGGAAGCCAAAGGCATGAGGATCCACCCCAGGGCGGGTGCCACAGATGGGCGCTCACCAGTCCAGCATGGAGCACAGCGCTCGCGCCAGGTCGCAAGTGAGCCGGGCGCAGCAGTAGGCCAAAAAGAAGGTGAAATATCAGGGGATGGCATTGATTCCAGCACAGACGAGCAGGCAGCTGAGCGAGCAGGAGGCAGGGCAATTCCGTCAGGCTACCGACCGAGGGCAAGCCGAGGGGGGCGACACCGGCACTGTCCGCAGGGGCACACCGCAGGCATAGAGCAGGGCACAACCGGCGTGGTGTGAAATGCTGCACCCCAATCAGGCGTTGCAAGTAGTGCTGTCCGGTCTCCGAGAGGCGAGGCAGATGGCGGAGAGTGCCACGGGTTCACCACAATGTGCACTTCAGCCACCCTAGAGGTCCAGGCCGGGGAGGACCGCCACAGAAATATGAAGGCCGGAGGACGCAGCGGGCAGGGAGCCTTATGCAGCAGGGGGATCAAGGAGGAGCGCACCGGCCATCTCGTCAGGTCTGATGGCAGAGGCCCAGACCAGAGGCGCAGGCAAAGGAACACCCGCGCCCGGGAGACTGTGGGCAGAGCAGGCGGTACAGCAGGCACGCCCCCAGCCCCACCAGGTGGCGCCCCCCCAGCAACAAACCTACCGGCACTGACGTCCTCTGAGTGTAGGCGCTGCCCCTGGGAGCTCTTCAATCCGGGTGCCAGCAGGGGAATGACACCGGCACAATCCGTCAGGGTGCGCCACAGATCCTAAACGGGTCACAGCTGATGTGGCACCTCAGTCGGGTGTCGTTGGGCGTACTGGCCAGTCCGCGCGGGGCGAGGCGGCAGGCTACTCGAGCCGGCGAGGGAGGCAGCGGAGAACATCACAGCACCACCACAATGCGAACAGCAATGGCCCCAGAAGGCGAGTCAGGAGTCTTCCGCCTTGGTAGCTTGAGAGTCGGAGGTTGCAGCAAGGAGGGAGCTGAACACGGCAGGGGGGTCAAGGGGGAGCATGCCTCCCGCCTCGCCAGGCCCGATGGGAGAGGCCAAGGCCCCAGGAGCTAACGCAAGAGCAGCCGCACTCAGAGGGCCGTGGGTCAGAGCCGGCGGTACGGCAAGCTGTCTTCAGCCCCACCGTGCGGCACCTCCACAGCGAAAACCTACCGGGCAGAAGGACCGCAGAGTGGAGATGCCACCTCAAAGAGTTCTCTGGGCCTGGTCCGAATCACACAGCCGACTCCGGAGAGGCCAAGATGGCCGTGCGCACCTCAGAGCCCAGGCCCCGCACAGCACAGCAACAGTTCCCAGCCCAGCCGTGGCCCAGGGAGGCAAAGAAAGTTTCAAAATGTGCAGCGGGAGCTGGGAAACAGCGGTGATGCCAGTTCAGAAGCCGGTGAGTCAGATATCTGCAGGATGGTGTAGGATAATGAGCTTGGCAGGCAGAGCCCAATTAAAGTGCGGCCATTTTGCAGCCAGGCAATCCATGCCCCAAGGGTGCCTATCAATTAGTTCGGATACGAGAGGGGGATGAGTGGAAGACAGCTTTCAAAACCCGCTATGGGTTGTTTGAATATACTGTCATGTCGTTTGGGCTGTGTAACACCCCTGCAGCATTTCAGTATTTTCTAAATGATGTACTAAAGGAATATTTAGACACATTTGTGGTGGTATACATAGACGACATCCTTGTCTATTCAGAGAATGAAACAGTGCATGAGCATCACGTTCTTCTGGTTTTACAGAAACTAAGCGAACACTCCTTATTTTGTAAGTTGAGTAAATGCGACTTCAAGGTATATGAGGTCGAGTTTTTAGGAGTGATGTGTCCATCGGGATTTTGTATGACAGAAAGAAAGGTGAAAGCAATACAGGAATGGCCCGTTCCAACCAATGTACATGATGTGCAAAGCTTTCTGGGATTTGCGAACTACTACCGCAGATTCATCATGCATTTTTCCCATGTGGTAGCAGCTATCACAAGACTGCTAAGAAAAAGAGAGCCCTTTAATTGGACCAACGATGCAGGGGAGGCCTTTCTACTCCTAAAAAAAGGCATTTACTACAGCTCTTTCCCTTCATCGTAGAAGCGGATGCCTCAGATGTGGCTATAGGGGCAGTGCTTTCCCAAAGGGATAAACAGACAAGACAACTCCATCCGGTGGCATACATGTCGAGGAAACTCCTTGCTGCATAACTCAACTACACCATTGCCAAGAAAGAACTGTTAGCCACCAAGAAGGCATTTCAGGAACGGAGACAATACCTGTGGGGGTCAATACACCAAATAACGGTATACACTGATCACAGGAACCTGCAGTACATGAAGACAGCTAGACAGCTGTCGCAGAGGCAGATGAGGTGGCTGCTTATCTTTGCAGAATATGATTTTGTCATCACATTCAGACCTGGGTTGGAAAACAGAAAAGCGGACACCTTATCAAGACAAGGTGCAGAAGGCCTTCCTCAGAGAACCCATCACAATGCCATCATAGCCCCCACTAAAGTATTGTGCACTGTGACCGTGAATAACTTCCTGGAAGAAGTCAAGAAAGTCCATTCTACAGACACATGGAATCAATGGGCGGGTGTACATGCCCAGAGAAGCATAAAACAAGGCCTGCCCTTTGTTAACCATAAACTCTATCTGCCGGCCAGATCTATCAAAAGGAAGACATTCAATTGGTACCATAGCTTCATTCTTGCAGGACATCAAGGTAGTAAAAAGACTACCCAATTGATACAACAACACTTCTGGTGGAACACTCTGTCCAAAGATGTGAAGACTTGGGTAGCGGAATGTGAAGTCTCTGCTAGGTCCAAAGGAGAAACCGCCAAAGCAAAAGGAAGGTTAATCCCACTTAACCATGGCAGAACATAAGCATGGATTTCATTACAGGCCTACCCACGACCAAAGCAAAACAGCTATTCTGGTAGTAGTGGATGGTCTCACCAAGATGGGGCATTTAATTCCCTGTGATAACTTACCAACAGCAGGACAGATGGCTCAACTATTGCTAGAACATGTAGTGTGGCTACACGGCCTACCGAATACCATAGTTACAGGCCGAGGGCCCCAGTTTATAGCTCGTTTTTGGCAGATGTGGTGCAAGGCACTACAGGTTTCTCCTGCTTTGTCCACCAGCTTCCATCCGCAAATGGATGGTCAGACTGAAAGACTTAACCATACCTTAAAGAAATACTTACGTTGCCATGCAGAGGAAGCAGGAGAGTCCTGGATATCATTGTTATGGATGGCAGAACTGGCCTATAACAATTCCTGGCACAGCTCCTTGGGAAAATCTCCTTTTTTTGCCAACAATGGGTTTCATGCAAAAATCTTGCCGATAACCTTACCCAGCGATCTGAATGACCAACCAGAGGCGAAGAGCTGCATACAAAAGCTTCACTCCATCCATCACAGGACAACAATACAAAAAGTGGGTGGATCAACATCCGAGGGATGGCCCCGAGTATAAACCGAGGCACAAAGTGTGGTTGTCAACCAAAAACATTTGCTTCAGAGTTCGCAGCATTTTCCACCCCAAGTTCATATGTCCTTACACTGTCCTGAGGCAGATAAATCCGGTCACTTATAGGCTACGATTGCCTGATACTTTGAGAATCCATACGGTGTTCCACTGCAGTCTCCTGAAACCTGAGAGAAAGGCGAGGAAGAAAGCTGTTCCCCCTATTATTCATGATGGGCACCTGGAATACGAAGTGCGTTGAGAGCTAGACTCTAAATACCGGCAGGGTCGGCTATGGTATCTGGTCTCCTGGAAGGGATACTCCTCGGCGGATGACTCTTGGAACCTGTGCAGAACATCCATGCCCCTGCAGCGATTCGTGCCTTCCACACGGCTCACCCTGCCAAGCCGGGTGCAAAGAGGCGCTTGGGAGGAGGGTGTACTGTCAGGATCGGCGGCCCAAAGCACTTACAACGACGTGACCCGTAGTTGGTGAACTACGTTTCCCATGATGCTCGGACGAGGCACATAGGTTTTTAAGACGCTCCACGCACATACCGGATGTGCGTAATTTTCGTTCCGTTTTTCAAATCCCAGAAACCCGTATTCGGCAGGTAGGATCCTGGCTCTTGGTGCACGGGAGGAAGCCTTCTTCCATGACCGCTTGGAGCTTTTGACGGCGTGTGGTTGCAGGGCTCTGCACACCCGCGAATGACTGACTCGTTCACCACTTCCCTGGCCAGCAATAGGGAGAAGAAAACAGTAAGGTATTTGTGGGCTGGCTTTGAATTCCAGTGCGGGAGGCCACTCCAGCAGCATCCCATGGAGTCACAGCCTAAGTTTCCCTCCATAGTGGCAGTGTCTCTTGCAATTTAAAGAGGTTGCTAAGTTGGAATACTCTTATGTTCTGTTACTGAACTTCCTGGAAGAAACTAGGTGTCGTAGCCATTGTTTCTCATACTAGGTTGTTTTGTTTGCTTTCTTTATTCACACTTGGGCAAGCATTTTGATGTTTCTAAGTCATAACATTGGAGTTATTGGATTAGCGTTCATTGTGAACGTGAGGAGAAACATTGGTGTTCCTTGCCATAACATTTAATTGATTACAGAAGCATGTAATCTAATGTGACTATTTTTGAATGTTTATACCCTGATCTTTCCAGTCCTATCCGTGGTATGTAGAGTGTATGGTGTGTTGTAGTACCTTACTAGTGGAGTTTGACTGGAAGGTGCAAGTGGGATGGTATTAATTCCATGTGTTCTTGTTTCATTAGAACTTAGCAGGAAGAGAGGATCCCTTGATTATAGTTTTGGAAGACTGTCACGCTGGACAGTGTGACTCTATGGTTTAAGGTAGACATTTCCTCTTGATCATTAGCGAGACTTACTGAGAGTAGACTGGTGGTGTGTGCCTTACTCATTCCTTGTGTTGTTTCTTCCACAACTTCCATCTCCCTGCAGTCCTATTCCCTATCCCTCGTTTGACCACTTCACTACTCTATGTATATATAATAATAGAGTTAGGGATGTCAGGAGGTGGACCATTTTGAGCAGCATTTCGGTTCGGAGGAGTTCCACTTGCGGTTCTAACAATATCAAATGAATGACAACATCATAACAACAAACATGAACTTGTGGGAACAGTTCCATTTCCTCTTCGGCACATTGTTCCAAAAAACATTGTAATAATGCAGGATCCTCTTAGTTTGTGGTTCTGTTCTTGTATGGCACTTTAAAAAGACATGGATGGAAGAGATCAAATCTGGCATTGAGATTACGGAGTGCTGGTCTCATATCTAGGAACTTTTTCCTATGATCTGAAGTTTCTTTAGCATAGTCTTGAGCAAACAAGAGATTAGAGCCTTGCCATGCAATATGACCTTTGAGCATAGCTGCTTGTAAAACTTTCAATAAATCGGTATATTCCCAAAAATATATGATTACTCCTCTAAGTTTGGCTGCAGAGGCCGTCATGGTTGGAATGCGGCCTAAACGGTGAGCTCTTTGGATATTTAGGGCAGGAGAACTAGGAAGACCAAGCACTTGCGGAAGGAAAGATTGGAAAAATGAAATGGCATTTGAACCTTCCAAGCCCTTTACCAGACCATAAATGTGCAAATTATTACGCCGGTTACGATTTGCCATATTTTCCACGTGTTTCTTGAGAAGTAAGATATCGGAATTCATTGAAGGAATTTGGTTCATCACAACCTGAACAGAATGTGTTTGGTGTTCAATCTGCGTAACCCTACTCTCCTCAGAGGACCATTTGTCATCTAAAGCTTGGAGCCTTTTAATTGTTTCTTCCATATAAGGCCAAATGGCTCGTATCTCCTCAAGCAGTACCTCTATAGTATTTGCTGGAGGAGCTGTAGTAGGAGAGGGAGGGTCCCTTTTAATATGTACTAAATTAAAGGGTTTTTAGAATAAGGGGAAATACTGGGTGCTCTGCTACTATTTAACGCAAGGGTGTTATGAAAGCTATAGTCTAGGGGTGGTGCAATCAGGCGAGGGGATAAGCCCTATAACCCCTCAAAGGCGTGTGTTGTGAGGACAACACACTAATCATCAACAGCAAAATGCCTACTGCACACAACGACGAAACACGGGTCGGCTGGCTACAAAGACTATTAAATGAAGATCCTTTCTAAAGACATTGTTGATCTTTCTGACAGCTGCGATTTGAATGTTAAGGTGTCCGCCTGGACACAATCATTAGCTTTATCCTCTCACTGTGTGCAGTAGGCATTTTGCTGTTGGTCCTTTTTAATACGTTTTCCAGAAGTAAATATAGATGAAGTAATTGCTTTAGGAGTCAGTTTGTTAGTGGAGAGCGGAATATTGGATGATGCTCCCAATGTTTCTTTGTTAGGAAGAGATGAGGGGCTCTCGGAATTCTCCATATTTGCAGAAAGAGCAGAGTAAGGATTGCAATCCGCCAAGGATGAGAGTGGTAAAGACGAACCAGTGAGTCGACAAGTACATTTTGTTCTCTCCATAAAATGTTGAGCATGGTGTGTAGATATTGAAATACCAAAATAGAGAGCAAAAATAGTAAACAAAATACGAGGGAAATTAAATGTAGTAGCCGAAGAGAAGGTCTCTGTTAAAGTGACAGTAAAATTACTTATCTTTAGCGCCTGGAACTGTCAAAATGATTGGTATTAGATTCAGCTGTTCACCAAACGGCACCAGAGACGCAGAATATTTCACCAAAAGTACTTTACCACAGCTCTGCGTGCTATTAAAAAGATTCCAAGGACAAATGGTAAATTAATGGAAAATAATGACAAAACATTCAGGTATTCTGTATATCACTGGATAAAATTGAATTTCCATGAGGAGCAGCAGAATTGAGGATGAGTGCTGAAACATATTAAATTGACTCCCATGCTGTTCACTTTACAATGGGCAAACAAACTGGTGGTACAACTACCAAAAATATTCACTTCTTCTGTTTTGTTGGTACAGCTGTAAGCCACAACCTTGGTGTGTATGCATAAATTCTCGCATAGCGACTCTTAGAGAAGGAATAATGCCAGGTATTCACTTAGTGGTTGTTTAACACTAAGAATAAGCACAAACAGAAACGCGGGCAGTCTCTTTGAAAACAAAATAGCGGGCGCAACTCCCGTGGGGGAGACGCTCCGGCTGTTGCAGAGGAGGAGAGACGCTCCCCGAAGTAACAAAAACGGCAAGGGAAGTAGCCCGAGCCATTAACCAAATGGAGCACTCCAACGGCATCCGGAAAAGGCAACAGGAATCCGCTGAAAAAGCCGTCACTCCATCTGGCCGCAGGGGAGCTCCTTCACTCAGCGACCATTTTCTGTTGGCGTCAAGCCACGCTCCGCTTTGTCACTCATGTGTTTCTCTGACTGCACCCATGTTTCTCTCCCTCATGTGCTGCTATTCTGCTACCCAGCCTATTCCCCGTTGCTTCCCCCGGCCGAGTCCTCCACTGCCCCCCAAGCCCACCATCTTTTTTTGTGAAATACTTATTTTTTCCATTTTGTTAGGGAAGGAAGACGCAGCAAATTGCTGGCCTTGCCACCATAAAAAACAGCTTTCACACTACTTTTTTATCTTCATTTTATTTACTGATCCACCTCAGATCGGTAAATAAAATAAATGTCACCCACATCATTTTGTACACACAGCTGAATAATGATGATGAACAGGCACACACATCAACACGCATGTGCAAGCCTGCAAAACGACAAGGTGGTTGCGTCATTGAACCTTTTTGCTGTTGCTGTACAGCATCGCCAATAGGTTCCAAAGGTGAGACCTATTGGTTTGTTGATCCTTGGATTTTTTGGCCTGACTTTAGCAAAGACCTTTTGTTTTTATTAAAATTAGATGTATTATATATTTACATAAAGGGGTTTTCAGTCAGAATCCATTGGTCTGTTAATCACATTATTCTTCTGCCTACTGCAGCATACAGAACGGTATAATAAGTTAGCACATTTCAGCCATTATCTAACTTCACTGTGAGTGAAGGTATTCTGCTCTATTACAAACATCACATGCATACACAAAGTAGTTCCACTAAGTGCCGGCGACTACCATAGCAATGCGTGCTTTTTGAAACAATAACATATTTGTACTTTTAGCCAATGTTTTTTAGGCTAGACAGCCCAGCAACTTGTCCAAAAATAAAGTTTTGATAAACCCATCGCCAAAAGAAAATCATTGACAAAGCTCGGGGTCAACACCTATTTGCTTTGCCGATGCTTGTTCACATAGGGGGGACAGCAATGCATGAAATATGTTGCTGGAGACATCTATGTCGCAATCTCTGATTTGTTTTGAGGATATGAGAAGCCTTATTATATAGGGAGGGCATTGCGGATTCTTTTTCAGACAAGCCTTTTGATTTAGGGATTGCCTATTGGAAGTTAGGAAACTGGTTACTATGCTGGGGGTTTGTGGAATAGCGCAGTGACTCGATGTGAGGCGCATGATGCTTTGTTGCGTCATTTGTAAATGCAATAAAGCAAAATAAATGTCAATCTATTTCATTCCTTGGGCACAGCATGGAGGTATTTATTATTTTGTTTTATTTTAAGAGATGGTTTAAGTTATTTGTAAATCTGCGAATGGTTTGGGAGAACTTGCATGTGTGTCCTGCTGCACTACAACTATGTTGCAGGTGCTTACCTGTGACAGCTGCCTGTGGTGTCAGTGTGAAGCTGCCCGGTGCATGTCCCCTGTTGTTTCCTGCTTTGTGGAGGCTGTGTCGAGCGTGTTTGCCCAGTACTGGTGTTTGTGAGGCGGTCAGGTGGTGGATAGAGCCAACTGTCACTGCAGGCACACTTCGACCTCTGCTGGACAACAAGTGCATGTAGTGCCATTAAAGGGCAGGAAAGAGAAAGAAAGCACAGATGTCCCACTTGCCGCCTAAGTCACATTTCTCAAACATTTGTGGGTTTAGAACATGGTAAAGCCCACTGTGTTCCACGCCTCCCTCATTAGCGCTGTGGTGAGATGCTAGGTTATGTGCAATTCCTTGGTTTTTAGACTTTTGGGGGGGGGGAAATTAGGCCCAGGCGTATTTTAATTACACCTGTGTATTTGCGTAATTTCAGTATTTTCGTGTAATAAAATATAAATGTAATTACCAAGATTATGCAAGGTTGCATAACAAAAATCCAGTTTGGGAAAAATTGTAGCGCAAGAAGCACGGAAATAACGCGATAAGAATGAACGTGAGATGCATCTTCCCAAAGTGAGCAGCAGTTCTTAAATGCGGTTCTGTCAACAAAACTTTTGGGTTAGTTCTTTTTGGCAAGCAGACAGTTTGGGTAATTTTGTAAGTGAAAGTACAGTTACGAATTTGATTGGTAGTTGCTTTAGTGTGAATGATCAGAAAGTCAACTCAAAATACATTTTTGAGTTTAATTTTTACAGAGCTCACTGTGCAGGTAAATTTTGGGGCACAAAACAAATGTTTCAATTTTTTTACAGGAAGAAAGTGCCATAGAGGCTGGGAAGCTACTATACATATAACCGTCTCATCATTCTATTTCCACTGCAATGCCGAAAGATCTTCAAGTGGATCCCCATTGAGTCCAGAAAGACAGTCACCCACGCACTCAGCAGCAGCAGAATCTGCTATGGCAAAGCACCCTATGCAGGCATCACCCAAAAACTCCTCAAACTGCAGAACATTCAGAACGCCTCTGCCAGACTTATCCTCAACATCACCGTCCACCTGAGAGACCTCCACTGGCTCCCAGTCAACAAATCCCTCACACAAGCCTAAAAAGCCCTACACAGCGCGGACCTGAGGATCTTAAACACTGCCTCGCATTCCACGCACCCACAAGAGACCTCCGCTCAACCCTGGCTACCATCCCACGTATCCGAAGACCACAGCGGGAGGAAGATCCTTCTCCTACCTCGCTGCAAAGACCTGGAACACCCTCCCTTTCCACCTCAGGCAATCACCATCACTGCCTCAATTTAGGAAGGACCGCAAGACCTGGCTCTTCGACTGAACCACAGCGCCTTCGACGGACTAGTAGTTCCCCCCCACTTCCCGCCCCCTGCCCCCGGCGCCTTGAGACCTTGAGACTTACAGGTGAGTAGTTGCGCTTTAAAAGCCATCTGATTGATTGAAAGATACACATAAAGTAGCAACTCCCACTTTTTGTCCTTAAGACACCTCCCTCTGGTCCGTTCAGCCCTTGGTCCTTTTGGATATCAATTTTGGAAGGAAAGCTCTGCTCTCTAGTACACCCACACACATGAAATCTTTACTTTTTTTAGGTTAAAAAAATCAATTCAGGAGAGTGCAGTACTTTCCAAAACGTTTGTTTAAGGGAGGGCATTGCTACTATATTTATTCATTTTTTAAAGTGTTTTATTTGGGTATTGCGAAGTTACAAGGGATTTTGGAGTAGGGGACAGGTGGGATTAAGGATTTTTAAAGGGATACTGATTGCCCATTATTTGGGAAATATACACATTCTCCATTTCCTTGTGTTTTTTGTGAATTTTGTCTACATTTGTTAATTATTTTACTTTGTCATTGTTTTACTGTTCTGGGCAAATACCACCCTACAATAGGTTTGGGTTGTAATTTTTAATATACTGACATTCCTACTGGTGCTGTGCCACAGATTTTTTTAAATCATTTTATGGGCTTGTGAGAGCCCTGTATCAAATACAAAATGTAGGTTATTTTTTGTTGGATGTGCCTGTTCGGGTCTAGGATCGGGGTAGCTCCTGGAGTCCAGGCCCTTGTAGTCAGACATGTTCCTTTTTTCTCAGCTACCTTCCTCCCCTTGTGCTCGCCCACCATTTATTATGAGTTTGTGTATGTGTGACATGGTTGATAGTATGTTTTACTTTTCTCTACAACTTGTAAAACTAAGTTTGAGAGGAAATTGATGCTGCCTAGATTGTATTGTTTGTCAGATGTTGCTAATTTACAGGTGGTGGGTAAAGTGCCATCCCATGTATTGGCCCAGATACGTTTAGGGTAAACAAGATATATCTTTGTGATCTTTCCCCAACAATGCATATTTTCTTTGAAGAGGGGGTGCTCCAGGCAGGATAGGGCTACCATGTTCTTGGATGCGTCCTTCATTGCTGGCCAGCAGTAACAGGGGGAGGGTGTGTGTGTTGTCATTTTGTCTTTCTTCTCAATACCTCCTTTTTCTAGCTGTGTGGTGATCACCATTTTATGGAGCCAGCAAGTGTGTGTGTAGTGGCCATTGTTTCTTTGTTTTCCATGACTCATTCTTTGTTAGATGTGTACTGGATGAACTAACAATCACCATATTGTGAAGGCGTCATATATGTTTTGTTATTGTGCCTGCACACAGTTGTTATTTTTGATTAATGTTATAGATTTTTGCCTGTCCCTGCCTCCCACAGGGTTCCATGGGCCTTAAACTGAGAACCAACAATGTTAATTTAGTTACCTTTTCCTTTCTCCCTCCTGCCTCCCTTAGGGTTCTGGTTGACCCTGGATGGATTGATGCCAGAAATTATTTAATTAATGTATTCGATTTTTGATTGCTCCCCTACCTTCTGTAGGGTTCTCATGGGCCCTGGAGGAACACCAAGTTAGCTTTTACTGTGCAATGTCTAGGAAAGTAATAGTTTATGCATGTGTATGCTATTGTTAAGAATTTCTGATGATGACTTGTATTACTTTGGCTAGATTGCCCAAACTTCACTTGCTTCATGCATTTTTATGGTTGCTTGAAGGCGCACAAGCTGTCACACACGATACTGAGACGGAGAGAGGTCAGCAAAAACACCAGAATCCTCTGCTAAGTGCTTCTGCTCATGCTAAGCGCTGCTAGTGCTAAGAAGGTAGCCCCAAAGATGAAGGATCTGGGCAGGAAGGTTGCCAGTGAGGAGAAGTCATCTGTTGCCAGTGCCACCACTGGCATCAAGCCTTCATCCACTTTCCGGAAAGGTGTCACACCAGCTGCACTCCTCTAGGTAGAAAGAGGCTGGAAGGAGGATCTTCCCTAGGTTCCATGGTAGCACCTCCAAAACCAAAGCCTTTGTCTCTCAGTTCCGCAGTGACAGCTTTCATGGAGCTAAGCAGTGAGCCTGAAAACAATTCATCCCAGTAGCAAACCAAATCTTCACAGGAAAGTCATTAACTGGAACCAAAGCTTGATCTTCCTGTAGTAGAAGCAACGCAGAAAGTTGAGCTTTTTGCACTGCAAGAAGTTTTTGTGAGTGCTCTTTCATTGAACACATCAGGTTCAGGATTCCTGGCAAGGAAAATAAAGGTGATGGGTGGAATGTTTGCAATAAATCTGACCACTGGCAATCGCTTAGGGTAGCATTCCACTCATTATTCTTTTGCCTATCATGCTACCTCCATTTAGACCAAGCCATTTGCAAATCATTCTTGACCCTGCTTCAATAGTAACATTCCAAACTGAACCATCTAGTTAGGTCATCCCTGAACCCGAAAACACAAGCAACCAAAGATTGGTTTCACACTGATTGGGCCTCTTCAGTCAGGTGTAGCTTAGTTACAGACTCAAACTGAACCATCTAGTTAGATCATCCCTGAACCAGAAAACACAAGCTACCAAAGATTGGTTTCACACTGATTGGGACTCTTCAGTCAGGTGTAGCTTAGTTTCAGACTCACAGTGAGTCTGGGGTCCACATCTGAGCATATCCTTGGCCACTTAGGGCATGACATCAAACATATAAAAGGTGATGACAGGGCATGACATCAAACAAATAAAAGGCGATGACAATAAGAAAGCTCTCCTCCCCAGTTTAGGACTTCGGCCACATGAGGAGCACATAGCTAAATACTCAAGTTGCAACAAATAAATTCATTGTGATAAATCAGATAGACACTATAATACAGGAGGCTAACTAGCCTTTCTGAAAAATTAACTTGCGATCAGGTCGGAAGAGCCCCTCAAGAACATAGCTGTTGGCGGTAAGAAGATTTCAAATTATAAAATGAAGCTGTGGTGAGGAAGAAAAAAAGATGTCAGCACCATATGAAGCAGCCTTGTGACTGTACTCGTAGCCTGCAATGCTGACCAGCTGTAACCATAACATGGCCCAAAGGACAAGGGGATACAGTCATCCCAAATCACCCAAGCATACAATGTGCTCCCCATAGGTCACTGGTCGATGTATCACAAAGAAAACAGTCACAACAAACAACTGCCAAGGTTATGTTCAACAAAGAATTGCCATACCAATGAACACATGAGAAAGTGCATTTATACAATCAGAAGCTGGCCAAAATGTTAGCGTTTGTCCTCCTCACTTTTTCTTTCATAGGAGGAGAGAGCCTTCTTGAATTTATCCAGTCCATTTACCTAAAATGGAGGTTTCCAAGTTGACCTATTTTTCTACTGTTGCTGTGCCAGTGCTGCACAATCAAGTGTTGCTAAGCTATGAAGGATAGATAGAGAGAAGTTCAGTCCATCCACCTCATGACAGGCATGTGGAACAGTTGTCAAGCAACAAATTACATGTGCATCACTGCATACTGGATTATCTTCAAGGGACTGAATCAACGGCTTATTGCTGGTCCCACCACTGATGATGCTTCTTGGAGCATTCAGCCGCATGCAGCATTTGCAATGCTTGCATAGGAGAATTGTATATAGCTGCCAACACTTGACAAAGGCAATACCAAAGTCTACGAATGGCCTTAAACCAGAGGTCTCAGCATTGGACTAATTATCAATGATCATGGCAGTAACATTGTCAAAGCCTGGCTAAAGGAGGCGATTTTAGAATCCTGTGTTTAGTGCATTGTGCAAACCGAATTGTGCAAAACTGCCTCAAAAAGAATTAGTCAATAACATACTGGTCACCAGTCAAAGAATTTTCACCCATTTTACTAATTCGTTCAAAGCCTGGAAGCAGCTGAGGTTCACTTAGAGTGCTAATGAAGTATCTGTAAAAGCCATCATACAAGAGTTGCTAACATGTTTGCTCTCCACCTCCTACATGCTGCGATGCCTACTTTACCAGTACAGGTCTATCAATGATTATGTAAATCAAAGAAGATGGGTTGCAACTGCTGATGATGGAGGTGGACAAACAGGGGTTAGTGGAGTACCTGACCCAAATACAACTCCTGTTTAAGATTATGGCATGGGAACTCAGCAAGAAATAAAATACAATGAGCCAAGTGGTCCTGTTGTTGCACCTACTGCAGGAACATTTGCACAACGTGGATATTGATGATGAAACAGCTGCTTTGCTTCTGCACACTAAGAGCCACCATCTGCGCAGCTTAAAACAAAAGTATATCATATGGCAAACTGCTGCATATCAAACGCAATTGCTTATCTGAAAAGCATTAGCAGACAGTAGAAAACAAGAATTTAGATAGGTTCAGATTACGAAGTTATTCTTCAAGTGTTCATCAGAAGGCAAAGGAAAAGGTGAGATATAGGCACGCCACCAGCTGCTGATAGATAAAAATAGTGAAACTAAGGAGGTAAATCAGGTCAGAATGATTACAGGTTTTTCCACCAGTTCATCACAGATTTACAATATTCTTAAAATAAATTGGCAGATCCTGAAAGAAGACACTGTCCAGGGTCATAAGATATCCACACAACCATTTATAATGTACAAAAGGTCCTCCTCTCTCAAGGACAACTTGGTGCAAAGTCATGTTATGAATGCTGAAAGGCATAAGATCAACACTGTAGGGTTCTTTCCCTGCACCAGATGTAAAGCCCGTAGGAGGAGCGGTAAAGTCACGGAATATGATGTTCTGGAATCCAATTCCAAAAAGTTTTTTAAAAGAAATTTGAACTGCAACTCGCTATCCAAGGAGTCTCGTATGTGGAGCTGCGTGATGGATGAGGACAGGAGTGATGTTTGGGGCTCATGGTAGAGCCTTGGAACGAGCAGTAATTTGAGAGTGCATCCATCCAGGATATATGGACTACATCTCCCACAAGCACAATATGTGTTTTCATACAGGGAGATGGTAGACGTCATGCACTTTACTGCTGGCCCCTGATGAGGAAAATAAATTTCCGAAACGCGTCGGGCCTATTTCAAACACGCAACTGCCCATACCAACTAACCCTTTGGGGAAGGCGCACGCAGGCTCGGGTGCTACCCGCAACTTGGACAACCCCATGGAGCATAATACATTAGCGGCGGTCCTGCCGCTGGGTTGCACCACCCCGAAGAAACGGGGGCCACGAGACTCGCTATCCAAGGAGTCTCGTATGTGGAGCTGCGTGATGGATGAGGACAGGAGTGATGTTTGGGGCTCATGGTAGAGCCTTGGAACGAGCAGTAATTTGAGAGTGCATCCATCCAGGATATATGGACTACATCTCCCACAAGCACAATATGTGTTTTCATACAGGGAGATGGTAGACGTCATGCACTTTACTGCTGGCCCCTGATGAGGAAAATAAATTTCCGAAACGCGTCGGGCCTATTTCAAACACGCAACTGCCCATACCAACTAACGCTTTGGGGAAGGCGCACGCAGGCTCGGGTGCTACCCGCTACTTGGACAACCCCATGGAGCATAATACATTAGCGGCGGTCCTGCCGCTGGGTTGCACCCCCCCGAAGAAACGGGGGCCACGAGACTCGCTATCCAAGGAGTCTCGTATGTGGAGCTGCGTGATGGATGAGGACAGGAGTGATGTTTGGGGCTCATGGTAGAGCCTTGGAACGAGCAGTAATTTGAGAGTGCATCCATCCAGGATATATGGACTACATCTCCCACAAGCACAATATGTGTTTTCATACAGGGAGATGGTAGACGTCATGCCCTTTACTGCTGGCCCCTGATGAGGAAAATAAATTTCCGAAACGCGTCGGGCCTATTTCAAACACGCAACTGCCCATACCAACTAACGCTTTGGGGAAGGCGCACGCAGGCTCGGGTGCTACCCGCTACTTGGACAACCCCATGGAGCATAATACATTAGCGGCGGTCCTGCCGCTGGGTTGCACCACCCCGAAGAAACGGGGGCCACGAGACTCGCTATCCAAGGAGTCTCGTATGTGGAGCTGCGTGATGGATGAGGACAGGAGTGATGTTTGGGGCTCATGGTAGAGCCTTGGAACGAGCAGTATTTTGAGAGTGCATCCATCCAGGATATATGGACTACATCTCCCACAAGCACAATATGTGTTTTCATACAGGGAGATGGTAGACGTCATGCACTTTACTGCTGGCCCCTGATGAGGAAAATAAATTTCCGAAACGCGTCGGGCCTATTTCAAACACGCAACTGCCCATACCAACTAACGCTTTGGGGAAGGCGCACGCAGGCTCGGGTGCTACCCGCTACTTGGACAACCCCATGGAGCATAATATATATATATATATATATATATATATATATATATATATATATATATGTATATATATATTCACAGCTCCCCTGACCAAAGTCAGCAAACCAGCACTCGTAGTAAGTAAAACCAAATAGGTTTATTTGCACAAAAAAGAAAAACCGCGTTTCGGCACTTGCCTTCGTCAGTTTTATATATATCGAAAGATTTGAACTCCCACAACCTCCAGCCGGCGAAGAAGGAGACGCAGACCCCGCAGTTCTCAGGCAAGATGTTTATTTCTTTAAAATCTCACACCCACGCACAACGCGTTTCGGGCTTCAGGAGCCCTTGTTCACATGCGGAATTACAGATCGCCATTTTGTCAAATTTGCTATATTTAAATAAGATATCATTTCTGTAAAAACGATTTTCCTATTAAAATGTATATAGTCATGCAAATAGCTGGATAAATCCCTAAGAATAATTTAAAATACACGTAATGCAAAAGCAATTGATTTTAGTCATCTTCATAAAAATAATTTCTGGATAAATCCAATAGGACATCGGAGTAAAGTGCATAAATGTCTAGCAGCAAAAAACCTTGACGTGCAAGATGGTGCAAAAGTGTAAAGTGAAAAAAAGAGTATATTTCTAAAACTAGTCTTTAGTATAATTAAAATGCAAATTTCAAATATATTAATATATCTATATATCCTGTTGGCGGTATATTTATTTACTTTACATTTCCTATCGGCAATCACCGGTAGGTAGTTATGGTTACAACCATGTTTCCATAGGAAAAGCGTGTTTTGACTTGACTATATCTCCGGTGGCGGTTGATGATTCTTCACAAAATTGTCCCAAAAATGATGCTCCGGTCATTTTTGTTGTGCATGGAAAGTTTAGGAGAAATTCGTCAAGCAGGGCCCAAGAAAAAGGAGGGGGGGTAAAAAAAACAAGGGTTTCCCATGGTAATTCCCTTAGAAATTTTAGAAACAACTACAACCCAAATCGCTGAATGGAATGACACCAAATTTGGCAAATTTGTAAATTGGTGTAAATCCATTCAGTAATTTTGGATATATTAAGGAAAATTTCAAAATTCTGTATATAGGGATGCAGATCCTCCGAGGATCCAATAGTCCTGTGCTTAAATCTGATTGGCTGCCAACACTTCAACCAGGAAGTATTGGCAACCATCTTGTCACTCCGCTTCAGCCAAGTCCCACAACAAAACATAAAAAAAGAGAGTCGGGACAGGGTAGGAATACCCTGACCCCCTAGCCATCTGGGAGGGTGGGGGGGGGGGGATCCTGCTGCCCAATAAAAAATTTGTTAAAAACATTCACCAGGAGACGCGCAGGATTCTGGATTCCTGCTGTAAAATTAAAAAAAATTAAACACGCGGGCTCCCCCGTTCCTGTAATATTGAGCCCCCGGGTGGGCCAGGTCCTGGGGCATGAGTAAATATATAAAGGAGAGGGTGCACGGGCCCCCCTTCTACAGCTTATTAAAACACCCAGGGGACCGCCACCCACCCTGGGCACTTTAAAATGTGTGTGGTCAGGCCACCCCCCCCCCCCGGGCAAATCATGATAAATTAATGTGGTAGGGGCCCGGGGACCACCGCCTCTCCGCAGTACTATACAAAATATATATGTGGGTGGGCCTGCTGGGCCTGCCTCACCCTGCCAGCTGTCCAGGGCAAATCATAATTAATTATTGCAGCTTCGCAGCCCCTGGGACACCCACCTCCCTGGGGCATTATACAAATATATAATGTAAGTGGGCCCACCTCCCCAAGTCAAAATATATATAATGAATGCAAAGGCCCACACAGCCCCCCCGTAGGCCCGCGGACTGCCACCTTCCTGGGCAACTGACATAATTTAAAGGAGCCCTCTTGCCCCCCCCCCCCGACAGCCCCGGGGACCACCACCTTCCCGGGGTTGAAATAAATTTATGTAGGTGGTCTATTGCGGACCTCCGGCCTGGGGACAAACACCTCCCAGGTCTAAATTGTACGATGGAGGGGGCCACGTGTCCCCATAGTGGAACCATTTATAGCCCTGTGGACCGCCAACCCCCAGGGATGGCTCCTGCTACCTTCCGAGGTGCCCACCCTCAGAGGTATCGGTTTGCTTTTGCTTGGTGGAAGCTGACAGCTCCCACCAAGTAAAAGCAAACATAACTCTGCTTTCTGCAAGCTGGAGCAGTCAAGCAGCTCCGACTTCCAGAAAGTGGAGTTTTCACCTGTTTCCCTGCATGCAAATATACATGCAGGGAAACAGATGAAAAATTGCTCTGACAGACAGGGAACTGCCTTTCAGCAGTCCCCTGTTTGTCAAAGCATTGCTTGCTCCCACAGGAGGCAGGGAGCCGGCCCGGATCGTGGGGAGCTTGAGGCTCCTGTTGTGATCCCTCGGGGCACTGAGGTGACGTGGCCAGGCCCCGGCGATGGGGTCCCCAGGGCCAACATTGGCCCGGGAGGGCGCTGTGCACCCCCCTCCCAATAGTAAAAAAAAAATCAAAAGGACTCAAGTGTGTTTTCTCTGCGATTCCACCTTGTAAAGTTATCTGTTGAAGACGCTCAGGCAACAACCCCATTGGCAAAGTTACAGACACACACTGTCACTGGAGACATTTCTTCAGCATCCTTTATGCAGTTGTAGTGTAGGAGATTCACTCTACATCTACCCGAGGTAGCACTTACTAATTAGCCAGTAGAAAGTACTCCTGTTGGGTACAGGTATTGCACAAGACGGTGGCGTCTTGGATAAATACGCAGGGCAGGATTAATCTGGCACAATGCTCATTAAACAGAAAAGAAACAACAACGGGAAGCCCTTACAGATTTAAACAAAGCAGGTGCCCATGTTGAAGCTCCACTTCCGTAAAGTACTAATCATCCTAAGTTCGTACACATGACCAAGGTAAAGCAAGTGTGTTTTCTCTGCATTTCCACTGAAAAGTTATCAGTAATCTTTGATGGAGGTGTTTGCATCCTTGCTTTTCTCAAGCATGATATCTCTTGTAGTCTCTGTGATGAGGGGGTTCTTTCTTGTCATCTGCTGCTGAAACTAGAGCTCATGTTATGAACTTTTAAAAACTATAAGTATGTAAACTTGCCTAGAAGCCCCCCCTGTTTGGTCCCATCTCATATACATTAGCGGTATGCAACATCTTCCTGTCCGTTTCCCAGGAAGATGGACTACTTGCTAAAAGGCCCCGAGTATGTGTCCGCCATTTTTGGAGATGGGCCTTCATGCCTAGGAATACTATCACATCTCCACCATACAAAGAAGCACTTACTTCTGTAAAGTACAAATCATCGACGTGTTTTCTCTGCAGTTCCACCTTGTAAAAGTTGGGGCAGATTTAAAACTTCTGGCGCATCTCTGCAAATCCCTTGCGCCACCACAGATGCATTGCATTTACAATGCGGCGCACCATGGTGCAAGGAGGGGCAGATGCGCGGCGCATCTTGTGGCATATGGGTGGCGCATTGCTGGAGTTGCGTCGCAGGCGCGGCGCAACTCCTGCAATACACAGGGGCCACCCATACTTAATGTGTTGCTTCACTCCTTACACCTGCTTCAAGCAGGCATAAGGATTTGACACAGCATCCTCGTAAAACTGACTTAGTGAAATCTTGTAGATTTCACTGCGTCCGTTTTACGGGGCTTTCCTGCGCAGGAACGCCCACCCTGCGACAGAACGCCCACATGAAACCTGACGCAGGTTTCATGTGGAGCAGTGCTTTACAATGTGACCCATCTGCCTAGATGCGTCATGTTGTAAATAAGTTGCAACGTGGCGCATGGTTTATGCTGCCACTGCGTCACAAAAGTGACGCAACAGCTGCGTAAAAGTGTCGCAAGAGGCTTATAAATCTGCCCCGTTTTCTTTACAAAACATACTAACAAACCACCCAAAAAATCCCCTTAGTTCTCCAGAAAACACTGTGACAAAGTTGCTAAATTCTTTGATGAGAAAATCACGATGATTGAGTCCTCTCTAGAATGCCATGCTCAAGCATCTACTGGAATCAGGCCCCACTACAGATGATGTAAACTCCCAAGCAGTGATCGCCTCTCCTGAGATCGATGAGTGCAACCAACTACTAGGATCCCCATCTAACCCCAGAAGCTGGAAGGTATTCAACCCACTTTTGAAGATGGATATCTTTAAGTTAATAGCGATTTTAAAGCGCTCCTCCCACTTTGCAGACCCCCTCCAGGCGTCCCTAGCAACAAATCTTAATCACATCATAACCCTATCTGGACTATGATAATAAACAGCTTCCTAAGTACTGGGGTTATGCCAGACTGCCTAAAATTAGGCTAAAGTCACTCCACTTAGAAAAATAAAACTTGGATCAGACTTTGATGACCTCAATAACTAAAGGCCTGTCTCCAATATTCCATTTCTGGCTAAAATTCTTGAGAAATGTGTCCTCTTCCAACTCAACCAGGACATCGACACCAACAATCTCCTGGACTCACACCAACCAGGCTTTAGAAAGGATTGTAGCACACAAACAGCTGTACAAATGCTATACAAATATAGCATATGACATCCATAAATGTCTGGAAGCTGGACGATGCTGCCTGCTCATCCTCCTAGACCTATCAGCGGCCTTCAACACAGTCGACCATAAGCTTCTTCTAAACACCCTCAAACAACGGATTGGAGTTCACATAATTTCTTTATAACCACTGTCAACATATAAAAATAAACAACTCCACTTCAGATAATTCTGTAATAACCAGAGGTGTTCCTCAGGGTTCATTTCCCTCACCTATACTCTTCAATATCTACATGGAGCCACTCACTACCATACTCAAACAAACAAACACCCCCTTTCACCTCTATGTGGATGATATCCAGCTTTACCTGGAAATATCCTCTCTAGATGACATACGTCGACTAAATGATACTATAACAGAAATCCCAAACTGGCTATCACACAATCACTTGAAACTCAACAAAGAAAAGACAGAAGTTCTTCTCCTCTCCCAGAACGGACAGACCTCACAGGTCCAAGAGCGGCTAAAGCTTATCAACTCTCTAAATGCAATCTATCAATGGCTGGTTCCGCCAAATCATTAGGGATCACACTGGACCCAAGACAGAACATGAGCTTGCACATACAAAATACAGCAAGGAGCGCCTTCTACTGCCTAGAACTCTTTCATAAAATCAAGCCTTTCCTCCCTTTGATTGATCTCAAAACTGCAGCACAAGCCCTGGTTCTGTTCAGATTACACTACGGGAACGCTACCCTCACAGGCCCACTTAGCCACCCTGAGAACCACTCTAAATGCAGCAGCAAGAATGGTCACTTGAGTCAAAAGTCACAATCGCTTCTCCCCCTCCCTGAAAGATATAAAGTGGCTCCCAATTGAAACTCGCTGTCACTTCAAAACTGCTTGTCTAACTCACAAAGTCCTTCACACTGGTAATCCAGCATACTTGATGGTCAAACTCACCAAGGCAGGCCAGTCAAGAAGCCTGAGAAGCACCAACACCCTACTTCTCAGAACCCCAAAGAAACATAAACAAAAAGCCCTGGCTTGCTCCATCTAGGGCGATGCACTCTGTTAGAAATGGGGGTCTCTAGTTGGCAGCGGTAGGTACCTTTGTCCAAATAGGGACCCTTGCTTCTAGTCAGGGTAAGGGGGATACACACTTTAGATAACTCCTGCCCACCCCCTTGGTAGCTTGGCACATGCAGACAGGCTTATTCCAAAGGCAATATGTAAAGTATTTACCAGATCAGTTTAGAAAAATACAGTGTCTTTATCTAAACTCAACAAGACAAACAACAAAAATCCAACATACAAATATTTAGACAAAATGACTTTCAAAAGGTTTTAGCCCATAGAAAACTATGGATGCATGATTTCTTGGAAAGTACCTGTTGTTGCGACAAAATTCACCAAGCCAAACAGCCGCAGGGATGGGAAGCATCGAAAAACAAAGAGGTGCATCTATTCCTGGCACATTCGTAGATTCGATGTGACCGTTCCACTGGACACAGGGTAGTGGTGCGTCGGGTCCAGTCTTTGGGGGAATCGATGCGTTAATTTTGAGATGACTCTGATCTGTGGGTGATGCGTCAGGGAATATTTGCCGCACAGGGTCAATGCGTGGAAATCCAGGATACGTCGGCGAACGATGCGGTGCCGCTGAGAGGCGCTGCGTCGGTTTCTTCAGCCGCGATCCCTCGATGCGTCGATTCTTGCTGTGGCGACAGGCGCTGCGTTGGATTCAGCAGCAGCACAGCGGTGCGGGAAAATCCTTCTCGCACCATGGCGTTGCATCAGAAAAACTGTCGCAAGAAGAGCGTTGCGTCGATTTTCTTGCAGTTGCGTTGCTTTCCAGCTCCCAGCAGCAGAAACAACCTTCAGAGGCCCCACACAGTCACAGGCACCTCTTGGCAGGTCTCCCAGCAAGGAAGTTCAAGGGAGCTGGTGGTGAAGTCTTTGTGTTCCTGAGACTTCAAAACAGGAGGCAAACTCTACTCAAGCCCTTGGAGACTTTCCTTAAGCAGGGGACACAACACACAGCAAAGTCCTTCTGCTTTCCTTGGCAGAAAAAGCAGCTGCAGGCCAACCCCAGACACACAGCAAAGGCAGTACTTCTCCTCAGTTTCTCCAGCTCTCCTCCTTGGCAAAGGTTCCTCTTGATTCCAGAAGTAGTCTAAAGTAAAGGGGTTTTAGGTCCAACACTTATACCCCAAAATGTCTTTGTTCTCTTTGTGCAAGGGTCTCTGGGCCCAGTCCAAACCAGTTCTGTCCTCTCTGGTGCAGCTACCCGGCAGGAGGTGGAGACAGCATTGTGTAAGGCAGACCGGTCCTATTCTGGTGCAAGGGAAATCTCCTCCCACCACTCTAAATGCAGACCAGGCCTATTCAGGTGCTAGTGAGAACTCCGTCTACTCTGAATGCAGCCCAGGTCTATTCAGCCCAGCCCAGACTCATTCAGGAAAGGCAGGACACACACCAACCCTCCTCAGTGGCTGTCTGACAGAATGCATCTCCCCAGCCCCTGTCATTCCAAAACCAGCCAGTCAATACACAAACAGGCAGAGGCACACAGAATAGTTAAACAAGAAAATGCCTACTTTTTAAAAGTGGCATTTTCAAACACACAATTTAAAAACCATCTTCAATAAAATATGTGTTATTAAATTCTGAGTTCAGAGAGCCTAAACTTTATTTCTCTATCTTCTTCCAATAGGAAGTTATATTTATAAGTTGTTATAAATAAACTCCCTTTCTATCCTATGGGGCAAGATAGCCTTTCAATAGTGAAAAACAAAATTGGCAGTATTTCACTATCAGGACATGCCACTCACACCAAGGCATGTCCTACCTTTCACATACATGGTACCCCTGCCCACAGGGGTACCATGGGCCTATCTTAGGGGTAACTGAGATGTAAGAAAAGGGAAGGTTAGGGCCTGGCAAGTGGGCGCACTTGCCAAGTCGACATGGCAGTTAACCACTACGCACAGACACTGCAGTGGCGGGTCTGAGTAACCGTTTCAGACTACTCATTTGGGTTGCACAATCAATGCTGCAGGCCCACTAGTAGTATTTGATTTACCAGCCCTGGCACACTCAGTGCGCTTTACTAGGGACTGACCAGTAAATCAAATATGCGAATCAGGGAGAACCAATTATCATAGCAATTTACACAGGGAGCATAGGCACTTCAGCACTGATTAGCAGTACTAAAACCAACAAACACAGATCAGGAAAAAATAGGCGGAAGAAGCAAAAAGTTTGTGGCCACCCAGCAAAAAGGGACAAGTCCAACACCCACTACATCTGGAACTACCTACCAGTAGATCTCAAGACCAACCCCTTCTTCATGATCTTTAAGAGGAAACTAAAGGATCTGCTCCTCAATCGGCACCTTAACCCTCTGGACAGTAAATCATAGCACATTTTGGCAACCTCCATTATGCTCAAAGTATACATTGTTATGTTTCCCTCAACACCAATTCAGTTGTAATGCTTGACTCTGTTATTTACTTTTACTTATTGCTGTGTGATATGATAGCCTGTGTCAATGTTCATGGCTCGCCTGATTCATGGCCTCCCTAAATATCATAGGGCCAGTCCATTACTTAAAGCTCTACACTGGCTGCCGGTGCGAGAGCGTGCCCTTTTTAAACTTGGCTGCCTCACTTTTCAGGCTAGGTCAGGCACTGCCCCTAAATTTATATGTTCTGCCATTGTGTCTTACCTCCCAGGCAGAGAGCTACGCTCCTCGCACTTGGCCCTCTTAGTCATCCCCCGCTTTAAAAAACAAAGGGCGGGTGGAGCGAGGTTCGCTGTCCTGGCCCCAGCATTCTGGAATTCTCTCCCTGTTGCCCTCCGTACAATACCCTCTTACGCTCAGTTTCGGAGGGAACTCAAAACCCTCTTATTTGCGCAAGCTTACTCTGTCTAAACTCCCTCCAACTGCCACCGTCTACTGCAACTCAAATAGCGCCATGAAACCGCTGGGTGAAAGTGCGCTGTACAAATGTTTTTAAATTCAAATTCAAATTCAAATTCAATGTTGTAAATCCCTCTGATACCCTTGGGTCTTGCCAGTGCTATATAAAACTCTCTAAATAAATAAACACAAAAATTAAATTAAATAAATAAATCTGTTGAAGACACTCAAGCAACAACCACATTGGCAAAGTTACAGACACACAAGGTCACTGGTGACTTTTCCTCAATGCTCTTTACACAGATGTAGTGCAGAAGATGCATTATACATTTACCCAACGGGGTAGCATTTACTAATTAGTCAGTAGAAAGTACTCCAGTTAAGTAGAGGTGTTGCACAAAATGATGGCCTGTTCTTAGATTAACATGCAGGGCAGGATTCATTCTGGCATGATGCTCATTTCACAGAAATGAAACCTCGACAGGTTACAGTTAGGAAGTTAAATTTATAAAACCGTTGAAATTCAGTGAAAAAAACTAAGGTTACAGGGATTTTACAGTTAGGATGTAAAATTTAAAAAACCTAAGAAATTCACTGACAAAGCCAAAGGTTACAGGAACGTTATAGTTATGAGATAGAATTAAAAAAACTTTAGAACGTGACTGGAAAAAACAAAGGTTACAGGGATGTTATATAATTAGCCTGACATTTTATTAGTATGAAACCTGAGAAGTTCAGCAGTTATAGTTACCTGAGAAAATTATAACTTATGCCCCCGCAATGCACTTCTTATGACCTCACATAGTACATCACGCATGACATAGTAAGTGACATCACTAATGACATCTCAAATGACATCACTGATGACCTCATCAACAGAAACCACTGACACACCCACTTACACCTCCATACAGGATATCATGCACCCACTCCCACACAATCACTGACATACTAATTCACAGATCCATGCAAACACTCATGCATCTACTCACTAATCCATGGAGCCACCCACACATCAGCTCACCCATACAGCGACTAATGCAAACACTAACATGCATATACAGGCACCCATTCACCTTCTCACTGACCAATATGCCCACTCACACATCCAGTCATTCAGACATATACTCTTACACATTCACTCATACATCCATAGAGACTCTCACACAGTAAATCAGTCACCCATACAGCTACTCACACACCTACCCACTCACCCATAAAGTCACCCACATAACCACTCACTCACCCATATAGTTACTCACACACACACCCACTTACTCATTCATATACTAACATGAACTCGCTCACCTATACAGTCACTGAGACAAGAACATACTCTCCCATACAACCTCTATCACAGTCACTTACTCACTCATACAGCACTCAAACACCCATTCTCTCACCCAGTCGCTCACGCACCCTCACTTATCCATACACCCACTTACATACCCATTCATGCACCTGTACAGACACTCATGTACCCTGTCACTCACCCATACAGACACATGGCTACCTCCTTGGTCACCCATTCAGCCACACATGCAGTCTCGCATTCACCATTTACAGCTACTGACACACCGCACAGTCACATGTACAGCCTCTCATTCGCCCACTCATTCACCATTACTGCCACTTACACACCCACTCTTGCTCCCATACAGATACTCACACAGTCCCTCACTTATACATCCACTGACGCATAATGCATAAGCACTGACATAAATGCAAATTAAACTAATCAGTGAGTGATGCACTAATTTACATTATAAAAGCTCTCAGGGTTAATGTGATCGCTGCGTGTGTAAAAGAGAGCTACAGAATTGAATTCTGTTTGGTGCATTTGGGAATAGTGTGTCTAAATGTTATGAAGTTAAAGAATGTGACAGAAAGAACCATGAATATGTAAGTCATTATTTTAATCTTACATTACACACAATATAAGATAGGCTGCCACAAAATGTTCTTAAAGATTTAGATTCAAAATATAAACAGTGATTCTAGAATATAGATCTTAGTAATATGCAACATGTCCCTTTTGCATACATTTTGTTATAGCTGACCATTAGAAGCAGGCCGTCCTCTGCTCAGTTGGTCACCTTACAACACCTCTTAAAAATAAAAAACGTTGGAATCACAAAGTTTCAAATGACCATCAATTTAAGCAAAAACTGCCTTCCAAGCAGTCCTTACATTTGCAGATTAACCAACTGCTCACATTTACATTTCTTTGAGGCAGCAGGCACCCTAGCAAGTCTTGTTTCTTGTTTAGCTATCTGCCCCCCCCCCCCCTCGGTTTCCCAGCAGGGGAGATTCTCTTTCTTCCACTTCAGCTGAACCATCTCAAATGTATTCCTGTCAGCAACAGTTCGTTTAGCATAAAGCAGAGAAACTGTTTTTCTCAAATTAAAATATTATGGGCACGCCAAGCCCCCCAGATTCTGCCCACTTCAATTTATATATTATTTGAAAAATGTTAATTTTTTTTGCAAATGTTAAGAAATTAGAGGCAGCTAAAAATTTATTTGGTATCTTGATTCGTGGGAGTAGCGCAATTACAGCAACTAGAGTCAGGTGTTGACGATTGGTGTACTCCGTTGTAGGACTGTTATTTGTCAAAATTAAAGCACGCATTGGTTGAAGGAAGGCACAGCGGTATGTTAGAGCCTAGCACATTACTTCGCTATTTTGAAATAAAGCAAAAAATATAAAAGCACCTATTTTCCCATTACAATTTTGATTATTGTATTTTTTGGGGGGGGAGGGGGGAAGGTAACATATTTTATAATTTGTGTGTTTGATGTATGCGTGTTTCTGTATTTATTGTGTGTTGTTTTGAGGTTCAGACCTAGCAATTGCTGGGTTGGGATCCCTGTGTTTCCGTAGTGATTCAAAATGGGTCCACAAAAGTCAAAAGGATAAGAACGTCTGCCATAAACCATCAAGACAGAATCATCAAAAGGACATTTTTACAAGTACGCTGAAGATGCGCATAGCGCATTTGTGTTGAAGAATGTCTTTGCAAATGAGGTAGCAATTTAAGATTCCGCCATGGACCTATTTTGTCCAAAACACCCGTCTTCACATCTTAATCTTCATTAAATGTAAGCTGAGCGATAGGAGTGTTCGCGTTCGAGAAGCAGATGGGACATTCAGCAGTTGTTCGCCTGTGATCTTCTCTATTTTAACGTAGGGGCTCTGAAGTTGCCGGAATCAAAGTTGACATTTCCCTTTTAGGGATGACAGTGGCAGATGTTTAATGTCTGCAGATATTTCAAAAACTACTTTGTGAACTTTGCAGGAAAATCAAATGGCGCCTGTCCGCGAACAACAAACGCGGGAGGAAAATGCTGAGCCTTTCTGCTGGGGTAGAGAAATATAATTCTTTCAGACATGATGAAAGAACGATAAACAAACCATAATGAATTGCTGTGGCAACCACGCTCCGCGGAGCACAAAGATCTTTCAAAGGAAAAACTAATAACGTGTTAAAAAAAAGCTAATCCTTCAATGAAGAAAGAGGGAGATCTCATCACCAAAAATACATTAATTTCCCCAGATACATTTGTGTAGTTTTCTGTGTCACAGTGTTGAGAGGAAGTAAAGGTACAAAGGAGTGGAAAGAGCAAAAGGAAAAGTAACAAAACGAGTTGTACCTCTGTGGTAACATGCCTGGGTACAACTGCATGGACTGCACTATATGAAATAGCTTAAATCCAGGGCTTTAAATGGGATGAAAAATCTGGAGGGTCTCTTAAAGGGGCGTTTCCAATGTAATTAAGGGCATGGCTTAAAAATACGCAAACTAAAAATCTGTGCTTAGCAGAGTGTGCCGCCCGACTTTTATTTTCCTGTTTCTGTCATTGCATCCAGATATATAATACAATATGTAACATTACACCTACAACAAGCTAGGACTTTTGGCTTTGTCAATGGTTGTTAGTTTCATAAGATAAATCAGCAGCAACTATGGCTTGTATATAAGCTTCCACTTAAAGCCCTGGTGACACCATGACAATGTTGCTGCTCCTGAGTTTCAAAAAGAGAAGGGAAATCCAGAGAGAAAATGACTCTTTAAAGGATTTCCCTTCCCCTACAACGGTCACCTGGCATGATGTCATGCCGTAACTTCTCCACTAGTGAGAAGTGAGCAGTGCGAGCACGTGCACATTGATGTGCCTGTTGTCACTGCAGTCCGGAAAAAAACGATCTGGCTGTGCCATGGCACAAAACAGAGCCCGATAGGCAGGCGCGGTGCGTCCATTGGGGCGTAGCCCCTCTAAGCCCCATGGACCCACCACGTCGTCACTAAAATACAAATAAAAATATTAAAATAATCGCGCTACCCGCCGGCCGGGATTCCGGGAGACACCCGTCTTTTCCGGAGTGCGCAGGGGGGGGGAGGCTGGGCCTGCTGCAGCTGCGCAAGTGGATTTTAGGGCAGAAACTAGCCCACGCATGAGCAGATTGTTTCCCTGTGAAGTTCCCCTTAGAGAGAGGACAGGGGGGCGGGCCGCAGCCCCCGGGGTTGCACAGGGCGACTGGGCGAGCAGTCATGGTGCCCCCCCAGCCAATCCTGGCGCTGCATACAGCACCAGGATTGGCTGGTCAATACTATAGCCCGGGTACATAACCCCCTGTCTGGGGGGTAGAGCCCTCTCCCTCCCTCGTGCTGCTGCCTCTGTTTATGGGGTTTGAGGACCTGACCTGACCGGACCCAGGAATCCTTAAGAGGGCGGGAGTCAAGTCCCGAAGGAACCGCTCGGCCAGGGAGACCCGTTCACACTCCGGTATGATCAGAAGAGTGCTAGGAAGTAACGTTATGCACGCGCTTGGAATGGCGGTTTTTGGCGCGCTGCTAACAAATTAGTGTAGCTTTGTCGGCCGTCTAACTGTTCTTAGTGTTCTAATGACTCATTTTGGTGCCCTTCTGCCCTCTGTTAAATCCGCTTTTTGTGCCTTTCGGACCCCTGTCATACTCGTTTTGGTGCCCTTCTGCCCTCTCCGTTAAAAAAAAAAGTGTATGTATATGTTGGCGTTGGCTGTGGCCACCACTTGCATAAGAAACTGTTTAAAATATACAGCAAATATCTGGCTTTACTTTTCTACACAAGTGCATATCATGTACAATGTTCACACAGCTGAGTGCCAAGAGTTATTTCAAAAGAATGAATGGAATTTTCACTAAAATCATGTTGATTATGAATGAAACTAATTAAGCTTGCACCTACTCATGACACCTCTTACCACTTACATTGCTTGCCCATGCGGTCAGCTCAGAAATGTGGGGTGACAGGAAGGCAGGGGCAGAGGGGACCACACACAATTTTAAATTGTACGTCAGTAAGAACCAGCAGAGGAATGTTTTCCTCCGTTGGTGCAGTCTAGTGATTTTGCATGCACCCAAACTTTGCACCCTTGCCTGGGATGTCACTGAGACCACTTGGTGCAGAGCAGCTCTATTGGAAATATTTGTCTGTGACCTTGCAGCAGACGCGATTGAGGATAAAAGATGTTCTACTGACAAGATGATTGACAATATTGGTTAATTTGCTTTGAAGCTATTTGCTTAAAAGCGGTCATATTTTATGACCATTTTTCTTAAAACATTCTCGTATAATTTTGAATAATAAGTTATGGCTCTTGTTGCATTAAAAGGTCTTTCCACAGTAAAAGAAAGTGCTGATTACCAACTTGGACAGAATTGGGCAGATTCATTGTTTAGATTTATGTGAACAACCATTAAGCTTTCTATTTACTATTATAATCAAAAACGTGTATTTCTCTTTGTATAAATGTAAGGTTTTCAAAAATCTGTCCCAATTAGATAGTTTATTGGCTGTTTGGTCGGGACTAAGCCTTGGACCGAAAAAATTTGCATTACACAAAACTCACAAAATTGTGTGACTTTCACAGCAGCAACATTTTTCACAATTTTGCCAACATCCTTTCAGCTGGAGAGTAACCCAAACAAAATATGTCTTGTGGGTGAGATTTTATCCTCAAAGCAGTACCCTTCTATTAGTGAGGCTTGCCCTCGCATTTATGTCCACATCAGATACAGTGAAAATCTATCCCCAAAATATCACTTAATTTTTGCATATGCCATGGTCACTTGCCAGCCTTTTGTAGTTGACCTTCATCTGCCCTGAATGGAGTCGAATGGGAAATACTCTGTATATGGTCAAAGAATCTCAGACACTTAGTGCTAGGAAGTAACGTTATGCACGTGCTTGGAATGGCGCTTGGAATGGCGGTTTTTGGCGCACTGTTAACAAATGAGTGTAGCTTTGTCGGACGTCTAACTGTTCTTAGTGTTCTAATGACTCGTTTTGGTGCCCTTCTGCCCGATCCGCTTTTTGTGCCTTTTTGACCCCTGTTAGACTCATTTTGGTGCTGTTTTGTGAAAATTGACATCCATTCATGCATCCACCCATCCATTCATCCATCCATACAGCCACTCACTACACCCATACACCCATCCACCACAGCATCACTCAGAGGCACCACAACATCACTATGCGCTACCACAGCATCACTGAACGCCACAGCATCACTCGTTGCCACCACAACATCACTCCGCGCCACCACAGCATCAATCCGTGCAACAATTCAACAAAAACTAGTTCAAATTTGTTCTCTCAATGTTTCAAGCTTTATTACAAATGTCACAAAAATATTTTAATATTTCACTTCAGTTCTTGGATTTTCGTCACAATAAAATACACTGAACAAAATCTTCACAACAAGGTATTTAGAAAAGTGTAAGCTATTGCCATTATAAATTACAATAACTTTTATTTAAGTATTAATTAATTAAACAAATATAAGCCATTTTTATTAGTAATATCAATACATCTAAGTCACGTAAATACAAAACATGTTGCATTACAAATGCTATAAGTGTCACATTTGCAAAAGTTAAAAGTATTGGCATTGTAAATGACAACACATAAATATAAAATGTCATTTACAGGACCAATAGCTCCAACTTTCCCAATGCGAGACCTATTGCTTTACAAATGCTTGTTTAACTCTGCTTTCTTACCCTGTACTGATTTGCTGTTCCCTTCCACCAACTCATTCTCTAACTCCCAGTTCTCTTCTCCCAGGATATCTGAAAATTAAGGTTTTTACTTTTAGCACTTTGTTAGTTCACCTTCTTCTTTTTGATTATAGTTGTGGTTGCTTGTGGGTAATTACTTTTATAGCACCTTGAGTCACTCTTATGTTGTTGTTCAATATTTCTTAGGGGAAAAGGACTGACCTTGATACCCTCACTCTCTTGTTGTTTAAATATAACTCCAAATATGCCAGCATTTTCATACCTTCCTGTTCTGACTTTGCATCAATATTGACCAACCGGCAGAAATGTTGTTTTTGCACTGGTCGGTCTGTGGAAATGTTTTTCACGTCCCTGACAATGTTGGGGCAAATTACCCCGGCATGGATTTTAAGCTTTATTCTAAGGTTTGGCCATTAATGGGAATGTAACGAAACTGGTGCTCATGTAAAGCAATCTGATACCTGATGTCTCGGGTCTAGTTTGCGTTATATAAAACAAAAAATAGAAAAATCAGTTGTTGGCCTATATATGGAGGTGCATTCGAAGTCTGGCAGAGCTAGCCAATGTTTGTGGTCCGAGTAGTGAAATAGCAGCTGGCGGCAGCGCAGAAGCTTAATGTGCCTGCTGCAAAGAACATGTACCTGATGCAGATCACAAACTCCATATGATGTAAATAGGTCAGTGAGTCACAGCTTTTGTCAGAGAGATCCTTTTGTTACTTGCAGTTTCTAAGTTGAAATCGTACAACAGTGGGGGGTACACGTTGATTTTATTCTGTAGCTTACTCTCAGCGGGGGGGAGGTGGAAAGTGTTCTAAACTCTTCTTTTCTACATGTGACCATAGAACGTTGGTGGTGCATTGATGGTGGCATTTGTCTCTGGATGTCAGAGCTATGCATAACATGCGAGTTCACACAATAACATTTGCTTTAAAAAAAAAAATCGTACAACAGCGAGATAATAACTGTCACCTAAGAGCTGCATGCAAACTGCAAGGAAAAAATTGGAGCGTTATGTTTTTTCCCCACAGTAACGGTAATGCGTGGTTCCCAATGCTTTGTGAAGGCTGTTTCCCAACTGCTGTGCAACTTCTTCTACTCCTAGAGCTGAGATTTCCATGAAAGTCTTATAGTCTGAATTCAGCAGCGTAATAGGATGGAATGTATGAAGCTCTGTGGTGGTACCTATGTTAGGACAACTATTAATGTAATAACTGCACTTTCACAATTGCTTTATTAACCTTCCTGCTTTCTCAAATTTGCTTGGAAATGCATGGTTTTCTTCTCTTTTTTCAAAATTTTCTCAGGGGGGGAAACCCCCAAACCTCCTTTAGGGAGGTTCGGGCTCGCTCGCTACGGTGCAATATGCAAATTAGTTTACGCCCCACCACTGTCAAATGTCACCAGCCGCCCCTGCCGATAGGGACCCGTTTCGAGGCCCCCTTTAGAAAACCGGCGAGACCCGGCTCACTTAAAGCCCTGCTTAAGTCTATACAAATAATACTGCACAGCTCAAATATACAAATTGCCATAAGTGACAAAGATGCAGAAACACGTAAACAGGGATCCAGCCGAAGACCGTGGATAGGGTTATGTGAGGGCCCGTTAGAAAAAAAATCATAGCAATGTGCGGGAGCCCATCACAAAAAGCAAACTGGATTTTTGAGACGATAAGGACCGCAAAGCCACTCCACCTACTCTTCACTCACATACTCTTGAGATCATGGGTACTCACAAACATTTTTCCAGGGTCCGCAGTTTGGTCTTTGATGAGACAGAGGGCCGCACTAATGCCAGCTTGGAGGGGGCGTAAAGTGGGTGTAGGGGAAGCAAAAGCATGTACATCTAGTGGTTGAACTTAATTGCACAATGTGAAACCAGAAAACCTGGGATGAATCTCGTCTTTCCCACTTGACCAAACTGTGTGATCCTGGGCAATTATTTTATTTCAATTTCCCTCCTTTTGCTTTATTATCACATATAAGAGGACCTCAAAATACATGACTTCAGGATGCGTGCTATACAAAACGTTCTCCTGCGTTTGGATGTAATCACTAATGGCATTGTTGTCAGGATTGGGAGATGGGGTGGGAAGCATGAACGCTTCTAAATTCATGTTTGAAAACCATCACTTAAAAAAAAAATACTTTTGAATGCACTGCTATAATCTGATTTATTAGGCTGAAATGGTTCTACAGGTTAATGAAATACACTTTTTGATTCTGGAAATGACTTCCGAATTTTCACAATTTGTTGTCTTTAAAAATGAATGCGCTCCTAAAGTTAAGGGTCAATTTATTTCCTTTCTTTAACTGCAATTAACCTTTAAATTAGTGCTTACTGTTTGTTTAACATTTTTTTAATGTTAGTGCTGAGTCGAGGAAACAGCAGCCCAGTGCTGCTGAGGCCCAGGGGGCTGCATGTAAAGGTCAGGAGGGCTGCGGGCCATACTATGAGTATCACTGCAGATGATCTACAGCAGTATCCTTCTCAGCTCAGCACAACAGTCTGTACCAGGCCTTCTTAAATGTACCTGATAAACACATTATTTATTCCAGAGACGTTTGAAGACATGGGCAAATTAGGCAACTGACAGAGCCCCCACCTTCCAAGGCTTCCTCCCCTTGGAAAGGGATTTTTCTCTCTATCTAGCTCACCTCGTTTTTCTTCTATATCTCAGACTCTCTCCTCTCAGCCTACCCCTACATTCGAGTCTCTCTGTCTTTGCCCAGTGGCATCTTATGGAGTGTGAGTCCTAGTTAAATGTTTATTTGTGAACCTAGTTTCTGAAAGCTTGTTCGGTATCGTGCATGCTTGAATTGGCAAGAAAAAGGCAGCAAAAATCAGAACAGGGGGCCCCAAAATAATGTTTCGCTCGGAGCACCAAAGATCTTTAAGACAAGACTGATTTATACATGTTTATATCATACAGTATTTTGAAGTAGCACAGTGCTGAATCTGCATCCAATAATAATAGTTTATTTGTTTTCTACAACTTCTGGCAAGAGCTTTTTAAAAAACTAATTTGATGTGGAAAAACAAATCCTATTACTGCTTGCTTGTTTCTAACCATTTTTTTCCTGTTAGTGAATTATAAAAGTGCTCAAATCTTCAGTCTCTTCTACAAGGTCTGCATCCTATTACATCATTTTGAGGTCACATCAAACTAGTTACTTACCTTTGGTAACATTCTTTCTGTTGGCTACTCTAACTGTAGATTCCTCAGCCTTAGAATATTCCAAGACTCTAGACTGGATCCAAAGTTTGTTCAGCTGTGCTCACGGCATGCCGGTACATGGCACTGTATTGCGGGCAGTGACTTCACACTGCCCAGGACGTCACAGAGTGGAGTCACATATAAGCACATTCTTTGCTCATCGTTGTCAGTTTCTTAATCTTTATCCTTCAACACACAATTAACAAATTGTAAGTGACAGTGAGCAAAATGTAACTGAGGATGATGTATGAGAAGAACAAGTAACTTAACTTCTGTAACACTCTTTCTAGTGAATACTCTATATTACTGCAGACTACTCACCTTGTGAATATTCCCCAGGCATCAGAATGGATCAGGAAAATCTCGAAACCAGTACTCCTCTGCCCAGCAGATGGCGCCTTGTCAGGTCTGCATCCTATTACATCATTTTGAGGTCACATCAAACTAGTTACTTACCTTGAATTGAATTGAATTGAATTGGGACATTTGTAGAGCGCTGCGTTACGCACACCGGCGTGTCCACGCGCTGAAAGAGGAAGAGGCAGCAGGCAGGGATCACAAAGACAGAGCCGACCATTATTTTGTGTAGAGGAATGTTTTCAGTCTCGCTCGGAACCTGGCTTCCTCCGGCTCCAAGCGCAGGTCCACTGGTAGTTTGTTCCAGTTATTGGCCGCCAAGCATCTGAAGGACCTGCCTCCCATACGGGCTTTCTTGACTCTAGGGATCCTAAGGAGACCGCCCCCTGCGGATCGAAGCGCACGTGTTGGTTGATACACTTCGATCAGTTTATTCAGAGGGCCGGGTGCCCTGCCATTCAAAATTCGATGACAGGTACAGAGGGCTTTAAACTCCACTCTTCTCCTTACAGGGAGCCAGTGTAGCTTCTGAAGCGCCGCCTTAGAAGGCGCCCTTTTGGGCAGCCTAAGAATCAAACGAGCTGCCGCATTCTGCAGCACTTGCAGGCGTGCCATGCTTTTCTCCGAAGCCCCCAGGTACAGCAGGTTCCCATAATCCAACCTAGCTGTCACCAGGGCATGAACCAGGGTTTGACGGGCGCTAATCGGGAGCAGGTCGAGGACCTTTCTCAACTTCTTCAAAATCCCGAAGCAGACTCCTACCACCCGATTAATCTGGGGGCCAAAAGTAAGATCCGCATCAAACCACACCCCGAGATTGCGTGCCTCTTGACAGGGGGTCGGGGTTGGTCCAAGACAAGGAGGCCACCATGCCGACGACCAAGCAGACTGGGCTCTCCCCACCACCAGCACCTCTGTCTTGTTGCCATTAAGCTTCAAACAGTTGATAGCCATCCACTCGGCAAGATCTTTCATGCACGAGCGGAAGCCATCGGCAGCAAGACAGGGCGCGTGCGATAGGGAGATCACCAGCTGCGTATCATCGGCATACAAGACCAATTGGAGACCATGACTCTCCACAATCGAGGCAACCGGCGCGACATACATATTAAAAAGGGTCGGGCTCAATGACGAACCCTGCGGTACGACTTGGCCCAAGGGAACCCCCTTTGAATAGCAGTCTCCCTGCCTAACTCGGAAGCTTCTCCCCATGAGGAAGTCCTGGATCCATCTCAGCGCGGTGCCAGAGATGCCACCTCTGTTCAGACACTGTAGCAGGATGTTATGAGCTACAGTGTCGAACGCCGCGCTGAGGTCCAACAAGATCAGGGCCATAGTTTGGCCTGCATCCACCCCCTTCCTCAGATGTTCCGTTGCCATAAGGAGGGCAGACTCGGTGGAATGGCGTGGCCTGAAGCCAAACTGTGTCGCGTGGAGCAATCCCGTCTCTTCCACGTGCTTCATAATTTGAGTATTAACCACCTTTTCTGCCACTTTGGACAGAAACGGCAGGAGGGAGATGGGCCTCAGATTCTCTAATACCTCGAAGCCTAGGTGGGGTTTCTTTCGGAGCGGGAGCACCACCGCCTGTTTCCATCCCTCAGGGAGCTTCCCCGCACTGAAGGAGATGTCCAGGACATGCCTCATATAAGGTTCCAAAACTTCAAGGCTTTCCGCCAGGCGTTTGGGAGACACTGGGTCCCACGGGGACCCTGATTTAACAGAGCGGCACACCACTACTAAGTCCTCAGGTGGAGGGGTGTAGAAGTTAGTGAGGTGCCCTGCCGACTCCGTGTCCGCAAAGGCTGCTGCGAGGTCAATCCCTGTTGTCGGGTTGGGGAAAGTCGAGTAGATCTTCTCGACTTTAGTTGAAAAATATTCGGCAATACGGTCACAAGACTCCGTAGAGGAACTCTCCGGCTCAGTAGATGATTTTACCGTGGTCAAAGACTTGTAAATACCGAAGAGTTCTTTGGCCGAATTCTTCGACCCCAGGATTTGTCCAGCATAGTAGGCCGCCTTAGACTTTTTGATCAGCCTATGGTGCAGGCGCCTTTTTTCCAAGAACAATTCTCTGGCCTGATTGTCATACGCCACCCTCCATGCTCTTTCAGCTCGCCTACAGTCTGCCTTTGTTAACCTCAGTTCACTACTATACCATGGGGCAGAGCGTTCTTTCCGAGCACCCATGGCAGTGCGGCAGAGAGGGGCTGTCTGGTCAAGCGCTTCAATAATGCGCTGATTCAGATTTAAGACCACTGTTTCAATGTCTTCGCCACCCGGCTGGCCACCCTTACTTAAAGCTTGGTTGAAATCTTTCACCGAGAATTTGGCCCACTTCCTCCTGAGATAGTTGGGGGGTGCCTGACTAGCTTTGTTGGATTTTAAGCTCTGTATGGAGAATGCCACCAGAAAGTGGTCTGTCCAAGGGATAGGCTCTATACCGGACACCTCCACACCTCCCCAGTTAGCATAAACTGGGTCCAGCAGGTGTCCCTGGCGGTGCGTGGGGTCCGATAGCTTCAATTCAAGTTGAAGAGCTAGCATATCCCGGCAGAAGTCCTTAGCCCTTGTATCCTCAGGGCAATTTAAGTGAATGTTCAGGTCTCCTAAAAGGAGGAATTTATCCCTGCGTAGGGTGGCCTCCATAAGATTTTCAAGCAGGCTCTCTCTGAACTTAGTACAGGCCCCTGGCGGCCGATATATCAGGCAGCCTTTAATCGTTGTGCCCCCGTTGATTTGGATCGTGAAGACTCCCGCCTCACTCTCCACAATCATCATGCGCTCCAAACAACAGCCCAAAGTATTCCTAAAAATAATAGCAATCCCCCCTCCCACCCCCTCAGGCCTATCCTGCCTAACCCAAGAATAGTTCTCCGGCGTGGCCTCAATAATATCTGAGTCGGAAAACTGGTCTAACCAAGTTTCCGTAAGAAACATTAGGTCAAACTTTTTATCAAGGATCATCTCATAGACATCAAGTCTATGTTTGCGTAATGATCTTACATTAGGGAGGCCACAAGAAAGTGCTTGCTCCGTAGTGTCCCGCAGCAAGGTAGAAAAGCAGTAGCCGCATTGAGGACAATCCCTATCATCACTCGTCATACCATGCATGCATTTGGATTTAGTGCGCGGTCGGAAGCCAAGGAGCTGCTCCTTAGACCAGCGGATCTTACGACCAGGGGTCGTCACCCTAGCCCGCAACCGGCCGCGGACGGGCGCAGACGGGCTCGACTTTGGCGACACTTCGGCGCGCCTTCGTCGCGCCCGCTGCGCACGTCCGCTGCGCTCCCGGTATGACATCCTCCTTTTAAAGCCCTCAGCCCGTCTGTCTCACCGCGACTAGACCGCTAACCGGCCACTCGCAGGCGGAAACGGAAGTGACTGTCTCTCACCTCCACGCCCTCCGCTCAACGGTGCTAGCCACCCTGTCGGACCGAGGCGTGGAGGAGGGAAGACAAGACAGGCACCCCAAAGCGTCTGGTGAGTCAGGGGGTCCGGGGGGGTTCTAGAAGCCTAAGTCCGCTAAGGGTATGGCTTTAGCTTTAGCGGAGACACTGCTAAGAGTGCATCCAATTACCGTGCAGAAATAAAGATTTTTAAAAATGAAGGTATGCTGTGCAGCACAGTCCGTAAAAGCGCTACGTGAGCACAATTAAAAACACAGTACACAATAACAGCGCGCAAAGCAGCTGCGAGCCCTGCCACTGCTCACTCACCGCCACTCGTCCCACGTTCCTGGATGCCTTTTAAAGCCCTCAGCCCGTCTGTCTCACCGCGACTAGACCGCTAACCGGCCACTCGCAGGCGGAAACGGAAGTGACTGTCTCTCACCTCCACGCCCTCCGCTCAACGGTGCTAGCCACCCTGTCGGACCGAGGCGTGGAGGAGGGAAGACAAGACAGGCACCCCAAAGCGTCTGGTGAGTCAGGGGGTCCGGGGGGGTTCCAGAAGCCTAAGTCCGCTAAGGGTATGGCTTTAGCTTTAGCGGAGACACTGCTAAGAGTGCATCCAATTACCGTGCAGAAATAAAGATTTTTAAAAATGAAGGTATGCTGTGCAGCACAGTCCGTAAAAGCGCTACGTGAGCACAATTAAAAACACAGTACACAATAACAGCGCGCAAAGCAGCTGCGAGCCCTGCCACTGCTCACTCACCGCCACTCGTCCCACGTTCCTGGATGCCTTTTAAAGCCCTCAGCCCGTCTGTCTCACCGCGACTAGACCGCTAACCGGCCACTCGCAGGCGGAAACGGAAGTGACTGTCTCTCACCTCCACGCCCTCCGCTCAACGGTGCTAGCCACCCTGTCGGACCGAGGCGTGGAGGAGGGAAGACAAGACAGGCACCCCAAAGCGTCTGGTGAGTCAGGGGGTCCGGGGGGGTTCTAGAAGCCTAAGTCCGCTAAGGGTATGGCTTTAGCTTTAGCGGAGACACTGCTAAGAGTGCATCCAATTACCGTGCAGAAATAAAGATTTTTAAAAATGAAGGTATGCTATGCAGCACAGTCCGTAAAAGCGCTACGTGAGCACAATTAAAAACACAGTACACAATAACAGCGCGCAAAGCAGCTGCGAGCCCTGCCACTGCTCACTCACTCACCTTCGGTAACATTCTTTCTGGTGGCTACTCTAACTGTAGATTCCTCAGCCTTAGAATATTCCAGGACTCTAGACTGGATCCAAAGTTTGTTCAGCTGTGCTCACGGCATGCCGGTACATGGCACTGTATTGCCGGCAGTGACCTCACACTGCCCAGGACGTCACAGAGCGGAGTCACATGTAAGCACATTCTTTGCTCACCGTTGTCAGTTTCTTAATCTTTATCCTTCAACACACAATTAACAAATTGTAAGTGACAGTGAGCCAAAATGTAACTGAGGATGATGTATGAGAAGAACAAGTAACTTAACTTCTGTAACACACTTTCTAGTGAATACTCTATATTACTGCAGACTACTCACCTTGTGAATATTCCCCAGGCATCAGAATGGATCAGGAAAATCTCGAAACCAGTACTCCTCTGCACCGGCAGGTGGCGCCTTGTGGCTCTACACCAACATTGTTCCACTCTGGAAATAAGGAATGGAGCTGCATATACGCACCACCCATGCACGCTGTCAGTTTCTTTCCTAGGCTTGTTTGCACCCTTGAACGCAGAGCTCATCAGCAAATGGTATGACCAGTGGTATGTCTCTATTATGTCATATTTTTAGGAGGGAAAAGGGTACATTTGATAGATTGGGGAGGTAGTGGTGTAGGGGGGTGGCGGCGCTGAGGAATCTGCAGAGAGAGTATCCAACCGAAAGAGAGTTACTGAAGGTAAGTAACTTGTTCTTCTGATGGATACTTTTAACTGCAGATTCCTCACCTCGTAAATAGATACCAGAGCTGTACCTCAAAATTGGTGAGTTTGGGAAATGGCTCAGACCAAAATGTCCTGCAGGACCAAACAGACTAAATGCCCATACCTACAACAGGGCAGTCAAGACAGCAGCGCTTCATGATTGTTTGCACTGATGCCTACATAGCAGTCTTACAGATATTCAGGATGGGCACTCCACGTGCTAATACTGTAGTAGCAACATTGGTCCAAGTGACATGAGCCTGGAATCCTTCAGGGGCAGCATTTTTGCTAGTGTGCAGCATATTGCAATGCAGAGGACCATCCACCTGAGATGTTCTTTTTCTGTACTGCCTTGCCTTTCTGCACCCCTGAAAAAACTATTAAGATGACTTAGGGACAGTTGTTCCTGATCTTTTTAAGAACGCAGAGGTGGAAAGGCATATAGTTGTCCCTAGCTCCCTTCTAGGTGGAATGCATCTCCAAGAGAGAGCCTTCCTTGGAATTTTAGCATGCATAAATGCGGACATTCCACATTCTTGGCGGTGATGAAGAGTTCAAGCTACGGTTTTAACCGTTGTTGGTAACCATCCTGCACCACCTTGGGTGTAACTGCTAAGCGTTGGTGCATGAGTTTTTCCACCATGGTATTTAAAGATCCAGTTAGGTGTTTCACGACCAGTGAAATGCCCTAACGATTCAACCCGTTTCAGAGACTAAGGTGCTATATGTATGAAATTCTTAATTTGGGAACCCTAAATAGTGAATCTGTAGAAATCGCTATTTGGGAATCGCAAATCAGAATACATACCCTGCAATTTCCTAATAGTGATACCTACAGATTCCCAATCACTATTAGGAAATCGCAATTTAGGAAATTGCTAAATTGAGATTTCCTAATAGGAAATGGCAATTTAGGAAACGGAGCGCCAAATGCAGCTGCAAGTAGGATAATGAGGTCAGAGCCCAGGTGCAGACTAATTACAGAGTGTGGCCACCAGCCAGAGGCCTAACACACCTTCTCGAAGCGGGGAGTGCCCCTGCCTCACTGCTGGCAGTAGCAGACAACCCAAACAAACCACACCATGGCTGCTGAAGAGAAGGATGCTGAACACAGCAGGAAGCGCAAGGTGAAGTTTTCCGAGAGGGAGCTGGATTTCCTGATAGAGAAGTGTGCTACCAACATGGACCAGCTTTTTGGAAAGGCCATATTCACGGTCCCTGAGGCCCAGAAAAGCAGGATCTGGAATAGGATCCTTGATAAGGTGAACTCCTTGGGACTGACGCAGAGGACCATTCCAGAGATAAGAAAGAAGTGGTATGACATGCAGTCCAGTACCAAGGAGAGGCTGGCAAGCAGGATGGCAGACGGACTTGGGACTGGTGGAGGACCTTCAAAACACCCCCCTCTAACTCCCATGGAGACGCTAATTGAGGGGACCCTCGAACTGGAGAGTGTTGCAGGAGTTGGGGCCATCGACACATCCATCCCTGCAGGCACCTGCCAAGGTACGTCATCTTCCATTTATGTACCGTACATGGTGAACAGTCAAAATATCGACTTCAAAATATCGACTGGACATAATATCGAGTTGTAAATATCGACTGGACAAAATATCGACTGGACAGAATATAGACATCAAAAATATTGTTTTTGAGGTAAGTAAAGTAATATCGACTGTTAAAAATATAGACAGTTAAAATATCAAAGTATATAATATAGGTTATTAAAATTATCTAATTTTTAATAACATTGAATTTTTTATAGTGTTTTTTATGTTATTATATGTGTGAAATGTGTGTATTTATGTTATAAATAATAATAATTAATGACATTTATATTTTTTAATTTTTGCGTTATTTAATTCTGTAGCGGGTTATGGGTTTATAGGGGAATAGGGTGGGAAGTAATTTATTAATAATTAATTAAATATGTAAACATTTTTATTGTTATTAATTTTTAATTATTTGTTAATTAATTTATATTTGGTAATTAATTAAATTTTAATTGCCAATTAATTTAAATTAATTGTTAATTATGTTAATTTTTCTAATTTATATTCTGTAGCGGGTTGTGGGTTTATAGGGGAATTGGTTGGGAAGTAATTTATTTATTATTAATTAAATATGCAAACATATTTATTGGTATTGTTGTAGAATTAATTGTTAATTAATTTTTTAATGGTACCCACTGGAGTGGGAATAGTAATTTAAACCCTTACACTATCCAACGCTTTCCCTACTGTTGCACTCTTTGGAGTGTGAATAGTAATTTAAACCCCTACGCTATCCAACACTTTCCCTACTGTTGCACTCACTGGAGTGGGAATAGTAATTTTAACCCCTACGCTATCCAACACTTTCCCTACTGTTGCACCCACTGGAGTGGGAATAGTAATTTAAACCCCTACGCTATCCAATGCTTTCCCTACTGTTGCACTCTTTGGAGTGGGAATAGTAATTAAAACCCCTACGCTATCCAACGCTTTCCCTACTGTTGCACCCACTGGAGTGGGAATAGTAATTTTTACCCCTACGCTATCCAACACTTTCCCTACTGCTGCACTCACTGGAGTGGGAATAGTAATTTTAACCCCTACGCTATCCAACGCTTTCCCTACTGTTGCACCCACTGGAGTGGGAATAGTAATTTTTACCCCTACGCTATCCAATGCTTTCCCTACTGTTGCACTCTTTGGAGTGGGAATAGTAATTTTTACCCCTACGCTATCCAACGCTTTCCCTACTGTTGCACCCACTGGAGTGGGAATAGTAATTTTTACCCCTACGCTATCCAACACTTTCCCTACTGCTGCACTCACTGGAGTGGGAATAGTAATTTTAACCCCTACGCTATCCAACGCTTTCCCTACTGTTGCACCCACTGGAGTGGGAATAGTAATTTTTACCCCTACGCTATCCAAAGCTTTCCCTACTGTTGCACCCACTGGAGTGGTAATAGTAATTTTTACCTCTACGCTATCCAATGCTTTCCCTACTGCTGCACTCTTTGGAGTGGGAATAGTAATTTAAACCCCTACGCTATCCAACGCTTTCCCTACTGTGGCACTCTTTGGAGTGGGAATAGTAATTTAAACCCCTACGCTATCCAACGATTTCCCTACTGTTGCACCCACTGGAGTGGGAATAGTAATTTAAACCCCTACGCTATCCAACGCTTTCCCTACTGTTGCACTCTTTGGAGTGGGAATAGTAATTTAAACCCCTACGCTATCCAACGCTTTCCCTACTGTGGCAGTCTTTGGAGTGGGAATAGTAATCTAGACTCCTACGCTATCCAACGCTTTCCCTACTGTTGCACTATTTGGAGTGGGAATAGTAATTTTAACCCCTACGCTAGCCAACGCTTTCCCTACTGTTGCACCCACTGGAGTGGGAATAGTATTTTTTACCACTACGCTATCCAACGCTTTCCTCACTGTTGCACCCACTGGAGTGGGAATCGATATTTTGTACTCGATATTTTTGTACTTACCTGTTTGTACATAGAAACTCGATATTTTGTCTGTAGATATTTTTTCCTCGATATTTTTGGTAGTCGATATTTTGTCAGTCGATATTATGTCAGTGATCCACCGTACATACCATAACGTTAGGCAATCCACATATCATACATCACAGCATGATTTACTCCATTGAGGTGATGGTCCCACCCAAGCAATGCATCATTGGAGTTGTAGTGCACATCATTTGCTTGTAGCAATGAGTGCTGATGACCACACAAAATATATGTACACAACACAAACATATATAATCAACAAGAGAGGAAGGGTTTTTGGAGGTCACTCTTCAACCCCTTTTCAATATAATGAAACAACAAAAGAGTACCTATTCAAAAAAAGGCCAAAGAAATTTTTTAAGTGACACAATCCCTACTTACTAGAAACCAACCTTGGAAAATGTATGGGAATAACAATAAGGTCATATAGACTGAGAAAAGAAAAGACTATTTCTTAAAAGAACCCTCACTCACCCTAATGGTGACATGCTTCATCATGGGGTTCCCACAGGAGGGACCGAGTGCCCCCCTGTGTGCTACAACGCCTGCAATTGCAGCGGAGCAGGTTGTCTTAAACAAAGTGTAGCAATAAGGAAGTGAATAGTGATGTGGGTGAGTGTTAAAAGATCACAATTGGACCCAGAACAACTTTATTAGTGGACCGATTGCTCACATTAAAAACAGTGAGGACACAAAATGGTTTTTAATTAGAACCACTGTGACCTAAAGTGGGTGGTCAACATGTTTCTGCTGGTAAATGCTAGTTCAGCTCAGCTTTCTTCAGGACCAGTGAAAAAATTACAAAAAATAGCTGAGAAAAACCCCGGGGGTACACGCTCGCTAAGGCGTGTCCACTCCGTGAGGGTAATGTGAAAAGATCAATCACGGAAAAAATTATTATTATTTTCCTATGCAACTCACGGTTTTACCCGCAGCTTGTACTCCTGGAATTTTGCCTGGAGAGTGTCTGCAAAATCACATAAAACACACATAACAACATAATTAGTTTAGCATATAGTTTGGCTGACCTGCAGTCAAAGTGACACACAGGATCAAGATCAGCTAAATCTACAGGAATAGTCGTAAATTTCGATCTCCATCATACTTAGTTCATGGGTGACCAAAGAGAATGACTAAATTAATGTCTCTTTATTCTTCACACCTTTTAAATAAAGGACTTGAAAATTTACAACTATATAACATGGCACCTAGATGGTGATAAATCACTCCTAAGGCTCACAATGCGTCGTTCGTAGTCACTTAAAATTCACTGTAAAAACCCCGTTAAAAAACGGAGCCAAAGCCCTAAACAAAGAGCCTACAGTACCGGAGACATAAATGAATTAAGGGCTTAAGGTCAATTACTTACATCGCTCGTAATTCAAGAAAGCCTCATGGACTCACAGAGCGGCAGTGTCTTCACGCTGTGCTCAATCTAATCGTAAAACAGAGTAAAAATAGAAGTTGGTCAAAATACCTCTGTTCCCGCACAATCCGTTTCCATATTACGACCGGACAAATGCACAGAAGGTACTCACTGAGGGCACAACGACTCGCCGCCGAAAACCTAGGCGTTAGGCATCTACAGTCCGGATCTTGGCCGGAAGAGAAAACCCGTGCGTATTATCGGCGTAATCGTGATCACGTGTCCCTAGCGGGATCCCCGTTATTGGACGCTGATTCGTCCTGAAATCAAACTCTGAAACACTATTCCTTTTAGCGTTCCCCTCAATAACGAAATATTAAGAAACACCCATTTAGTGTCTTTTGTCAGGAAACTGCTTCTTCCACTCGTTAGTAACTTCCGTCTACGGCCATGATGTTTAGAGACAGACCACACACTTCCGGTTAGTAGAAGGCGCAGCTAGACCGCCAACCTTGCCAAACACGGAATGTAAGTTTCTTTATCGAACTTTATTAGACAAGAGTAAACACAGGGACATTCGGCTAACAAGCTCATATTTAGAAAAGGAAGCCAGACGCGTATCCTTGTGATTTAATTATTCCTAGAGAATTAATATCCAACTTTAGGAGTAATGGTGGAATAATACTCGAATATCGAATTAGTAATTATTCCTAATACCATTTTAACATTAGTAATAAGGATACAACAATGATGGAGCACACAAGGGAATACCGAGTGTTAAGCTGTTACTTCTGGATTTCAAAATTATTGGTTTAGAAAATCTTAGTTAACAGGAGAATTCTTTTTCAAAGAACACTACCCCATGGGATATCGTCGTTGAGACCCACCAGATGGGTTGACGAGCGGTGCACCCACCTCTGCTCTTTCTCAAAGAATCTGTGAGACACGCCAAGCTGTAAATGCTCAATCACTGTCCAGTGAATCTGATCTGGGGAATGTTTCTGTGCCAAATAATGTGTGGTCATTTTTGTATTGTTCTTGCCACATCTTATGTTGCTCCTATGTTCACCAATGCGGAGTTTGATCATTCTCTTGGTCATCCCCACATATCTTAATCCACAGGGGCAGGTTAGCAAATACACAACATTACTCGTGTTACAGTTTGTATGATTTCTTTGTTCCCAGATTTTCACGGGTTCTAAATCCAATGTTTTAGAGCTCAAAGTATATGGACATACACTACAATTACCACATGGGTAATGGCCCACCACAGGCGGTAGACCCCAGGCATTCAGAACACTTCTCGGGGTTTCTTGTGCTTTCTGTGGGCGTGTGTGGACCAACGAGTCTTTTAGACTCCGAGCTCTTTTGTAGGAAAACAACGTTTTTTCCCAATTGCAATTATTTGATGTCAAAATCCTCCAATGTTTCTTAACACTCCGACTCACTAGGTTGGATACCGAATTAAAGGTAGTGACACAAGTTAGTGGAACCTCCTCTGTGCCGTGCTTCGGAAGTTCTTCTAATAAAGAGTCTCGGTTTTGGTTGCGAGCCCTCTTGTAGCTTCTGGATAGAAGGTGTTCTGGATAGCCCCTGCTATGTAGTTTGCTAGTCAGGTTCTCAGATTGTGGGCCATTACCCATGCGGTAATTGTAGTGTATCAGATTCACTGGACAGTGATTGAGCATTTACAGCTTGGGGTGTCTCACAGACTCTTTGAGAAAGAGCACAGGTGGGTGCACCGCTTGTCAACCCATCTGGTGGGTCTCAACGACGATATCCCATGGGGTAGTGTTCTTTGAAAAAGACTTCTCCTGTTAACTAAGATTTTCTAAACCAATAATTTTGAAATCCAGAAGTAACAGCTTAACACTCGGTATTCCCTTGTGTGCTCCATCATTGTTGTATCCTTATTACTAATGTTAAAATGGTATTAGGAATAATTACTAATTCGATATTCGAGTATTATTCCACCATTACTCCTAAAGTTGGATATTAATTCTCTAGGAATAATTAAATCACAAGGATACGCGTCTGGCTTCCTTTTCTAAATATGAGCTTGTTAGCCGAATGTCCCTGTGTTTACTCTTGTCTAATAAAGTTCGATAAAGAAACTTATATTCCGTGTTTGGCAAGGTTGGCGGTCTAGCTTCGCCTTCTACTAACCGGAAGTGTGTGGTCTGTCTCTAAACATCATGGCCGTAGACGGAAGTTACTAACGAGTGGAAGAAGCAGTTTCCTGACAAAAGACACTAAATGGGTGTTTCTTAATATTTCGTTATTGAGGGGAACGCTAAAAGGAATAGTGTTTCAGAGTTTGATTTCAGGACGAATCAGCGTCCAATAACGGGGATCCCGCTAGGGACACGTGATCACGATTACGCCGATAATACGCACGGGTTTTCTCTTCCGGCCAAGATCTGGACTGTAGATGCCTAACGCCTAGGTTTTCGGCGGCGAGTCGTTGTGCCCTCAGTGAGTACCTTCTGTGCATTTGTCCGGTCGTAATATGGAAACGGATTGTGCGGGAACAGAGGTATTTTGACCAACTTCTATTTTTACTCTGTTTTACGATTATATTGAGCACAGCGTGAAGACACTGCCGCTCTGTGAGTCCATGAGGCTTGCTTGAATTACGAGCGATGTAAGTAATTGACCTTAAGCCCTTAATTCCTTTATGTCTCCGGTACTGTAGGCTCTTTGTTTAGGGCTTTGGTTCTGTTTTTTAACGGGGTTTTTACAGTGAATTTTAAGTGACTACGAACGACGCATTGTTAGCCTTTGGAGTGATTTATCACCATCTAGGTGCCATGTTATATAGTTGTAAATTTTTAAGTCCTTTATTTAAAAGGTGTGAAGAATAAAGAGACATTAATTTAGTCATTCTCTTTGGTCACCCATGAACTAAGTATGATGGAGATCGAAATTTATGACTATTCCTGTAGATTTAGCTGATCTTGATCCTGTGTGTCACTTTGACTGCAGGTCAGCCAAACTATATGCTAAACTAATTATGTTGTTATGTGTGTTTTATGTGATTTTGCAGACACTCTCCAGGCAAAATTCCAGGAGTACAAGCTGCGGGTAAAACCGTGAGTTGCATAGGAAAATAATATTAATTTTTTCCTTGATTTATCTTTTCACATTACCCTCACGGAGTGGACACGCCTTAGCGAGCGTGGACCCCCGGGGGGTTTCTAAGCTATTTTTTGTAATTTTTTCACTGGTCCTGAAGAAAGCTGAGCTGAACTAGCATTTACCAGCAGAAACATGTCAACCACCCACTTTAGGTCACAGTGGTTCTAATTAAAAACCATTTTGTGTCCTCACTGTTTTTAATGTGAGCAATTGGTCCACTAATAAAGTTGTTCTGGGTCCAATTGTGATCTTTTAACACTCACCCACATCACTATTCACTTCCTTATTGCTACACTTTGTTTAAGACAACCTGCTCCGCTGCAATTGCAGGCGTTGTAGCACACAGGGGGGGGCACTCGGTCCCTCCTGTGGGAACCCCATGATGAAGCAGGTCACCATTAGGGTGAGTGAGGGTTCTTTTAAGAAATAGTCTTTTCTTTTCTCAGTCTAATTGACCTTATTGTTATTCCCATACATTTTCCAAGGTTGGTTTCTAGTAAGTAGGGATTGTGTCACTTCAAAATTTTATTTGGCCTTTTTTTGAATAGGTACTCTTTTGTTGTTTCATCACAACACAAACATGTCACAAACAAATGCAGCAGTCACAACATTGTGGCAAAACATAAACTATTTAATTACAATAATTGCATAAATGCAATTCCTCAGATCACAGCCTGGACTGGTCAGGACCCATGGCAGCCAAAGGGGTTAATTGCCTTGAGATTGTCCCTGAACCCACACCACCACCATTCCTCAGCCCATTGCAACAACCCTAACTTTTAAGAGAGATGCCATCTCCCCACTGCTCAATTTTTAGGACAGCGAAGGCAGACAGTCACATAGCAGTAACCCCAAAACAGCAGGGCCCAGGACACTGAAAAGGCACACAGACACCATGTCCGATGTGTCGGATACACCACCTATGTATGGTGGCCTTGAGAGGTCCATCCTGAAAACACAGCATCTGCAAAGCAAAACAATAGGTGCTGTCAGTAGGCAGCTGCAGTGCATGGCAAAATCCATAGAGAAAGGGAAGAAGCGCTGGCTATCAGCATTGGAGTGGAAGCACTGTGCACAGGAGCTGTGACACAGACAATATCTGACCTGCTTTGGCACCTTCAGCCGGTCAATCAACTGGCTAGCTGCTGCAACATCAAGAATGGCAAGGCATACTGTAAATATACAGACAGACATGACACCAAGATGCCAGGACGTCGCTCATGGACTGGTGCGGGTCACAAACTGGCTGGAGAACATACAGACCCAGAACCTGTGCTTCCCCAACATCCCCCGCCTCCTGAGAGTGAGGAGGGCTCAGTGGATTGTCTGTCCAGGAGCCATGCGCAACCAGGCATAAATACCACAATCCCGCCGACACAGACACAGCGTCAGTCCCACGACCTAGGACTGCAGAGAAAGCACCCAACACAAAGTGGTGCAAGAAGTGACTCCCTAGCAACTCAGTGATATGAGTTACCTTTGTTTTACCAGCACAATGTTTACCCTACTAATTGCATGTTTACTGTGATGTGGTAGCCACTAGCCACCTGAATAAAAGGTGGTCACTCAGGTGTGCACCAAGCACTACCCCATGTGTTGTAGTGTAGTTCCTATCATCCCAATAGGCTCTGCGCATTGGAATAATACCTACAGCAGTAAAGGCCTAGACCAGACGTTAACTAGGTCTACTACTGTCGATACTAGACTTAAAGTTTTGGGTTTGCCAGCTTAGCTCAGAGTTCACTAGAAACTTTCTCGAATGTTCAGGAAAGAATTAACTCCCCTGATTAGACAAGAAGGGATTTAGTTTCTGACAACCATAGAACATGACAACTTTGCTCTCCCCTAATCAAGAGTATATCTCGAGAGTCGTGTGAACAAAAGGCAATTTATTTTACTCAGTCAGTACGTGCATTCTTAGTCTCATCAGAATGTAGAGAAAAGGAAGAGACGGGCGTGTTCAATAAAAAGGTGGTATTTATTGATCAGTCTCTTTTCTCATACAAGAGATGGATCGATATTATTGCAATACTTATAGTTAAGTAAAGTGCATACATTAAAAGCAGAAGTATAAAATAATACTGTAAAAACATTGATATGGTTTCTAAGCCATATGAAGGTTTAAAATGATTAAAATATATTACATACACATTTACATTTGACTAAACGTACTCAACTGGTGTTTCTAAATACGCCTACCCCGTGTACCTGACCTAAGCCTAATACGTGGGCGGGAATAGAAAGTTACAGTTTAAGTTAAGTTTGTTTTTGCCAAGTGAATAACTAAAGAATTCTCTGTGAGGGGTTATTCAGTTCTGTACCTGGAAGTTAGAATGAATGAGGGATGGTATCTCTCTCTCTGGTCTCGATATTCCAGGCTGCCTGCGAGGGCTGCCCAGAAACGCCGGGGCTGGATTTCTCGGCAGGAGAAAGCAGCGCGTCTCTCAGCGCGTCAGAAAGGCGGGGCTGCGCCAGCGGGGTCTGCTCTGCTCTTCGTTTCGGCAAGTATGGCTGCTCCGTCTCGTCACCACGCGTGTGTTTGCATAGGGCAAGATCGGTAATATTTATACCTTTAAGGTGCTGAGATTGACGTAAGGATGGACATAGATACGTCAATAAAGATGTCATACGACTTGCTCGTTAGCACATTCTTTTGCTGAAGTTCTCGGTGAAATCAAAACAATGGCCGCAGGGTTTTGCCCAGGTTGTCATAGGTTTGATTTGTTATGAGAACTCCGTATGCCTTATCAGGGGCTGGAGGAATATCGCTTGTCTAATTAGATCGCAAGCGTTATGACCTAATCAGATAACACGTTCCTGTGCCGTAGTGTGACTGCGTCAGATAACAGTATCTGCATCATGGGGATTTTCTGCCTCATGGGCTGATTACTTAGTTAACTTGTTAGTTTGCTAACCAGAATAGGGTCAGGAATAGGGGGATCGATTCAGAACCTATAGGAATACATCACACCCACTCCACGCTAACTATGGTCATATTTACTAATCTAGGCATAGTATAACATAGTACAACATACTATAGAGTATAGTGTATACCTTACCACCCCAAAATACATAAATGCATTTTGAAATTTTCAAATATACCGAAAAATTGCAGTCATATGTATTGTATGCACTCAAGCTATGGAATAATGCTTAAGTAATTACGCATCTTGTATACATTATTGCATATTTGGTATATGAGAAATTACACATGAAATGGCTCTTAATACAGAAAAAAGTTCGAGACCATTCCATCACATAATAAAATATTTGTGAACATACCAGCGGGCAGCTAATGTCTATAAGCTATCTAAAATATAGAAATTTTAGTTCTTTAAGAATAGTTCTTACTTTAAGCAGAAGATAGTGTCCCAAAAATTTGTAAAAAATATTTGGGGCTGCTGGAAAAACTTGCTGTCCGTGAACTGGATGTAAAAATTGTTCATGTGACTTTATTTTTAAAGTTGAAGGCCGGATTCAGGGAACGCCTTGTGCGAGCTTGCTCAAAAGTCTCTATTTCTGCTCTGGTGAGAACATCATATCATTTAGGCTTTCGAAAAAACTGTCAACAGCTTCCTGGGAAAGTTCCACTAACTCGGAAATAGGTGTAATCATGCATTCGTGCGCATGATTGTCTCCATTGACATTCTGATTCGCATTGCTGACAGAAGGTCGTACCTGTTCGATGCTGCTTTCATCTTGAACTTCACTACCCCTCAATCGTAGTGGTGAAGCTTCCACGAATGCCGTCATCAGGATTGGTAGCCTTTGAGGGCAGCACAAAGCATGAACCTTGATCGGGCTCAACAATGTTTCTGCATCCATTGGCGCATCCGATTGTAGCGTCAGACAGGTGTCTAACACGCATTCTTCTCCGCATAGCAGGCACCTTAGTACAGGTAAAACACATCTTTGCCACATTGGTCGAAATGATAGAAACCAAGTCATGTTTAGGTCTCTAAGCCGGGAGAGTCCCAGGATTTTTGATATCCGGTCCCGGTATCCAATGGCTAGGATTGTTTCTTCCCTTGTCGCAAGAGTTTTGTCTGTGACATGGGTTGCCATAACGAAAAATAAGGACTAAGAATAGGATTCCTGCAATTAGTCCCAAGATCAGGGGAAGTCCGCCAAAAATCGAATGGACGAAATCTGGAAAAATACCCAGTATGGCTTTGAATGGTGTTAATGCCATCGAAAATACTGTCTTAAATACCTTTGAGACCCCATTGGTATCAGAAATATTTAAGATTTCATTTAGAATTTCCGCGAAATGTATGGGGGAATTAGTTGATAACAATGAATGTATCTCTGCAGTCGTCCTTGCGACTTGTAGATCATATGTTTCTTTTGATGACGAGAGCCTGGTAGGCGTCTGAAGAAGCACTGTTTTCATTCTGCTTAAAGTATCTATTCGAATAGAAGTAATTTTCAAGTTGGGCCATGCCCTTGCCTCCCTGTCTGTAAAGGAGCTGGGGAACAATGAGCGTCCACAGCACTTGACCTTCGCAGTCGTAGTTACTAGATAAGGAGTCCCGGGCATAAGACTACAGCATCTGCGGTCTACAATTAGAATGTAACTCCCATTATAGAGTCTTTGAAAGAATGGTTCTATTTCTGTTGCAGGTGCGCCTTGCTGGTGACATGAAAGGTTGTATGAATTCCCTTCACAGGCTCCATGCAAACTAATTCCGTTACACAGAAGCGTGCCGCTTAGTGACATCGCACAATCATTGCCACTAAGAAACACTTTCTGTCCTTTATTACTGACACATGCATATGAATAGGGCAGGTTCCATGTTGTTTTAAGGTACCCCTTTCCCAATTTTTCGTACATGCCAGCCTGTATATATTTTTGGCAGTATTGAAACCTGAAGGTTGAGATTGGAATATTTATTATCCCATGTATTATCCATTCACTGACAGGTCGTTCTGACATTGTCATTGGTAATCTTTCAAGTTTTTCAATGCTCAAGATTGTATAATCAGCACCCCTTTGCGCCATACTGATTTGTCTATCAGTAAGGTTAAAGATTTGGAATAGTGACGTTGTGTTGATTAAACGCCAAGGCACATAGCCTGAACGCAGGTTTTGTAACGTCCAGCCAAGCTGTACAATAGAACGCAATTGAGACTGACCGTGTTGTAATAACAGTAAGTCTTGCGATAATATGTCGATTGCTGAAGACACAATGCTGTCCAAAGAAAAAATTCTGGAGGACAGAGTCATTAACCCATTGTCCACTACAGAAAGTGATTTTTCCAAATTAATACGGTCAATTTCCCGTATTCTCTCTGCTGTCTCAATTTGAGTAACCTTCCAGGCCTCATTGTATGCTGCATATACAGAGGCTGCTATGAAATGTTTTTGACGCTGTTTGCGTGGTCCCATTATGAAATCACGCAAGTCAGCACCATCAGTAAGTAAAGTTAGGTGTTGCTTAATTTCTGCCAGTGTGGCAGCTTGTAGCCATTGAAGGCATAATTTGCCCACACTGTAGGTTGTTATTATCCCTGGGTGATGTCTTTGGGGATATCTAGGGTCTGGCCTGGTCATTTTGAACCCCTGTGTTTTATTCAGGAATCTGTCTTGACAGTTATTAGTATCTGTGGGCCAGATCAACCACTGTTTCCAATCAGGATGTGTTCTGTTTTGGTTTAATATATGGTTTACGTCTATCTTTTCATCTGTAGAAGTGTTGCTAAACATTGTTGGTTTTGGAATAGACGGTTTAATTAAATCTTTGATTTTGGCTAGGCCAAGACAGGTGGTTTGTTGAACAGTGTCATTTAAAAATATCATTTGTTCTGGGATCATGCAGGCTCTAAACAAAGCTTCTATACCCTGTACTTGCCAATCTTTTGTGCCCCAAACACTTTTCAATTCAACATTTTTGTCCCAATAATCAAAACCAAAGGTATTCATTTTTTCAAAAAATGAGTCTGAATAAATCAATTTTGTGTTGGTTATCATGGTCTTGGTTCCTGTCTTGTTTGACAATTTAAAATAGAATGCTTCAGCATTACTTGTGTTAAAACCTGAAAAGTATGAATATTTGTCATAGAAGGTTCTTGAGCTTCCTTTTGGAGGGGTTGCACAATGTTCCCATTGATTATAATTTAAAACATTTCTAGGTTGTGCAGATTTATGGAGAAAATGGTTACCATAGTGGTTGTAACAGTACATACTATCATAATTTGTAGAACCCTGCAAATAATCATGTTTGGTAAATTTAGCAGACATTACTAAGTCAGACATCATATTATTAATGCTTTCGAAGTCCCAATCATCAGCAAATGAGTTTGGTTTTGCAAAGTCACTCAATGAGATCTTAATTTGGTGTGGATATTTCAGGATTTCGACCGGACCATAAATTTCATAGTCAGTGTTGTCCCAGGCTACCCCACCAGGTATCGGATTGGCTGTGAAGTTGACTGAAGAAAGTTCTCTTTTCTCGATGTGTGAAGATGTGTGTGGTTTGAGGATCAAGTTGATTTTCTGACTTGCTGTGTCCATTTTAGCATATTTTCCCTCAATGAAGCGTCCCAAAGTTAGTACCATGATGAGCCAAAGTATGAGGATAAATGCACCAAAACCCACCCAAAATTCAATCCATGGAGAAATCAGATATGTTTCTTTTAGTTGTTTCAAAAGTTCTTTAGCTTTATCTTTAAAAGTTTTTGATGATGGCTGTGTTTTTGATTCAATGAAGCCTTCAGAGGAATCCTCGAAGTTTATGAAGTAGCCGGATGCTGTTCTGTCAATTGTTCCAATTGGTTCAGGATTTCTGTTTCTTGCATTTTCACTTGGTACTTCATTGTAGATTGGTGTGTCTCTGCTAAATGTTTTTATTTGGGTTTTCAGAGGTCTGAGTTCTATTGCATTGTTGCATAGTCCTTCTTGTTCTTCTGTAGGCGTTTCGAATGTGATGAGCCTCTTCGTTAGGACCTCTGTACTGGTAGCAAACCTAGGTGTTCTGCTACTTATTGGGAGTCCACTTGGCCTACTGTTTGTTATCGGCCACATGATTGTGGTTTTACCAGGTCGATGGATACAACTCTGTTCTCCTTTTTACCAGCAAGTGGCGGTAGTACAACTGATCTTGTCCCGTTGACAGACAAGACAGGAACTGCTTTTCTGTAAGAAGGCCCAAATTCCTTCTTTACCGCGATCTTCTCCCTGACTAGATCCCCGACTTTTGGAATCCAGACAGGTCTTGCTGGGACAGGTGGTGGTTCTTCAGTGGTTGTTGGCTGTTGTTTCAACTTTATGTTGCTCAGGTCTTTTCTTGTTTTGTTTAAGTCCTGCAAAATAGCCAAACGGTCTTTGATATCAAAGTTTTTTTCTTTCACCACTGAAGTCTGACTATCAATGTCAGAGATCATCATCCTAGTTCCAAATAATAATTCGTACGCACTGAATCCCTTCAGAGAATTTCTTGGCAAGTTATTTAGACTACGTTGGACACTTATTAGATGTTTGACCCACCCAGCTCCCGAACCTAATATCCTTTCCGTTATAGATTGCTTTATGCCTTGGTTTTTTCTTTACACCATCCCGTACCCTCAGGAAGGAAGTGAGAAGATTCCCGCTGGGCTATGCTCATTTGGTCATGTTTCCCCTCAGGCTGGAGGGCTAGAGTGAAAACAATGGTCAAACGTAGCATGCTCTTAGCGTATATGCCATTTAGACTCGCAAATCTTTGTATAACAGTCCAGACGTCAGCCGAGTGCTGAGGATCTACATTATAAGTGGAAACTAGCCTGTATATGTTAATTGCAACCCTTCCTTTTTACTCTTGATTTTTTCTGGAGCAAAACGGCGAGGTATTAAACTATTTCTCTCCCCACTGCGATCTCTGTTGCAGTTTGGGCAGTTTTTTACAAACATGGTGTGACGCAGGCTCATGCCTGGCCACCAGTACCGTGATTGTAATTCTTCCAGAGAATCTTTTAGTTTGACGTGTCTGAGACCCTCGCCCATATGTGCGTCTGCGATTAACAAGTTTCTCCTGTCCATGTTTGGAATCACTCTATCCCCCACTCCAGGGATTCGAGCAAAAGGGACGGAGTTTGCATCGATTATGTATGTATAATTGAGTGGATAGTTGATCGGTAATGCTGAGCAGTCGCCTTTTGATGACGTTTTCACCGCCAGCACTGTTTCACCGTCAATGTATTTTAATGTACGCTTTTTTCGAACTACGGGAGCCGTTTTAGTTGCTGCCGCTGTGGCTGTTTCAGCCAATGAATTCCCTGCAACGTGAACGCCATCACGCTGATGACTCAGTGAGTGTGTCACGTGAGTCTTTGGTAGTTCTTTTTTCAAAAGAGCTATTTGTTCCCAGAGCAGTTTCTGCTTTATTGGTGCATCTGTGTCTTCTTTGTAACCGTTTTGAATCCATGTCTGCAAATCCTTGTTACATGATTTGACGCAGTAATATGAATCTGACACTATAAGTGTCGGGAATTCGCGATCCGCATTATCTAGCGCCATTTTCAAAGCTACTATCTCAGTTTGTTGTTCTGAATTAGTTTCTACTGTGTGTGTTTTTGTTAATAGAGGTTTTAGTTTACCTCCGCGCCACACTTCTTTTGTAATCCCACATGTTGGGTTGTATGCCTGTTCTCCCCAAACGGGGGGTTGAGCATGTCCGTCTGTATAAATTACACAGGCGTAATGTCGTAAAGGCAGAATGTCGATAGGCAGAGGGAATATTCTTTCATATTCTAGATTTTTCAATTCTTCTAGTTCTGGATCAAGGTAATAGTATACTTTGTCCTTTGTGATTGAATTCACCCATTGTATCCACTTTGGATTCAATGCTGTTGTTGGCAAATTACATGGTGTTGTTAATGCCTCAAAGGCTGGTTGTGCTGTTCTGACTATGATATGTCTACCGTCAGCTTTATCTTTTTCTCTAGCTATTGCGGTTTGAACTGCATGAACAATTTTTTCTGTACTGCTGAACTTCTTTTCAGCTTCTGTGTACAACTGCGATTTGAATGCAATTGGTACCTTTTCTCCCTCATTAGAGGTCAGGTATGTGAATCCGCATCTCCCTGGGATGACTCGAATCACAAGATTGCGTGTGTTATCACGTGTTTCAAATTTTGTTTTAATTAGCATGTCTGTTTGTAAGGATCTCAGAATTTCTGTGTGTATTTGAGTCCAATTGGTTCTTTTAAAATCTGGTTTTATCAGATCATAAAGGGGTTTGACCCTTTCTGCGTAATTTGCAATGTATGTTCTTCCAAAATTTAGGAAGCCTAGAATTGACTGGAGGTTTTTTAGTGTTCTAGGTGCTTGGAGTACGGCACATTTTTCTAGAAAATTGTCAGCCAGGCTTTTGCCTTCACTTGATAACTCATATCCTAAGAACAGGACTGTCAGATGGGCAATTCTGGATTTTTTAAAGTTGAATTTGTAACCCTCTGCTGCGAACCCAAGTATTATGGTGTTCACTCTCTTCAAGTGAGTCTCCAAGTCATCATCTGTTAAGTAAATGTCATCGACATAAGATAATGCTTCATCATCATATAGTTGTAGTAATTCTGTTACTCTCGCTGAGAATACCCCCGGGCTGTTCTTGTACCCCTGGGCTAACCGACAGAATTGTTTTTGAGTGCCATTTATTGAGAACGCAGTTAAATATCTGCTCTCTGGTGCTATGTTTTGACAAAAGAATCCATTAGAGATGTCTAAGGTTGTTTTGTATTTTTTGCGCACTATGTTATTCATTAGTGCAGCACTGTGTGAATTTTGCACTGCAAAAGTTTTGCAACATGTGTTAAGGTGTCGGTAATCCAAAACTAGACGATATGAATTGTCTGGTTTGGAGACCGGAAACAAAGGGTTGTTCATTTGTGAGGTGCAAGTTTCAATCACCCCCTGGTATTCTAGCTGATCTAGTATTTCATTTACCTGTTTTTTAGCTTCTTGCTTAATTGGGTACTGTCTTTGTGCAGTAGGTTGTGATTTTAACTGGATTTTGTGAGGAGGAGAGTCCTCATCCCATCCCACGTGATTTTTATATAAAGCAGGAGCTAGAGCCACTGCCCATTTCCTGGCAAGTGTGTATTTTTTATGAATTGGAATATGATTTGAGAAGGCAGGCATAATTACTTCTTCGCCATGAGGGCACTCCCTGACAAACTCTGGTGGCCAGTCTTTTTCAGCTAGAAGGATGTCATAGCCCTTGGAGAGATTATCCCAAAATAGTCCCCTTATTTTTCTAGTCTTATCCCCCTCTATACGCAATGTTATTTCGTATATTTTGTGAGGTTTGCTAACTCTGGTGTCCGCAGTTTCCACTTGAAGATATTCATTCGTGTCCACTGTCTCCAGATGATTCATAAGGACATTGCGAGCTATGCTCACTTCTGCTGCGCTGTCTAGCATTGTCTGAGCCCATTCCCCGTTTTTCAGTTGTGTCCTCAGTATTCTCGGCATTGTTAACTACCTTGATACTGGCTACCTTCTTTTTTGGAAATTGTAATTTCTTTTTTAGCTGAGCAGGTTCCTTGTCTTTGGACTTGGCGTGCTCTTCTCTTTGTTCTGATCGTCCTCTTCTTTCCGATTTCTGCGAGGAAGTCTGAAAAGATTGAGAGGGACGTGTATCAATGTCTTGATATCTATCAGGCTTTTTTATATTATCCCTATTTCTAAGGTTATATCTGTTCCCAGAGGGGTCACTTTGTGGTGACCTGTGTTTCTGGTTCGGAGATTTTTCTCTTCGCCTAGGAGACCTTCCTCTGGACTGGAATTTCTTTTCTTTAGGATTGGATTGTTTGTTTCCATCCCAGTTCTTTTTTGGTGATGTAGATTTATTATTATAAAATATTTTTTCAGGACTTTCAATTAGTTGCGGTTTTACTGGTATCCCACCTAAACTATCTCTGCCTAGTTCCTCATAGGATTTTTCTATGATTCTGGCTATTTCAGCTGGTTGGTCTGCTATATCTGTCTCTTTTAACCTCTGGCGGATCGCCACGTTTGCTGCTTCTCCTTTTATGTTGGCTAATAGTATAGCCGAGACCTGCTTGAAGTCTTTTAGTAATTTCATACCAAGAGTTAAAGCGGGTTCCGGACCATATTCGTCTTGAATTTGTTTTAGCACATCTGGTATCACCGAGATGGATGGAACACCGTGCGTTTTTGTGTAGATGGAAGCAAAGACTGTACCCCAAGTGTCACAGTCCTCTATGTGTGGTGCGATTCCCATTGGGAGACAGATAGTCAGAATCCTGTGTTTTTCTAATGGGGTGGTGTCAGGAAACACCGCCTCTATTTGGGTGATTTTCTGTGCCAACCAGAATGGTATTTGTTCCCGTTTAGCCGGTACCTTACCTAGGCAGGACTGGATGTTCTGTGGTGTAATTTTCTTTGTGTTCCCCTGGTGGGGGGCAGCTGTGGAATTTTAATTGCTGGTTGAATTGTTGAAGTCCGCATCACATACTGGACTAATTGTCTATGTACTTTTATTAGTTGTTTTAGCTGTGTTAAAAGCTCTGCTGCAGACATCCCGTCGATGTCTGGATGTGGTGTGTATCCGGCTAGGACCGGCCACGTTGCTCCTGGTCTACCTAAAGGACCAAGCCTGGTGATGTGATTATTATGTTTTAGGGCGCCATTAAATAAGAGCAAATGCTCTTGAAATTTAAGTGGTACTTCCACCTCCTCGAAAGGAGTGTAAATATCAGGAGGTTCCTCTATTTTGTAGTAGTGGAAGTACTTTGTTACAGCATTTGCTGCTGGAAAGTGTATCCATGAATAGTATACCTCTGTCTGTCGATATTCGTGTGCCTCAATTACGAATATGACTGTGCCACCTCTAGGTGTCAGTCCATTTTCTATAAGTTTTAAGGTTATAGATTTCCTTTTGATGACCGGGATGAGTATTATTTCCGGGTCTGCGTCTTGCAAAGTAGCATCAGCTGCTGCGAGTTCAGTTGCTATTCTAACTGTCTCTCTTTCTTCATCACTGTCCATTTTACCGACAGGATGGTTATTCTGTTTGTTTGCAGATCAGGTTTCTTGTGGAAACAAAGATTAGATGCACAATGTTTTTGGAACAGTGTATCCTTCAACATTGACTAAACCAAGAATCATACATAGGAGTTCCCTCCTGCGAGGTCTGGCGGATATTACCTTTCACCCACTCCAGACGTCTTTGGAGTATAGTGGGAAAAGGGGTCTGAGTGAGAAAGCACGACTGAGTTACTCTAAATGTCTTACGTTAGTTTTATCGCCCTTTCCAAACGCGTTGGGCGCCATGTAGTGTAGTTCCTATCATCCCAATAGGCTCTGCGCATTGGAATAATACCTACAGCAGTAAAGGCCTAGACCAGACGTTAACTAGGTCTACTACTGTCGATACTAGACTTAAAGTTTTGGGTTTGCCAGCTTAGCTCAGAGTTCACTAGAAACTTTCTCGAATGTTCAGGAAAGAATTAACTCCCCTGATTAGACAAGAAGGGATTTAGTTTCTGACAACCATAGAACATGACAACTTTGCTCTCCCCTAATCAAGAGTATATCTCGAGAGTCGTGTGAACAAAAGGCAATTTATTTTACTCAGTCAGTACGTGCATTCTTAGTCTCATCAGAATGTAGAGAAAAGGAAGAGACGGGCGTGTTCAAAAAAAAGGTGGTATTTATTGATCAGTCTCTTTTCTCATACAAGAGAAATGGATCGATATTATTGCAATACTTATAGTTAAGTAAAGTGCATACATTAAAAGCAGAAGTATAAAATAATACTGTAAAAACATTGATATGGTTTCTAAGCCATATGAAGGTTTAAAATGATTAAAATATATTACATACACATTTACATTTGACTAAACGTACTCAACTGGTGTTTCTAAATACGCCTACCCCGTGTACCTGACCTAAGCCTAATACGTGGGCGGGAATAGAAAGTTACAGTTTAAGTTAAGTTTGTTTTTGCCAAGTGAATAACTAAAGAATTCTCTGTGAGGGGTTATTCAGTTCTGTACCTGGAAGTTAGGATGAATGAGGGATGGTATCTCTCTCTCTGGTCTCGATATTCCAGGCTGCCTGCGAGGGCTGCCCAGAAACGCCGGGGCTGGATTTCTCCGCAGGAGAAAGCAGCGCGTCTCTCAGCGCGTCAGAAAGGCGGGGCTGCGCCAGCGGGGTCTGCTCTGCTCTTCGCTTCGGCAAGTATGGCTGCTCCGTCTCGTCACCACGCGTGTGTTTGCATAGGGCAAGATCGGTAATATTTATACCTTTAAGGTGCTGAGATTGACGTAAGGATGGACATAGATACGTCAATAAGGATGTCATACGACTTGCTCGTTAGCACATTCTTTTGCTGAAGTTCTCGGTGAAATCAAAACAATGGCCGCAGGGTTTTGCCCAGGTTGTCATAGGTTTGATTTGTTATGAGAACTCCGTATGCCTTATCAGGGGCTGGAGGAATATCGCTTGTCTAATTAGATCGCAAGCGTTATGACCTAATCAGATAACACGTTCCTGTGCCGTAGTGTGACTGCGTCAGATAACGGTATCTGCATCATGGGGATTTTCTGCCTCATGGGCTGATTACTTAGTTAACTTGTTAGTTTGCTAACCAGAATAGGGTCAGGAATAGGGGGATCGATTCAGAACCTATAGGAATACATCACAGTGTGATGTTTAGTTTCTATTAGGTAATGTTATCCTTTACCTAGGAACTAGTTATTTGTTATCTCTGTGCATTGTGCACGTCCCTCCGTTGGATAGGTACCCTCCTGCTGCACCTGTAGTGGCTCGATGTGATGTGGATGTTGTAATATTGTGCAGGATTGCACAGGTCAGGATGATTTTGCAGCATGTGTCCGGCTTGTAGAGTATTGCCCCGTCGGGCTTGTGGAGGCAGCAGGAGTTTTAATGGTGCCAAAGGTCCGCTCAATGAGTGAGCGCATTGCCCTGTATGCCCTGTTGTATTGTCTCTCATTTGAGGCGGACCCCAAGGACCTCAAGAACTTCCGGCCCATCTCTCTGCTCCCGTTCCCGGCAAAGGTCATCGAGAAGACTGTCAACGAACAACTGACCCGCTACCTTGAGGAGCACAACATCCTGGACCCTTCCCAGTCCGGGCTCCACAGCAACCACAGCACTGAGACTGCCCTCATCGCCGCCAGCGATGACATCAAGTACCTGCTGGACAATGGAGAAACAGCGGCCCTCATCCTCCTGGACCTGTCGGCCGCCTCCGACACGGTCTGCCAGCACACACTACGAACACGCCTCCACAACGCCGGGATCCAAGAGAAGGCCCTGGACTGGACCACCTCCTTCCTCTCTCACAGAACACAGAGTGTCCCCTTCCTCTCCGAAGCCACCAAGATCATCTGCGGCTTACCCCAGGGCTCATCCTTCAGCCCAACTCTGTTTAACATCTACTTGGCACCGCTCACCCACGTCGCCCGTCGACACAACCTCATCATCATCTCCTACGCTGATGACACCCAACTGATCCTCTCCCTCACCAAGGACCCCCACACTGCCAAAACCAACCTTCACAAAGGAATGAAGGCCGTCGCTGAATGGATGAGAAACAGCCGACTGAAGCTGAACTCGGACAAGACGGAGGTCCTCATCCTCGGATCCACCCCTTCGGCCTGGGATGACTCCTGGTGGCCGACCGCACTGGGAACCGCTCCAACACCCACCGACCACGCAACCAACCTAGGGGTCATCCTCGACTCCACCCTCTCCATGACTAAACAGGTCAATGCCGTCTCCTCCTCCTGCTTCAACACCCTCTGCATGCTCCGCAGAATCTACAAGTGGATCCCCACTGAAACGAGAAGAACGGTCACCCTAGCCCTCGTCAGCAGCAGGTTGGACTACGGACACGCCCTCTACGCTGGAGCCTTGTCCAAACTCCTGAGACGGCTCCAACACATCCAAAATGCCTCTGCACGCCTGATCCTCGACATCCCTCGCTGCAGCCACATCACACCCCACCTGAGAGACCTGCACTGGCTCCCGGTCAACAAGAGGATAACCTTCAAGCTCCTCACCCACGCACACAAGGCACTCCACAACACCTGACCAACGTACCTCAACAGACGACTCAGCTTCTACACCCCCACCCACCAGCTCTGCTCCGCCGAACTTGCCCTCGCCACAGTCCCCCGCTTCCGAAGAGTGACCTCCGGTGGCAGATCGTTTTCCCACCTCACCGCCAAAGCCTGGAACACCCTCCCCATCCACCTACGGCAGACCCAAGACCTGCTGACCTTCCGAAAACTCCTCAAGACCTGGCTTTTCGAGCAGTAGCAGCATTCCCCACCCCATCGCCTTGAGACCCTCACAGGTGAGTTGTGCGCTTTACAAATGATATGATTGATTGATTGATTGATTGATTGATTGATTTACTTGGTATCCTCGGTTCAGGTACGGTTTGAGGAGCAAGGGCTATCATGCATATTCACTATCACCTTAAGCGTATGAGAATGGAAACCATTAGGTCACATTACACAAACACTCCTGGCCCCTGTATTCATTGTGTGTGTGATTCTCTTAACAAGTATGAATCCATCACCAAATTCCCCTATGCCAGTCGGTCCTGTATTCTACTGTGGCGGAACATGAAGGAGTCGTGTGTCTGCCTGGGTATCTGGCTGGGTAGCTCTATGGTGATACAGGAGGATTCACACACCACCTGCACATTGAATGAGTGTGAGCTTTCCCTGTTCCTGTAGATGTATTCAGTGGCTGAGGGGGGGAGCATGTGGAAATATGGGTGCCATCAACACTTCCAATTACTTTGGGGAACTGTGCTACCCTGTAGAAATTCAATTTTATTTGATGCAATGACTGGGGGGGCATTTGGAAAAAATATGTATTGGTTTACCTTTCTAACCATTATGTCAAGGAACTTGTGAAAGAACCTAGAAAAGGCACTTTGTGACACCCCCCCCCCCATTACTGCTATTACACCCCAGTAACTCCCCAATGCTAGGCGGTGTAGATAACACTGTACCTGAACATGAGGTGGTATTGCGTTGCTCTCGAGTGTTGGGGCCTTCGCTGGGATCGCAAATCAGCTATCAAATCAAGTATGACCTGACCACTCAGTCTGTACCTCTCAATGATCTCCTCCTCTGTCAGTTTAAACAGGGTAGCCCTCACCCTAAATATCTTCTCCTGTCTTCTCCTCTTCCTCTCCCTTGCAGCTAAAATCCTCATCCTCCTTGCCAGAATGTATAACGCCGCCATTGTGAAAGAACCAGATGCATTTTGGGGGCCTTTTTATAGTTTGCACATGATTACCACCTGTTCTGAGTCAATGGTAATTGGTTTCCTAAATGAGCATTTTGCGACCAGTCGCAATTAGGAAATCCTTTGTATATTTCCTATTTTGTCGATTTTCAAAATGCGATTTCTACTAGGTAGAAATCGCATTTTTCGACCATGTTCATGTCTATCGTACATGCCAAAAGCCTATTTTGCATTTCTTACTAGCCTGAAAAAGCGATTCGGTCTGTTAAGAAATGCAAAATTGTTTTGTACATATGGCCCTTAAGACCCCACCCTACTCATTGCAGTGCCAGATGGAGGCGGTGTTGTCTGTTGCAGCCTCCCTTTGATAGTGGCCAGGAAGGCCTTCAACTCCAAGCAGATCCTCCTCAACATTAACAGATTGATGTGGAGTTGGGTTTCCACCAAAGACCAGAATACTGATTTCCACCTCTCCCAGATGCCCCTCAATCCAGCTGTGATGCATCAGTCACCATTGTGAGCTCTGTGTGTGGCATGGAGAGGGCTCTACTGCTGGCCCAATTGCTGTTGAGCAGCTACTACTGCAGATATTTGGCAGTCTCCTCCTAAACCTAGATGCAATCCGATAGGTTATCCTGGTGCCGCGCCCACTGGGACTTCAGAGCCCACTGCGGAGCCTGCATGTGCCATTTGGCGTGTTTGACCAGCAGGATGGAGAAGGCCAACAGTCTCATTGGCCTCAGGGTTATTCTCACTGAAATCCAGGACAGAGGCTGAAACAAGAAGATGAATCTCCTGGACTCTCCACTCCAGGAGAAAGAAAATAAATGCACGATATCCAGGATTGCTTTGATGAAATTGAGCATCTCTGAAGGAGTCAGGTGGGACTGATAGTAAACTTGATAGTGTTAGCTTTACCTTCGTATGCCAGTGGTCTACAAGCATCTAAGGCGAGCTTGCCATCAACAGCTAGTCATCAAGGAAGGGGAAAACACTCAACCTCTGAAGATGTGATGGGCCATCGCCATCAAATTTGTGAACACTGGGGGGGGCACTGGTGAGGTCAAAAGGGAGCCCCATAACTGAGAAAGCTCTTGGCCCATTGTGAACCCAGATAATGCCTGTGGGCCTGCAGCAAGGGAATCTGGAAATAAGAATTACCGGTCCAATGTTACAATCCAGTCTCCAGGAAACACAGAACCTGGGCTAGCTTAAGCATATTGAATTTACCCTGCCACAGGTAAGCAATGAGAGGGTAAAGATCTAAAATAGGACGAAGGCCTTTGTTCTTCTTTGAGCCAAGGAAAATACAGGAGTAACTGCTTGTGAGGCCGGAACCATCTCAATGGCCTTTTTGGCCAAAATGGCCTGCATTGCCTGCTCAAAATGGATATGCGGTCCTCTGTCAGCGGTCCTGATTGGGGGTATAATGTGAGGTGAGGTAAAAAGAAATGGGATGTCATAGCTCCATTGTGCAATTTGGAGGACCCATTTAGTAATGTCTTGCCACCTCTGGAAAAGATGGTAGATCCTGCCTCCTACAGGGTGGCTATGTGCTGGCAAGGACAGACTAAAATGGTTTTGAAGTTGTGGTTGCTTAACCCATTCCATGCTGGTGACAGAACCGCTCCGTCACCAGCCTCGGTCGCGCTGTGCTGGTGACGGAGCGGTTCCGTCACGGCCCACTCGGCGCTCCTGCGCGGCGCTGATTTCGCGCATGCGCGGCTCGTTCTATTTAACGGGCGGGGCCGTGACGGAACCGCTCCGTCACAAGCATAGCGCGCTCCGTCACGAGCATGGGAGCACCGCGCGGCCTCCCTGCCCCCTAGCGCTGCGCCGGAATTGCCGCCGCAGCAAAGATGTTAAGGGGAGGGGACTGAGCAGTACATCGTCTCTGAAGTCCTAGCATTGCCTCTGGGAGCTATGGCCTTGATCGCCGGCTGAGGAGGCTGCTGTAGTGGTGGGGGTTCTGGAATATCAATATACCAAACCCTGGCATAATTCTAAAACGTAGAAAATATCAAAAAGGGTGGGCCTACAACATTCTCAAAGGTTAAAGTCTCTTCTTAAAATAATAGTGAGATCTTCAATTACTATTTTCCTTCAGTGGTATGTGCTCTCCACTAAAATACCAGTAGACAGTGGCATCATCATAAGTTCTCGCCTCCACTACGAGATATGGTCGGATCTGTGCAAAATCGAGTTAAAATTGTTTCCAAACCCAAGAGGTGCTATTTTATTACAAACTGAGGCAGGGGAAAGATTAAAAATGTGAGATGTGTTAGGGACATTTCATTTATCCATCACATCCAGTTGAATGAGATTCACTCCTGCTGACAGTTCCATCAACACTATGCAGCCTAGATAGAGAAATAAACTGAATCTCGATGTTTCCACCCGGCCCAACAGATTAATTAGACGCCTATCATACAATGACATCCTCTCCCTTCTTGCATCATTTAACGCCACCCCAAATGACCTTGTTCTGACCTCAGAAAAGATTCAAACTATTATCAACCATCCACCCAGGAGACCCCATCCAAGACCCAGATCCATTAATAAAGGGAACCTCAAACCTGCCCCTATCGCACACTCTCCTACTACTGTTACAAAACATACTTAAAATGTTTGCTATTCAATTGCTGGCCAGCAGTGAAACAACGCTGTCGACATAACGGACCTCATACTCAATCTGGACCTAAAACTCCGAATTCTAACTGAAACCTGGCTAAATAAATCCTTATCCGCTATTCTAGACATCCTAGTTCCACCCAGACAGGACATCCTCCGTCTGGACCGAGCAGACCGCCATAGGAGTGGTTTAGCTTGCATATATCAGACTAACCTTTCAGTAAAACAGACACTCACAACGCCAATATCCTCCTGCAAATATTCTAGGATCAACATCTCAACCAAAGACAACTCAACCTGCAAACTGTACACGGTCTACTGCTCTCCTGGAGATAAGCATAAGTTCATTGAACAAATCATGGAGATCATATCTACCAACAATGATCCACTGTCATACCTTCCCGAGGGCGAAGGAACGGCGAAGAGGGAAAAGCACAACAGCGCGACTGCCGCGGACTACACTTCCGGGTTTGCGATACCGGAAAGAACTACAACTCCCGTGAGGCGATGCGCGGCTCATGCGCACTTCACAAGGGCAGTATTTAAGGAATGGCGGCGCCCGCGGACCCTGTTGATTATTGCTGCCGCTACGCTGCGGCCACGCCGCAAGGTAAGAGACGGCGTTCTCCTGCGCTTGCATTCTGGTTCTGTTCAGGGATAGCTCTACACCCCTACCCAGCGGCCCCCTAGTCTGAGTTCGGCGTCCTCCCTCACGCACATAGCGAACTCTTTGGAACCTCCGGAGCCTCACAGCGCTGTGGGAGAACTCTTTCGGCACCAAGCAGGTGCAAGGCTAAATCTGTATCACGGAGAGCGAACAGAACAGCAACCGCTCCATACCTGACTTTATACACTGGGGTGCTAGTGACTTAACTGCTCTCCCGGTGTAGCGGACCTGTGACCCACCAGTATCACTGAAGGCAGTCAGAACAGTAACCGATCCACGCTCTTGGGAGCTAGTGACTTAACAGCTCTCCCTGAGTAGCGAACCTGTCAACAGGGGTATCAACAGTCGTAAGGGCTGACTAACTTTGGGACCTTAACCTTTGGTGAAGCTAACCAGGATTACTGTACCCCACGTTGGTGAGTGCCAGGACTGGCATTCGTGCGGGGGACGGTTTGAGACCGGATATTCGATTGGCCTTTTCGGCCATTATTGTATGCGGTGCCCTCCGTTGGAGAGTGTCCGAATGGGCACTCATGCGGAGGACGGTTAAGGGAGGTAACGAACTATAGGGTGGTGTTAACCCTTAGTTGTGCTTCTAGGGAGCATCATCCCACTATAGAAGCTTCTGTATTGATTATAAAGAACCCTCAAACCTTTACCTTGAACTGAGTCTGCTTTCCTCCAGCGCAGGTGCGCCACGGGTAAAACAATAGGTTCACACCCAATCCCGAGGGCACTCAGGGATTACAAAATAATCAACCTTTACCAATCTAATCAGCCTCCCAGTTGGGTGAACGAACATGTCGAATATGGACGATGTGTTAGCGGCCCTTCAGGCAGTCCAGAACGAGCTAGCGGCCTCAAGGTTGGAGACCGCTGACATACGGGCCAGAATGGAGCACATCCAACGGAACCCGTTTAACGCTGGTACGCCTGTGGTGACTCAGCCAGCTGCAGTGGTTGTGGAGTTGCCAGTATCTATACCGCTTGCTACACCCGAACGGTACAGTGGTGATCCGAGCACGGTGCAAGTGTTCCTTACTCAAGTAGCGCTGCATTTCTCCTGCAAAGCCAAGGTCGTTCCCCACGAACCAGGCGAGAGTCGCCTTTTTGATATCTTATCTTGCCGGGAACGCAGCACAGTGGGCTGTGCCACTAGTGAGCAGAGACGATCCTCTCATTCACGACTGGGACACATTCCAGGAGGAATTCATAAAGGTGTTCGACAGGAGAGCCGATTCGTATACAGCAGACAGAGAGCTGCTAGAGCTACGCCAAGGCAATAGCGGGCTGGTGCAGTACATGAACTCTTTTCGAAGACTGGTGTCGGAAACTAAGTGGCCTGATGAAAAGCGGGCTGCGCTCTTTCATCAAGGCTTGAGCGAAGAGCTGAAGGATGTGGTAGCCCAAATTGACCCCCAACCAGCCACGTGTGAAGCACTCATCAGTCTGGTCCTTCGACTCGACCACAGATTAGGGGAACGCCGTGGGGATCATAAGAAAAAGGACAAGACCCTGCCAGTACATGGGTCTCCTGGAACCACAGAAACCACCCATCTAGTACGAACCGAGCCCATGGAGGTAGGGGCCATAAGGGCCAGCCTAACGGCCACAGAAAGAGAATCACGACGCAAGCAAGGCCTGTGCTTGTATTGCGGCAAGAAAGGCCACTTTGTGAGGGAGTGTCCGGTTAAACCGAAAACCCATCGCTTCAAGGGCTCAAGAATAACCGCGGCACCTATCGACAACACTGCGGAAAACTGAAGAGCTTCAGGAAGAAAGAAGGGGATTCCGGGAGTCGTTGTTTGATCCCTTCCGTACAGGTGAAAACGTTGCTCAAACCGAGACACATGTTCAAAACCATTCACCTACAAGTCAAAGGGGAGTGGTCTCCGGTGGAAGCCATGGTGGACTCAGGTGCCACGGGTCTCTTCATGGATGCAGAAAAGGCTAGAGAACTCGCTCTAAAGCTTGCAACTAAGACAGTGGCAGAGGAAGTCTTTGCGGTGGACGGTAGGCGTCTGGCCTCTGGGCCCATCAGACAACATACTGGGAACATCCGAACACGATACGGGAAAGAACATACGGAGGTCATCGACTTCAATATCATACAAGCCCCCCAATACGGAGTAATATTGGGGTTGCCGTGGCTCCAGAAACACAACCCTTCAATAGACTGGTTATCCCATAGCTTAAGCATGACGTCTGATTACTGTGCCCACAACTGCGGGGCGTCTGTTCCCGCTCAGGAGGAAAAGCACGCAATACCGCATGCTGTTGCCACGGCAGCAGAAAAACGAGTGGAATTACCCGACGCCTATCAAGCATTCGCCGACGTGTTCAATAGCACACAAGCCGAAGAACTCCCACCACATCGAATATACGATTGTCAGATAGACTTGGTCCCGGGGGCAAGCGTTCCGAGCGGAAGGCTCTACGCGCTGTCTGAACCAGAGAACGTACACCTGCGGGAATACATTGACACTATGCTACGTCTAGGGTTCATACGCCCATCAAGATCACTGGCCGCCTCTCCCCTGTTCTTCATCCCCAAGGCCAATTGGGAACTCCGCGCTTGTGTGGACTTCCGGGCCCTCAATGCCATCACGGTAAAGAACCGTTATCCATTGCCGATTATCAATGTTCTGTTGGAGCAAGTGAAAACGGCCAAGATATATACCAAACTGGACTTAAAAGGGGCATACCACTTCGTGCTCATGAGAACAGGGGATGAATGGAAAACGGCATTCAAAACGCGGTTTGGGCTGTACGAATACCTGGTAATGCCATACGGCTTGTGTAACGCCCCTGCGGCCTTTCAGTTTTTTCTGAACGACGTCCTCCGGGACATGCTGGACGTTTCTGTCGTGGTATATATTGACGATATATTGGTATACTCCGATAACGAAACAGAACACGTACAGCATGTGTCTAAGGTTCTGCAAGTCCTACGAGAACACCTGTTGTTCTGTAAACTCAGCAAGTGCGACTTCCACGTCACAACAGTGGAGTTCCTGGGAGTGATGCTGAGCCCAGAGGGTCAGATGATGGCTGATAGGAAAGTAAAAGCTATAAACGAATGGCCAACGCCTCGGAACGTCAAGGAAGTGCAGAGCTTCATTGGCTTTGCCAATTTCTATAGGCGTTTCATCAATGGCTTTTCGGGACTGGTGGCCCCGATCACCCAATTAATGCGGAAAGCGCATGTCTTTCTATGGACCCCTGAAGCAGAGACAGCCTTTTCTGCTTTGAAGAAGGCCTTCGGAACGGCACCGGTGTTGGCACACCCGAATACGGACATACCTTTCATAGTGGAGGCGGATGCATCAGACGTGGCTCTGGGAGCCATTTTGTCTCAGCGGCAACAGAACTCTGGTGTGCTACACCCTGTGGCATTCATGTCTAGGAAATTGAACGAGGCCGAGCGCAACTACCACATAGCCGAGAAGGAACTGCTGGCTATCAAGGACGCCTTCTCGGAATGGAGACATCTGCTGATGGGGGCTAAACATGTAGTCACTGTTTATACGGACCACAGGAACCTCCAGTTCGTGACAGCGGCCAGGCAACTCTCCCCCAGGCAGATGCGGTGGATGCTCTTCTTCTCGGGTTTCAATTTCGCCATCACCTATAGACCCGGAGCGGAAAATCGTAAAGCTGACGCTCTCTCCCGCCAGTCCTCGGTGTCTACACTCATCCCTGCACCGGTGGCCTCCATCATTCAACCCGATAAGGTAATCGGGGCGATCCAACCCGCAACATTCCTGAAAAGGGTGCTAATGGGAGTAAGGACTCACGAGTGGAACACGTGGCTAAAACATCACCCAGAGTGGCAAATGCAGGACGGTATCCCTATGAAAGGGAGTAGCATGCTGCTACCTAACCTACAACTGCGGAAACAAGCGTTAAAATGGTGCCACGAATCGCCAAGCGCCGGACATCTGGGGTCCGAGAAAACGGGAGAGTACATCCTACGGAACTTCTGGTGGCCAGGCCTTCGCCGGGACGTGGAGGCGTGGGTAGCGTTATGTGAGGTATGCGCATCCATGAAAGCAGATCACAGAAAACCCCAAGGCATGCTGCAACCTCTTCCAACGCCTGATAGGCCGTGGGAATGCATTTCCCTGGATTTTGTGGTAGGGCTCCCGGTGGATCAGGGGATGACAGCTGTTCTGGTGGTGGTAGATTACCTCACCAAGATGGGACACTTCATAGCATGTAAGAAGGTACCAACGGCCGGGAAACTGGCTTACTTGCTGTTGAAAGAGGTAGTGCGAATTCACGGATTGCCCAGAGTGATCGTGTCGGACAGGGGGTCCCAGTTCACGGAACGGTTCTGGAAAACCTGGTGCTCCTCCTTACACGTCAAGTCTGCTCTGTCCACCAGCTACCATCCGCAGACGGACGGCCAAACAGAGAGGCTCAACCAAACACTCAAACAATACCTCCGGTGTTACATTGATCAGGGGAAAGAGGAATGGGTGGAACACCTGTGGCTAGCTGAAATAGCGTACAACAATGCCACGCACAGCTCCACGAAGGTGTCACCGTTCTACGGCAACTATGGTCATCATCCCAGGTTTCTCCCACTGGCACATCCAACAGGGGCCAGGAGTTTGCCTGAGGCTACCCGGAGAGCAGCCCATATGAAGGAACTGGTGGGGCGTACTCAGGAGTGTTTGGCCAAGGCCAAGGACAGGTACAAGACCCAAGCGGATAAACACCGGAGGCCTGGTCCATTGTACAAGGCGGGAGACTATGTATGGGTATCATCCCGCAACATGCACTTCAGGAAACATAGCCTGTTTCACCCTAAATACTTTGGACTGTTCCGCATCGAGAAGTGCATCAGTCCGGTGAACATGAGGCTGTCCTTGCCCTCCTCTATGAGGATACATCCAGTATTCCACATATCCCTTTTGAAGCCCTCGGTGTCCTCAAGGCCCCCTGCTCCCGTGGTGGTTCAGGCGGAGGACAACATGGATTACGAAGTGGAGGGTATCCGCGATTCGAAGTGGAAAAGAGGCAAGCTGTGGTACCTAGTGGCGTGGAAGGGGTACGGTCCGGAGGAGCAGACGTGGGAGCCCGTAGCGGGCATCTCTGCCACCCGGTTGATCACGGCATTCCACAGGAAGCATCCTGAGAAGCCTGGCCCGTCGGTGGGAGCCGTGTGAGGAGGGATGTGCTGTTATACCTTCCCGAGGGCGAAGGAACGGCGAAGAGGGAAACGATTCAGAAAAGGGGGTGGTGATGAACAGAGTGTCTGAATTAAGCAGACCACTCTTACCCAGTCCAAAGATCATGGCTTGATCCATCACCGTTATTTAGCTCACTGCCCCATCCCAGCTCAGAACCTGGCTATATGCAAATTAGTCTGTCCCTGGCCCAGTGCATCATGGGAACAGGGCAGACCAAACTACCAAGCCAATTCTTGACCAGAAAGGATACAAGCTACCGGGGACCGGTTTCTGGCATTTCAGCCTCGTCGGCCCGGCTTGCTTGAATCCTGATGGAGCAGTGAGCAAGGGACTCATGTCTGAGTATACCCTGCCACACCTATAGTGGCCAAAAACGATTCAGAAAAGGGGGTGGTGATGAACAGAGTGTCTGAATTAAGCAGACCACTCTTACCCAGTCCAAAGATCAGGGCTTGATCCATCACCGTTATTTAGCTCACTGCCCCATCCCAGCTCAGAACCTGGCTATATGCAAATTAGTCTGTCCCTGGCCCAGTGCATCATGGGAACAGGGCAGACCAAACTACCAAGCCAATTCTTCACCAGAAAGGATACAAGCTACCGGGGACCGGTTTCTGGCATTTCAGCCTCGTCGGCCCGGCTTGCTTGAATCCTGATGGAGCAGTGAGCAAGGGACTCATGTCTGAGTATACCCTGCCACACCTATAGTGGCCAAAAACGATTCAGAAAAGGGGGTGGTGATGAACAGAGTGTCTGAATTAAGCAGACCACTCTTACCCAGTCCAAAGATCAGGGCTTGATCCATCACCGTTATTTAGCTCACTGCCCCATCCCAGCTCAGAACCTGGCTATATGCAAATTAGTCTGTCCCTGGCCCAGTGCATCATGGGAACAGGGCAGACCAAACTACCAAGCCAATTCTTCACCAGAAAGGATACAAGCTACCGGCGAAGAGGGAAAAGCACAACAGCGCGACTGCCGCGGACTACACTTCCGGGTTCGCGATACCGGAAAGAACTACAACTCCCGTGAGGCGATGCGCGGCTCATGTGCGCTTCACACGGGCAGTATTTAAGGAATGGTGGCGCCCGCGGACCCTGTTGATTATTGCTGCCGCTACGCTGAGGCCACGCCGCAAGGTAAGAGACGGCGTTCTCCTGCGCTTGCATTCTGGTTCTGTTCAGGGATAGCTCTACACCCCTACCCAGCGGCCACCTAGTCTGAGTTCGGCGTCCTCCCTCACGCACATAGCGAACTCTTTGGAACCTCCGGAGCCTCACAGCGCTGTGGGAGAACTCTTTCGGCACCAAGCAGGTGCAAGGCTAAATCTGTATCACGGAGAGCGAACAGAACAGCAACCGCTCCATACCTGACTTTATACACTGGGGTGCTAGTGACTTAACTGCTCTCCCGGTGTAGCGGACCTGTGACCCACCAGTATCACTGAAGGCAGTCAGAACAGTGACCGATCCACGCTCTGGGGAGCTAGTGACTTAACAGCTCTCCCTGAGTAGCGAACCTGTCAACAGGGGTATCAACAGTCGTAAGGGCTGACTAACTTTGGGACCTTAACCTTTGGTGAAGCTAACCAGGATTACTGTACCCCACGTTGGTGAGTGCCAGGACTGGCATTCGTGCGGGGGACGGTTTGAGACCGGATATTCGATTGGCATTTTCGGCCATTACTGTATGCGGTGCCCTCCGTTGGAGAGTGTCCGAACGGGCACTCATGCGGAGGACGGTTAAGGGAGGTAACGAACTATAGGGTGGTGTTAACCCTTAGTTGTGCTTCTAGGGAGCATCATCCCACTATAGAAGCTTCTGTATTGATTATAAAGAACCCTCAAACCTTTACCTTGAACTGAGTCTGCTTTCCTCCAGCGCAGGTGCGCCACGGGTAAAACAATAGGTTCACACCCAATCCCGAGGGCACTCAGGGATTACATCCACACAAGAATCAGATCTTTCCAAGTGATTACAGGCTGGCTCAGAAACTGGTTCTATCTGGTGGGAATAGATCTTCTTGCAGCACAAGCTCCCTATTGATGAAACCGCAAAAATGTAACCGCAAGAAAACCTACATGCGAACCTTCTCCGGATTTGCCCCGAAAATTTGGAACTCTCTTCCTCCAGGGCTCAAGACCAACCCTTTAATAACTATCTTCAAAAAAGGAGTACAAACAATACTTCTGAATAATCCCCTTCCTCTCTGATGCAAAGAATCGTACCACCTTGAATCCAGTTGTTTCTGACAATTACTTTCTCTTTACTTTCCCTTGTCTGACTCTCTATCGCTTACCTTTATGACACTGCAATTATGTTACAGTCGATCTCCCGCTCACCATAATTTATGGGTACACTGCATTACAAAGCCCTGCTACCCATAATGCTCTTGTTTCTTGATATCACCATATGACTCTTTGTTACTTTCTCTGTTATTGTCCACTGCACAGAGCTTTGCTACTATCCTATGACTCCTTGTATTATGCACTCTCTCTGTCACTTACCATTACACAGTGCTCTGAAACCAGAAACGGTCTTTTTCGCGCTATATAAAACTTCATATAAAAAATAAAAAAGTCAAGCCGGGAAGGACGCGTTATGCAAGCTACAGGTTCCACAACTAGGAATAGCAAAGCATTTATAATCAAATCCAACGCTAATTTAGAATTTACGATGTAACAAAACCACATTTACCTTCACTTTACCATTTTTTAGTACAAATAGCAACTACTGTCTCCTCCCCGAGAAACCTATGGGGACCCAGCTTTCCCCATAATAGGGCATAGCAGTAGATGTCCCAATATGATGGAGTGATTGTACCCATGATTAGAGTTCCAGGGGGATAATGTCCAACCAGGTATCACAGGGATCTGATATTTAACTGGTCCTGAAGAAAGCCGGTGACCTTCTGGGCTCAAGTAGGTTAAAACGTGTCGACCTCTTTTTTGATTACCCACTGGATGTGAAGGATAAATTAAACGTCCCCGACACATCTCACATATTTTTAATCTTGCCTCCACCCCAGTTTGTAATAAAATAGCACCTCCTAGAGTCGGAGACAATTTTAACTCACTTTTTGCAAAGATTCCACCATTTCTCTTATAAAAGAGACTCTACCTCCTGGTGGAGGCAAGACCTTCTGATGACACAACTGACTACTAATACTCAAATGGAGAACACATACCACTGAAGGAAAATAGTTGTGGAGTGTCTCACTCCTATTTTAAGAAGAGACCCTAACCTTTGAGAATGGTGCATGCTCACTCCTTTTGATAATTTCTTCATTAACTAAGGAAATAGAGTGTACCCCATGTTTTTGCTTCAATCTCCCTCATTTTGATTTTCTGAGTAATCTTAAAATCGGCGAGATTGCAGGCAAAAGTGGCGGGTGTGGAGAGACCCAATGAGGGAGCTGTGGTGCAACTCTCTTTGTATCGTTCTAAGGCCAAACCCACCTACTCACTAAAAAGGCGGGACCCATCAAATGGCACATCCATCAAGGATGCCTAGATATCCCCTGAGAAGCCCATAAACCTCATCCATGCATGGCCCTGAAGAACCACACTTGTGCCAGTTACCTGACTCAAGCTATCTGTCGTGTCTAGGCCAGAAAGGATAACCAATTTCACTATATTCGGCAATCCTGAATAGTTGAGGGATCACAAGAGAGGATTTAGGGTGGCCTTTACTGATAGTGCCTGAACCACCGAGCTATCTCGCGTTTAATGCTGCATGAGAAACTCAGGGTCACCAGGAGCTGGTCTGTGGTGACAAATCTGTTGACTTGAGATCCAGAACGTGGGTTTGCCCAAGAGTGTATATGTAAGAGTCTCATTAAAGGGCAGGCGACATTTGGAAGGTGCCTGGCCAAGCTGAAGCACCCTCTTAAGGACATTGGTTTTAACTTCTATAGAAAAGAGCAGCAGATTAAGGACCTCTACAGCCCTTCTGATCACTGGAACAAAAGATGCACTCGCCTCCAAGGCAGAGCCAGGGGGAAAGACGAAGCCCATATCAGGCTAAGTGTCCAGACCACTGGCATCCTGTAGGTATTTGTACTGTATTATGGGACACATTCCCTCCATTATCTCCGAAATTCTGGTTTTGGTGTGAATCTGAGCAACAAATTTGGGATAGCTTGTGTGGACAACTGCACTGTAAAGATAATGAGTGTGAGTAAAAGGTTTTGCCAAAAGGTTATTCCTTAATGGGCTCAAAGCGTGCCCTTGGCCAAGGTTGAGGCAGGTTAGATTCAGAGTTAGAGACTAGGTTGTGGATCTTCATCCAGCATTGGCATCAATGTCTATAGAAGTGGCACAGAGAGTGGCTCCAGGACCGAAGTCGGCACCAAAGGCCTTGCAGAATCCAAGGCAGATTCCAGAGGCACAGATGATGCTTAGGATGAACCTGCCAGCGGGATTCTGACTGGAGGCCCCTGCGGATTTTTGGGGACATGTAGGCGCACTTGAAGAAACCATAAGAACGCCGAAAATGCATAGTACAGCCTCTAAAGGCCTTGACTTTCTGCAACCTCACAGACAGACTCAGAAAGTAAGAGTTCATCAGGACCAGATTCGGAATCAGTTCCTCAGGAATTCATGAGCAAACACAGGTGGCACGCTAACGCCATCAGTCCTTCTCTGGAAATCATGAATGATGGGTAAGGGGCTGAAACCTGCTTGGACTTCTTATCCTTCTCCTTTGACTTAGCTGAAGACTTCAGCCACATTGAAAATCTGCAGCAGGAACGACTTTGGGAGTGGGAATGGGACTTTCCACTCGACTTCTACCAGTCATGGGCAAAGTCTTACTGTGTTTAGTGAGGCAGAGCTTCACTGTGCGATCCCGAATAGCTTTTAAGCTCATCTGGGTGCAGTCATTGCAGGTTCTGGAGTTGTGTTCCTACCACAAGCACCAGAGGCATACCTGGTGGAGATCTGTCACAGACATTTGTTTGTGACAGTCTCTACAAGGTTTAAATCCTGTCACTTTAGGAGGGGACATTTCCCCTTGCACACTGGTTAAAATTTGAGAAAAGAAATTAGAGAAAAACCTCATCGCAGACGTAAGGAGTAGGGCTTCGGATCTGTGTCTGAAAATGCAGAAAGAAAGGAATTGACATTAGTGCTCATCATGGATGGTGCTTAAATGTGATTCCATTTGTCTTTTCTGGATTTAAATGAAGTAGATACAGAGCCGCAGAAGTACTGCTTTAGAGATCCAGCCCGATGCCTGAGGAATGTTTAAAAGGTAAGGAATCTGTGGTTAGGAGTATCCATTGGAATCCACTCAACAGAAAGTAGAGGAGGGAGAACAGTGAAGAATCTGAAGTTAAATACAGGGACTGATTCAGAGTTTGGCGTGCAGTCAGTATAGCTAACTACTTTACTCGTGCCATGCAGAGGACTCTCCTCCTGCCAAATTTAGAGTTGTCTGCCAGCCCTGTGGACAACTCTAAACATTAGCAAGAATTGCCATCATATTAATTTCTGTCAATGTTATAAAAGTTTAGCGGAGTGCTTCATCAAAAATGAATGCTCACCTCTCAAACTTTTACAGTATGGGAGTTTGTTTTTGGAAAAAGTAATACTAATGGCCTCCACACCATGGGGGCAGTCTCCTGTGGTGTGGAGGCGGGAGGTAATATATATTTTTTTTACTGTCCCTCATTGCCAGAATTTACCTGAAGATGAATAACGGTACAAAAGGGGGTGGTGATGGACAGAGCATCTGAACCAATCAAACACTCACACCCAGTCAAAAGATCTGGGTTTGATCCATCACGTTCTTTAGCCCACTCTGCCACCTCAGTTCAGACATGGCTATATGCAAATCAGTCTGACCCTGTGCCTCATGGGAACAGTCCAGCCCGAACTGCCAAGCCATGCCTTCCCTGGACCGTAAACAAGCTTCCGAGGACCGGTTTCTGGCATTACAGCCGTCTTCAGCCCAGCTTGCTTGAATCCAGTGACAAAGTGAGCAAGGGACTCACGTCTGAGCACACCCTGCCACACTTATGGCGGCCAAACCGGTCCCAGGATGCTTGTTTCCGGTCCATGGAAGACATGGCTTGGCAGTTCGGGCTGGACTGTTCCCATGAGGCACAGGGTCAGACTGATTTGCATATGGCCATGTCTGAAATGGGGTGGCTGAGTGGGCTAAAGAATGGTGATGGATTAAACCCAGATCAGTTGACTGGGGGTGAGTGTTTGATTTGCTCAAACGCTCCGTCCATCATCCCCTTTTGTATCGCTTTGTTCGCCTAAGTGTGGCAGGGTATGCTCAGACGTGAGTCCCTTGCCCACTTGGCCACTGGAATCAAGATAGCCTGACTGAGGAGGATTATGAATCCGAAACCGGTCCCAGGATGCTTGTTTCCGGTCCATGGAAGACATGGCTTGGCAGTTCGGGCTGGACTGTTCCCATGAGGCACAGGGTCAGACTGATTTGCATATGGCCATGTCTGAAATGGGGTGGCTGAGTGGGCTAAAGAATGGTGATGGATTAAACCCAGATCAGTTGACTGGGGGTGAGTGTTCGATTTGCTCAAACGCTCCGTCCATCATCCCCTTTTGTATCGCTTTGTTCGCCTAAGTGTGGCAGGGTATGCTCAGACGTGAGTCCCTTGCCCACTTGGCCACTGGAATCAAGATAGCCTGACTGATGAGGATTATGAATCCGAAACCGGTCCCAGGATGCTTGTTTCCGGTCCATGGAAGACATGGCTTGGCAGTTCGGGCTGGACTGTTCCCATGAGGCACAGGGTCAGACTGATTTGCATATGGCCATGTCTGAAATGGGGTGGCTGAGTGGACTAAAGAATGGTGATGGATTAAACCCAGATCAGTTGACTGGGGGTGAGTGTTCGATTTGCTCAAACGCTCCGTCCATCATCCCCTTTTGTATCGCTTTGTTCGCTCTAAGTGTGGCAGGATATGCTCAGACGTGAGTCCCTTGCTCACTTTGCCACTGGAATCAAGATAGCCTGGCTGATGAGGATTATGAATCCGAAACCGGTCCCAGGATGCTTGTTACCGGTCCATGGAAGACATGGCTTGGCAGTTCGGGCTGGACTGTTCCCATGAGGCACAGGGTCAGACTGATTTGCATATGGCCATGTCTGAAATGGGGTGGCTGAGTGGGCTAAAGAATGGTGATGGCTTAAACCCAGATCAGTTGACTGGGGGTGAGTGTTTGATTTGCTCAAACGCTCCGTCCATCATCCCCTTTTGTATTGCTTTGTTCGCCCTAAGTGTGGCAGGGTATGCTCAGACGTGAGTCCCTTGCTCACTTGGCCACTGGAGTCAAGATAGCCTGGCTGATGAGGATTATGAATCCAAAACCGGTCCCAGGATGCTTGTTTCCGGTCCATGGAAGACATGGCTTGGCAGTTTGGGCTGGACTGTTCCCCATGAGGCACAGGGTCAGACTGATTTGCATATGGCCATGTCTGAAATGGGGTGGCTGAGTGGGCTAAAGAATGGTGATGGATTAAACCCAGATCAGTTGACTGGGGGTGAGTGTTTGATTTGCTCAAACTCTCCGTCCATCATCCCCTTTTGTATCGCTTTGTTCGCCCTAAGTGTGGCAGGTATGCTCAGACGTGAGTCCCTTGCTCACTTGGCCACTGGAATCAAGATAGCCTGGCTGATGAGGATTATGAATCCGAAACCGGTCCCAGGATGTTTGTGTCCGGTCCATGGAAGACATGGCTTGGCAGTTCGGGCTGGACTGTTCCCATGAGGCACAGGGTCAGACTGATTTGCATATGGCCATGTCTGAAATGGGGTGGCTGAGTGGGCTAAAGAATGGTGATGGATTAAACCCAGATCAGTTGACTGGGGGTGAGTGTTTGATTTGCTCAAACGCTCCGTCCATCATCCCCTTTTGTATCGCTTTGTTCGCCCTAAGTGTGGCAGGGTATGCTCAGACGCGAGTCCCTTGCTCACTTGGCCACTGGAATCAAGATAGCCTGGCTGATGAGGATTATGAATACGAAACCGGTCCCAGGATGCTTGTTTCCGGTCCATGGAAGACATGACTTGGCAGTTCGGGCTGGACTGTTCCCATGAGGCACAGGGTCAGACTGATTTGCATATGGCCATGTCTGAAATGGGGTGGCTGAGTGGGCTAAAGAATGGTGATGGATTAAACCCAGATCAGTTGACTGGGGGTGAGTGTTTGATTTGCTCAAACGCTCCGTCCATCATCCCCTTTTGTATCGCTTTGTTCGCCTAAGTGTGGCAGGGTATGCTCAGACGTGAGTCCCTTGCTCACTTGGCCACTGGAATCAAGATAGCCTGGCTGATGAGGATTATGAATCCGAAACCGGTCCCAGGATGCTTGTTTCCGGTCCATGGAAGACATGGCTTGGCAGTTCGGGCTGGACTGTTCCCATGAGGCACAGGGTCAGACTGATTTGCATATGGCCATGTCTGAAATGGGGTGGCTGAGTGGGCTAAAGAACGGTGATGGATTAAACCCAGATCAGTTGACTGGGGGTGAGTGTTTGATTTGCTCAAACGATCCGTCCATCATCCCCTTTTGTATCGCTTTGTTCGCCCTAAGTGTGGCAGGGTATGCTCAGACGTGAGTCCCTTGCTCACTTGGCCACTGGAATCAAGATAGCCTGGCTGATGAGGATTATGAATCCGAAACCGGTCCCAGGATGCTTGTTTCCGGTCCATGGAAGACATGGCTTGGCAGTTCGGGCTGGACTGTTCCCATGAGGCACAGGGTCAGACTGATTTGCATATGGCCATGTCTGAAATGGGGTGGCTGAGTGGGCTAAAGAACGGTGATGGATTAAACCCAGATCAGTTGACTGGGGGTGAGTGTTTGATTTGCTCAAACGATCCGTCCATCATCCCCTTTTGTATCGCTTTGTTCGCCCTAAGTGTGGCAGGGTATGCTCAGACGTGAGTCCCTTGCTCACTTGGCCACTGGAATCAAGATAGCCTGGCTGATGAGGATTATGAATCCGAAACCGGTCCCAGGATGCTTGTTTCCGGTCCATGGAAGACATGGCTTGGCAGTTCGGGCTGGACTGTTCCCATGAGGCACAGGGTCAGACTGATTTGCATATGGCCATGTCTGAAATGGGGTGGCTGAGTGGGCTAAAGAACGGTGATGGATTAAACCCAGATCAGTTGACTGGGGGTGAGAGTTTGATTTGCTCAAACGCTCCGTCCATCATCCCCTTTTGTATCGCTTTGAAGATGAATAACAGAAATAAAAAGAAACCACACACAACACTGTCCATTGGTCAGTCTTACGTGTACACCTTTGATGGCTGAACCTCTTTACAGAGTTGGCTCCGTCGCTGACAAACCTGAGGTCTGCCCAACTGTAAAATAGATGGGCAGACCTTCAGGTTGGTAGTAAGTGTACTCTGTTGCCACTGCATGGCAGGCAAGAAAAGGCATGGTCATTTTGAAAAATATGTAAATCTGCAACACTTATCTGAAGGACATAATGAATCAACAAAATGGGAGATAATTTTGAATCATGTCCCACACTGATTGAGCTGCACCCCTAAGGGTAAACTAAAGGTGTTTGTTGGCCCTAGAAGCAGGGGAAGGGGAACTAAAAGACTAATGCCCTTGCTGGCCCACACACGAAATGCCAGACCTGTGACCATAGCCTTGAAAGGAGTGTCTGCTGCATCACTGCCAGGGAAGTCTGTCTTTGTCTTTAATATGTGTTTTACGTTTCTGATATTTTATAACTCTGCAATTGTGTGTATACTTACCACACTGGATAGGAGGAACTTGGGGCTAGGTTTATCAAGGGGAAGCGGTGCCCTTGCATAACGCAATGTGACAAAAGGGAAACTCAAGCCCTTAAGCAAGATTTAGTATGCCAGGCAGAGCCACCTTGCGTGGCATAGCAAATCTGCAGTAACTCAAGGCAACACAAGTTTCTGGCTTGTGGTCCTCTCCTTTGGAAAGGCATTTCATGGGTGGATCATAGGTTTTCCCATGCATCCACCTAAGATTTTTGGCACATTAGTGATTTACTAATACTAGTACCCAATTCCAGCCCTAGAGGCGTAACGAGAAGTAGTGGGTTTATTTCTCCTCATTATTTAGGTTGCGCCTGCACAGTGCTTGTGCAATCTCTTGTATTTAAAAAAAGGAATCTTGAAAAGGGCTTAGAGCAAGACCATTTCTTACCTTTACTTACCAATGGCTGGCTCCCACATCACTTTTGTTTCCTTGCTTCATATTGGTCGGCACCTTTTCCTCGCCTCAGTCTTCCTCCTAGGCTTCGGGTCTTCGTCCTGCCATGGAGCCTGGAACAGGTACTGCTTCTGGTGGACTGTGTCCTTCCACTGCAGACTACTCCAGGTGCTCTTTTTTGTTTTTACTTTTCAGGCACTCTCCTTCACCTTCACCCTCCCACTCGATCTCCTGTTATTTTTAAAACCCACCCATTTCTTGTTATTTGTTTAAAACCCACTCCTGCTCTCCTCAACCCACCATCCTGCTTTCTGTTGTTTCTAAACCCCACCACCACCCGCCACCCTCCTGTTGTTTCCAACCTGTATCTCCCACCCCCTCTCCTGCTCTCTATTGTGTTCCGACCCTTCTCCCTTGTGTTTCAACACCCTGTGCTGTTTTCTTTTTTACATGCTGCACTTGGAGCATAGAAATTTTGGCTCCACCCTTTCACATCCTGGGGATGCCATATATGCGTGCATGTAGTACCACATATTTGTCTACGTTAACATCATTAACGTAAAGTGGAGCAATTGACCAAAATACTAATGGTGCAATCGCTGTATAATCCAAACATTTACATGAGCGTGCATACTAATGTTTTTCTTTAGTGATACCAAACTGCAGTTTTCATATATATCTGTATTTATGTATACAAAAGGTAACTGAACAGTATTGTGGGCAATATGGGCTGCACCAATAATTAAGTCCTCAAAATCTGATATAGCACAAAGGTGATCACAATTGACTTGACCCCACTACTGAGCAGTCAAATTTTTGAGAAAACGAATTCCTCTCCTAATAGCAAAGATAGCATCAAGAAACACACTAATATCTAAAGCAATTCAAATGTCAAGTACAATATAATCTTTGAAATCATGGCATTAATGAAACATATGTAGACGGGAGTCTTGATAGTTCTTGAATTCAGTTTGTTGCTTTTATTTTCACAATTAGAAGAATGAATACATGCATCTGCCCAGCCAACGCGTTTCGTCCGTAAAAGGACTTCACCAGGGCTGTAAAAACAATTAAATAAACATTTTTTAGTATCAGCTAAAGAACTTCAAAATTAGGGCACACAACTGAAATAAAGACACAAGATAAACAAGACAACTATCAGCAAGACTATTGCGTTCTGTCCCTAATTCTTAGGCCAAAAGAGCATCTGTTAATCATTACACAGTCAAAATTGCATAAGCGACCCCCTGCCTATATACACGCTAATTTACAATAATGTAAACTGTTATTTTCACAATCATTTTATACTCATTTTATAATATATCTATGTAGGTCATGACATCATGAAAACACACAATGCACAAGAATCTATACAATCTTATCAGCTTCGGCCTATCATTTTTAAAACTGTTTGCTCATCGGGTAGTTGGAATGAATTAGTTCTATTAAGGATATTAAGGAATTAGGGTTTTTGAAATTCATTTAATTTAGATCAGCTTTGTTCTAAATTGGAAATAATGTTTCGCCAGTATTAAGTATAAATAACTTATATGGAAACTTACGTTGGTTTGTCAGCATTTAAAAAAAAAACAAAAAACAACAGAATCACAATTCTCAGGATAGGCTGTGAAAACAGGCAGAAATTACGTCTTGTAACTGTAATGCAGATTTTGTACACCCAGTACCTCGCCTCCGAATGGGAGCATTGTTTTTGAACATTCAATTAATTGGAAGATTGATTTGTTGCAGGTACGTTCATATGATCTTATAGCTAGTGAAAGACACATAGTGTATAAGAGCGAGTGAGGCTTGGAAGAATAACTTTTGTCAAGGACAAGAGGAGCTAACAAACAAAGGGAGGACCCCAGGTGCATGTAAATATCTGGAGATGGGAGGAATCCAAGGATGTTCTTATATTCAGACCAAGAGATGGGAGTATCGAGTAAAACAGCCAAGTTAGACCATTAGAAGGTGAAACACGTTATGTGGGATTCCCGAATGTTCCTTGATGTTTTAGTTAATGGTCACACTTTAGCTTTTGTCGGATTTCCTTTACCCTTAGCTATATTTCTGTTGTGTGGCTTTATGCTATGCAGTATTGCCGATTTTCGAGAACTTTTACAGAGCACTTTACAATGCGGACACCTTCCAGCTTTACTGGATCTAATTAGGGGTTTCCCCAATTAATGCTACTTAGTTTAGGTAATTTAGATTTACTCATGTATAGGTAAGACGGCCGGAAACATATGCTGATCATCATATTCTATTCGTTATTTTCTGTATTGCTATTACTGAATTCCTTGTATGCTTTATGTTACTGAGGTTAAACTTTGTCCAATGATTTGGACTGCCAATAGTGATTCTGAATTTTTATAATATATTCTTGAGACTTGAGTACATCAGTCTGGCTTTGAATTTGTACTAAACCTGCATTTAATCCCATTTATCGACTTTGGGTCCTCACTGTCTAGACAAATGGGTTACACTGTAAGTTTGAACTTTTGGATGATACTAACTACTCTTTATTTACCAGTCATCTAAAAAGGTCTATCACAGAAAAATTTGCATATCTGGCTCAGTGCTCTAGCATACTGCAGTGTGGACCATGCAGCATAGCTTAAAGTAAAAATAAAATGCACAATGACAGGGTCAGTGATGGCCGCATCATAGTGTTTTTTTCTTTAAGCCATTTGTGCAGCAGCTTGGGCTGAAGTGCAGGAGGCTGGCTTAGTAATGGCGCACGCTTATTTAAGTGATGCACCTTGCACTAATCCAGACAACCCTGATGTGATTTCAGTGGGCTTTGATAACCCTAGAAAGATCTCAAAGTGGTAGTTGTGGAGAGCAGCCTTCAGGATTATCTTGAAGGAGTGTAAAGCAGCTTATTTTACCAACTTTAATCAATAGTGTAAGGTAAATGAAAAATAACTGCACAGTGTTTATATAAATATGTCTATTTATTATACAACATGATCACTAACATATTGGTATATATCAATAGCACACACAAGAATAGTTTGAAAGCAATCATGTAAGTTGCACAAAATAGTGTGGGGGAGACCAAACCATATATTAGGAAAGTGGAAGGGGAATTGCAAAGGAGAACTGAACTGAACTTGGACCACCAGAGGAGCTGGGGTCACAATGAACCACCAAAGGTAAGTATCCAGGAACCCCTATGGAGGCGGTGCGCAGACTGGAAACACAGCAGCCTGCCCAATGGAAGTCAAAGGAGAAGTCGTGGCTGCAGTTTTAAAGAAGAAGGACTCTTACCAGAGGACCCCGAAGAAACCCTTTGGAAGACAGAATGTTGGAAAACCACCTCAACTGTGGATGCCCCAGGAATCAGTTTACCAGCCCCAGGGGAGTCTGGTGCATAGGGGGGAAGTGACGTCAGAACCTGCCATAGACAACAATAGGAGACTTCGAAGAAGATGCCTCTGGAGAAGACTGTGAAGGAGTCCGGGTGAATCCAAGGGTGGATTATTGAAGCGGAAAACCTGCAAGCAGAGGGGACAAAGTCTATGTCACTTGGAGGTGACCATGAGGCACAGAAACACAATGCCCACCAATGTCGAGAGGTTCAGAAGAGTCAACTGTGACCATGTCGTTGCAGATGTGAGGACCAGGCAAAACTGAGGAAGACCAGGAGCCGTGCATGAGCTGTCCCACATCGGATGTCAGTGTCTAGGTGGTTGGTGTCCGGCGGGAGCACCAACAAGATTTGGTAGCCACAACTGGCGTGAAGAATGAAAACGTTGGGATCAGCAAGGTTTAAGGAACTCAACAAATGCAGTAGAGTCCAAATGGGCCCTAATCAAACAGGGGAGCCATTGAAGCAAAGGAAGACCATTGCAAGGACCCACATGCCGGAGGCACAGGAGTCACAAGAGGACCTCAAGCAGCTCACCTAAGTCGGAGGCCCATGATGCATGACATGCAGGGAGGCCTCTGTTCTTCAGGAAGTAAGGCTGGAGCTTCTTGTATCCTAAAGAAAAAGCCTGGCAACGGCAAGTCGACATGGTGCACAGGGGTTCGGTCCCAGCAGCCCCGATGAGGGATACTGTCCACCAAATTGCAGAGAAGACAGGTCGGCTTCTAGGGAGCCACAGAACCATCACCTGTGTTGCTGAGCCTCTGGTTGTCCATGGGACGTCAGGATCAGCAGACCTGTCAGCTTCATAGCGGTACCTTCAGATGCAGGGGAGTGACTCCTTCACTCCAAAGGAGATTTCTTTGATTGCCCTTGATGCCCACAGGTCTTCTGGAGAACCTGAATGAAGCACAGGCACAAATGATGCAGAAGACATGAAGAACAGTGCAACGGGAGCTTCAGAAGTCTTCCTTGGTGCAGTCTTGGTTCCAGTCGAAGTCCATCAAAGTCCAATTGCCTAGATGTTTGAAAAGTGATGTTGTTTCAGGATTGAGTCTGGTCACATGACAAATCTGAGGACACACCCAAAGGGGAGCCCTGAAATACCCTAAGGAAAGGGTTGGGACTGTTCAAGGATCCTCCCAGAGGATGGGCTGGACAGAGGGGAGGATACTCCCCTGTTCTTTGTCCAGTTTCACGCCAGAGCAGGAACCAAGGGTTCCTGAGCTGGCTCAAACTCGACTATGCAAGGAGGGCACCATCTGTGCACTTCATAGCAGCCTTGTGGTGCCCCCACCCCAGCCCAATACACCTACCTGTGACTTAAAACCCATTGTTCTACCTCTCCCTGGTCGAGCCTGGATCAGCAGCAGAGGGCCGAATCGTGTCTGTGGTCAGCAGCAGCACTAACTTGCAGACCCTGAAAGGCTGTTATTGGGTGTACAGGGGGGTCTTCTAAGGCCCCCCTAGTACATGGGATCATACTTCCAACACTGGAATCGGTGATGGGGCATGATTCCAAAATATTTGATACCAAAAGTGACTGGGTTTGGTGCAACCATAATGTAGTTAGACATCTCTGACTGATGCCCACTATATGTCATAAAAATTGCTGGCCACACTCACGAAGCCTGGCGAATAGACTCTGGGTTTTGTAGGGGTGTCCTGTTCATGCAGGGGCACTCTCACACTTGTAACCAAGCACCTTGCCCTCAGGATTTAAGAGCCTGCTATAGGGGTGACTTATAGGTTTTAAGTGCAGTGACCTGAGTTATAAGGAAATGTATATCTGTTGTGAGAGGTGCAAGTACCAACTCACACAGACTGCAATGGCAGGCCTGTAGTCAAAGTTTAAGTGGACTCCCATGGGTGGTACAATTCATGCTGCAGCCCATGGGAGGCCCAAGGTGTACATATGCCCTAGGTACTGCAGTGCCATATACTAGGGACTTAGAAGTGTACACCAGTAGCTAATTGTGGAGGTACACAAGTACTTACCATGCCAATTTAGGGGAGAAAGCACAGATGCTGGGACCCCGACTGGCAGGATCCCAGCAGACTAATTCAAAAACACACTGACACCAGGCGAAAAGTAGGGATAACCATGAACGCAGATCCTACTTTCCTACATGTTAAAAAAACATTGGCAAAGCCAACAGTTTATGCATAGGCGAAGCTTATTGGCTTAGACAATGCTTGTTTCCTCTTTCTACGTGTGCACACAAATAAGGAGGCAAAAGACTCAGAAGATCAGATGCAGACAGACCTCAGGCAAGTTGCAGCATGTGTGCTCTCACGCATTGTTTTAAAGTATTTCCTTTCACTGTTTCTATCACTTCAACCCTTCTTTTATTGGTAGGCAACGCATGGTTAGGCTGCATTTTTAACCTCAGCTACTGGTTCCGCCACGCTCTCTGTTCTGCAGCAGATTCTTCAGTTTGCTGTGGAGAGAGCGTGCGAGCTTCCCCACAGCGCTGAGATACCCCTCTCGGGGTGATTCATGCGCATTATAAGTTAAATTAACATAACAAGATTGTTTGTGTGCAGGAAGGTATTCCTTCCTGCACAAAAACAATATTGGCTGTAACACAAGTGGTGCGAGGGTGTCTGCATTGGCTCTTGGCAGCCACAAGTCGCCAGCGTAGGAAGTATGCAGGAATGGCACCGTACCTTAGCAGATATGGCGCATTCCTGCCCTCATCCTATAACAAATAAATGGACTTGAATGAAGTGTGCACTGTTCACTTTAACCAAATTCAATAATTTGTTAATAACAATCTACTTATTTGTTCATTCTAATACATTTATTAAAACATTTATAATTTTACTTCATTGGCATGGTACCATATTTTTAGTACCTCAAACAAATTCCGACCAAAAAAAAAAGTTAAACATAAATTTCCTTGATACTTGTTTCAACATCAATATATAATCATATAATTTTTTGTACTACACAAAATGTATGTCGTGTTCCTTTTCATGCGTGATGCATTTTGGGACAGCTTGCTCCCTTCCTCAGGGGCATATCTGAAAACCCAAACAATATATCACTCTTTAAACATCTTTATAGAATACATGGAGTTTCTCAAACAACCAAAAACCCATTGTATACATGATGGTTCTCACAAACTACCATTTCTCTTTAAAACAACCTTCCAGTGAATGATCCAGTTTATCAAATCAAGCCTGTATGTGTTAAACTCAGGTGCGTTTTTGCTGTTCATGCAAAATGTATAGCATTCTATAGTGACCATTGTCTCACTATATTTATTTTAAAACACCCGGTGCTGTTTGTCACAACTCATGATAGAGTGTATAACGTTTTCTAATCAGTCCTACCTCGTGGTATGCACTCAGTAGAAAATCGGTAAGTGTAGAGGTGTGAATCAACCAAAATAGGTCTGTAAATCAAAATAAGCTGAAGTATAATATACCATTTATCAATGTGCTTCTTTTGCGAAACAAAGTGTCCAACAAGCATGCTTCACAATCTATCAAAGATCACCTCTTGAGGAGTCTAGATTTCTTTAATTTTTATTTTTAACATTATTTTTGCAAATAAACCAAAATCAATCTGTAAACCAAAAATAACTAAAATGTAATATGCTATATGCCAATGAACTCCTTTAGTGGAACAAACCACCATGCCTCGCAATATATCACACCTCACCTCTTGAGTTTTCATTTTTTCACTTTGTGACTGTCTTATTGCCCAATTCTGTGTGAATAACAAATGATTACCGATTAGCCTGATTCCAGTATGTTCTCCTGACTCGCTGTTAATGTTGCCTGATTAATAAATGGAACAAGATAGTCCCAACCGCCCGCTTACCGGTACAAACTAGCGTCCTTGCCTCCTGAGTTGAAACACGAAGTAACACTGAAGTGACTTGCGCTCTCTAATACGTGTGAGTCAAACTGCGAGGTAAACAGCGAAGACAGACCTCTAGCGTCTGAATCCTCTGATACCTTTCTACATTACGGCGGCCATCTTATAACATCATATTAATAGTGAGAGATAGTGGGTACAACTTTATTCAGAAATCAATTAATGATGCCTGGACGCTTCCCTAATATATATTTCATGAATAAAAAGATGTTATTACCCCCATGTGGGGATAAGCTATATCCAACATCACCATAAAAATACAGTATATCGAATATTCACAGAACAAAATAACATACATCCTACCGCCAAAAACGTACTGCTCATAATCAAAAAATAATGTTACTCGTTAAGCCCCCTTAAATTGTAATGAATGTATACTGATTGTAAAACTATGCCTTGTGAATTGTCCCACATCCAATCCGATGGTATGATAACTGCTGGCGAAACAATGACGTTTAGAGTGTGTGGTGTTCTTACATAGAGAATACCCTGGTTGTCAATGAGACCACTCATATTTGTGGTACCATGTTAATTCGCTCACCTGAGCAATGCAACTAGCCCACCCCAACTCCTACAGTACTCATGACGACACACCAATCATTACGAACGAAGAGCTGTCCACTTCAATAATCCAGCGTAATCTGTGGCCTTATCCAACTGAATAAAGAGAACTTTATTCGCAACAAAGAAAACGTTATTGATCTTTGCGTCAGTGTAGTACTTGTCAACATGCCCTCCACCAAGTGTTAACCTGCATTGTTGCAGTGTAAAAAATATGTTGTGATGTATGTCACTTTTAAAATAAATTGTGGATTAAACAATAAATTCTCCTTAGTGGTTATGACATATACTGGATCACATGACTAATCAAATTCCTGTCTTAGGAGGATCACTGATAATTAAGATATCAGCCTTGTGTTCTTATTATATGAAGCAACTCATATCAATCCTGTCGTTAAGACCTCTAGGTAATATTGTGTCCAATCGCTTGATCCAAATAGATCTTGTGTTGGAGCAGTCTCTTGTTATTGTCAACTCCAGGTATAGGTGTTATGGTTTCAACGATTTGATATCTCAGTTGCGAGATTGAATGATTTGCTTCTTGCCAATGTAGGGCTAAGCTGGACATCTTGTTCTTTGTACTTATCGTGCTTTTATGTTCGGTCAATCTTACTTTTATCTTGCGGTCCCTTTTCCCTACATATGCCTTCCCACATAGGCACTTTATGCAGTATATAACATTCTGAGTATTACAATCGCTGTGTGTCCTAACTTCATGATCTTTCCTGTGGTAGGATGTGACAAACTGTTGCCAATTATAACATTGTTGCAGTGTATGCAGTTAAGGCATTTGTTAGTGCCTTTTGTGTCCATCCATGCTATGCTTCTTATCAGATGTTGCCAATAGTTCATATAAGTTCTTTCCTCTAGTATAAACATGTAATGTTTTTTCTTTAAATAAAAAATGAAAATCTAACTCATTCTCCAGAAGTTCCCATCTTGCATTAATCATTCTTTTAATGGCTCTCGAGCATGTTGAGTATTTAGAAACAAACACTAAAAGTCCTCTTTGGGTTTACTTGGTATAGAGACCAGCTCCCTCCTCTCTTTCTTGCCCACCCTTGTGATGCATTCCATCAGTATTTCTTCCGGGTACTCTCTTTCAATGTACTTTTGTTTCTATTCTGTGATCTTTTGAGTGCCCGCAGTTTGGTCTGAACAAATTCTTTTGATTCTCAAAAACTGCGAAAATAGTAGGTTGTGAATTAAACTTCGTGGATGAAAACTGAAGAATGCCAGTACATTAGTTCTATCAGTGGGCTTTGTGTATATCTGAGTTCTAAAACCTGTGTGTTTTTTCATAACCAGTACATACAAAAAATGTATTTGTGTGTCATCAATGGTATGCGTGAACTGTATTTAGGGGTTCCGTGTGTTCAGAAACGTTATCATGTTCTCAAGTTTACTTCTTGTGTCAGTCCATATTAAAAATATATCATCATCGTATATTTGTCTGCCACCTCAAATTGCTAAGAATGTGTTGTTCTTCAAACTGTGCCATAAAAATGTTGGCATATGCGGGGGTCCCTGAAAAGCCCATAGATGTCTCCGTGAGTTAGGCATAACATTTTTCTTGCCATAAAAAGGTCTATGTTCAAGCAAAAATTGAATCATTCCAGTAGAAACACCTTTTCAGCTTGATGTCATGTGATTGAAGCAGTGCCCATTCTACAACTTCCAATCCTGCCTCATGAGGGATAGATGTATATAATGCTGTAAAGTCTATGGTGCCTAGCAGCCAGTGTTCTTGTGCTGATGATTCTATTGTCTAGAGTTTTTGCAAGAAGTCTGTTGTGTCCCCGATATAGGAATGCCAGTTTTGTACGAATTGTTGAAAGATACCTTCCCAGGGTGTCAAATAATGATCCACATCCCGACACTATGGGCCGGAATGGAGGATTGGCTAGATATTTGTGCATCTGCGGGATCATGTACAATTTAGGTTGGCGTGGGTTGCTCGTAGTTAAATATGATCTGGTCTTTTCAGCAATCCAACCCATGTCCTCAGCCTATTGTAAAATCTTATTCAGAATACCAGTTAGTTGTGTTGTAGGGTTACAATCCAGTAACATGTATGTGGTCTCGTCCATTATGTGTTGGTTGACCTTAGAGTGATAATAGGCTGTGTCCATTGCTACGAGGGCACCCCCTTTTTCCACTGGTTGTAATGTAAGATGAGGATTATTCGCTATAGATCTGATAGCTATTTTGTTATGCTGTGTCAAGTTCTGCCCTTACGGTCTTGAATTTTAACTTCCTGATGTCATTTTTCACCATGATCTCGAATGTATCTAATATCTTGGGAGATACTGGAGTTTGATAGGTGCTCTTAGGTTTGAAGTGTGTGACTTCAGACTCATTTTAGGTTCGATCATCGATTATTATGTTAGTAAAAAAGTGTCTTAATCGTAAGGTACGCATGAACCTAAACAATGCTGTTTCTATTTCCAATTCATGGGGGAAATTCGTGGGCACAAACGACATGCACTTGCTTAAGACATTGATCTATTGATGTATCAGTTTAATTGATGACATGTTGATTATTAGGATTTGTTTTTGCCGCTGCCCAAGCTCTTCCTTCCTTTTGCATTGTCCTCTCTGGGTTTTACGGTTGCTCCTTGTGCCCCATGTCCTATCTGAACTGGTAGTTGACCTTGATCCGGAGCCTGTGACAAAAAAGATACTGATGTATTGGGTTGTGCTGTTTCCCCTAACTCTGTTGATGGTCCAGATTCAACTGATTCTGTTGTACTTGATCTTATGGATTCCCTATTGGTTGCTGTATCCTTCTCAGTTGCTATACTCTCTTCAGATGAAGTAGTTTTCTTCTGGTCAAACCTCCAACGTTCATAGATCTCAGCCCACGTATACACTTAATTTAATTTATAATCAATAGTGTCCCTTTTGTATTTCCTTAGTTTTTCTTGAAGTTCTTTGCTGTATGATCTTCCATGTGTTGTTCTCCATCCTTGCTTCTAACTCACTTTTGAGATTATCTATTTCCTCCTCCAGTTCACTTATTGTTTTGGATAATTCCTCAATAAGCAGTAGTATCAAATCGAGTGAACATTTATTGAAGATTGAATACCATTTTTTCATAAATGCAGTGTTTAGATGGAATCGGAATAGCATTGTTTTAATAGATAATCTCAAGCCTCTTGGGGTCCATTTGGCTTTAGTATATTGAACCAAAGTTGAAGCAGGCAATCTTTGATTGAGTTGACGTCTGGTTAAATATTCAAGTTGCTTGAGTTGTTGGAAGATTGAACCTCCATGAGTATCCGTTAATTTAACATCCTGAATTAAAGCATACATTTTCTATGCTTGATCTGTAGTATATACCAAAGCAGTTGCCCTGTTCTCAGTAATATTCGCTATTGATTCAAACGACATTTTCAAAAGATGCTATCTCTTGAATTTGACAGTACTCAAGACCCAAATATTTTGACGAGAGGTGCACTCCTATTAATGCCCTCCCCGGTTTGACTCAGTGCAGCAACATGTCTTACTGCGTTGCATCAAATCCTAAAAAATCTGCCCCTTGATGTAAACCCAGCAAGCTGCTGTCGGTTGCATTATCATTGTATCTGGTTTATATAGATTTCTTGAAAACCCAAATAAAGATTTTAAAAAGGCTGACCTCCTCCTGCATGCCACAGCCACTTTACAACATAATCTCAATATCTTAATAGACAACACGCCAATTTACAAGCCACAATGGGCTGCTAAAGGATTTTTACAGTACATTAAATCCTCAAAGATGGCATGCTAAAACCGGTTCCCACACTAAGCAATGAATTTGGACTTGGTCACAGACAAATTGTGGTACACATATCTCACTGCTTACGCTGCAAATTGGGACCTCCTCCCATCACATTGCACGAATCACCTTTTATACAGCACCGGATGACGAGGGGATCCTTTGAGGGAGTATTTTCAGGCATGTGTGGAGTGTTTTAAATTGCTTGTTTTCTACGCCAGGACTGAATGCCTCTAGGCTCTTTTGGAAACATGTTTGTGATGCCGATCATGTGATGCCGGAAACTCTGAAGCCCAATGCACATCGTTGCAGGCCTCTCATTACACATTTCTCAGAGAAGTGCGCCTAAAATATTCTTATTTGAAGATTCAAAACAATCGCCATTGTCGGCCCATCAAATTACACATCTATAAATTGTTAGGAGCTTCAAGACACTCACTGTGGCCTCTACCATGTCCAATCACTGTGTAGAACAATTGTAAAATGATTTGTGAATGATATGTTTTTTTTTAATTATTTTTTATTGAGAGTTCATAGACAATGGATAAACATTACATGGCATTTTTAAGCAATGAAATTGATAAAGTGCATGGTACAATATGTATAAAAACCAGTAAGCAAACTAAGTAAATTCATTTAAGTACATACATAGTCATATTCAAATTCAAAAAGTTTTAAAATACTCTTAAAGTGCAATGTGCATAGTGCAATATGTGGACAGAAAAACAGACTGAGAAAAGAGATTAGAATCTATGTCCAGCATAATAAGTCTAAGATTCGAACACACTCAGGTTTTTATCATATTTCCTAAGGGCTCCTGATCTCAATGCATACTTTCTTTCCCTTCCCTGAATCCTAGATAATTTTACTTTCCATGCATAAAGAGTTGGTACTTCCTCTGATTTCCAGCACTGCAAAATACGCGATTTTGCTACCAATGATGCTATGAACAAGGATTCGTCGTAGGGAGTGGAGTTCAAGGAGCAACCAAGGACAGAAGTAAATTCATCAAATGTAATATTGACTTTGATCATATTACTGAGATATTTTCCTATCTTCTTCCAGAACTCCTGTATTTTGGAACACTCCCAGACTATATGTTTCCAAGTGCCCTTTTCTTCACAGCGGAAACACTTATTCTCAAGTTGGGGATATATACTATGGAGAAACAAGAGTGTTCTATAAATTAACCATTTGCTATAGAATTGCATTCGCTTAAAATTGGCGCCTCTAAAAATGCATTTGTTAAATTTATTAACTTTATCCCACGTGAATTTGGTAATTTCAATGTCTTCCCTCTTTTTCAACCTATTGCTGGCCTTATTATACAATACAATTGAATTATCATCCTTGAGATTTTTTATCCAAACACTAATTTTCCTTTGCGTAGCGCTATTCAATGCATCCGTTATGACACTTTTATGAAATAAGTTACATATGTCTAGCTCTCTGAACTCAGCATGAAGAGCGATAAAGGACCATTTCAAGATTGTAATCGAGTGGTGGATCTCCCCAGTGATTTCCTCCCAAGATTTCCATCTGTTCCCTAATAGAAAGTCCTCAATTTTCTCGAAGCCGTTTTCCTTCCAAAGTCTCACAGTATTTTTATCCAGACAACCCCTCTTCCCAATATTTAAATTGAGTAAGTTAGTCGAACTACTTGTTCTAAAAATATCATAATATTTCAGGAGCTGGGTTCTCAATTTTTATTTATTATGTTTTGGCTCTTGGTAAGGGCCACATAAAATTCACAAAAGGAATACAAACAAAAGAAAAGCGTAAATACAATCATACATGCAAAACAGATTTCATCCATAGGAAAATTGACAAGAGAAAACAATGTCAGACCTCTCCAGATTCCTTAATAAATAGCTAAAAAACCTTTAAAAAAGTTAAAAATATAAAAGCAAAACATTTCATTAGGTGGACAGTATAAAAATCGTAAAAAAGAATTCACATCAGTAATACCCAATTGGAGACATATCGATTTTAACCATTTAAACCGCAATGAACGAAGAGCAGGACAAATCAATAAGACATGCATACGATCCTGGATACTCAAGTTACAAAAATTACACGTGGACGAGGTTCCATTCCATTTAGATAGAAGTGAATTTAAGGGCACTAGGTCATATCGTAAAAGAAACCATAATCTACGAACACCATGTGGCATGTTCCATGTGGCATAAGGTTGGGCCAACTTCATAGCATAAGAATTAAGGAGAAGATCGCAACCCCCTTTTTCTTGTATTGTGTTCTTATCTATTTGATAACTTAGTTCCCACGATGCCTGTTTTAGCAGGAGTTTTAGCTGAGACGATGAATGAAGGAATAAAACACTTTCATCTAGCTTTAGGAGTGACACAGCTCTTCTGAAACTCCTTACTAATCGTGAGAACTCTTTAAAGTTGCCCAACAATTCCTTTTTAAGGAGGGCTCTCAACGACCCCAATTCGGCTCTAGCCAAGCAAGCCACCCATCTTACCAGGGCACATAGTCCCTGAACCCAGCTGCTCCTAAGGCCAAAATCAAGCCTACATGCTGCCAAGGAGCACAAGGTATTAAGGGTGGATAGGGATCTTAAGAGTTTCCCTTCAATTTTATTACAAAAATCCCAATGCTTCAACTCTATAAGTTCTATGCCATATAGTATCGTAGGGGGGATCTTTGCCCTAAATACTTCAAGGAGACAAGCAAAGTGTCTCTTTCCAGTGGCAGAATAGAGAGCATTTAAACCTTTGCCATGCGCATGTGCTTTGCGTGAAATGTGCTCGATATGGGGTCTCTCACTCAGATTGGCCGCAATGATTTTACCCAGAAAGGTATAGGTTTTAACAACCTCTAATTTCTGGCCACCGATCAGCCATCCAAAATTTTCAGAACGGCATTTCTTTTTTCCAGTAATACACATAATTTTGCTTTTAGATATATTAATCTTCATAAAATGGAGGAGGAGCTTGGCGGGCATCCGAGATGGCCGCGTGAGCACAGCGCTCCCCGGACCCCCGCCGCTCCCGGCATAATATCCTGCATGAATCCTGATTTTTCGCGAGGATTTGTATAGAGGACGTTGGCCTGATCTACCTGGACCTTTCAGAAATTTATTTTGGCCCCGGGTGCCTGAGTTATGGTGAATTGAACTTTTGGGCTCCACCCTTGAGGTGCGCCCGGGACTGGGTGATGTTCGTTGGCCGTCTCGGAGTTGAACAACAACGGCAGGGGGATTGGACTTGTGGGTCCCCTTCTTAAGTTTCGGTTTCGATTCTGCCTCTGACTGGGACTTCGGCGAGGGGGTCGGGCCAGAGCTGGTTCCCGGACACGCGTCGGCCGTCGGGCCTTTGGCTGGACTGTTCTCCTATTTGGCTGCCCTTATCCTGGTGATACTCTTGTCACGGTCCTTTGGTCCCGAGGCCTCCATTCCTGGGGCCCGGGCCGTTGACCCTGGTGACTCTCCCTGTGACGCATCTCTAAAATGGCAGGCAGAGGGGACCGGGAGACGCGCAAGACGAAGACACCTCTGCGCGGGGGTCCGGTCCAATCCAACGTTATGGACCGTTACACCCATTCTAAGGGGTCCCCCGGAGCTGCCCTGCCCGGTCCCAGTGCATCTGATCACGTCGTGGATGCGTCTACGGAGCCTTCCTTGCAGGACATCATGGGCGCCATTTCTGGCATGAGGGAGTCAATAGGCCAACAATACGAAACCTTGACCCACAAAATTGACACCGTGGCAATCGATTTGAATCTAATACGAGCCGATCTCTCCAAAACGAACGAAAAGGTGAAGTCGTTGGATATCAAATCATCCAGCCTTACGGCGGACGTCTCTGAGCTACAGACGGAGATTGGCAATCTCCGTAGGGTGAACGATTTCATGACCCGGCGTTTGGAAGATTTTGAGAACAGGGCACGTCGCTGTAATGTTCGCGTGGTTGGTGTCCCGGAGAACCCAGAACCTCACTCGGTTGATCTCCTGGTTGAAGACCTGATCCAGAACCACCTTTCTCCGTCTGGCCTTAGTAAATTCTTCACAGTGGAGCGTGCACATCGTGTTCCGGGGGGCCAGGGTAAGCCAGGCGCCCCGCCGAGACCTATTGTTGCCAAGCTTTTCCACTATAGAGATCGGGACGCTATCCTGCAGGCATCGCGGGTGAAGGGCCCGGTGGCCTTTGAGAATGCCACGGTGAACTTTTATCTGGACTTTTCCCAACAGGTCCAGAAGCAGCGGATGGGATTTCGTGGTGCCAAGAAGCGTCTTAGGGACATGGGGATGCGCTACGCTATGCTCTTTCCGTCCAGGTTGCGGGTTGAGTATAATGACCGGACCTTCTTTTTTGATCGGCCGGATGCTGTGAATGACTGGCTGGACTCCTTGCCTAGCCGACCTCCTGAGACTGAGTCCGATGCCCACCCGGGCGGTGCTGAAGGTGGTGTAGAGAGCTGAACATTTCGTCTATGCCGGGTGCCTTGTTTTGAGTAATTCTTCCAGGAAAGTGTGCCTTTGTTCCTCTACCGCTTATGTGATTTGATGTATGTTCTTTTTCTCGTCATTGGTCTTGATCGGGGTGGCGGGTGGGACGGAGCCTTTCCTCCTCCGGGGTCTTTGTGTAGAATAGGGGTTCTTGGGCGACAGGCACACTGCAGGTTGGGGTGGCTTTTTAGCTTTTTGCAGGGGTGCAGGGTGGGGGGTGTTTTCTTGTTATTTGGGGGGAGGGTGGTAGGGAAGTTCGCTGTTTGTGTGTTTTGTTTTCGAGGCGACTTTATCCTGTATTTGAAGATGTTTCTGGTGTTATGCTCATTGGTGGGGGGTTTTGGCTTTGTTGGGTGGGATGGGGGGTAGCGGGTTGAGATTTGTTTCGTGGAACGTTAACGGTCTGGGAGATCGTATCAAAAGAAGTGTGGAGTTGAAATGTATACGACGTTTATCTCCTGATATTGTTTTCCTGCAGGAGACTCATTTGGTAGGCAATGTTTGTCATGCAATGAATAGGTGGGGCTATCGCCTCGTAGCACATTCGGGGTTTACCTCCGGTTCTAGGGGCGTGGGTATCCTTGTTCGGGCTTCCCTCCCCCTAGCTATTGATGATGTGATTCAGGATGATCGGGGCGATATGCTGTCCTTGTGGGTCGCTATGAGGGTCGTGCCCTCTCCTTATTTACTGTATATGTGCCCCCCGGCTTGCAGACCTCTACCTTTTCAGATTTGGGCCGCGTATTGTTGGACCTCCCTGATAGTACTCTCTTTTTGGCTGGTGATTTTAATTCAGTGTTCTCCGGTCTCCACGATCGCCACCCCCCTAGAGATACTCCTGCGGCCCAACGGTGGTTGGGTGGATTTTTGGATACCTTTGGCTTGGTGGATTGCTGGAGGCTTCTGCATCCTACTCAGCTTCAATACACCTTTCATTCTGGGGCCCATGGGAGTCTGTCTAGGCTGGATTATTTCCTGATGCCTGCGGCTCAGTCACCAGCGGTGTGTGAGATTGTACACCTACCCAGGGGTATTTCTGACCACTCTCCGCTCTGGCTTCGTTTTGAGGTTGGAGTGGAGGCGGTAGGCAGAGTAGCTCCCATTAATCCGTGGTACCTTACCTCCCCCGAGACCCGCAGCCTTTTGCTTAAGTCTTTGGAAGCATATTTTCTGGATAACGAGGGGTCAGTCTCCTCAGCTGTGTCCCTATGGGAGGCCTTTAAGACGGTGATTCGTGGGCAGGCCCTCTCCCTTATTGTTGAAGCTAAGCGGGCGAGGAATAGGGAGGTGGTGGACCTTGAGGGAGAGATTTCTGCATTGGAGGATGCTTTGGAATCTGGTGTCACGTCTGCGAAACTCCACGCCCTGGGTCTGAAACAATTTGCCTATAAATCTGTGGTCACGGATGCTGCTAAAGTAATGTTTCGGGAGCAACAGGGTCGTTTGTATGATGTGGGTGACAAAGCGGGTAAATTGTTGGCATGGCTGGATAAGAAGGAGAGAGCTAATCGTGTGGTACCCGTGATTTAGTCTTCGAGTGGTGTGAGTGTGACGGACCCGATTGGAATAGTTGACCGTTTTGCTGAGTATTTCCGTGTGGTGTATACCCCTGTGTCTGTGAGAGATGTGGCTGACTCTCGCCTTCTATTGCGTGATATAGCTCTACCCAGTGTCACTGATTTGGATCGTGTAGCGTTGGACTCCCCCTTTACGGTTGATGAGATAGCCACTGCCATCCGTTCACTCCGTTCGGGCAAAGCATTGGGCCCGAACGGGTTGCCAATTGAACTGTACAAGTTACGTCCCGACAGAGTGGCGCCATATCTTCGCGCCATGTTTCTGGAGTCCCGGGAACGAGGTGTTCTCCCTTATGATCAGCGACTTGCCACGATAGTTGTCATCCCCAAGGATGGTAAACCACGAGACCTTTGTTCATCCTATAGGCCCATATCCCTGCTAAATGTTGAACCCAAGGTGTTGGCGAAACTCCTAGCGTCCCGCCTCCTGACGGTCATTAGTGGCTTGGTCCATCCAGATCAATCCGGATTTATCCCGCATCGCAACACGGCTCTGAACCTACGTCGTCTCCACGGCGCGATTGCGAGGGCGGGGCTTCTGACGGAGCCGGCCATTTTGGCGTCGTTGGATGCCTCAATGGCTTTCGACACTGTGGAGTGGCCTTATCTTTGGGCGGCTCTTGAGAAATTTGGTTTCGGGCCTGAGTTTATTGGTTGGATCAAGTTATTATATGCGGAACCTCTGGCACAAGTAGTGGTAAATGGTAGAGTTTCGGCCCCTTTCACCCTTGGTAGGGGTACCCGTCAGGGATGCCCCTTGTCTCCGTTGCTTTTTGCACTCGCCTTGGAACCATTGGCTGCTTGGCTTCGGTGGGAGCCTTCGCTCAAGGGGATTCGCTGGTCTCCGGACTTTGAGGACCGTGTTTCGCTTTATGCGGACGACATTCTTTTATATCTTACCTCCCCGCGTAAATCTTTGACAGTTTTGTTTGATGTTCTCACTTCCTTTGGTGCCAACTCGGGCCTCGTTATTAACTGGGCCAAGTCCTGCGTGTATGTTCTTTCGGGTGTTTTACCCCCTTTGCCGAGCAGACTTCCCATCCAGGTGGTCCAGTCTGGCTTCAAATATTTAGGGATTTTTATTACGTTGGACTCCTCGCTCCGATTTGAGCGTAACCTCCTCCCCCCGTTGCGTCGATTGCGACTGGACGTGGCCCGCTGGCGTAAGCTTCCTTTGTCTCCTCTGGGCAGGGCGGCCCTGTTTAAAATGATGTCCTTGCCACGGTTCCTCTACGCGCTCCAGAACTCCTATGACGCTATCCCCAAGACCTATTTCCGAGAGATCGAGAGTCTTCAAAGGCAATTGATTTGGGACGGGCGTCCACGTATTGCCCTCGCGAAACTCACCATCCCTTGGTACGACGGGGGCATGGCGCTCCCCGATATCAAGCGATATTATTGGGCTTCCCAGCTGTCTGCTATTAATCACGTGATGTTTTCACCGGGTCGAAATCCTGCATTCGAGATGGATAGACTCCAGCTGCCGGGTGGGGACTTTAATAGAGCGCTTTATTCCCGATCAGCCGGGCGCCATCTTGTGGGCCCGTCCAGGAGTGCGGTAACTGTGTGGCGAGCCGCGAATGTGAGTTTGGGATGGGAAGATCGAATGACGCTGGCGACGCCGCTTTATGCCTCGGAACGATTGGGGTGTCTCTGGTCTACTAAGGGCTTCGACCGCTGGGATATGATTGGTATAAGTAAGGTGGGTGATGTATGTTCGAAGGGTAGTGTGAAATCGTTCCAGGCCCTCCAGGAGGAATATGGTTTGAATGGTAGGGAATTTTTTCGTTATCTGCAGGTCCGGCACGCCCTCGCCTCAGTTTTGACTCCTGATATGGCCCTGCCCGAGTCTTCCCCCCTCGAAGATCGTGTCCTTGATGGGCACCTGCCTGATAGCACTATTTCCCTGATCTATAAGAAGCTGATCAATAATCGGACGGACTTATTGGTCCGACTTCGGGAGGCTTGGGTCGGCGATGGGTTGGAACTGGACGACGAGGATTGGCAGTCGGCACTCTCTTCTCCCAAGGAGGTAGCCATTCCTGCCCGTCTCCGTTTGGTTCAACTTAAAATCCTTCATCGAGTGTATGTCACTGGTCCGCGTCTGGTAACGATGGGCTTTTCCTTGGATGGGTTATGCAAGCGTGGCTGTGGGTTGAGTGCTACTTTTTTACACATCCTTTGGGAATGCCCGGTTGTGGTGGCTTACTGGACTGCTGTGCTTGAGGTGATGACTGAAGTGACTGGTGTTGCCCTGCGGCCTGAGCCTCGACGATGTCTGTTGAATGTGTGGGAGCCCACTGACTACTCTGTGGCCCAGACCAGGTGGGCTACCTTGGGCTACATGATTGCGAAACGTGATATTGCGCAACTCTGGGGCGCATCCAGGCCCCCTGAGGTCTCGAAATGGGAGGACAACATGGACTGGTCCATGTTTCGGGAGAAGACTGTTTATGTGGCCAGGGGCAGACCCAGGGCGTGGACGAGGATTTGGGGCCAGTGGAATGAATATCGTGGAGATATCTGCACACCTCCCCTTGTGGGCACTACTGATGTTGTCCTATCTCCCTAGATGAGCGTTCCCGGAACCCTTTCATACTGGTTTTTGAATTTCCGATTCTCCCCGCTGCTCCCCCCCCCCCCCCGACCTTGTTGGAGCCTCTGGGCTCTTGGTGGGTTCTCCTGACTGTAGACCATCCCCTCCGTTCTTTGGGCTGACCTTGATTGAGCAGCGACCGCGCAGCGGACGCGTGCAGCGGGCGCGCCGGAAGCGCGCCGAAGTCGAGCCAAAGTCAAGCCCGTCTGCGCCCGTCCGCGACAGGACGGGGCGCGGGGCCACAACCCCCGGCTCACCCATACCGACAATAATAAGGTATGGCAGACAAGACTTGCTGGATATCTGTCCAACCTCTCCGACATGTAATAAACACTCGATGCACGCCCTATCACTAGTAAACTGCCCCTCCTGCACTTTTGCCCCTGTCACCAATCAGACCTTGCCCAGCAACATTAATACACTTAAGGCAGCTCTGCTTAATTGCAGATCTCTTCGCAAACACAGCTTAGAAATTTTCCATCTGCTCGAGGAAGACAATATTCAAATCCTGTTTCTGACTGAAACATGGTTGGATGAACATTCTGAGCCCGATATCGTACAAGCTCTTCCTCCTGGCTTTACTCTCACCAGATCGGACAGGAAAGATGGTAGAGGGGGAGGCATCGCGATAGCCACTAAGACTCCATTAGAATGCACCCTCTCCTCTATCTTGGTTGATCACAGTGAGGCGGCCACTTTTACAATCACCACTGGTCCGAATCATTCCTTTTCTGGCATCCTGGTGTATCGGCCCCCTGGACAATTGTATAACTTCACCCCTACTCTGGTTGAAGCCATAACTCATCTGGCGATTAAAAAAACGCGTATCCTAGTACTCGGTGACCTTAACGTCCATTTTGACGATTCGCTTAATAAAGAGGCGGCGGACATCAAATCTGAGCTACGTACCTTAGAACTAGAGTTAAAAAACACTGCCCCCACACACCAACATGGACATTTATTAGATCCTGTTTTTGGAAATTGGAAGGGAATTGAGACCCTAGATCCTCTGCCAATCCCCTGGTCTGATCACCACATAGTGCCGATAGTCATCCAACAAGAAAAGGCGGAGCTATATAACCAAAGCTCTCAACGCTTCAAGCGTAGAAGTTGGAAAAAAATTTCCATAGATTCCTTCTCTCGCATAATCCAGACTGCCGGCCCCCCTAAAGGATATGATAGTGAGACTGTATATGCTCATTTACAAAACAATATCGCTAAAGCACTGGATACGACCGCCCCTAACCGCCCTATTACCAATGCCACTAGAACCAAAAAAACTGCTCCTTGGTATAGTCAAGAGCTTCAGATCGCTAAAACAGCATGCAAAAAACTCGAAAGAGATTGGCGTGTAAATTTCTGTCCCGAAACAAAAATCAGATATAAAACAGCTCAAAAAAACTATTACAAATTGGTGCGCACGTCTAAAGCCTCCTACTATAACACACGCATTTTGGAAGCTGAGAACTCCTCTAAAGAGCTCTTTCGAATCTATAAAGAGATCTCCACAGTCGAGTCCAACCCCACCTCTCAGAAAGACTCAGTGGATACCTGTAATAAAATTGCAAAATACTTTTCTGACAAAATCACTAACATATACGCTAATTTTTCTGGCAATATAAAATCTGGCAATGATTTCTCTGAGAATGAAGATTACATCAGCACTTCTATCCACCTGTGTGCCTTCTCTGTACCTCCAACTGAAATCTTGAATAAAATTTGTAAGGGGATTAAATCTGGATCACCCCGCGACCCCGCACCTCCGAAAATACTAAATGCTAGTCTCCCGGTCCTGGAGCCGCACTTTAGATTTATGTTGGAAACATCTTTCTCCACAGCCACCCTTCCTGCTGACTGGAAACAAGCCATAGTGTTTCCCATTAAGAAAAAACCGAACCTAAGCCAAGACATACTGGAGAATCTCCGCCCAATTTCCTTACTCCCCTACCTTGCCAAACTGGCCGAGAAAGTGGTCAACGCCCAACTAATGACCCATCTCGAAACCCAAAAAACCTTTCACCCATCACAATCGGGTTTCAGAACAGGCTTCTCCACAGAGACTGCACTTCTAAGAGCCACTGAAACTCTGCGGGAGGGAGCCGACAAAGGCAAAACTATGGCCTTGATCATGCTGGACCTCAGTGCCGCGTTTGACACTGTAGCTCATTTTATACTGCTACAGTGTCTAAACAGAGCGGGAGTCACTAAAGAGGCTCTAGGCTGGCTGAAGGCTTTTTTAACCAACAGAAGCTTTCAGGTCCAAAGAGGGATCTATCTCTCTGACAGTCTGATCTTAGAACAGGGGGTCCCTCAGGGCTCTGCCCTGAGTCCCACCCTGTTCAACTTATATATGTCTCCTTTGGCAGAGGTGGTCCAATCGTTCGGCGTAGAGCTTGTCTCTTACGCCGACGACACTCAACTCTTGATCTCCTTGTCTCAATCCCCCTCCTCTGAGGCAGATAACTTCAACTCATGTATGTGCAAGTTGGCTACATGGATGAACGAACATTGCCTCAAATTAAACGGAACAAAAACAGAGGTACTCGTCATAGGTGGGAACAACACCAACTGGACCAAGGATTGGTGGCCCCCATGTCTGGGATCATTACCCATCCCCAGTCAGGAGGCCAAGAACTTGGGTGTCTGGATTGACACCAAACTGTCATTTGACAGTCATGTCCAAAAAACAGTTGGGAAATGCTTCGGAGTGATGAAGACGCTCCGTCGCACCCTGGATCTTCTTCCTCTGAGTTCCAGGCGCACGATGACGCAGGCTCTCATCACATCCCGTATTGATTATGGGAATGTGCTTCTGTTGGGCACCTCAGGAAAAAACATTAGGAAGTTACAGGTCCTACAAAATTCAGCAGCACGCCTTGTGCTACGACTCCCGCGAAGAGCTCCTTCTAAACCTTCCTTGGATGCTCTGCATTGGCTACCCATAAAAAAAAGAATAATATTCAAGGCCCTTCTCTGGTGCCACAGAATCATTCACCTTAGAGCCCCCTCCTATTTATCTGACTTAGCCTTACCCTATGAACCTTCCAGATCCCTTCGCTCGAAGGGAACAGGGTTGCTCAAGATAATGCGCCCAAAAAAAGCCAGACTTGGAGGCAGATCTTTCCGCATTCTCGCAGCTAAAGAATGGAATACCCTTCCTATGAATATCAGACAGGAAAAAAGTGAAACATTCTTTAGGAAACATCTAAAAACATATCTTTTCACCATCTAAACTGTCTGATGTTTCACTCCATCTAAGCAACACTCTTCTCCATAGCGCGGGGACACGTCGAGAGACGTCACCAGGCGCTCTATAAGCCCCTATAATAATAATAATTACCGTGCATTCACCTTTTTAGTGTTTGTTTTTCTTTTGTATAAATAAAAATTCAATATGCTCTGTGACATGTTGGGAGTAATGCTTTGTGCTGGATTTCTGCCTGATCACGGGTGTACACTTCTGATTTGTGCCTTGTGCCTTATTATTAGCGGCCAGCCCGTGAGGTTGTAGGCCCATTCTTGTATTTTTCCATGCTTGCTCAAATAAAGGTTTTTGAACAAAAAAAAAAAAAAACATCTTTATAAAATGAGCATCAGCAAAAACGTGTAAAGCTTGCAACCGATTAGCGAGACCTTTGGGGGTTAGATCCATCACCAGAATATCATCCGCATACATGAGACAAGAGATAGGGGTCCCCCCCCACCACCGGGGCTATACCCACACAAGCTGACAAAAGAAGCGGGAAGATCTGCGGTGTATAATGAGAACAGTAGTGGTGCCAGCAGACAGCCTTGTTTGAGGCCGTTCAAAGAAGGAATTTTATACGAGAGTCCCCTCTCGCCCCCCTGGAGAACACTACACCACGTTTCTGAATGAAGTACTCGTAACAGATCCAATAGATACAGTGGTAAACCAAGGGCTGCTAACTTTCTCCACAACGTTCGACAATCAACTTTGTCGAACGCCGTGGAGAAATCAATAAACGCGGCGAACACCACTCCTCCTCTTACACGTGTATATTTATCAGAAATCATATGCAGGGTGGTAAGATTGTCTAACGTGCCATGACCCCTACGGAAGCCCGTTTGTTCACAGGGAAGAATATTATTCTCCTCGACCCAATTTTCAAGCAAGCTTAAAATACATTTGGCAAAAACCTTTCCAACTGAGTCGAGGAGAGCGATCAAACGGTAATTCATGGGGCAGTCCCTAACTCCCTTCTTAAAAATAGGGACCAATATACTTACCTTCCAAGAGGCAGGGACCATTTTAGTGTCAAAGCAGGATTTGAACAAAGGGTAGAGAATCTTACTCCAAAGCGAAGGTTCCTGCTTTAAAACCGTCATAGGGAGTTCATCAGGTCCCATTGCGCCGGACAAACGCATGTTTTTTATGGCCATTTCTATTGATTTCTCTGTGGGATAATTAATCGGATCCTCAGATATTAGATCAGGGACACTATCTACAGCCAAAGCTACATTCCCTGCATACAACTTCCTAATATAAGCGGACCATACCTCTTCAGAGATAGGAATGGGAAGAGGGGTGCTTCTGGTGCCGCATCCCCTCCCAATTATTGACCAAAATTCTCTAGTTTTGCCATGCACAACTGCCTCCCGTAAGTTTATCCATACTAGGTCTTCCTTCTCCTTTTTTAGTCTTGCTTTTAATCTGATCCTCTTTCTTTTTAACCTCGATATTTCTTTGGCTCGTTCACCTGATCTGCCTAGATATTGCACCCGCATTAATTTATTTATTTCCTTATTCAGGGTGCGCAATTCGCTAGGAACAAATACCTTTTTCCCTGAGCCACTAATCTTTTTTACATCTAAAGTGATCTTTCTCATAAATTTTTCAAAATTAGCAATTTCCGAACCATACCAGCCATTTAATTCTAGTATAGTTTTGCTGGGTTCTCTGTTTAAATAGCCACTGTAAAGACTTATAACGTACCTTCTTTGGGTATTTCGTGATTCTTACTGGTTCATAGATTTTTAAATTTCAACAACATCCTCCTGATTATCTAAAAAAATAAAATAAAACTGTGATGTGCAAAAGTAGCAAAATAGTATTCTCTAATATTTGGTAAGGACAACCCTCCTTGTGCGGACGGGAGGTATAAAGTGCTAAGTGCTAATCTCGGAATTTTATTTTCCCATAGATACGAGGAGAGCATGGCATCCACTTTTTTAAAAAATGAAACCTAAATTGCACACGGGGCTGCACTAAAAAGGAAATTAAAAAGTGATAGGATAGACATACGGATTAGAGCAACACGTCCCATTATTGATATCGATAGTTGGTTCCAACGATCTAGTTTTGAACCAATCCGTTTTAACAGGGGTATGTAATTTAACGTATAAAGGTCTTCCAAATTGTCAGAAATTAATATTCCCAGATATCTCTTGGGGTGGGTATTAAAGATCTGCCTAAATTCCGATGATAAAGTGTCTACCGTGCAGTTAGCTAAAATGATTTCCGTTTTGTTGACATTTATTCTGTAGCCTCCTAGCTTTTGAAAGTCGGATTTTTTTTTTTTAATTTCCACTTGACTTGTAGGCTTTGAATTTGTCATTCCGGCTACAGGTACTGTGTCGATCATTTTCCCCCTAATTGCAATCGCCAAAGGTTCAATAAATAAAGCAAATAAAATTTGCGACAGGGGGCAGCCTTGACGTGTGCCTCTGTTAATTTTACATGTCCCAACATTTATGTTATTGATAATAATTTGTGCCTTAGAATTCTCATATAGTTGTTTCAGGAGGGAGATAAAATCAGTCGGAAACTCAAAGCTGTGCAAAATCGCAAAAAGACTGTCCCATGACACTAGGTCAAAAGCCTTTTCGGCATCTAAAAGCCAGATCTGGGCTTCCACCTTATTGATCTTAAAATAGTCCAATGCCTCCAATAAAAAGTTTGTGTTAGTGTGGAGGTGTCTTCCTGCTATAAAACCGCACTGATCTGGAAGAGACCCAACTATTTTATTCAGCCGATTCGCAAGAAGTTTTGTGAATGATATGTGAAGGTTCTCTTAGTACCTTATGGACTTAGTTTGGGAGACTGAGTAGAAACAAAACACCTTCTGCATATTATTTTTCTTTTGCTGTGCCCCTTCCCCATAGCCTTGACCTCCCTCACGCTTAAATTTGCATCATGAAGTACCTCCAAAATAATTCTGAATACCTTATCCTATCCCATCACCGTGACCCTTGCCCCGACTATAATAGCTGGGGGGAAAGCACCACACAACACAACCATTAGAAGAATACAATACCTGCAAAAAGTCACTCAGAAATGCACTTTCATCAAGCAAAGAACTGACACAAGTCGGCTGAGGACCTAACAGCAATTACAGATCAACACTCTGACATCCTAATTTATTCACATTTGATATTCACATGGGTGAGTTTAGAAAGGTGCAAGACCCACACCTCCATAAAGGCAGCACAACCTCCACACCTCTCATCCACACCAATTGTGATAGATGGTAGGAACTTAATGGAGGAAAAAGCTCACTGGAAAAATCGCAGCTGCAGCCAAAAGTCTATACAAAGAGCCAGTTACATAACATGAAAGGTCCAAGAGCCACACCGGAAAACAATGAGAGTCATATTACTTATCTGTAAGGATGCATCCCTTAGTTTTAGTTGCAGTTTGCCGTTCATCACAATGCTCTCAAATAGCAATAGAAACCTTTTTAGCGTCCATCATTTACAGTAGATACAGTAGCAGGCTATCTTCTTGTCTCTTCCTGATTTAACACCAGCCTTAACATTCTATATTTACCTTGCCAGCAGTCCGAGTGGGTTTAGGACTCAGCTATAAAGGCCACAGTTGGTAAGAATTGTCACTTTGATTGCAAAGCTCTAGCAGGCAGACAAAGTGTTCACACTACTTGCAGTAACTTGACTACCTTTACATGGGTTGGATACTTGGGCCATGGCATTGACAACTCCACCTTCAATCCTATAAGTAAAACCATACTTTTCTTTAAAACAAAAAAGGAAGACTAGTTGAGGACATTGTGCCAACCTCTAACTTGGGACATTTTAGATGTCACAGGCCACTCTACAGATCGGGGAAGTGGGAGAGAAGTGAGAAATCTGCAGTTAGATAGAGTATTCACCAGAAAGAGTGTTAACGGAGGTACATAACTTGTTCTTCTGATAGATACCTTTAACCACAGATTCCTCACCTTTACAACAGATACCAAAACAGTACTTCCCAAAGGTGGAGGGCCTGGGGGATGGACTAAGACCAAAAAGTCCCATAGGATCAAGTAAAGCGACCTTCTCTTAAGACCAGGCTGCCTTGGCAGTAGTGCTTTGTGAACATATGTGCTGATGCCCACATCATAGCCTGGCAGATATCAAGAACAGGCATCCTTCGTGCCACTGCCATTGTAGGGGCATTGACACTGGTCAAAGGGTCTCTTTGGACGTCTGTGGATGCTTTATGGCCAGTACATAGCACATCTTTATGCAGAGAATTTTTCACCTAGACTGGATCCTCTTTTAAACCACCCTGTCTTTCTTTGCACCGGAGAAGCGGACAAAGAGCTGATCCTCTCCTGATCTTTCGAACAGTCTATATAAAAGTTTAATATCCTCTCTGGATCAAGGATAAGGAACCTCTCCTCCTCTTTCAAAGGATAAGGCAAAGCAAAGAATCCAGGAAAAGTGCTTGATTGGCCGACATGAAATGGCATGAAAACAAACAGTTAAAGAGGGGTCCTAGGGCATATTTACCGACCTAGCATGGACACAGCCCCTAACCATAAACCTAATAACAACAGAGTGTCCACGGGTCTATACGTAACCAATCAACCTAACAGAGAACATGAACCAACAGAACCAGTGTGTAACAACGTACCACACAAATGTGTCTAATAAGTAAGGATACCCATCAGTCACTATCCGATACCGCCCTAGTCATCATCTGGGCTTCCTGGTGACCATCTTCTAGTGAGTCATAAGAGATGTATAAGGGGACTAGATGGATGCGTCCTACACCTAATTATGAGACACAGGGTCACTTAACAGATAACGAAAAAGATGTCAGGTGATGGGTAACAAATAGAGACAAATTGCAGTGCATAGAGAAAGTGAAGTAATGATGAATTAAAATTGGGTAAATTCGAGAAACTTGAGTTTATTCTTATCGCTCAATTGCCCAAAACTAAAAACAATGCAAAAAATGGTAGTTGTAACTAATATCTGCCAATATAATTTATGTGGTCTTGTGTGGTCAACATGTTTAAGCAGAAAAGTGGGACACTTCTATCCCCTGCCTTCGTCAGGACCTTTATCAATATATTGCTACTGCAAAAAAGTGAATGTATAAGAACATAGTAAAATTAATGAACCCTTTCACCTGGAATCCTAGGTGTACAGTTCCTCCTCCTGTGTGGCAAATTTTCACCACTGTAGAGAAATCATGTTGGTTACATGTCAAAGAAAGGGAAAAAAGGGGAAAAAATGAGACAAAAGACATTCATTTGTTAGTTCACTTGCCATGGGGTGCCTATAGCATTACAGTTAACCACAGGCATACAGTGTGTGACTGTTCCTCCTTACCCGTTTAACAGGAGTTCATAGCTTCGCCTCACCTGACTGCGGCTCAGGGGGAAGTAGCACCGCTCTATAAAAACAAAAAGAAGGCATAGACATGACCCATGTCCCATAACCAACTCCTTGTAGTGTGACTGTGCAAGTCTGAACCATCTATACCATCCCTGCCTATGTTTCTGCTTAAGTAGAACAGACTCTAGTCAATGTATCATGTCCGCCTTAAAATACACAGGTCGACGTAGGATCCATACCATCTTAGGACAGTTTCTTTTATGTATGTCCCCTGTGCATGTCTCGCTGCGTTTATTCTTTTAGGCTGATCAAATAACTCATACCTCTAAAGAACTGACCAAACAACTCTACATCGGATGTACTCAACCCCTTACATTAGATATACACTGTAAGGCTCGATCAAAACACTCTAGCATAAGCAGAGAAGTAGGGAAAAAGCCAGTGTATCTCATTACAACAAGGCTACTACGATTATCCAACTTTTTAATATAATCATACCATCATGCCTACGACATTTGGTCCTGCGTCCTTTTCAAAGCACATGCCTGCCGAACAAATAGGATATTTCCTTCTTTGAGACTCCCTTAAAAACATACATGCACCACTAGATCTACTTAGATCAGTGCTAACAGACACTACGGGATGTTGCCAAATCACTCGTAACCCTAAGTTTATAGTATGTACATTGCCACACATTCATTGCCCGCTTCCACTTGCATGGAGTACACATACACGGCCAGCTTACCTCTCCGTCGGTACTCCTGAGTTGAGTAGAGTTGTTTCGTCAGTTCTTTAGAAGTATGAGTTCTTTGATCAGCCTAAAAGAATAAACGCAGCGAGACATGCACCGGGGACATACATAAAAGAAACTGTCTTAAGATGGTATGGAACCTACATCGACCTGGGTATTTTAAGGCAGACATGATACATTGACTAGAGTCTGTTCTACTTAAGCAGAAACACAGGCAGAGATTGTATAGATGGTTCAGACTTGCACAGTCACACTACAAGGAGTTGGTTATGGGACATGGGTCATGTCTATGCCTTCTTTTTGTTTTTATAGAGCGGTGCTTCTTCCCCCTGAGCCGCAGCCAGGTGAGGCGAAGCTATGAACTCCTGTTAAACGGGTAAGGAGGAACAGTCACACACTTGTATGCCTGTGGTTAACTGTAATGCTATAGGCATCCCATAGCAATTGAACTAACAAATTAATGTCTTTTGTCTCATTTTTTTCCCTTTCTTTGACATGTAACCAACATAATTTCTCTACATTGGCGAAAATTTGCCACACAGGAGGAGGAACCGTACACCTAGGATTCCAGGTGAAAGGGTTCATTAATTTTACTATGTTCTTATACATTCACTTTTTGCAGTAGCAATATATTGATTAAGGCCCTGACGAAGGCAGGGGATAAAAGTGTCTAACTTTTCTGCTAAAACATGTTGACCACATAAGACCACATAAATTATATTGGAAGATATTAGTTACAACTGCCATTTTTTGCACTGTTTTTAGTTTTTGGCAATTGAGCGATAAGAATAAACTCTGCATTCTCTCATTTACCCAATTTTAATTCGCCACTACTTCATTTTCTCTATGCACTGTAATCTGTCTCTATTCCTTACCCATCATCTGACATCTTTTTCATTATCAGTTAAGTGACCCTGTGTCTCATAATAAGGCATAGGACGGATCCATCTAGTCCTCTTATACATCTCTTATGACTCACTAGAAGATGGTCACCAGGAAGCCCAGATGATGACTAGGGCAGTATCGGATAGTGACTGATGGGTATCCTTACTTATTAGACACATCTGTGTGGCACCTTGTTACACACTGGTTCTGTTTGTTCATGTTCTCTGACAGGTTGATTGGTTACGTATAGACCCGTGGACAACATGAAAGGGCGTCATGATCTTCAGGAGGCAAGCTACCCAGGTCCTCAACAGTAATTGGGCCAGAAAGGTGTTGTTAGTTGATTCTAATGATGGTGCCTGCAGCTCAATCACCCGGCCTACAAACGTAATGGCAATAAGGAATACTTTAGCATTAATTGTCTCAAGGATCAGTTGCACATAGTCTCGAAGGGTGAGCACATAAGGAATGTCAAGACGAGGTTAAGGTCCGTCTGGGGCATCACAAATGATTTGTGAGGAAACAAACAAAAGTCTTTAATGAAAAGCAACACATGTAGTGACTTAAACAAGGACGGTTGGTCTGGTAAAATCAGAATGGCTGAAAGGGATGATATGTAACCTTTCACTGTGCCCTCTGCAAAGCCACACCAGGCTTAGCAAAAAATAATGAACAAATTGGTCTCTCTTGTAAAGGGTCAGTTTCTCGAGCACTATACCATGCATAACACATTCCAAGTGTCCAGTGTAGACAGACTTTGTGGTATGGCATCTAGAAGCAAGGACAACATCCACCACCTTGTTCAGCATTCAATCTCATTTAACAGCAAACATTAAATCTCCTAACATGGAGCTCTGGAGATTCAGATGCAGAACACTGCCCTGCTGCTGAGACAGGAGGTCATTCAGATGCAGAACACTGCCCTGCTGCTGAGACAGGAGGTCGTACTGTAGAGGCAGGTGGAACAGAAGACACATTCGCAGGCTCAGAAGCTCCAAGTAACATACTCTCCTAGCTCTATCTGGAGCAATTAAGATGACTTGTGCATGGTCTTTCTTGACATTCATCAGAACCAGAAGCATTAGAGGTATCAGTATTACGGTGTACATGAATACCTTGTTCTAGGACAGCTGGAATGCATCTCCTAAAGATAGCCATTGATGGAAAAGTCAGTTTTGCAAAATTGTTGACACTGTGAGTTCCTGGAGGAGCTGAGGAGAGATAGCCAGGCCTCCCTCCAGTGTTGGAACATGACTTGACCCACCTCGGAATGGGGATACCACTTTTGACTTACCAGATGATGCCTACTCAGTTCATTCGCTCTGGCATTCACGGTCCCTGCCAGGTGACTGACGACCAAGCAAATGTTCTGTTGTTTCAAGCAGCCTCTAGAGAAGGAGACATACCTGGCACAGGACTCAGGACATCACTCTGCACTACTGGTTGCAGTACTATATGCTGGTAGTGTTATCCGTTAGAATCTGCCTCAGCCTGTCTTTGATTGACCGGAGGAAGCCTATGGAGGCAATGCATATTGCTAGAAGCTCAAGCAGGATGATGTGGAGCAGACTCTTCATTTGAAGACCAGATGCCTCTGATCTCAACCTCCCCATGGTAACTCCTCTCAACCTAGCAGCGATGAGCTTGCCACAACTACGAGCTTTTGGTGGGATGGGAGAGCAACCTGCCGCCGGTCACATTGGCATCTGGCAACCACCACTGCAGACCTTGAACCATCTCACCTGATGCCTGAATGGAGTGGGAGCGAGAGGCTTGATGCTGAGCCCAATGAGATTTGGGGACCCATTAGAGCAGAGGTATTCAAACTGTGGGGCGCGACCCCCAGGTGAGCCTTGGAGTCTTGGGAATGGGGTTGCGCATTTCCAGGCCTTGTTTCTGCCTGGAATACAGAACATGTGCTCACCGTCAGGGATGCTTCATTCTGATCTTTAAAATGCTTCAGCTTAAGTTAATTGAGGCTTCTGTGCTGTGAAATAAAGAGGCCTGGCAGACAGGTAAAACAGTCCTTGTGCCTGGGTGCCTGCTTTCCTGAATAAAATGCAAACCTTCGCTATGAGTTAATCTGCAAATGTAAAAGGTGCTTGGGAGCAGTTCGGACTTTAATTGCTCGATTCACTCCAAGCATAGTGATGGCAAAGATTATTTTTTTTTTTTTAGTGGTAGCACTAAGAGTTTTACAACTGGACTGTAAAATACATGCTTTTAATCGTAATTGTATTTACACAGCGCTTAGTACCCCCGAGGAGGTGTTGAAGGGAGTTATGCAAAAAAGAAAAAAATGCATTACTTACGGTCATGTGTTACTAAAATCTACATTTTGGAGGCTCCATTTTTATCCTCCAACAATTTGCACAGTTTGTAGCAGTCTATCTTATAATGTGTGTAATGCAAGCATAAACTAATGTCTTACACAACCAAAGAGCTTCCTGCTACAGGCAGGGGTGTAACAAAGGCCCACGCAGCCCCTGCAGTGTGGGGGCCCCCTTGCTCCAGGGGCCACCCTCAGCATAGCACTTCGGCAGGAGAGCTCCTGATAGAGTCCGGAGGGGGCCCCCTCAAGTTTCATTATGCCACTGGTCACAGGCTGTGACCTCGTAGCACTAAAAATACACAAGTCAGTATTCTCCTCTGCACCAACCAAATTAAATTCTGTGGCTTTCTGGTTATACACAGACATCTGCAGTGCATTAACTAATAGAGGTTTCATAATGTACTACAGCGCATTTCCCTCTGAGTAACAACTTTTTAAAATATATTTTTCATTTAAGCTACTTATTATTTTATATGTAGCTACCTTATGGTGAAAGACCTAAAGAACTAACAAGTTATTTTGGGGCCAATTTATGAGATGCTTGCCCAACCAGAGTCACTTTTTTTGAAGCTCCAGCGGCACAAGCGTCTCAATCATATCTATGTAGCAGCGCAAAGTCACTCTGTGTGGGTTTGCATGGCCTCATAGATATGGAGTAAGAAAAAGCAGTGCAACTCACTTTGTTGCCTTATTCTAGGTCAAGTAGGCGTTCCATGGACATTGCGATGGGTGTTCCCATGCAACACCTATGGATTTTGACTCTGCCCCAGATTTACAAAACCATGTAAACCTGAATCAGCCTCAAGACCTTACTCTTCCCCATAGCAGGTGAAATGAGGAGAAATGTTTCATTTATCCACATTATTTCCTCTTTCCATCCCTCTCTGGATTGTTTTTGTGCAGGAAGGTGCGCCTTCCTGCACAAAAACAATCCTGGTTACATTGGCGTTAGACAGCAATTTGTGCACCAACGCAGGGGGAAAGGACAGGAAAGCACCATAATTCACAAATAAGGTGCATTCATGCCCTTTTGACATTGGCATAGGGCAGTGCAGCAAGAAGACTGACCTACGCAATTCTACATAAATGAGGCCCTTTGTTTTTAGCTACACCTTTGACTATACCCCCACGCTCACTGATCTTTAGTTTGCTAAACACTGTTTAATATTATTTCCTCACTGTAAAAATGATTTGCTGTGGGAATTGGGGGTGTTTATGGTTGTTGATAGTTGTCAATGAAGAGGAGTACCATGTTCTAGAAATGTTTGACAGGGGGGGTCTCGTCATCAAAAAGTTTGAAGATCCCTGCATTAGTGGGACTAACTGATGCCACCTGGCATTGTGAATGAGGAGGATGCCAGAGGCAAAGAGTCTTCAGAGCCATCCTCACGAGATCCAGAACTGATCCTGAAACATCAGGTCAGATCCTAAATGTTCAAATTCACTAAGATGGAGGTAAGATGTTACACGTTACAGTGTCCAGAAATGTTCTAATGCATGTAAGTCTCCGTGCTGGGCTCAGGTGGGACTTTGGCTCAGTAAGGGCGAAACACAACAATGTAAAGAGTTTGACTGTCCCCTTGAGGTGGTCAATGACCGATAGTGGTGAACCCACCTTTAGCGGCTAGTCATTGATGTACAGGAATATAGGCACTTGCACCGTCAGAAGATTGGCCATCATCACTGCCATCAGTTTAGTGAGCACCCGCGGGTCCAAGGTAAAGCTTACTAGGAGCACAACAATTTGAAAGCATTCCTGGCCCATCTTGAACTGCAAATAATAATACTGGGTCTGCAGGGCGGGTATATGGAAATATGCGTCTTGCAAATCCAATCATACTATACAATCTCCTGGGTCTATGGTGGACAGAATCTGAGCCAGCAGTAACATTTTGAATTTGTCCTTCCTCAAAAATGAATTCAAGTGGCCAAGGTATGGAACAGGCCTAAGAACCCCGTTCTTTTTCACGATGATGAAATTGCATGAATAGTATATCTTGCCTTTCTCAGAGTCCAGTACCCATTCAATAGCATACTTGGAGAGTAAACAATTTAGCTCATGTATATGGATTGTCAAATGTCATATTGACCCTCAGCCATTGTTTTGGTGTTGGAGGAGGATGGGGCAGGGAGGAAATAAATGGTAGATAGCAGTCCCTTTAGATCATTTGTAAGACCATTTGTCTGACATACAGATATCCAATGGAGAGGAAATGTTGAATCCTGCCTTCTCCCTCGCCTGACATGAAGCGTTGAGGATAAACTAAAGCAGCTTGGAAGGCAGAGCAGTGAGGAAGGAAAAATCGGGAGACTGTTGCAAGGTATTAAAAGAAGACCCTACAGAATTATTGCGTGTGCACATCACAAGTACGGTAGAAGAAGCACTCTCCCATGATTGGATCTCACAGAAGGAGGGAAATGTTCTAATTTAAAAATTCCCAGTGACACCTACATGTCAAGAGCCTGTACACCATCCTCCCCCATGACGAAACATTGTGCATTATTGAAGAGGTATTGTTTGAAGGTGAATTCTGCAAGTGGGCACTTACCAAGAATTTCTTTCAGTTTGCCGATGCCCTTTACCTTCAAAAACATAGGACCAGCATGGGGAGAACCTTTGCTCCAAGCATAGCTGGACTGTATGCACACCACTTAGAGAAACACAAAATCCTCAGTCAGGGCAATCCGTTCCTACCACACATTGGTTTGTCAAAACGATACTTCGATGATGTTCTGATCATTTGGAAGGGTGATGAAGAAACAGCACGCCACTTTCCAACATGGTTAAATTGCCAAGACGAGTTCCTGAAGTTTACCAACACTATATCAAACAAGGAACTAGTTTTCCTGGACTTCTACTTCATTTCGGAAAGGGGAGAACTGAAGATGACAACACACATAAAACCAACGGCAAAGAATTGCCTCCTGGTTTACAACAGATTCCTTCTCAGACACCTAAGGGACAATCTCCCCTTCGGCCAATTCCTGAGACTGAGGAGAAATTGCACAGACCTTAAAGATTTTCAGACAACAGACAGAGGAGTTACATCACAAATTTGTGACAAGAAATTATCCAACCCGAGTCATAGACAGGGCCATGAAGCAAGTAAAGAATAACAACAGGGTGGCCCTTCTGGAGGAAAGAACACAAAAACCAAGGGAGGAAAGACTGATCTGTATAACCACTTACAATACAGCGTCAAACCAGGTTAGCAAAGTAATCAACAAACATTGGTGAATCTTGAATAGTGGAACCCTAGATTTCCCGAAACCTATGCTCTCACATAGAAGAGGCAGGAGTCTAAGAGACATGATAATAAACAAAAGACCACAACAAAACAAGGATGAAGAACCATCACAAAGTTTCCTCTCCCCGCTTGCAGGACGTGCGGTAATTGTAATGTCTGCCATTTGACCACACAGAGTAAAAAAATAACATTCAATAATGAAACCCACTGGGAACAGAGAAGGTTCAAGAACTGCAACCCCGAAATGTGTCATTTACATGATTACATGTGCATGCCCTGCCCAATAAATAAACCTGATGCCAAATAAAACATTACTTTACTAAATGCATCAATCTTTTTGGACTCCCCATCCGTAGGACTGTTGGGAAGGTTACTACTGGAAGCCTGCACAATAAGGCTCTCTTAGGTATAGGGTGCTTGGTTAGGAAGTCCGGATCATCAGGCACAGGTCTATATCACCACAATGGCTAGTGTTCGGAAACAGCAAGGCTTGGACCATGCAGCCATCATAGCATCAGTAAGGCCATCATTAAATGGATAGCAAGGGCTCAAATGACATTGACTCTAGTTTGAGAATTTCTCTCAGAAAGTTGTCTCAGTGGAAGGCCACTGCAGATGTAGCACCTCAATTGCCCTCTGGACCACCACTGCAAACAAGGCACTTTACTCGACTGGTGGCCCATGTGGCGAGTCAAACTACATTTTAGGGGAGATGTCTTGCAGACTGCCATTTTGTGATCAAAGTTTAGGGCATCATATGTATAGTGAGTGGAATGTTGCCCATGCCCTATTCCTCATCATCAGTGTCTTGAGTGGCCCTATTAGTATTTTTTATAGGGTCAAAATCAGAGCCAAAAAGAGAGTGGAGCCTTTGCTAGTAGTTGCATGGTGTTAGAGGTGTCTGGTGAGAGTCATATGCTAAAACAACTGGCTGCAATTTACTAATTTCATAGAGCCACGTCAGTCGAGCTCCAGTTGACTTCGGTTCAAAAGAAAATATGGGTGCTGGCACCAGGCATTCCAACTGCACTGGTGGAGTTGGTGTTGGTGCAGCAGGAACCAGTGTGGATCACTGGAAGACTGAACCAGAGCGGATTTGGGCCCGATATTGGGTCCGAAGGGGACAGGCACAGCTTTGGGGGAGGACCTGCAGGTGGTAATCAAACTGTAGGCCCTAGAGGCTTCTTGGGGCCTGAAAGAGTGCCAGAATTGGATTGAAATTTTGCAGCATGACGTTCTTGAAGACTGCTATCTGCTACAGGGTTTACATCGGCCCTGGACCCAGGGAATCCGAAGAGATGTAGTCAGGGGTAGCTGGTACCCTTTGAAAGTGGTGAGGCAAGCAAAGTGCCCCTCTGCTTCTCCAAATATTTAATTAGACAACTCTCCCTCCAAAAACCAAAGGTAAAACAACCGCTCCCTCTAAAAGCCCAAACAAAAACAACCCCTCCCTCTAAAACCCCAAAGTGAAATATGAACTAACTACATGCATTACACATTTAATGTAAATTGTACTTACCCACGGGCTACTATGTGCCCTCCTCAGTATACTCCTGCAGTCAGTGGCAGGAAGAGCTTACATAACCAATCCAGACACTGATCTCATGCTGTTCACCAGCATGAGAGGAGCTCCAGGTTTGGATGGAGTGGGTTGCACTAACGCTCCATTAGGCCGTGGAGGCCTAATCTTGCTCTCCACCCTGCTGTCTAAGACAGCTGAGTGGAGAGCAGCAAAGTATGCATGTCACTTTGGCCGGCGTAAGACAGCCGGACAAACTGACATGCGTACTTTACTGTGTCTGGCCAGTCCTCCATGCTGCCAATCGGCAGCAAAGGAGATGCACCCATTTCTACTGGCTCGGGGGCAGGATGGCGGCTGCTGCAAGCCGTGCAAAGTGTTCAAAATAAAATGTCAATAAAAGCACTTCATTGCCATTTTATTTTGAACACTTAGTGCAGTGGGCGGGGGGCAATGCTCCCCCGCACTCATAAAGAAACCGCATTTGGGTGTAATTTTGTTTTTTTATAACTGGTTTTGTTTAAACAGAGGTTGCCAGTACACATAAACAGATTCCGAGCACATTGTAGAAGAACATTTTTGGTACAGCGGTAAAATTCGACTGTACATTCTAGAAGGGATATGGGGAAGGGCTCCCCCAACCACCCCTTCCCCCATGTGGGTTTTGGCGCAGGGGCTTCGCCACTGGTCCCCCCTCTCTCGTTCTCCGTCTCACTCCGGTGTGTGACTGCTGTCCCTATCATTGTTTCCTATCTCTAGGCCATAATGTCTCCGCCATGGGGCCCAAATCTTGGTGAACTTTTTAGGGCAGCCCTGGGCTTTGTAAGTCACCTTTTCTGTGACCATATACAGGTCCATACCCGCCCCCCCCATTCTGTGAGTAGGGCGATCAGGGGCTCCCCAGTGTTTTGCTACGTCCCTTTTGGCGAATACTAGTCCCAGGTCGCATAATAGAAGCTTAGCACGAGGTAGATCAATTTCTGTGGAGACTCCCAATAGCACATGTTTAGCCTCCCTGAGAATCTGGGCTTCCAGTATCCCGCTCAGGTCCCCCAGTATCAGGTCCCAATAGTTATCCACAAGAGGACACTCCCATAATGTGTGTATGAATGTGCCACATAGGGTTTTAAATCTCAGGCAGTTGGGTGAGTCTGCACTCCCCAATGCATGAAGACATGCCCTGTTGAAGTATACTCTGTGCAAGATCTTATATTGCACTAGGCGCAGTTGCAGCTCTCACAGGGTTACTGCAGAGGGCACTGTACCCTCGTTTGCACAGAACTACTGTAGCTGTGCGGACCTCCCGGCCACCTTGTGGTCGTGCAGATCCCAAGCAGACATCCTCCAATCCCGATTGTACCTGGGGGTACTCCCATCCACCATCAACCATAGAGGTGCGTGGTCTGATATACCTCTAGCTAAGTACCCTGCTCTTTGAACTCCTCCCAGATCCCCTACGGGTGCGAAAATATAGTCCAGTCTGGAGAAGGTTCTATGAGCCCCTGAGAAGTATGAGTAGCCCCATATTATGGGATTGTGTCTACACCAGAGGTCAATCAGTCCTAAAGAGCCTATAAACTCTCCTAGCCGGGCAGGTATACACGTCCCTTCAGTTACCTTGGAGCGGTCCATACGAGGGTCCAGGACATCATTAAAATTGCAACCTATTATGTGTGTGGAGGGACCGGACCCAAGGAGTATCTCAACTAGCTTATTCAATGTGTGGCTCTGCATTCATGGTGGAGCATATGCACTGATCAGAGTAAATTGTCTCCTACCCCATGCACCCTGTACTGCGGCATATGTGCCAATGGGATCTGCTCAGGTCTTGGTTATGCAAAAGGGTGTAGGTTTCTGGCTAGTATCGACTCCTCTCGATCCTGACGTGAAGCCCATGTGTGCTATCACAGTGTATGGCCCACTCCCCAGAAAGGTACACTGCTCACCGCGTAGGTGTGTCTCCTAGAGGAGAACTATGTCAGGTTTAAGCCTCTTGAGGTATCTGGTAACAAGCACCCTCTTAATCTTGTTCCCCATCCCGTTGATGTTCCACTTCAGCACCAAATGGCTCCTGTCACCCATATTTCCTGTGTGTGATCTCGTGCCTACCGCTCATTTGCGCCCTGCAGCTGCTCAGAGCGCTTGACTGTTTGTATGCTGCTCCTAATTCCTGATATCTGGCTGGAAACGTAAATAGCGATTTCTCCGGCAACACTATTTGCTGGCTGCCCCCCCCTTTTATACCTCCAACCCACACTCTCCCACTGCCCGCGCCACAGTCCCCAATGGTCAACATGACAATCCGGGCGTACGTGTAGTCTGAGAGGTCTGTACCCCCACCCTCCCCGTAACTTAAGTCAATCTGATGTAAACTGTGAAAGATTAGACCAACAACAGGGATATAGACTTGTAGTTAGTCCGTTTTTCTGTAGTGGCTTAAAGTAGCCGTTGTCTTGGGGGGGGGGGGGTCCTGGTCATTCTGGACTGGCTCAGCCACCAGTTAGCCATGGATTGTGTTCTTCTTTGTTCTCTGCAAGGGTTTGTTGATGTGCTAGCGTTAGTTTGGTTGTCTCCCCTGTCGTGCATTCCATGAGATTAATGTTGCAGAGGAGCGGGAGGTCACTGTCTTCATCTGCTGAGTTATCTCTGTCCGACGGATCCGGTGTTCCACACTCCCGCTTGCTCAGTTGTTTCCTTGGGGATTTATCTTTCGCAGACTCCTCGGAGTTTGAGAAATAATCCCCGCTCCTGCTAAGGGATGGCGTATGAAATGGGGTTCCTGCCCGCGTTCTAAGATTCTCAGCAATAAGGCATCTCCATTTTTCTCTCCTAGACCTGGGGCCTGTTCTTTTCTGGGAGCCCCTGTATGGAGTTTCCTCTGCACTATGGCTTCACCTCGGTGTGGGGCGCGCCTCAATCCATGCCCAGGCTTCTTTGGGCGTTTGGAAAAAGTATGATTTGTACTAAAAGTCAACCTTCAGTTTTGCGGGGAAGAGGAGCATGTATTGGAGATGAAGAGCTCTGAGTTTGCCCTTGACTGAGTCGAACGTGCATCAAAGTCTTTTCACTTCCCTGGAGTATCAACAAAGGCAAAGGTCAGCAGGGTGTAGGGCAACTGCACTACCTAGGCTAGTCATGAAAAGTACATTCAACTCCTATTGCCCACCTCAAATGGCCAGCTGCCACATGACCACAGATAAATTCAAGAGATTAATTATTGCACAACGAGCCTGTGTCTGGCAGCAGCAGTAGTAGTACCTCTGCTTCTGTCAGACACAGGCTCATTTCTAACACAAATACAGGCTTATTCAAGTACTTTTAACTGACTACAGTGGAGGCTTATTAATGCCATGAGTTATTTTATCGCCGTTTGGATGCAACGTACGTTTTAATTGGACTGATGATACAAGGGTACTCATTACCGGCTTTAGGCCTCATTTGTGGAGACAACGTCCCCCAACAGGGACGTTTTGCAATAATACTTATTGCTGGATTCATTAGACTGACACACGAATCTGGCTACCTTACTTTTGCCCTAAAGAAGCCCTTTTGAAGGGTGAAACACGTTGGCTGGCACATGTGTACAAAGGACTTTTGAAAAATAAAGACGCGCAACAAAACTCACAACGCCTGCGGAATGAACTTTGCTTTGTGTGCACTGTAATTTGCAGAGCTTGTGTGTTGCCTCTCATCAGCCTTTTCACTTCCCTGGAGTAGTCTGGGAGCGCCATTATCCTGGTGTTTAAGCTCCCCAAGTTTTCTCCAATCCCGGAGTATTAGGTCAAGGTCTTGGAAGTTGAGGAATCGCACAATCATCGGTCTTGTGGGGGCCCCGGGCGGCGGCTGCGTACTGGGCCTCCTGTGGGCCCGCTCCATTATGAAGCAGTCTGAGAATTTGGCAGCTGGCAATGAATCCCTGAGCCATGTGGTCAAGAACGCACAGGGGTCCGCGCCCCCATGCCCTCTAGAAATCCAATGAAGCGCAAGTAGTTCCTGAGGGCCCTGTTTTCAGCATCATCCACTCTCCAGGTTACGTCCTTTAAAGCTGCTGTTAGGCCAGAGACCTCTCTCGGCAGGGTGCCTGATGTATCTTCTACTTCGGAAATGCGGCGTTCTATTTGCGGCACCCTCTCGGAGATGTTATGCATGTCTTGGTGCAGGAGGGTCACCTCCGATAGTATCTCAGCCATTCTCCCCTCCAGCACCTCTCCTCTCTGGAGGAGTAGATCGTCTGAAGGAGAGTTGGGTTGTCTGGCAAGACGCTCGCCTCGCCTGCTACTTCCGTTGGCAGGGGGATCACTTTAGTGTGTTTGTCCATTTTGCCCTGTTTAGTTGCTTTAGGGTCTATATCTCTCGCCATTGTGCGCTGTCCTCCACTTGAGGGTCTAGGGGTGTATTTGTCTCATTGGCTTAGTCCCTCGGAATTACCCTCTGACGGCCAACGGTCCCCCGGCACACCTCTCAATGTTCACTGTGTGTCTCCAGTCTCAGTACCCCCCGCATTTGCACTGTGTTGGGAGGAGGGAATGGCAGTGGAAGGTGCAACCTTCGGCATCCCCCCACCTCTTCACGGTGTCTGTGTTTCCCAGGTTGGGCAAGGAGTGGTCGGTCCCCTGCCATGCTCTTATTCCTGCAGTGAGGGTCTCTCCCCTCTCATTCCTGCCGGCCACCAGGGCTCCACACCTCTGTTTCCGTCTGCTGGCCACCCGATGTTTGTTGTAAGTCCATTGTCCAGTTGGTACAAGCTGGCTCTGCTGCAGGCCACCAGCTCCTTACATTTGGATTAATGGCAGATTGTTGTGTGGAGCCCTCCCGGGCCTCAGTCAGACCTCCAGTCTTCTCTTCACCTTTGCAGCCCGGGGCTTACTCACTATTAAGGTGCCGCAGGGAGGCCCTCTCAGCACCCTCTTTCAGCAGCCCGTCAGGCCGCGAGGGAACTCCACCCGATCTCTGTGCCTGGCACTGGGTGCTCACAGAACTTCAATGGGGAAACGCCGGGACACCAGCCACTGGCCCTTGGTCTCACGGTACTCCAGGGTGTCTGCTACTGCGGCTGTGGTTCCTGCCAGGCAGCCTCGCCATCCTCTCTTGCTGCCTTCTCATCCCCGCGAGCAGCAGCTGGGTCTTGCAGGGTGCGCTGATCTTCGTTGTGTCAGCCGTGCCTCTCTGTAGGGGTTTGCCGCTCCCCCCCAGCACTTGTTTTGCCCGGGAGGGTCCCGGAGGAGGTCTGACGTGGTGCCCTCGGCGACCGGCACGGAGTCTCCTTGGTCATGGAGGCCGCTCCCGACTCTCCATTTCTCTTCCTCACACCGCCGCACAGCCCCCGGTCTATGCTGTTGCCAGGCAGTCTCTGCTGGGTTTAAGCACCCCACTCACCGGTTCCTCTCAGGCCGTTGCCTCGCCTGGGACACCGGCCCATGCTCAATCGCCATTTTAGGTGGCTGTTGTGTTGCCGGTCGGGATCGCCAGAGCTCGTTCCGCTGTGGTTCTTGGGCACTTGAGGGTGCCAATTTGGTTGGGTAGATTGAATCCGGAAGGCAGGATTTATTACAGGATTTAATGCGGGCAGCCTGAGCTCCGGCAGTAGCGTCTACTCGGCCATGCTGTTGGCCACGCCATGCTTTGGGTGTAATGCTAATCATGATAAGCTTGCACCATCTCTTTCAAACTAGAGCGGTGGGATAGGGTTGGGTCAGAATGGGAAGTGGATTGGACATGATTTCTTCTTCTGTTTGGTAATGTAGGGCACATTTATGATTCTGTTGGAAATCGGGTTAATGGTTGAGGGGGTAGAAATCCTATTCAGACACCATCCACAATTTCAATCAGGGTGAAGTCACAAGCAAACTACAAATCAACCAGCACTTAGCCATCTTGTAGCTTGGCACAAAAGCAGTCAGGCTTAACTCAGAGACAATGTGAGGAGTTCCTGTATTTGTCAAATCCCGTGATCAAGACGAACTGTCGAAACGCGTTGGGAATATAAAGGGAGTGCTGCTGCAATGATTAAAGGACACAGTTTCAGCTTGGGTGTGCCACTTACTGCTTTCCGGGGTCTTCGTGGGAGCATTGGTAAAGACATATTTCGCGGCACAGGCCAGTGCCTGTAGAAGTTGGCGCCACCTCCAAAACGACATCACATTGCCCGCGGATTCTCAGACTGGTGGTGTAGTCACCGCGGATTGCCGCGTTTGAGGGTCTACCAGGGCCAATTTGATTGTGGGCCCGTGGTGGAACAAGCCGAACCCTTGAAAAATTTGATTGCAGCATATTGACCCCTATGATTGTGACATATTTTGAACTACCTTGCCCAGGATGCATTGCAACAATGACACACATTTTCTTTGCATATATTTAGATCACCTGTGGGAGTGAGGAGTTCCTTTATTTGCCCCGAGTGCCCTTGCCTCTCATCAACCCACTTGGGTAGTGTATATAGACTTACTGGGGGCGTTCATCAGCACCCACTGTGGTTTGATAGTTGTTGGGACTGCAAATACCAGAGTGCTTAGCGGCAAACGACATAAGCCCGTTGGAGACCACGCCCAGTTGGGCGGGACATTTTCTTCAATAAAGCAGGCAGGTGTTGCAGTAATTGCAGAGTACATACAACTGCACACGCGGAATTCTCTGTTTCGCCACTGCTGCACCCTATCCACTCCCACTGGTCGGAGGTGTCTGTGCGCTCTTGTGCGCCCAGGCTGCTGCACACTACCCACTCCCACCGCCCAGAGGTGACTGCCCGCTAGTGCGGAAAGAAGTCTCTCTGCTCACATTCCGCTACCGGCGTGTGTGTAAGTGGGTCCACCACGTGCTGAAGCAACCTTCTCAGGCGTGGTGTACTCGCGGTAAAGCAGAGCGCACCAGAGTGGGTGTTGATTGTCAGGATGGCCATGCATCATTACAGGTTCCACATGAGTTCAGCTCTGGTGGCACTGAGTGGCGGGAGTTCCGTGTCGCGGGGGGGGCTCAATTTGTGAATCACAGCCTGTTAGATAAAAAGCAAGATAAGATTGTGCGTCATGCGTCCATCAAAGGAGAGAGAAAGAAAGAAAGTGACAGGAAGACAGAGACAAAGAAAAAAGAGTGAGAGGAAGACAGAGAGAAAGCTAGAAACAGTGAGAATGAGAGGAAGAGAGAGAGAAAAAGAAAAAGTGTGAGGAAGAGCGAGAGAAAGGAAGAGATGAAGAGGGATAGTGAGTGCCCATACTGTGGACAAAACCCTCACAGCTCACCTTTACTGTGTCTCCAACCACGTGCCGGGACCTAGTGGAGCCCCCAAACTCCCACATCTGAAACATAGTACAGAATTAGTAATGGCAGAGTATATACGACTGCATACACCTAATCGCTGTGCCGCCTTTCTGCATCCAGGCTGCTGCACCCCATCCACTCCTGCGTCCAGAGGTATCTGCCCGCCGCTGTGCACCCAGACCCCACTGCTCACCTTTTCGCAGACAGGGCACTCTCAACATCATGTAGCCGCGCTCCGCAAGTCAACAAGTCTTACATTTAGTGCTGCACCTTGATATTTGCATGGCAGAGGACATACTAGTGCACCGATCATCATCGCAGGTTGCACACCTGCTCAGTCCTTGCGGTGTCACAAACTCAGCGACCAGTGAGGCCACGCAAGTGGCGGTAGGCCCCCCTGTTCGATGGCTCAGGCCTACATGAGGTGTCCGGACCACCGGGACGGGCCATCACAGTGCATGCAGAGGGAGCAACTCTAAAATGGCATCGAGCACGTGCGCCCGGTCTTTTTTATTGGTAGGGTCACGTGTCCTGGGACGCCTGGGCTGGATGGGTGTGGTGTGGGTGTATACCAGCCGTGAGGGAGTGGCTGTGGCATACTGACAACTAGACCTGTGACCAGCAGATCACTACAATGAAAATCTGGGCCATGTAGCGTTGTTGTCCTTCCCTGTAAGCATAAGCGGAGTGGGCCTGCCTGGCATATGCCAGTCCTGCTTGAGGCTGTGAAGAATGAGTCCGGAGCTATGGGCGTGCCTCCATCGTGAGCTGTATGAGGAATCAACTGATGCACTGCGGGTGTTCTTGTTGTAGTGCTGTCGTCACCTGGGTGGCAAGCGTCAATGTGTCGCTCTGTGAGCCAAGTTCCACAACATGGCCAACATGGAAGGTACGGGGAATTACTGAGACTACATTCATCCATAGTTCCACACAAGAAAGATGGTGGACATGACACATCTGTTTGGATATGAATGTTTATTGCACGCTCAGTGGAGTGTTGCAGCTGTAGCAATACAGGGTCATGCAAAGCCCAAATTTCGGTTTTGGCACATAGAGGGCAGCCAATTAGAGACAAACTCATTGTCGGAGTTAGGCTGCGCCAACATATGTACTTATACAATCACTCCGCCAATCCCCACGCACTTATAAATTCACTATACACTCTCCTTGCCGTACTCTAATTATCCAGTCTCTACGTACGTACTTGTACAATGACTGAGACAAAGGTATACAACCAAAGTTTTCTCCCACTGTCAAAGGTAAGTTGGTTACATATGCTGTCCAGAGCACAATGTAATGTGGTAGGGCCCAGGGGCAGAATGTTGCATACATATTGAACACACCGACACAGATAGATAGTGGAACTGGGTACGGGCACGTGCGCTCGACTCCTTTTTATTATCAGGGCCACATGTTCAGTGACGTCTATGCTGGATGCATGTGGGGTGAGTGTAAGCCAGCCCTCCGGGAATGGTTGGTTCTGGCAACAAGTACAACAGTAATCATTGGATCAGACACGGAGATTCTATCATAAAGGGTCAATGATTTGTGCTGCACAAAGGTAGGGGCACCAGATGTGAAATAATATACAAAAGATTCTATAGTAAAGGGTCCATGACTTGTGGTACACTGAGGTAGGGGCACCAGATGTGAAATTATACACAAAATATTGTATCATAAAGGGTCCATGAGTTGTGCTGCACTGAGATAGGAGCATTAGAAGCATTCAGTGTGTGCGCAGCCAACGATGATGCGTGGTTCGGCGGGAAGCACTGGGAGCAATGTTTCTTGCGTACTAGACTGCGTCATCTGCAATTGCGACTTGATGTGAATTGTGAGCCCTTCTATCCGCAGTGTCAGTATAGACATCAAGGAATGCTATTGTGACTTCCTCTTGAGAAAATCCAACGACAGAGTACAGTTCACTCTGCAATAAATAAATCAAAACTGAATTCAAATTGTGAGCTCTGCTGTCAGCAGTGTAGTCTGCCATTCAGTGTTCGTTTGGACTTGCAAGATGAATTTGGTCATCGTAGTAAAGCTATAACTGATGTAAAACAAGTTCTTGAAGCAAGGGTACTTAAAGGATATTGTGTAGGTTTGAGGGACGTTATACCGAGTTGCCTTCTGCACTCTGCAATTAATGAAGACTCAATTTTAATTGTGAGCCCTGATGACCGCAGTTTAGGCAGGAGGCGGCGGTTAACAAGGGCCCACAGCCACGTGGTGTTGAGTTGAGCTGCACAGTTATTGGCAATTCAGTGTGTGTGTGTAGCCAGCGATGATAAGTGGTGCACTGAGTTAGTGACACCTGAAGCAACCAGCGTGTGCACACCCTGTGATGATGCGTGGTCCGGGGAGCCTTCACTGGGAGCAATGTCTTTTGCCTACTGAATTCCGCCTTAATAAGTCCTCGTGGTGATGACTTATGGTGCAGTGAGTTAGTGGCACTTGAAGCACTCAGCGTGTGCGCACCCTGCGATGATGCGTGGTCTTGGCAGGTCGCACTGGGAGAAATGTCTTTTGCCTACTGAATTCTGCCTTAATAAGTCCACGTAGCAATGACTTACGGTGCAGTGAGTTAGCGGCACCTAAAGCACTCAGCATGTGCGCAGCATGCGATGAAGCGTGGTTACCGGGTGGGCCGCACTGGGAGCAATATTTCTTGTCTAATGAATTCTGCCCTTAAGGCCACGTGGCATTGACTTCTGGTGCACTGAGTTAATGGTACCTTTGGCGCTCAGCCTGTGCGCACCCTGCGATAATGCGTGGTCCGGGGGGGGGGGGGGGGGGGGGCTGCACTGGGAGCAATGTGTCTTGCGTACTGGACTACGTCAACTGCAATCACCACTCCATCTCAATTGTGAGCCCTGCTGTCTGCAGTGTAGATCGAAGGCAGTAGTCTCTACAGACATAAGTCTGTGGTGCTGTGCCGCTGGATTATCATGGGGCCTGTGTCGAGGAGGCCCTCGGTCATGGAGGCAGCCAAGTGGCAAGGTGAGGGCCACTGCTCTGGCAGAAGCTTTGGCCTTCCCAGAAGTGAACCACACCCAGAGCTCTGGCCTATTTATTCATACTCCTACGCTGGAGTGGCATACGTTGGAGCAGCCCACTCAGCTTCCGCGGGGGGACAACGCAGCTACATGACCGAGATCTTCTCCACTGCCTGAGGTAACATGGTTGCATCTATTGTCCGTAACACTACAAGCACCAGCAGTATATGTACATATGGAGAGGTTTGTGCTCTGCATAGTAAGGTCTCTCCAGCACATCACTGCCGCCACACTTGCTATTGTGTGCATTATTATTGATGGGTGACTTGCATCCTTCACACATACTTGGTTGCCACATCTGCCAACATTCAAGTTTTGTGTGGCTGAGGGACCATGCTGCTTTTGGAAGGTCTGCTGTCCTGTTCTGCAGGCCTCGGTGGTAGTAGGGAGGGGGAGGTCCAGGGGGGAACGTCCTGAGGCTGGTGGCAGTGGGCGTTGTGGCCTTCTCGGGTGTCGGAGCTGCATGAACACTAAATTTATGACGTGTTATTCTTCAGATGTGATTCTGGGCTGGGCTCCCTTTCACACTGTAGGTAGTCATCCTGGTTTACACCAGTAAAAGGAAAATAATAGATTCCTACTGCTAACAAGGGTTATTGCCTGTTTTTGGATCGCACCCCAGATTTGGCTGCTCGTTGAAAATATCGGGAAGTGGCGTTTTTGTGTTATTTTTGCATGGGAACGCCTACTCTGCATATTATTACAGTTAGTTGTTGCTGTCATTTGTGGCGATTATTTTTTTGTGGAAGCTATTGATGGAAAACTGGGGATATTGGCTGTTTTCACTAGGTTGAGAATGGAATGATAATTTAAAATCACTGAAAAAATATAGTTTTAATGAACATTATAATGCGAAATCAGCATTTAAAAAACCTTTAAAATGCACTAAAAAATAGGTTTCAGGGACGTTATAGTTACAAATTAGCATTTAAAAACATTTGTAATTCACTGAAAAAACAATAGGTTTCAGGGACGTTATAGTTAGTTGCACATTTCACTCGTACAAAACCATAGAAATTCCGCCGTTATAGTTAGTTGAGCAAACTATAACTTACGCCCCCGCAATGCACTGCTGATGATGTCACATATTACATCATTCATGACATGGTCAGTGACATCACTGATGACATCTCAAATGACATCACTGATGACATCAACCACGTGAAAATCTGATGCACCTCCTCATACCTTAATAAAACCTTTGACTCCCACTCTAAAATATAGACTACCATTTTCAAAACAATAGAGACACCAATACCAGTTACTACGTACACACACTCACTGTTTCCTTGGTCTACACACACACACACACACACACACACACACATTCACCCATACAGTCATTCATACATGCAGTGACTCATCAATACAACACTGTTATAGGCACTCATACACCTATACAAACACTCACACACCGCCACTCATCCTGAGTTACTCACACATCTAGTCAGTCATGCAAAGAATCAATCACACTTCTATTTACTCACCTCTACAGTTATACATACACAACCTCACTTAATCATACAGACACTAACATATACTTACTCACTTATACAATCACTGATACAAGTACACACTGATCCATACAGCGACTCTCACTATCACTGACTCTCACGTATAGTCATATATATACTCCAACTCTCTCATGCACTGCGTTTTACATACGTAGTTACTTGGACATGTAGCACTGAGATATCCATTCACTCACCAACACACCCATACACACACTGACCCACCCAAACAGCTGTTTCCACATGCACTCTTGAACCCATACACCAAGTGAATGAAGAACTCACACATCTATGCATAAAGTCACACACCTCCCACCCACCCACACACACACTCGGGCACCCATACAAATACACAGACAACCAATCAATAACCCATATAGACACTCATGCAGCTACTCACCAACCAATGCAGCAGCCTACACAGCAATAGACAGACTGATACAGACATTCACACAGTTTAGTCACTAACCCATGAATTCAGTAAGACAAATGTAATCACTCACTTATACAATCAGTCACGCACCTACTAAATCCTCCATCCACACACTTATACACCCACTCATTCTTCAATACACCTTGGCCAATATATATATTAAACATATTTAAACTTTACAGAAACACAGTCACTGGATGATGTCATCAGTGATGTTATTTGAGATGTCATAAGTGATGTCATCAGTGATGTCACAGACCATGTCATGAATGACTTAATATGTGAAGTCATCAGCAGTGCATTGCGGGGGGGGTGAGTTATAGTTAGCTCAACTATAAACGGACGAATTTCTATGGTTTTGTATGAGTGAAATGTGCCAATAACTATAACGTCCCTGAAACCTATGTTTTTTTCAGTGAATATATATATAAAATCCTTACAAGAGTGTCATTGGTGTAAAGATTATCTGCTTATAACTATAGATGTACCAAATCTATATACTAGCATACACCACAAGGATTGTTTGAGAGCACTACAACACTTTCTAGATAGGCGACCAAATCAATATCGCAATCATAACAAGATGTTGATGAGTTTAACAGAATTTTGCTTCAATAACAACTACTTCCTTTTCCAGACCCAATTTTATCAACAAGTGGGAGGCATGGCTATGGGGGCAAGTTTTTCCCCCAGTTATGCCTGCCTATCACTTGGGGTGGTGGGAAGAGATGATTGTCAACACCTTGTATGAAGAGATACTATCTAGTCATGTAATTAAAAGGGGCAGATATATAGATGATCTGTTTCTGATATGGCGAGGTGACAGATCAAGTGCAGAATCTTTCATTGCCAATTTGAACAAAAATGACATCAATTTACACCTTACTTACAACATCAGTAATCAATCTGCCTATTTCCTAGATGTGGAGGTATTGGTTGCCAATAATCACTTTGAAACACACTTATTCCGCAAACTCACTGCAGGAAATACTCTACTGCACGCATCCAGTTTTCATCCTAAGCACACAATAAATAGTATCCCCTACGGGCAAATGCTTCGTATGCGTAGGTTGTGCAGTAGAGAAAAATATCTCATGCAGGCACAAAAGGAATGCAAGGATCGCTTTTTAGCCAGAGGGTATTTCTCCACAACTACAGATGCAGCGATTCGTAAAACCAACCAACTAAGTAGGGAAGACCTTTTGTCCAAAACCAAATCAAAATCTGGTCTCAAACAAACAGCAGAAACTAGTAATCCTAGACTCATTTTGACATATAGAAATCACCGCCCTGAGGCTGTGATCATCGCAGGAGAAGACCGAGTCACACTCACCTGCTTCTTCGGACCTTGGGCTGTCCCTGGCCATCGGCGGAGCACGGCACGGATGCTTGTTGCCTGAAGCCCGCTATGCTCTAGCAGCACTAGATGGACGACTGGTACACACTGCCTGCGAGTGAGCTATTGCGGACCACCGGAGGTGTCCGACCTGCCTGAAATCACCGCACCAGCACCGGACTACGTGGGTGTGGACCCGAGCCTGGATCCCTGCTGCACCCACCTGAGAGGCCGACATCGAGAGGCTCCGGACGGACGACTGGAACCCACTGCCCACGGGAGTGCGGAGGTGTCCTGCCCGCCTGCAATTCTCTGCCTTAATCTCCCACATCCTGCCCGTGGACCCCGGACTGGACGCCGTTCGGGCTGCAACGAGGGAGATTCGTCATCGTCGATTCAGGAAGATTGCATGATCTACCGCCAGAGGTCCCGGGTGTCCATCGGACCGTTACTACCAGACCCTACGTGGGGCAGTGGCGGCTACTGATCATTAAGATGGAGACCCCTAAAAACTAACGAGGCTAGATCCCTGAGACGACGGTCTCCAGAGCAGGGTGGCTGGTCCTATGTGTCTCGGTCACGTTGGGAGTGATCACCCTGCCCTACCCTGCGATCTGTTGTGCCTGTCTGCTCGCTCCTGGGCTGAATCCCTCACACCCCGGCGACACCCGGAGGAGGTGGCGTCCTGCTGACTTGGCGAGTTTGGCGTCCCCCCACCCCAAACAATATCATTGGAACCGCCGGGCGGGAACCAAGCAGAAGAGAGTCAGCGCGGACCGACCCAGCGCAAGTGATCGAGGGCAACCCCACCCCCGTGTAGACTCTCTTTATAACGCGGAACATCCGTTTTGCTTCAGCCGGATGCCCCCCCCCCCCCAAAGGAACATCGAGAACAGAGACTGCCCCCCAGCTGCCCGCTTCTACATTGGCGAGTTTGGCAATCAAGGCGTCTCCGGTGTGCCCTGCTTGCGTGATCAGGCAGCTACAGTGCAGCTCTGCTTTTGCAGCTCTGCTTTTAAAGTGCCTGATCTGAGCAGCCTCAGTGCAGCCTGACGACCATGATGACCACGATGTCCTGAAATCTTATAAGGTGTCTGCACGCAAAATTATTATTTTGAACACTCATGCCGGTTTTTCACTCCCTGCCCGGAATCTTAAAGTGGTACCTGCATTCAAATTCTATTTTGCGCGGTCAGGGCTGTCTTTTCCACTTTCCATTGTCTAAAATGGCTGGGGCCATAAAACTGGAGCAATAAATCGCCTCCACTGCCCCCCAGATGACCATGAGGCTGCATACCAACGCGGTCAGGGGTCATCAAAACGGAGATAAGTCTCTCTCCTCACCACCAAGCAACATAGAAGCTGGTCTCTCTCCTCCCCACCAAGCAACATAGATGCTGGACTGACTCGACTTGCCCCAGAGTAGAAAGGGAAACTAAACTCTCTAAATCACAACAACAACAGACAAAGGACTACTACCCTTGTCTCGCTATATGCTATTTTGGTGGCCATCTTTGACTAGTCCTCCACTTTGGTGGCCATCTTAGACTATTCATCCTCATTAACTGCCCACACCTAAGGCTATCCTCAATTTCTCTTTTCTTCTCATTCTAACAGCCTTGTAACCTCACACACTCACCCACGCACAACCCCCCCCTCTTCTACCTACACCTCTTCCACCATGAAACGCATGGGCAAGCACATATACAAAATTAACTACCCACCCGAGCTCACAAAAAAAAACGCCAAACGATTCAAACACAACTTCCTGAAGGCCCACCCTGAAACCCCGTTTGTGGACACCTACTTTTCACTGATCAATGGAGCCACGAGCACCGATATCATCCTCTACACTCTACGTAGAGCACAGTGGAGGAAAGCGCTCCTCTCCATTCTCACTATCTCCTCCACCAGAAAATCCGCTCATGGTCTAACGCTTTCTATCACACCATCCCAAGTTTTCCCAGGCAGAGCCACCATCACCATCTACAACAACGGGACCATCCTATTCAATCCACAGATAGGAACCTTGACCTACTCGACAACCTGTTCCCCACCTTCATAGAACACATCTCCAACCGGCGATCCTCCATCCCTAACACCTCAGACTACACAACACCCACTTCCAATCATCAATCTAACATGCCTAACCTATCACAACAGTTGAACGACACACACACCTCTCCCCGCCCCCCCAGCACTGTAGTCAGTCACCCACCCGATGCAACCTCTCCACACCCCTCATCCACTGGCGAAGATCACTCCCCCTCATACATCCTCCATACCCCCACCCTCCCTACCCCCCACACCACACCTCCTACGAGTCTTGCAGAACCCACCACTGCCCTGAACTTATCTCCCCGCGGCAGGTCCATCTTCCACCCTATCTCTCCCCCCACTCTCACTCCCACTACCCCACTCTCCCAACTAGACTCACAGAACACACCACCTCCCTTACCTTAACCCCTCCTCCTCTCTCCCCCCATTCTCAGCCCCCACTACCTTCCTTGCACCCCCACCGTCTCCAGCCTACACTCATCCCTCAACTCACCTGCGCCGCCTCCCACCAGCGTCCTCACCTATGCCTCCAACCTCCCCCTACTTCATCCACACCCCTCACCCACAAACTCTCTCACCCATTGAATGCCACCCCACCTACTAGTACCGCAGAGCCCTGCACTAACGCTAGCATATCCCTCCACCCTCTCCCCAGTTCCCTTTCCAGTTCCCTACTCGACCACTCGCCCACGGCTCTCATCCCCAACCCCATCCCCAATCCAACTCTGGACATGATTTTATCCACCCTCCTACAAGTCAAAGAAGATCTCCACACCATCAAAGAACTTCTTTTCACACACCCCAGACACCCCCTACTCACCACCACTTCCTCACCCAACAAGTCCCCCACCCTCCCCACAGACCCTCTCACTCAATACTCCCCGCGTTGGCCCTCTATCCCCGCTCGCAATCACACCTGCCGCCCCCGTCGCACCCTCAACACCCTTTCGAACCACGACTTACACACCCTCCTTCGCTCATATGGCCCAGGTCCCTTAAAACACACAACCACCACACACCTCCCCATACCTACAATTCTCTCAAATCCTCTTAGGCCCCCCACTCTAAGCAACAGAAGTTCCGTCCCCACTAATCTTAGAAAAGTCCCCCTCTCTCTAGAACACTCGACCACCCCTCTCACCCCCAGACTCAAATGCATCCTACTCAACTGCAGATCGGCCCCAAGACACTCCTCCGACATCGCGGATCTCATCATAATAATGGATCTTGACCTAGCCATTCTGACTGAAACGTGGCTAACTGAAACTTCTACACCTATAATGGACATACTAGTCCCCCCCGACTACCACATCATTAGACTCGACAGGACCGGCAAGACGGGCGGGGGAATCACATGCATTTTTAGGAGCAACCTCGCTGTTACTAAAGTTACTGAACTCTTCTGCCTCGATATCTCCAGCGAGGGCAAACCTGTATGCTCTCTACATGTCATCTACCACCCGCCCGGGGACAACCTCACCTTCACCCAACAACTCATGGACACGATCTCATCCAACGCCGGTCGGCAGATCACTCAAATCTACCTGGGTGACTTCAATCTCCACTGGAACGATCCTAAAGACGCAGTAGTGAATAGTCTCAAAACTTTCCTTAATGCGCTTGACCTCACCCAAATCTGCAACAGCCCGACACACGACAAAGGCTCGATCCTCGACCTCATCATCGCCAAAGAAGACTCTATCCAACTGGGGGCGATCCGACCTTGTGACTGGTCAGACCACCACATTATTACTTTCTTCATCAACGAAAAAATTAAACTTAACCCGGCTCAACCCACCAAATCGAAGATCTGGAAAAGGGACCTGAAGAATCTTAACCCTAACTCCTTGCCTTCCCACAACTGCAGTCTCCTCCTTCCCCCTCCGGGCGCCTCTGATGTTCAATCACTGACCGACCTCTACCTCGATTCTATGACCTCAATAATCAACGAAGCCGCCCCCCTGCAACTAAAGAGAGTCTCCACCAAGAACTCGGACCCTTGGTATGATGGTAGACTCAATGAAGACAGGCGTGCTATGCGAATGGCAGAGCGCACCTGGAGATCTGACCCCTCAGCACTGCACCTTAAAACGCTTAAGAACAAGAGAAATGCCTACTTTAGGAAAATCAAGCGCTCCAAATCTGACTTCTTTAGCCTCCAGCTGGACCGAGCAAGAAAACTGTTCGAACTAGTCAAAACTCAAACCAAGATGCAACCCTTACAATCAAACAGCACAACAAGCGATATTCCACACTGTGAAGACTTTTCTGCTTTCTTTAAGCTAAAGACCGACAACATAAGAAGTGATCTCCTCAATGATGTAAGCCGATACTCCAGCCCCATCAGCATGACTACCACTCAACCTAAAAACAACGCATCATGGACGTCCTTCGACACCTACTCTGAAGAAACAATTCACAAACTGCTCGGCACCTTGACGCCCTTTAATCACTTCACAGACCCCCCACCTGCTAATGCTGTAAAAGACTTCACCCCCCTGCTCCTACCACTCTGGACTAAAATCATTAACAGCTCCCTTCAACAAGGACTCATCCCAGACTCCCTCAAGGTGGGGCAAGTCACGCCTATACTCAAGAAACCTACAGCTGACCCGGCTGACCTAAACAATTACCGCCCTATCACCAATATCCCCACCTTGGCCAAACTGCTGGAAAAATGCGTACAACTCCAACTGACAGAACACATTGATCAGTTTGACCTCCTCAACCCTCATCAATCAGGCTTCCGAGCAAAACACAGCACGGAAACGGCTATGACGCACATAATTGATGACGCCCTCCAAATCCTTGATCGCAATGATTCCTGCCTCCTCATCCTCCTTGATCTCTCCTCAGCATTTGATACTGTCAAACATGAGAACCTATTGGAGCTGTTAAATACCAGAATGGGTTTATCCGGGACTGTTCTCAAATGGTTCACTTCCATCCTACAAAACAGGTCTCAGAAGTTCAAGACCAACAACGTGCTGTCCTCATCTGTGCCTGTAACTTTAGGCGTCCCACAAGGATCTTCCCTATCCCCCACATTGTTCAACCTCGTCATGGAACCACTCACCACCTTGCTTCAAGCATCTAATGTACACTTCCATATGTACGCCGATGACACTCAACTTTACCTCAAGCTACAATCCCCGGAAGACATCAAACTTCTGAACACCACACTCAGAAACACCCAATAATGGTTGGCCGATAATCACCTCAAACTAAATGCTCTGAAAACTGAGTTCCTTCTGATCTCACCTCCTGCGAAAATCGCCATCATTCAAATCTGGCTCAATCACCTAACTGCGCTCAATGTCCAACCCACCATCGTGGAATCGCGAAATCCTTAGGCATCACACTTGACGCCAACCTCAACATGCAGCAGCACATTAGCAAAGCAACTAAAGGAGCTAATTTCCAAATCAACACTTTAAGGAAACTTAAACTCTTCCTCCCAGCTAAGGACTTCCAAACTGCTGTACAAGCCCTAGTCATCCCTCGCATAGACTACGGAATTGTGGCTCTCAGCGGACTCCCCCTATCAACAACCGCACCCCTAAGAGCCTCCTTGAACGCTGCCGCGAGACTCATCACTGGTTCAAGAAAACACTCGCATATATCCCCTTACCTAAAATCCCTGAACTGGCTGCCTTTTGAAGCCAGAATACAGCTAAAAATCGCCTGTATGACACACTCGGCTGTACACCACAAGTCACCCAACTACCTCACTCAAAAGTTGACTATATCAGGAGGCTCGAGATCCAATAGAAGTACAAAAAATCTCCTCCTGAAACCTCGAAGATTCTCAGGAATGGCACCCAGGATCTGGAATGCACTCCCTCCTGAAACCAGGCTTATCTCCTCCACTGCATTTTTTAAGAAAGAAGTAAAAGCCATCCTTATGGCCAAGTTCACCTGAACTCTATTGTTGTTGGATCAAAGACTTTGCACCGTTTTTGTATTATTGGTTACCTGATTGTTTATTGGTATTGTATTTTAACATGACTGCTATCCTATTTTGCTACTCACTTACTACCGACTACTATATTGTACCCAATAGATTGTTTATTCACCCTCTTGTTGCCCCTACCCCCTTGTTTCTGTAAAGCGCTCTGATATCTGCAAAGATCTTGTTCGCGCTATATAAAACTTTGAATAAATAAATAAATAAATAAATGAATAAAACAGAGTAGATATATGCCGAATCATAAGGAAAAACTGGCATATAATACGTAATGACATCAATTGGTGAATTAATTCCTAAAAATCCGATCATTACGTACAGAAGGGTAACCTCAACTAGTGATTATTTAGTAAAGAATAGCCCTGAGATTGTTACTAACAAGAATTGGCTTTTGGGACAAAAAAGGGTTCAGAAAATGTCAGACTTGCAAAGCTTTCCAAGTTAGGCATTAACAGAAGTTCTTAATGTACCCCATTTAGGACAACTCCCACTCCAATTACTAAAACTTTGACCTATAAAACTGAATACGCCATCTATGTGTTGGAGTGCTCCTGTGGACTAAAGTACATTGGCAGTACTAAACTGCCAGTCCATAAGTGAGTCCTCCAACACATGAGAGCCATTACCAATTTTGACCCAAGCTATGCAGTGGCCCGCCATTTCAGGGAAATCCACAACAACCAATTATCAGATCTAAAGTATTTTGTTATGGATTTAATACCTTCCCTAAGACGAGGTGGCAATAGAGAGGCAAATCTAAAAAATCTTGAAACTCATTATATCCTGGAGTTCGATAGTAAAAGTCCGAATGGCCTAAACACCACCAACCAAGGATTTATATACAAGGCTCTAATAGGTCAAATCGAGGGGGTGTATTTGGCACTACTGTAAAAATTCAAGTATAAATACTTTTTAAAAGTGCACATTGATAGTTAACTGCCTAAAAATTGGAATAACATATAGGATTATCTAGAATTAAATAAAGTTCATTATCTATGGTTTCTATATCATGCCCAACCTCCAGAGCTTTTTTCCACCGAAAGAAATAGAAAAAAATTATGAGAAAGAAATTGTTTTGAAATTTTTTTTTAAACAATAAGCACTTTATCACTTTAAAGGTGTTAATTTTACACAGCACTGAGGCACTTTAAATTTTAAAACATATTTTTAGCACTGTTTCTATGCATTGTTTTAGACGACTGATTTTACTGTTTGGGTACAATGATAGGATATGTGGGATGATACCTTTTAAAAAATGGTGTTACGTTGGTTTTAATAATGCAAATATCAGCAGATTTTACCAATGATGATAATTTTTTTGGATCAGATGACTTTTTAGTTATTTATATTTATTAACGGTTTCAGCTTTTATATATTAAATATGTATTATATCGATGGGTCAGAAGTCACACTATTATCTTGTATTTAAACAGATATTAAGTTAATATCATCATTAATGTGAAACAACACAGACAAACAATGTTCATGTTTTGTTTTGATGAAAACTTTGAAAAAGCATTATGCAGCTAAAAGAAAGATCTGGGAAACGTAATTCTGTTTTTCATGTCATCCAATGCACTATCACTTTAAATGGGGGGAAACATGCTTTGACATGTCATGTGATCAAGGGCTTTCGAGCCCGAAACGCATCATGGCGGCATTCAAGCACTGAAAGTAAAATTGCAAAAGAAACTTGGAGTCCGTTTCAGTTTTTGGGAGTCTGAGGATTAAAGGCTACAAGAAGGAATATATATTATATATATATATATATATATATTACCTACTGGCGATAGCCAGTAGGTATATATAGTTAGGATTTTTTCTCTATGGGATTTCTGAAAATTCTATGTCTAATAACTTTGGCGTTTGTGGACGGAATTGGCTGAAATTTTCAGGAAAATGGCACATTTTGTTTCTGAGCAGCCCCTGAAAATTTGGGGGGGTTTCGTTTAGGGGGGGCCGAGAAAAAAGGGGGGTCCCAAAACGAGTTTTTAACATTGAGTTTTCCATAGGGCGGTTGGCCTCACTTTTAGCTCGAACGGCTGAATGGATTTCCACAAAACTTGGCAAAATTGTAGGGACTGGTAGCCCGATGTGCCTTTGCTATGTCTCAAGATATATGCTCCAGTGGTTTTTACGAAAATTAACTTTGAAAAATATATATTGGGCTACATTGGGCTATATATATGTTGGAGCCCAAATGTAGCCCAATGTAGCCCAAAGATGGCCACCAGAGACAAAAGAGCCCAAATGTAGCCCAAATATCAGCCAGATGTAGCCCAACTATAGCCCAGTGACAGAATGTCCCAGAGTGTTCTAAAGAACAACTAGAGCGCTAACAGTCTTACTTATGACAAAAGTATGGCACACCTGAAGTCATCTTGATTGGAATAAAGTGTTAACACTTAAAACATTTAATTTGCAAAGGAACAAAATGAGGGGGTTAATTTTGCCATAGAAATTTTATATATATATATATATATATATATATATATATATATATATACTGAAAAAACCATAGGTTATAGACCATATATAGTTAGGAATTAGCATTTACAAAACCTTGAAAATTCACTGAAAAAAACATAGGTTATAGACCATATATAGTTAGGAATTAGCATTTAAAAAACCTTATTTTACTCACACAAAACCATTGAAATTCCATATATAGTTAGTAGTACTAACTATATATCGCGCACCCGCAATCCACTGCTGATGATGTCACATATTACATCATTCATGACATGGTCAGTGACATCACTGATGACATCACTGATGACATCTCAAATGACATCACTGATGACATCACTGATGACATCATCCAGTGACTGTGTGTTTCTGTAAAGTTTAAATATGTTTTACATATTGAAGAATGAGTAGATGTATAAGTGTCTGGACGAAGGATTTAGTAGGTGCGTGACTGAATGTATGAGTGAGTGATTAAATGTGTCTCACTGAGTGCATGGGTTAGTGACTAAACTGTCTTAATTTGTGCATCATTATGTCTGTTGTTCTGTAAACTGCTGCATGTGTTGATCAGTAGCTATATGAGTAACTATATGGGTTATTGATTGATTGCCCAAGTATTTGCATGGGAGACTGAGTGTGTGTGTGGCTGGCTGGGAGGTGTGTGACTCTGTGCAGATCAATGTGTACTTGTATCAATGATTGTATAAGAGAGTAAGTATGTGTTAGTATATGGTTGAAAACGTACGGTGATCTATGTTTAACTGTATAGATTAGAAAATGGAAGTGTGATTGATTCTTTACAGGACTGACTAGGTGTGTGAGTAACTCCATGGATGAGTGGCAGAGTGTGAGTGTCTGTATAGGTGTATGAGTGCATATGATAGTGTTGTAAAGATGAGTGATTGTATGTATGAATGATTGTATGGGTGAATGAGTGAATGTGTGTGTAGACGTAGGAATCAGTGAGTGCGTATGTAGTAACTAGTATTGGTGTGTCAATGGTTTCAAAAATTATACTCTGTATTTAACACTGGGTGTAACAGAGGTTATATTAAAATGTGAGGAGATGCATTGTATTGTCACATGAATGATATCATCAGTGATGTGGTCATTGATGTCAAATGAGATGTCATCAGTGATGTCATTTGAGATGTCATCAGTGATGTCATCAGTGATGTCACTGACCATGTCATGAATGATGTAATATGTGACATCATCAGCAGTGGATTGCGGGTGCGCGATATATAGTTAGTACTACTAACTATATATGGAATTTCAATGGTTTTGTGTGAGTAAAACAAGGTTTTTTAAATGCTAATTCCTAACTATATATGGTCTATAACCTATGTTTTTTTCAGTGAATATATATATATATATATATATATATATATATATATATATATATATATATATATATATATATATATATATATATATATATATATATATATATATATATATAAATATAAAACCTACTGGCACTAGGTATAGTTAGGACCTAGTTTCAATAGGAATAGCATTTTTTCATTTGCCAATAACTTTGCCGTTTTTCGTCACTTCAGCTGCTGTCTTGAACGTTTCAGGGTGATCCATCAAGCGGAGACCGAGAACTAGGGGATGCTTAAAAGCACCTTTTTTCCCCACGTTAATTCCCATAGGACCTTTAGACACGGCTACAGCCCGAACTGCAGAGCAGAATTACAACAAATTTGGCAGGAAGGTAGATGTTAGTCCAAGAAAGTGCCTTTTGTGATTTGGAGTAAATCCGTTCAGTAGCTGTGGAGAAAAAAAACAAAAGTTCCAGTTGTATATAGGGACACAGTGGATACGCGACCCCTCGTGATCTCATGCTGGTGATCTGATTGGCTGCCAACACTTCAAACCGGGAAGTGTTGGCAGAAATGGGGGCAGGGTAGAAACATCCTGACCACCTAGGCCTCATTTGCATTGAGCCATGCTGGATCCGTGACTCCCACCGAAAATGTTTATAAAAAATGAAGCACGGGCTCTCACACTTTGTAATCGGCCCCCGGGTGGGCCAGGTCCCAGGGGCAAGTGTATAATACTTAGGAGGTGAGCACCTGGTGCCCCTTTCCTTGGACCATTACATTTCCGGGGACTGCAACCTCCCGAGGGCATTTTGAAAATGATCCCCTGTGCCCTGGGGACTGCCACCTCCCCGGGGCAAAATTCAACATTAATGCGGGGGGCCTGCACGCCAGCCGCAGCCCTGGGGGACCACCACTTCCTCCCTCGGGCTGTGTTCTGCAATGGAGTGACACCATTCAGAAGCCATAGATGGCCTTAGGGACCGCCACGCCCCTGGGCCAGCTCCAGCAATGTCCCGGGGTGCCCCGTCGTCCGGTCTATCTGCTCTAGCTCCCGTATCTGCCGAGATAGGTCCTCTCTTTTCTTTCTGCGGCAAGCATTAGCTGGAGCCGAAATCGTGATGAGCTCACCCCTAATTACCGCTTTGAGTGCCTCCCATAATGTTGCAGTATGTGTATCTGGGGTATTGTTGTGGAGGAGGTAGTTGTCAATGTCTCACTGAATTGGTGTCACTGTGTCTGGGTGCTGCAAAAGTGTGTCCCTAAGGTGCCACTGCCTAGCAGGGCGGTGCAAAGGGGGGAGCGTTAATGTGGCTATGACCGGCGAATGGTCCGACAAAGATGCTGCAAGTATTTCCACCTCCATAGGAAAGGTCATGTATAGTCCTAGAGCCTATCAAGTAGTCAAGTCTGGCGTATGTTCTGTGATCGTTTGAAAAAAAGGAGTAGTCTTTGAGTTGGGGGTGTTGGGATCTCCAAAGGTCATAAATCCCATAAATCAACCCAATTATCAATGTTTGGCCCCCAATTGTAAACTGGTAAGTCAACAGCCTCCCTCTAATTTCTGCCTCTTTCTGAACCACACTGCCTCGGAAGGACCGGGACACCAGGATAGCCACCCCTGCAGCTTAGGTAGGGCCAGACAAAAATACCTGTGTGGGGAACATACAGGACTTGAGCCTATAGCAGTCTCAGGTAAGGATGTGTGACCCTGTAAGAGACCCATGTCTCAACAGCCTCCCTCTAATTTCTGCCTCTTTCTGAACCACACTGCCTCGGAAGGACCGGGACACCAGGATAGCCACCCCTGCAGCTTAGGTAGGGCCAGACAAAAATACATGTGTGGGGAACATACAGGACTTGAGCCTATAGCAGTCGCAGGTAAGGATGTGTGACCCTGTAAGAGACCCATGTCTGCCTTGGTGCTTTCTAGGTACGATAATTTTGCCCTGCCTTTTATCGGATTGTTGAGACCCCTCACAGTGAGTGCGAGGATCTTGAGGTCAGAGGGGTGCATCAGGAAGAGTGAGTGCAGGACCTATAAAGGTAGTCCTGAGGGTAGGCTGTCTCATTTGTTTGTTGCCGCTGCTCCTAGAGGACATGTGTATCCCATTGTATAGCCTCACAGTGTAGTGATACAGTGAATGAGGAACCCCAAAACATGTGTACAAATAAACAGTAATACTTTCAGGAATAGTCCGTCAGCCATATGTGGCTTGCAGGAAATAGTTATGGGGTCCATAGTGTGGCTAAGTGCTGGGTCCCTGACCCGCCTGCCCTTATCTAGTGAAAAGGGTGTATGCCCAAATTGTGTGCTCACGAAGCCTGTGGCTTTGCCAAAGCGGCTGGGATGAACTCCAGCGCCTCCTGTTGTCTTTTCCTGATCTCTACCTGGCCAGGTCTTTTCGGGTGTAGCCTGCAGCCTTGGCACCGCCATCGTGGAAGTTGTTCTCCAGAGCTGGGGTGGTGGGTTTCTCCTTCTTCATTCTCTTCAGGGAGTTCCACTCCCAGCAGCCGACCTGCCTTAGTGAGGGATCTCAGCTGGTAAAGTTTGCCGTCCCAGCGATAGATGAGCCGGATCGGATGGCCCCAAGAGTATGGAATGGCGTGCTGGTGAAGGTGTGCAGTGATCGGTCGGAAGTCCCTTCGTTTTTGCAGCTTCAACATGGCACGGTCCTGGTACAGTGTCGGAGTTTGATCCCTAAAGGTGATAGGGTGCATGGACCTGGTTTTACAGAGGATTTCTTCTTTTGTTTGGTATTCCTGCACATAGACTAATATGTCTGCTGGGGAGGGGGGGCTTTGTCAGAGCACGGCGGGCCAACTCTGTGTGCTCTGTCTAGCCTGAGCTCAGTGTTAGAGGGGTTGGCGAGGATGTGATTAAACAAGTCTCTTGCAAAGCTGAAGATGCCGCTTCCTTTTGCGTTAGTTTTTGACTCCCTAATCTGGACGTTGTGTCTACGGGAGAGGGTTTCAAGGTCCTCCAAATGCGCATGCAAGTCTATGTGCTGGTCTTAGAGGAGGATGACCTCTTGTTGTAAGGATGCCATTTCGGTGTGTCTATTGTCTCCTCTGTCCTCCAACGAAGCCACCCGCTCTCTGATCGCGTCCACATCTTTCCTAATGTCTTTGATTTTCAGGGTACGGTCGCGCTTGACCGTCTGTAGATCTTCGCGGAGCACCGTGAAAAGTGACTCCGGAAATGCCAGTCACTGGTACCTCCTACATATTCTCTGACTGAACACGGGCTGCCTTTCCTGTTTCTTGGTTCTCCATTGTGCTGCACACCAGGGGGCGTGTAAGCAGGTCTTTAAGTGTTCTGTCCTTCACCCGGGTGGAGGTCATAGTCCAGGTTTGTTGCAGACAGCTGTTACCGTCTGAAGGGTGTTTCAGAGCTGGCCCGTTGTGCTGTCAGTCCCAGCTGACCCAGGTGCCCACTTGTCCAGTGGCCTTGCCTTGTAACCTGCCTGGTGTTCTCACTAGGAGGGCGAGCACACCCGGCAAACTCCACCTTTCTAGTGCTATGGGGCTGACCACATCCAGGGTGTGAGGGCCCAGGCCTTGAGCTTCTGATCGAGCCTCGGCCGTGCCTGTTCCTGAAAAGTCCTGGCGCTTCAATTGTGTTCCTCGAAGCGGGTGCCCACTCCCTCCTGTGAGCTAGTGCAAAGCTGCCAGTGGTCTCCTAGCTGATCCCCTCTGCTGAGCGGGTGTGGGGGGGTCAACAGTCTCTTGCTCTGTGGGGCACAACGTTGGCACCCCGAAGGCCCTACCTGGTGCGCTCGGGCCCTCAAGATGGTTCCAAGGGTGGCTTCTTCCCCACTATGCCGCTACTGCGCCTGGGATCCCTCCTTCTCATAGCCCCCAATGTCAGGCCTGTGCCCAAACGTTTTATGGGACCTAAAGACGGTTTTAGCCGTGTGGTGCGGGGTGCTTAATCACCAAGGTGTCCCTGGACTCACGTTCGATGGGAGCGTTGCAGCTTTCCTTCGCCACTGCACCAGCCGATCAGTATGCCTCGAACTTGGCGGGGCAGGTCTCGGCCCCTGGTCATTGCAGCCGCACGGCCTCAGCAGAGCCCAGCCGCTCAGTCCACGCTGGCCTCCGCTGTGCACAGCTCGCTTTGCTCACCTCCCAAGAGCTGGATTGGGCCAATGTCTCTCCGGCGTCTCGCCAGGCAGTGCGGAGGGCCAGGCTGACCACGCCTGCTCTACCAGTGGTGCACACAGAGGGCCGCACAGCTCCTCCATGTCCGTTCTGCCTCGCTGCTCCCGCCACACGGATGTCGCCTAAATTGCTCCAAGGCCCTCAGGGGACGATGCTCAACATAATTCACCCATTTGTGCTGTGTTGAATGGCGAGAGCGACAGAACCCAGCTTCCTACCTCGCAGCCATCTTAGCCACGCCCTTGCAGAGTTATTTGAAGACATTTCCAATTGTATATATAGGGATGCGGAGGATCTGCGACCCCTCCTGATCTTGTGCTGAGGTCTGATTGTCAGCCAACACTTCGAACCAGGAACTGTTGGCAGTCATCTTGGGACTCAAGGCGAATCTCAGAAAAAAAAGAAAATGGGGCAGTGTAGAAATACTTTGATTCCCTAGGTCTCGAGGAGGAGGGGGGATACCACAGGAACCCCGCAGGGCCAAAAAAGCATGTATTTTTTCCAGCTGGAGTCATGCTGAATTTGCAGATCCTGCCGGATAAAAAAAAAGCATGGGCTCCTGCACTTCGTTAATAATCGGCCCCTGGGTGGGACTGGTCCTGGCGGAGTTAGCATAATAAAGGAGGTGAGCATGGGCCTCCCTTCCTGGGGATTTTTAATGCCCTGGGAACCACCACCTCCCTGGGGCTTATGAATAAAACAGGGTGCCTCTTGGACCCCACCCCCATGGATTATAACCTTCCCGGTGGCCACATGGCAAAATACAAATTTGGGGCCTCTTGGACCCACCCGTACCCCGGGAACCACCACCTCCCTGGGGCTAATTCAGTGTTATGGGCGGCCTCTCTGACCCCCTGCGGGGACCACCACTTCCCGGGCCATGATCAATTTGTATTTGGGGCCTCAGGGATTCCCCCCAGGCACCACCACCTCTCCGGGGTCATATTCTTTAAAAAGAAATTGGAGGCCGTGTGGCCCCCCTCCCGGGTAGTTCTCAGCCCCCGCGACCACCACTTCCCCAGGGCAGGCCCTACCAATTAGAAAGGAGGGGGGGCCACACAGCCACTCCTCCTGGAGCCATAGAAAATGCCAGATGATGCAGACCCTGGGGCCAAAATCAGCCCAGGGAAGGAGGGCCTCGCGGCCCCCCTTTCCTAATAAAACACTTTTTTTTTTTAAAAGCCACCCTGCAAGTCACCTGAGGCCCGCATCCTTTCACCACCACTGTGCAAACTCACTACTAGTTGGGGAATGATGTCCCGTTGCATGCTGAGGGTTCTTGGGGACCAACAAGTCCTCCTGTTACCTCCAGTAATTTCCACACTGCAGCATTGCTGAGGTCGTCGGAAAACCTGCCCCTTTTCACCACCATTCTGCAAACATGCCTCCTGGCGCACTACTGGTTAGGGGATTAAGTCCCCTTGGCTGCAGAGAGTCCTTGGGGGCCAACTACCCCTCCTTTTACGTCCAGTAAGTTTCATACAGCGGCATTCATGGAAACCCCACCTCCTTTCTTGACCACTCTGCAAACGTGTCAACTATTTTTGTAAAACATATAAATTCACTTAAAAAAAAAGCAAAGGTTATAGGGACATTATAGTTAGGCTCAGATCTCACTTGTACAAAACCAGTTAAAAATTCAGCAGTTATCGTTACATGAGCTAACTATAACGCATGCCCCCACAATACACTGCTTATGAACTCACATATCACATCACTGATGAGATGGTCAGTGACATAACTGATGACACCATCCACAGAACCACACACACACTCACTCACACCCCTATAGAACCTCTGATATACTCACTCGCACAGCCACACAACTACTCACATTCTCATTCACAGACCCATACCAGCACTCACACACCCACTCACTCCTCCATAGAGCCACTCACACAGCCACTCTCACAACCAGTCATTCACCTGTATACCTACTCACAAACCCACTTAACTACAGTTAAACACCCACTCATTCACCCTTACAGCCTCTGAACACAGCCACTAACTCACCCATACAAGCACTCATACACCCACTTAACCACCCATAAAGCCACTCATACTGCCACTCACTCACCCATACAGCCACTGACATACACATTCACTCACCAATACAGACATACACAGCAACTCACTCACTCACACAGATACTGACACACCCACTTATACACCCATACAGCCACTCACACACCCATACACACAAGAATACATAGTTACAACCACAGCCACTCACATAATATGTTAGAACAGCAGTTCCCAATCTGTGCGCCGTGGCTCCCCAGTGTGCCATCAAAACTTGCTAGGGGCGCCGTGAATTGAAGCGCACCAGGCATCGTTTGGGAACCCCTGCACGATATAATAAAGGACTAACATTACCCAAAGGTTAGTGCACAGTGCTTTAGACATGCTGGAGTAAAATGCATGTAAAACTACAAAAAGATCTGCGTCCGTAACTCAGGAAAGCAGATATCTTTTTTTAAAACCGCAGTGCTACAGAGTATACAATAGATATTAAAAAATACCCAGCAACTATGAAAATTCACATCTTTTAAATTCACATCTTTTTTTCTTCCGCGTTGCACACTATTTAGACTAGGCGTTTCAGCCTCTTTTCTTCGCCAGCATATCAGGGCATCACTTTCACACTTAAGAGTCTAGAAACGTGCATGCTCAAAGACCTCAGCTTCTGCTGTCGCTATGCAGCGAACTCGGAAGTGTCTCTCCAGAGCAGCATTGGCTGCGGAGTAATTCCGTCTGTGACCTATGATGCCATTGCAGGTCCATGGACTTCAAGGAGGGCACCACAGTGCTCACCTATTCACAAGAGCCTTTCAAGAGGCCTGGCAGGGGCTGGAACGGCCCATGGTTTCGGAAGGCTGGGGGAAATTCGAAGACTATGGAATTTCATTATCAGCTATGACAAACTATGGTTAACCAAGTCTCCTGCTCTTTCACACTATAACTTCAGTGGTGTCAATTTGTTTAATTAAATAGAATCCATTTAATTGAAGACCTATATGTTTGAGGTTGATTACTGCCAGTCTTCTGTTTGATTGTTGGCACAACTGTGAGTGTCACAAAGGTCAGCATTTTTTTACTTTCATTTTCATTTTGCAAATACTTATGGAAAATAAAATGCAGGCAGTGTTGAAGCTACGACAACCAATACATTCCTGGCAACATCTGATTGCCTGTTTACATCAATAAATAAATGCAATATTTACTGGGCCAAGTTTGGAAGGAATTGATTACAACTTTTGATGGGTTATGGCTAGCCGCTGGAGATAGCGAATAGACCACAAATAATCTCTTTGTGGAAGGCATCGAGGTTAGGATGCTGCCTTGGGTATTTTAATGAATTGTAAGCATTTGTTTAAGGGAGAAAAATGGAAGTACTTCTGAGGCTGGGTGAACATCCCCCGCCCACCAAACATAATGGGGAGCTGCAGCCAACTGCAAATAGGTCAAGGGAGCCCCAGGTAGATGAACTTTGGGAACCACTGTGTTAGAAGTAGTATCACTTATTAGTAGTGCACCTAGTATACTAATTTAACTTTTGTAGTAGGTTAGCATATATGTTTAACAATTATAAACTCTTAGAAAAAACTTGGACTCACTAGATGATGTCATGAGCTATGCCATTTGAGATGTCATCAGTGATGTCACTGACCATGTCATGAGTGATGTAATATGTGAGGTCATAAGCAGTGCACTGACGGAGTGTAAGTTCTAGTTAGCTCAGGTAACTATGACTGCTGAATTTCACTGGTTTTGTACAAGTGAAATCTAAGCCTAACTACAATATCTCTGTAACTTTTGTTTTTAATGTGTGTGTGTGTGTGTGTATATAAATATATATATATATATGCACGTGAACAAGGGCTTTAGGGCTTGAAACGCGTTGTGTGTTTGGGTCGTTAAATAAAAAGAAGATTTCTTGCCCAGAAATTGTGTGGTCTGCGTCTCTTTCCTCGCCAAACCGCTGCGAATTTGGAAGTGGTTAGAGTGTACAGGATATATGTTTTGCTGGAATAAACTGCACGTTGTTTAAGTAATTCCCTGGAGTGCTGCTCTTCTCTTTCCGAAAACGGAGGAGTGTTTGAGCGTTTATATATATAAATATATATATATATATATAAATATCTATATATATATATATATATATATATATATATAGAGAGAGAGAGAGAGAGAGATATTAGGAAAGTGCCCCTTTTTGCATGGTTACCCCCACTTTTTGCCTGACATCTGATGCAACCTGACTTGATTTGCCCTGGGTTCCTGCCAATCAGGTTCCCAGGGCCTATGTTCCTTCACAAGACTGCACTTTTGCATCCACAATTGGCACATCCCTGGCCACAGGTAAGCCCCTTGCAAAAGGTACCATGGGTACCAAGGGCACTGTAACCAGGGAAAGCCCTTAAGGGGTGCAGCACCTGTTCTGCCACCCTTAGAGGCCCTGCACCTTAACACACACACTGCCACTGCAGCCTGTGTATTTTGGTGCAGAGAAAACTGAAGAGTCACCATGGCACACGTCCCAGTGTGCCATGCAGATACGACCTCGACTAGCATGACCATCCTGACTTTGTGCTTTTGGAGGAAGGCGTTGAAAGGGTGCAGGCCTCGGTCCTTCTTCAGCACAAGGCAGCAGCTGGAGCCAAACACCTAGTTCCTACTTCCGAGGCCGGAATGCACTCAATTGACCCGCTGGGTAAGAGGGTCAGAACTTCCTGCTGCAAGAGAGACAGATGGTCCCCCATTAGTCACCCAGATGGAGGCGTAAGGTGTAGCATGTTAGAAGAAAATGAGACAGTGTAGCTCCGATGGACAATTTGAAGGACCCACTTGTCTGAGGTGATGGCCTGCCACTCTTACAGGAAATATTCGATCCTGCCACAGACAAGGTGGCTCTGTGCCGGCAAGGACAAACTAAAGCAGCTTTGCGGCTGCAGATGCTGGAGGACTGACTTGCACATTGTATATGCTCTTCTAGGTGTGATGTCTGAGAACCATGGCCTCGTCCAGATAAGGATGGTGGAGAGGCCTGGTGTGGGCAGAACTGGAAGCCCCGACCATAGTCACAGAGAGGGTGAAAATGGTGAAATTGTCTGGTGAGAGCAGAAAGACCCAAGGTGCATGCTATGGCTTCCTCTCATTAAATCGCTCCAAGGCAGTCTGCTTTTTGGTCAAAAGGGGGAGAGCCGTTGTGAGAGCCTGGCTTAGTATATGGTGCACATTTATTTAAGTGAAGCACCCTGCACTAATCCAGACTACCCTTATAGTGATTTTAGTGGTCTTAAACAACCATAGAAAGCTCTCTAAGTGCTGGCTGTGGAGAGCAGCCTTCAGGCTTAGTTCAGGAGGAGTTTAAAGCAGCTTGTTTTACCAGTACTAAATCTTATGGTATAGGTTAAGTGAAAAAAAAACGCACCGTGTAGTTATATAAATATGTATTTAATATAAACACTCATTAACACAGTGCAATATCTCCTACCCGGAGATATAACCACAATACGCACAATAATTTGATAAGAGAACACGTATGTAGCACAATTAAACAGTGGTCTCCAGAGGGAGACCAAATCATATACTAAAATAGTGGAATGTGAACCACAACTCAAGTCGAGACTGGACCCAGAGGACTTAGAAGAGTCGGGGCCAAAGGAACCACCCAAGGTGGGTATCTGGGAACCTCACGGAGGCCGTGTGCAGAGTGGGAACATGACTGCGTGCTTAATACAAGTGAATGGGTAAGTTGCGGTTGCAATTTTAAAGAAGGACCTTTCACAGCGCACCCTGAAGAAACCCCGTGAAAGAAGAAAGGTTGGAGAGTCACCCCACTCGTGGGTACCACAGGAACCAGGATACTTACACCTGGGGAGCTGGGTGCATAGTTGCAAAGTGACGTCGGAAACTGATGTAGACCAAAATAGAGGACTTCAGTGAAGATGCCGCTGGCGAAGAAGACGAAAGAGTCCAGTGGAACCCAAAGGTGGATCCAAGATAAGAGAGGGGACAGAGTCTATGAACAAAACAGGGATAGGAAGGTCCAAGGGAATTTTTACCGACCACACACAGCTATATTCCCCATAAGTGCAATATATAACAACAAAAAGTAGCGGTGGGTCAAAGAAAAACAACGAATGCCTGACTAAACAACTGACAACATGTGCTATTTTCTAAGATCTAATGAGATCACTCCACTAAAATCTATGGGGTACTTCATTCATGACTGAAGAAAAATACCCATCAGTAATCGACCTGTGGCGCCCTTTTCATCATGTGGGTTCCTTCAGACCACGAAGGAAAGTTGTTTTTCTCCAGTGTCGAATATGTTTAGACTGGAGAGGAACCAGTGATTATATTTCAGGGGTAGCAGGAAGCTACTGAAAAGCAGTGCATATAAACTATGTGATAAGTGCAAATGTGAATAATTGTGCTAATTAAAATTAGATAGACAGGAGGAAAAATATTTTATTTAAGACCTCGCTGCTTCTAAATCAATAAAAAGTAGTGTGATTATAGTAGTTTTAACTAATAGCTACTAATATTTACTGGTCGACATGTTTCTGCAAATTTCAAGGACCCCAGAGGTATCCACTGCATTCCTCAGGACCTATGACGCTACTGCTTAAAAACAAAGTAAATTTCAAAAAGTAAAATGGAAGTATTTCACCTGGGTATTTGAAGATTCATTCTCCCAGCTGGATTTTCCACATTCCAAAAACAAACAGGGCACATGTGTACAGTTACAAAGAAAGACAAACAAACAGTTAGCATAGATCAGATGTCCAATATCTCACATTATTCGATACATCATGTCTATAATGGGAGAAACGATATATAGGTCGTTTTTCCAGTACTGTTGATGTTAATTCCACAGTGATACCTCTTTGTGGTATTTGTTCTCTCACTCACCAATTAATGCAGGAGAGAAAAGCCCCACCTCACCTGGCTGCAGCGCAGGTAGTTGAAGCACCGCTCTGGGGGGGGAAAGACGAACAAAGACATGTCAGCTGTTGCTGACTTCACAACACAAAACAATGCTGGCTTGGTCTATGCCGCGGTTTACAACTTAAGGACTGAATGGTAAGTCCCAAGTATTGAGGTCATGGCAACATTTGTAATCACTAACAGAATAGGTCCAGTGCAAGCGTAGAAGAGTCTGACTCATCCGACATACACACAGCCGAATTTCACCCGACTCATTAGCCCATTACTTCTTGAGTGATTATATCTCTAATAAAGGTTTTGAATAAAGGCGGGTACCCCATCGACCGCTATTTTCAAACGCGGGAAGTTTACAGCCCATATTGTCTCTTATCCCGGCTGCCAAGGGTTAGATGTAATAAGTGCTCATCAGTCGAGTATCAAAAGCACATTCGGGAATGACTTTAGAGAGTGAATGCTAGCGAGTACGCATATCAATAATATATGGATTTTCGTTCCTACCTCTCCGTCGGTACTCCAGGCGTCCCTCTGGGCCGTTTGGGGAGGTACCGAGCGGACGAGAAGCTGTAGTATTTACTTCCTCAATCTCTCATGGTGTCAAGACATCACACGCGTTTCTCACAGTCACGTGACCGGACGTCTCATGGGAATTGTAGTTTAAAATGCACAATTCTCCGCGTGTGGGTTTCCCGTTTGTTATTCAATACGGAAAACGTCTATTTTTGGACACAAAATGAACAATTAATTCCGAAACCCGGGACTGGCAAAAATTATTTATTTCGGCAGGCCAATGGGAAATACTCATTTACCCAGAGTGACTGTAAAAAAGATGACATTAATTAGATGGAGTAGTTTCTGTCCTGTAACTCCAGTTCTGTAGTAGGGGTATCTCTGTTATAGTCATAATCTAGTGAATAGTCCCGCCCATGTGCGTGGACCCCGGAGCAATCAAAAATAATCTCTTACAGTGTCAAAAAATGCAGAAAATGCATAGACACTTAAGAGAGAATTTAAAGACAGATAATGCAGCCAAAAAGGCTACACTGTCCAGTACTTCAACTAGAAATTCCACCATAAAATCCACAAAACAGCAAAGCCTGTACAGATTTCCCTTGCTTAACAGCAAAATCCCTCAGGAATGATAGAGAGAAGAACCTGGACAGACAAGCCCCATAGGCTGCCATTATGTGGCTTAATTAGGATACTGTGCCTTTAAGGAACCTTCCAGAACCTTCTCTCAGTATCCCAGAATGCATAGCAGGTCCAACTTAGCCTCAGTTCTTTTTGAAGGCGCAGAAAACGCCAGACCTGTAGCATTATGATCATGAACAACACTCCACCGGGGAGGCGGGAGGGCGCTTATGACTATAACAGAGATACCCCTACTACAGAACTGGAGTTACAGGACAGAAACTACTCCTTCTGTAGTAGGGGATCTCTGTGTATAGTCATAATCTAGTGAATAGAATGGCAAGCCCATCCCCACACCAAGCGGCGGTGGAGAATAAAATAACGCCACTACTGTGCGAACAGATTCCGCAGCGAAGCCTGCCCAACCTGAGCGTCTGCCCTGGCATCAGAGTCCAGGCAGTAATGCTTAGCAAAGGTATGGACCGACTTCCAAGTGGCCGCCTTGCAGATCTCTGCAATGGGAACATTACGGAGCATAGCTGTCGTAGCAGCCTTGCCCCTGGTGGAATGAGCCTTAGGCTTACCTCCTAAGGTCTTATTAGCTTTGCAGTAACACAACTGTATGCAGGACACAATCCACCTCGAGATGGACTGTTTAGAGGTAGCAAGACCTGTCCTGACTGAGCCATAATTGACGAACAATTGGTCTGACCTACGAATATCTGTAGTCTTATCAAGATAAAACTTCAGCACCCTCCGCACATCCAGGGAATGTAAAGACCTTTCCGCCGGAGATGAAGGATTCTGAAAGAACGTAGGCAAAGTGATAGTCTGATTGATATGAAAATCAGAAACAACCTTGGGAAGAAACTTAGGGTGAGTACGCATAACAACTTTAGCATTATGAAATACAGTATAAGGTTCTTGGCAACACAAAGCCTGAATCTCACTCACCCTGCGGGCCGATGTAATGGCCACGAGGAACGCCGCCTTCCAGGACAGGTGCTGCAACGAAGCCTTATGAATGGGTTCAAAAGGCTCCTTCATCAATCTGGACAGCACCACATTCAAGTCCCATGAAGGCGAAGGAAGCCTGACAGGAGGGAACACTTTCTTCAAGCCTTCCAAAAAATCTTTGATCACAGGGATCTGGAAAAAGGAAGTCTGTGAAGGGCCTTTCCTGTAGGCAAAGCAGCCAGATGAACCTTAATGGAATGGACATTAAGGCCCGACTGCGCTAGATGAAGCAGATATGGAAGGATGACCTCTTCCTTGCATGACGTAGGGTCATAGTTCTTAGACTTGCACCAGATGCAAAACCTCTTCCACTTGTAAGCATAGGAAGTCCTAGTGGAAGGTCGCTTAGCCTCCTTCAGTATGCCCATACAATCCTCTGGGAGATTCAGATGGCCATATTGCACTATTTCAGGAGCCATGCCGCCAAACTCAAAGACGAGAGGTTGGGGTGCACCATCCGCCCCCCGAACTTCGTGAGAAGGTCCGGCCTGCACGGCAGCTTCATGTGAGGAAGGAGAGATCGGTGAAGTAGGTCCGTGAACCACCACTGTCTGGGCCATTCCGGGGCAATCAGAATCATCCTCGCCCTGGATTGAGACAGCTTGATGAGAACCGCCGGAATCAGGGGAATTGGTGGAAAAGCGTACAGAAAGCTGTTCGACCAGTTGATCCATAACGCGTTCCCCAGCGTCCCCGGCTGGTAGTACCTGGAAGCGAAGCCTCGGCATTTGCTGTTTTCGGCGGTGGCGAACAGATCGATGTCTGGAGTGCCCCACCGTGCGAAGACTTCTCCTAGTACTTCGTCGTTTATGACCCATTCGTGGTTTTCCTGCACGATTCTGCTCAGTTCGTCTGCCTGAACATTCTGTACACCTGGCAGATGGGTGGCCGTAATCGACAGTCCCCGAGCCAGAAGCCAGTGCCAGATCGCCTGCGCCTCCTGCGACAGAGTGCGCGATCTCGAGCCCCCCTGCTTGTTGAGGTAATACATCGTGGTGGTGTTGTCCGTCTGAACAAGCAGAGAGTTGGTCTGAAAGGACGGATGAAAGGCCTTCAGTGCCAAGTGGACAGCTCTCAGTTCCAGGAAATTGATGTGGTACGTGGACTCCGCCGGGGACCACGTCCCTTGAATCTGCAGGTCTCCGGAATGCGCCCCCCAACCTAGGAGAGACGCATCCGTCACGATGGTCTGTGTGGGAATGTCCTTGTGGAAGGGAACGCCTCTGAGGAGATTCTCCTTCGAGCACCACCACTTTAGAGACTGAAGAGCATGTAGAGACAGTCGTATCCTGTCGTCCCAAGAACCTCTCCTCTGGTCCCACTGAACCTCCAAGCACTCCTGCAGAGGTCTCATCTGTAGCCGTGCGTGAGGAGTGAGAAAGATGCAAGAGGCCATCGATCCCAGTAGAGAAGACACCGTCCTCACAGTCGTAGACGGAGTTCTCAGGAGAGCCTGAGCCTTCCGAACGAGTGATAAACGTCGCTCTTCCGAAGGAGACACGCTTGCTGACAGCGTATTGATGGAGGCCCCCAAGTACCGGATGCACTGCACCGGAATCGGGACCGACTTGGACATGTTGATGTGCAACCCCAGCTTGTTCAAGAGAACGCACGTCTTCTGGAAGTGTGCTTGAGCTTCCGAGAAGGAGGAGGCTTTGATCAACCAATCGTCCAGGTACGGGTAGACAAACACCTTGTTCTTCCTCAGGTGCGCCGCTACCACTGCCATACATTTTGAGAATGTCCTGGGTGCCGACTTCAGTCCGAAGGGTAGCACCGTGTACTGATAGTGATTGGTGCCGACTTGAAAGCGCAGAAATTTCCTGTGTTTGCATGCAATGGGCACGTGGAAGTATGCGTCCTGTAGATCTATGGCACACATCCAATCTCCTCGTTGCAGCTGAGGGTAGATCTGATGCAACGACAGCATGCGAAACTTTTCTCTGCGAATCCACTTGTTTGCCTGCCGCAAATCCAGAATGGGCCTGAACTCGTTCTTGTCCTTCTTGCGGACAAGAAAGAACCGAGAGTAAAGACCTCTTCCTCTTTGAGACAGAGGTACGTCTTCGATCGCCCTTTTCCTTAGCAGAATGTCCGCCTCCGCCTGAAGCTCGCGCAGTTGATACTGCGAGCTGACGGGAGGAATCGATGGAGGAGGGCTGGTGAAACGTAGACTGTATCCATTGCAAACAATATTCAGCACCCACTTGTCCTGAGTAATTTTTCTCCACTCTGCCAGAAAAAATTGAACGCTTCCCCCCACCGGAGCGGGTAACGGACGAGGGGAAAGTAACAGCTCAGGGACGGGACCCGGCCGGGCCCTTGGTCGCGGTAGAGGACTGTTGACGACCTCTACCACCCTGTCGCTTCTGGAAGGGCCGCCTGTACGGCTGCTGCTGCTGCTGCTGTTGATGTTGTCCAGCAGACTGCCCCCTTCCACGACCCTGCGACCCAAACCGACGTTGGTACTGTCGGAAGGGTTTCTTTTCCTTGGGCTTCTCCAAGCCCACTGCCGTCAGGGTCTCCGCTTCGGCCTTCATCCTGGCCATCTCATCATCCGCGTGTTTCCCGAAGAGGGTATCTCCGGAAAACGGGAGATTCGCCACGCGTTGCTGTGCTTGCGGTTTCAAGGACGTCAACCTGAGCCAAGCGTGGCGTCTCTGGTGAATCCCGTGGCAATATCCGTGCGCGGACAGCAATGATATGTCCGCTGCGGCGCCGATGGCCTGATTAGAGACCAGCATCCCCTCCTTGACGATCTCCACAAAGTCCTCCTTGCGGTCCCGAGGGACGAGGTCTGCGAACTGCTCCATCGAGTCCCACAGGGACCGGTCGTAACGTCCCAGCAACGCCGAGTCACTGGCGGCCTTCATGGACGAGGCGGATGTCCCACACGCCTTGCGACCAGCAGAATCGATCCACCGGCTCTCCTTGTCCGGAGGCACCGTGGACGCAGGGGAGGTGGCATGAAGCTTCCGAGCAGCAGTCACGATGACTGAATCCGGTACCGGGTCCTTCCTCAAGAAGGCTGGGTCTGAGTCCGGAGCCCTGTACTTCTTTAGGATCCTGGAAGGCACAGATTTCACCGTCGCCGGCGTCAGGAATAGCTGTTCGGCGGGCTCAAGGAGTCCCGGCACCAGAGGTAACAGGGGGCGAGACAAGTGCCTTTTGTGTAAAGTCTCAAATATCACCGAGGTAGAAGCCGTAGGTGCTTCAACCTCAATGCCCAACTTCGCCGCACCACGCAGGAGAACCTCCTGAAACGTGCTTATATCGTCTATCGGAGACACCCTAGTCTCCGGCGAATCGGACAGCGTGGGCGAGTAGGAACGGGTCCCAGATGGAGAACGTGACCTGGACCGACGTCTCTTGTGATGATGCCTGGATCGCGATGAAGATCCGCGGCCACTCCTCGATTTGTCCCGTCTCCCCGAGCGAGACCTCGACCTCTTGGGCCTCGGACGCTCCTTCGGCCTACCAGGGTCAGGAGCTCCAGGCTTCTTAGGAGTCTTCTTCGGAGGCGTCGGGAACTTAGGCATCGACACCTCCCTCGGTGGGATCGGGGGTGGAGGAGCAACCGGACGCGGGTCCCGCGGAGCCGGCTTCGGAGGCGGGGTAGGGGCCTTCGGAGGAGGACCCTTCGGCACAGCCGGCCGCGGAGGAGGTGTAGACGGCTTCATCGGAGTATCCACCCCGGAATGCGCCGGTCCCGGCGAGCCATCACCTCTACCAGAGAGTGGGGAGCCCCCCACAGTCCTGGGCCTGTCCTTAGGACCTCCAGACGCTGAAGACCGGTGTCCAGACGACGACCGATGTCCCCTCGACGTCGAACGGTCCTTCGGCGTCGACCGAATCACACTTCTCGACGTCGAACCGTGTCTCCGTCTCGACGTCGACCCCGACCAGATCGACGAGCCACGAAACCTCGACGACGGGCGATGGTGCCTCGACGGCGACCTCGACCTCTTCGCCGGCCTCGACGTCGACTTCTCGGATCGCTTCGACGGCGACACTTTGGACCTTCTCGACGTCGACCTCTCTGACCTTCTCGACGTCGATCTCCTAGACCGTCTCGACGTCGGTCGTTTGGAATGCTTCGACGTCGACCTCTTCTGCGCCGGAGACGCCTTCCGTCTCGACGGCGACCTCGACGACGAGGATCCCCTCGACGACGATGTCCTCGACGGCGAACGGCGGTGTCGCCTCGACGGCGAGCGCCGACGCCGGGCCCTCCGATGTCGACCACTCGACGCCGACAGCGACGACGAGGATATCGACACCGGCTTCGACGGCGGCCGGAACACGTTCCTCGACGTCGACGGGCGACGTTTTCTCGACCCAGAGCCCTGGGGAGACCTGGAACTGGCCGTTGACCGTCCCCTCGACGTCGTGGTCAGCGCAGCTGACCCAGACGGAGACCTTGGGCGAGGGCTGGTCTTCCTGCCCCTGGGGAGCCCCCCAGAGGCCTCAGCATGGGTAGAAGGAGCCCCTCCTGACCCACCTCGTGCCTTCAGCTTTCTCTCCTCAAGGCCCTGAAGCCTGATCTTCTTCCTCTCCTTCAGGGTCCTTCCAGAGAAGCTTCTGCAGATCCTACACTCCTCAGGAATGTGGGAAGAGGGAAGGCAGAGAATACAGACCTCATGGGAGTCTGTCCTGGCCTTCTTTCTTGAGCACTCAGGGCATTTGTCGAATAATGCAGGCATTATGGACAAAAAAGAGTGCAGAAACACAGAAAGAAAGTCACCAAAGTACTTTAAAAGCACCAAAAATCGAAATTAGTGTAAAAACACCAACAAAACCCTTGAAAAGGGAGAGCTCAATGCTCCAGGGTCCTGCTTGCAGGAGCCGGAAAAAAGAACTGAGGCTAAGTTGGACCTGCTATGCATTCTGGGATACTGAGAGAAGGTTCTGGAAGGTTCCTTAAAGGCACAGTATCCTAATTAAGCCACATAATGGCAGCCTATGGGGCTTGTCTGTCCAGGTTCTTCTCTCTATCATTCCTGAGGGATTTTGCTGTTAAGCAAGGGAAATCTGTACAGGCTTTGCTGTTTTGTGGATTTTATGGTGGAATTTCTAGTTGAAGTACTGGACAGTGTAGCCTTTTTGGCTGCATTATCTGTCTTTAAATTCTCTCTTAAGTGTCTATGCATTTTCTGCATTTTTTGACACTGTAAGAGATTATTTTTGATTGCTCCGGGGTCCACGCACATGGGCGGGACTATTCACTAGATTATGACTATACACAGAGATCCCCTACTACAGAAACAGTTCTGTACACCACTCACTCTGATAGGAGGCATACTCATGGCCATTCAGGGTGTCTGCCAATTATAAAAGGTGGTAAGCGAGATGGCATTAAATATTAATTAAATAGGGTTCTGTCCCCCACACACCCAGATAGGAAGCATGCCCGTAACCCTTCAGAGTGTTTTATGTCGCTTATGAGAGGGTAAACGTTATCAATTTCTAATCAGAACTATATCCAAGGGAAATAAAGAGAGGATGTCTGCCATTAGAGAGACATCCATGGGATATCATCGTTCAGCCCGTTTTTATCAGAATTGAGTGTGTATACCCACTTCTGCTCTTTCTTGAACAGGAACCTGTTCAAATCTGTTACATGGTTCGGTATCAGAGGTTGCTCTATTATTGTCCATTGAAAATCATTTGGGCCATGGCCTACCTCGAGAAAATGGTTGGTCATTTTAGTAGATTGTTTTCGACATCTAATCGTGCTCTTATGCTCAGAGATGCGAATCTTAACTTTTCTCGTGGTCATCGCCACATATTTTTGATCACAGGGGCAGGTTATTAAATAGATAACATTCTGGCTGTTACAATTCGTAAACCGCCTCTGTTCCCAGGGACGCTTACTGCCTATGTCGATCGTCGTGGTCTTAGTGGTTTGGGGACAAGCCGCACAGTTCCCACAGGGATGGTGACCTGTGACGGCTGGCATATCCCAAAGCGTTCCTCCTGCCCTCGGGATCACTGATCGTGGTCTGGTATGAACCAGTTGATCTTTAAGATTTTGACTCCTTTTGAATGCAAACAGTGGAGGAGGCAAGGTATCATCGCCTGTATTTAAGATTCCCCAATGCTTTCTGATGATCTTCTGTATACTGTTGGATTGAGTTCCAAAGGTATTTACACATGTAATGCGGTCTTCTTTGGTTTTGGACACTGATGGTTCTAACAAACTCTCTCGATTGTTATTAAGAGCCCTCTTTTTTGACCTGCGTATCAGATGTTTAGGATATTTTTTTATCAACCAGGTTGCTCTCTAGTTTCTTCGATTGTTCATGAAAACTCTCCTTTGGCGAACAGTTTCTATGTATCCTTAGAAACTGTCCGTAGGGAAGATTGTCTCTTAGAGCTTTAGGATGACAGCTCTCATAACTTAACAAAGAGTTCCTTGCCATTGGTTTGCGATAGAGTTCTGTCTGCAAACCAGTGGGAGTCGCTGTTATCATGAGGTCCAAAAAAGCAAGATTTTGTTTGCTGTATTCTGCAGTGAACCGCAGGAAATCATTCCTACTGTTCAACCAATTATGGAAACTAGATAGTTCGTCCACAGTTCCCCGCCATATGACAAGAACGTCATCAATGTAACGTTTCCATAGGCGTATTGAGTTGAAAAAAGGGTTGGTATTGTTGAGAATGAACTCCTGTTCGAACCTGTGAACGTAAAGGTTCGCCAGGCTCGGGGCAAAAACACTGCCCATTCTGGTCCCAGAGACCTGTAAAAAGATAGAATCATCAAATTGAAAATAGTTCTCAGTCATAGCTAGATTTGCTAAGGTCATGATAAAGGTGACTGGTGTGATGGAACATAGATCACGTTCTGATAATAAAGTCTCTATCACTTCGAGCGTCTCCATTTGGGGAATGGATGTATAAAGAGACTCTACATCGAAGGACACTAATAGGTCCAGGTCCATATCGAACTCTACATCAGGTAGAATCCTCAAAACGTCCTTTGTATCTTGTAGGAACGTCGGCATTTCTCGGACCATAGGTCTCAAAAAATGATCCACAAAAGTAGATAGGGGTTCCAACAGTGAACCTATGCCCGATATTATGGGGCGGCCCGGAGGCGGTCTCTGGGTTTTATGTACTTTTGGCAGTACATAAAAGTACGGCATCACTGGATGAGTTGTTCGTAAAAACAGTGCTTCTTTTGGTGTTATCCATCCCTCTGAAAGAGCTTCTTCCACAAATTGAGTGATGGTTACAGATAATCTTTCTGTGGGATCCTCATCTAGTTTCCGATAGGACTTGATGTCACTGAGTTGTCGGAGGCACTCTTCACGATATGTGGAGCTATCCAGTATGACTATAGCTCCACCTTTGTCGGCGGGTTTGATCACTACCGACTCATCTTTAGTTAACTTTCTTAAAGCCTCTTGCTCTTTCTTTGGGAAATTAACAAAAGATTTGTGGTTCTGTTGAAATTGTTAATGTTAATTAATATTTAATGCCATCTCGCTTACCACCTTTTATAATTGACATACACCCTGAATGGCCATGAGTATGCCTCCTATCAGAGTGAGTGGTGTACAGAACTGTATCTAATTAATGTCATCTTTTTTACAGTCACTCTGGGTAAATGAGTATTTCCCATTGGCCTGCCGAAATAAATAATTTTTGCCAGTCCCGTTTTTCGGAATTAATTGTTAATTTTGTGTCCAAAAATAGACGTTTTCCGTATTGAATAACAAACGGGAAACCCACACGCGGAGAATTGTGCATTTTAAACTACAATTCCCATGAGACGTCCGGTCACGTGACTGTGAGAAACGCTTGTGACGTCGTGACACCATGAGAGATTGAGGAAGTAAATACTACAGCTCCTCGTCCGCTCGGTACCTCCCCAAACGGCCCAGAGGGACGCCTGGAGTACCGACGGAGAGGTAGGAACGAAAATCCATCTATTATTGATATGCGTACTCGCTAGCATTCACTCTCTAAGGTCATTCCCGAATGTGCTTTTGATACTCGACTGATGAGGACTTATTACATCTAACCCTTGGCAGCCGGGATAAGAGACAATATGGGCTGTAAACTTCCCGCGTTTGAAAATAGCGGTCGATGGGGTACCCGCCTTTATTCAAAACCTTTATTAGAGATATAATCACTCAAGAAGTAATGCGCTAATGAGTCGGGTGAAATTCGGTTGTGTGTATGTCGGATGAGTCAGACTCTTCTACGCTTGCACTGGACCTATTCTGTTAGTGATTACAAATGTTGCCATGACCTCAATACTTGGGACTTACCATTCAGTCCTTAAGTTGTAAACCGCGGCATAGACCGAGCCAGCATTGTTTTGTGTTGTGAAGTCAGCAACAGCTGACATGTCTTTGTTCGTCTTTCCCCCCCCCCCCCAGAGCGGTGCTTCAACTACCTGCGCTGTAGCCAGGTGAGGTGGGGCTTTTCTCTCCTGCATTAATTGGTGAGTGAGAGAACAAATACCACAAAGAGGTATCACTGTGGAATTAACATCAACAGTACTGGAAAAACAACCTATATATCGTTTCTCCCATTATAGACATGATGTATCGAATAATGTGAGATATTGGACATCTGATCTATGCTAACTGTTTGTTTGTCTGTCTTTTTTTTGTAACTGTACACATGTGCCCTGTTCGTTTTTGGAATGTGGAAAATCCAGCTGGGAGAATGAATCTTCAAATACCCAGGTGAAATACTTCCATTTTACTTTTTGAAATTCACTTTGTTTTTAAGCAGTAGCGTCATAGGTCCTGAGGAATGCAGTGGATACCTCTGGGGTCCTTGAAATCTGCAGAAACATGTCGACCAGTAAATATTAGTAGCTATTAGTTAAAACTACTATAATCACACTACTTTTTATTGATTTAGAAGCAGTGAGGTCTTAAATAAAATATTTTTCCTCCTGTCTATCTAATTTTAATTAGCACAATTATTCACATTTGCACTTATCACATAGTTTATATGCACTGCTTTTCAGTAGCTTCCTGCTACCCCTGAAATATAATCACTGGTTCCTCTCCAGTCTAAACATATTCGACACTGGAGAAAAACAACTTTCCTTCGTGGTCTGAAGGAACCCACATGATGAAAAGGGCGCCACAGGTCGATTACTGATGGGTATTTTTCTTCAGTCATGAATGAAGTACCCCATAGATTTTAGTGGAGTGATCTCATTAGATCTTAGAAAATAGCACATGTTGTCAGTTGTTTAGTCAGGCATTCGTTGTTTTTCTTTGACCCACCGCTACTTTTTGTTGTTATATATGGGACAGAGTCTATGCCACTCAGGAGTGACCAGTAGGCATAGAAGACGCATGTTGACCGATATCTGAGATGCAGGAGATTTGACGGTGTCCTGTAAGTTGCAGCTGTGCGGACCAGGTGACTCTGTGTAAGACCAGGAGGCGTTCACGAGCTGTCCCACGTCAGATGTCAGGAGTCAGGAGTCAGTGTCCGGCAGGGGCACCAATAAGCCTTGGCAAAGACAACCAACATAGTTGTCGAAAATGGTGCGGTGTCAGGACCAGCAAGGTCCAAGTGACTCACCACGAGCAGGTAAGATAGAGCAGGCCCGAGCAAGCAGGGGAGCCCACTCGAGCCAAAGAAGACCCTCAAGAGGACACCCATGGGCTGAAAGCACAGGAGTCGCAAGAGGACCTCGAGCACCTCACCAAAGGATGATGGCCCACAGTGCAGTGGATGCGGTGCAGGCAAAGATCTTGGCTGCAGGAGATGCTTGAGACCGAAGATCTCTGGTGAAGAAAGTCAACAAGCCTTGGCAACAGCAAGTTGAGGCAGTGCACAGGGGTATTGCTCCAGCGGTTCCAACGAGGGATATTGACTTTAAACTTGCTATGAAGACAGTGCAGGCCTCAAGGGCGTTGCTGAACCTTTCGGAGTCCACAGGAGGTGTCAGGAACAGCAGACCGGTCAGCTTCATTGCGGTGCCTGCAAATGCAGGGAAGTGACTCCTTCACTTCAAAGGAGATTCCTTCGGGTGTCTTGGATGTCCACAGGCCTTGTGAAGAACTTGTATGGAGCACAGGCACAGAAGTTGCAGAGGACTAAAGACCAGGAGCAGCAGGAGTCTTCTCAGTTGCAGTCTCGGTTCCTAAAGTGAAGTTTAAAGTGCCCAGACCATTGAAGTGGTTTCAGATCTGAATCTTGGCCCAAGACGAATCTAGAGACCCACCCACAGATAAGCCCTTAAGTACCCTAAGGAAAGGGTTGGGACGATTCAGGGGTCCCTACTAGAGGAGGGGCTGGACAGTGGGGAGGATCCTTCCATGTCCTATGTCCAATTTCACACCAGTGCAGGAGCCAACGGCTCCCTAAACTGGTCTCAACTTGAGTATGCAAGGATGGCACCATATGTGCCCTTCAAAGCAGTCTAGTGGTGCTGGTAAGCACCACCACCCTGTCCCAATACACTAAGTCCTGTCTGGGAGGTGGCTACACCTCCCTGTGACAGGAAACCCATCGTCCTGCCTTCCCCTGCACGTGCTCGGCTCAGCAGCGGGAGGGCATAATCGTGTCTCTGGTCGGCAGCAGCCATAATTTGCTGTCCGGGTCTAGAAGATTAGTATCGGGAGCACTGAGGGCCTCCCAGAGGAGCTTTACAGTGCATGGAATCTTTAATCCAACATCGTTTACGGTGTTGGAGAATGATTCCAACATGTTTGGTACCAAACACGACAGGGTTCGTTACAGCCAGTTTAGAGATAGCCATTGCGTAATCACGCTTGGCCACACTATGTATTGTAATGGCTAATGCACTTACAACCCGGGAGAAAGGACTCCGTGGATTGTAGCGGTGCGTTGCTCATGCAGGGGCACCCTCACACTTCTGACCAAGAACCCTGCCTTCAGGATTGAAAGGCCTGCCTTACGGGTGACTTATATGTTTTAAGTGTAGTGACCTCAGTTATAAAAAAGCGTATCTGTCATAGGTGGTGTTTGCACCAGCCTACACAAGCTGCTATGGCAGGCCTGTAGTCACAATGGGAGTGGTCTTCCATGGGTGGCATAATACATGCTTCAGCCCATCGGGGACCCCTGGTGTACCTATGCCCTGGGTACCTTAGTACCATATACTAAGGACTTATAAGGGCACATCAGTTGCCAATTTAGGGAATACTTAAATACCATGTCCAATTCAGGGAAGAAGCACAGAGAGAGACTGGGGTCCTGATCTGCAGGATCCCAGTCAGACTAGTCAAAGAAACATAATGACACCAGCAACAAGCATTGGCATAGCCAATAGGTCTCGCTTTTGGGACTGTATAAGTACTTAGTTATGCAGCACAATATCCTTGGTGCAACGACATTAACTGTTGCATGGTTAAACACTTATAAGGTCCCAAAGGCGAGACCTATTGGCTATGCCAATGCTTGTTATGTGATGCTGTCGTCCATCACTGAGCAAACTGCAAAGCGTCAGTAAAGTATTTCAGTGCTAGTGCTTACTTACAATTTGATGATAATAAAGGGTTCCTCATTTGCAAAATATAGACGAGAGCTGCTTTTTTATCTATACATCCCTCACCGTAGATAATTACACTCCAGGCACAGATAGATATGCACCATGCTGCCTTCTGCACAGCGACAAGCATGCGCAAGGGTGAGCGAGAAGGGGAAGATGTTTGACAGACCATGTACTTATTGAGATTTTTAAATGAATGCATTTAAGCACAGACAAACATAGCCCATTGCATTGGCCTGCCGACCCTTTAACTATTTGCAGGAAGTGTCCCTGGCGCACTTGGGGCTGACAATAAGCCAGCCTGTTATCAGGCCGATAGCAAAGCCAAGAGGCTGCAGACTAAATAGGGGGCAAGCAGGGTGTCCCGAACTCAAAGGCAGATAAGGGCCGGCTTCCGAGGCTGTCCTGATCAGAGTTAAAGGTTGGTGACGGAAAATCAGCCTCTGCTCCCAAGTCATTGTTATCTTTCTGGGTTATTTACAAGTCTGGCCAGCCTTTGAATGCACTAAATAAAACAAGAAAACAACTTCCTCCGTTTGGAATAGCTAGAAGTGCCCTGGGAGAACATGTTGTTTTGGGCTTCTTGGGGCCAAATGGGCTCTGTTTGTGGAGTGTCCTCCTGAAGCCTTTTATACTGACATTTACTGCACTCTGTGTGGAGTAAATCTAGCTCACTAAAAGCTCCTGGAACCGAGAGCATGGCAGTTGATGAATGGAAGCATCGTAAACATAAACAAGAGATAAGCGGAGACTGGAAATGGGGGAGGAGGCAAACGAGAGAAAAAGAAATGCAGAAAACGTGACAAAGGGAGAGTTGAGACACGCTGATGCGGTGGGAGTAAATCTAGCTCACTAAAAGCTCCTGGAACCGAGAGCATGGCAGTTGATGAATGGAAGCATCGTAAACATAAACAAGAGATAAGCGGAGACTGGAAATGGGGGAGGAGGTAAACGAGAGAAAAAGAAATGCAGAAAACGTGACAATGGGAGAGTTGAGACACGATGCGGTGTAAAGGGAAAACATTTGCAAGGAGAGGTGGAATTTTTAACGGGCATCAAAAGCAAAAAAAAAGACGCTGCGAGGCAAAGAGAGAAAGGGACGCGGGACAGATAGAGAAAAGAAGAAACAGGTAAAACAAGACGGAGGGCATTGCTGTGGGGAGGGGGGAGGAGAAATGCGACACGGCGGGCAGGGGAGGGGGCTGAGCGGGGAGAGCGGCATGAGGGTGTGAAGCAGCAGGGGCCTGAGACGCGGCCGCCTTTGATGTGGTACTGCGAGGCAGGCAGGCAGGCGGCTGGTGGCATTGTGCACGCGCTTTTTAGGGCTTGCGCAATGACCTAAAAAGCACATGCACTGCAAGAAATCGCCAGAGGAATCGCCAGTTAGGTAAACTCTCGATAAGCCCCTATATATCTCGCTCCCGCTCAATCCGCATGCGCATTGAGATAGGTCGCTCGACCTAAAAAGTGGGGGTGGCCGTGAAAGCAGATCCTACTTTCATACAGCTGTCAAATAACATGTCCACTGGGGATGCTTGCTATTACTTCCAGCCTGTCGATTCAGCCTTCCAACCTGCAGGCTGATTAGCAGCAACACTACCAGGTACTGCTCATCACCAACACAGCCATTAAATGGCAAGGTCTGGAGGCATGGATTTACTGATCCCAGTGCAAGCATGCTACATCTACCCGCCATCACCTGCCTCTGAACCTGCATCTAGCCTCAGTCTGTGACTTTCTGCGGGAACTGTAACCTTGCCTCATCATTTGCCAGTGGGTCAAGTCTCCAACTTAGTCTGCCCTTGACAGCCGTGCATTGTTGCACCCTAATGGTTACCCCTCTGCTTGAGGTAAGCAGCCATTTCCTGGATACTGAAACCCTCTGTTAGTATGGTCTGCTATCTTTGCAGCTGCTCAGAGAATTTGGCTCTTCATGGGCTACATAATCGCTGAGGAATGGGGTATTGCCAAGAAACCTAACTGTACTGAACATGTCTCAACTGCCAACTATCCCAGAGAATCCCCTTTAAGAATGGCCTCCTTGGAAGGGGTGTGATTTAGCACCCTTGGTTTTTACTGAACCTCCCCACTTTTATATCTCAAAGTCCTTGTCCCCCAAAGTCAGGAAACAGCATATTGTTTATCTGCTTTATGCAGATGCTCTGGTACGGGTAGACTGTACCCCAATTGGTCTGCAGAGGAAATTAAGGGGTATATGTAGGTAGCCGTTTCGCAAACGGCGTTTTGATATGTAGGTGCCACTTAGCAAAATAAGGAATCGGAAAAATTGCGATTCCTTATTTGCTTATAGCATTTAAGGAATCACAATTTTGCGATTCCTTAAATGCTATGTAGGAGTGCTTTAAAAATTGCGATTTTTGCATAAGGAATCGCAAAATACCACCTACTTCAAGTAGATGGTATTTTGCGATTTCCTTCAAAAATGCATTTTTTTTTAAAAATTCAAAGTGCCATGTGGCGCTCAGACATGCCCTTAGGGCATGTATGTGCGCCACATGTACTTACAGGCACACTCCAGGGGTGCAACAGGTGTCCTTTGGACACCCTGTCACCCTTGGAATTGCGATTCTTAAATTGCGATTTTCACACAGAAAATCGCAATTTGAGAATGTATCCCCATTCATTCCTACTTAATTGCGATTCGCAATTTGCTAAATCGCAAATAAGGAATGTTAAAGATTCTCAAAAAAATTGTGAATTTTTACCAACATTCCATTTTGCTATTCTTAAATAGCGATTCCTCAAAAATCGCTATTTGGGAATCGCAAAATGGAAATTACCTACATATGCCCCTAAATGCCCTAAAACATATAGTAAGCAGAACCAGCTCCAAATTTATCTAGAAAGACCAAGGTATTTGGTCTTTGGTAAAAGAGTAAAAAAGTCAGCTGGCATTTAGACACTCACGAGGTGGAGTAAGTTGACCATTATAAATATTTTGGTTTGGCATTTAGGAGGAACTTAAAAGGGGACACACACTGGGATTGTACTAAACAGAAGTCCCTGCTGCAAGTCTAGATTTAATTGGAAATTTGGAGGGCTTTCCCATATTCCTTTATTGAGGGCCTATGAAGGGAAGATACCTACCTGGGATTGTATGGTGGAGAGGTATTTGCCTCTTTCCACTCCATGAGTGGGACCGATAAAAAGGAGCAGTTCTCACACGACTTCTGTCGCTCCCTCTCGGCACCATGGTCCAGGGCATAAGGATGGAGTTCAACCTTACCTACTCGAACTTGTTGGCATTTATTCAGGCTTTAAGATTCTTTAATAGACTCGCGGAGAACAATGAAGTGATGAAGGTATCCAAACTTTGTTGGGATGAGATTCAAGGTAGTGAAAGAAGATGGGAAAGGGAAGTAATAGATTAATTTGTATCAAGGACCTCCATTCTGACTGTGGTACAATTATGTCCTTGTCCCCTTTCCCATGTAAACATGTACTGAAAGAGTCCAAAGTACAGGTGGCTGGGACTCTTGACATGGCCTATTTGAGTAAGAAACCTATCAGTTCTTCCATATCCGCTCTAGGCCAGGATATTGTTTTTCCATACCCGACTTAGTTACCTAACCCCGGCTTACAGAATTAAATTTTATGGGCAAGAGTGGGTTGGTCCAGGATGACAGTGGCTTTTGTCCCTGCTCACTGAAAGTAAAATGCTCCTTACTGCATACTTATGGACTGTGTTTTTTTATCTTTCAAGCCGCATTAAGTTTTGAAGACCTTTTTTTTTTATTGAATTGTTCAAAGGATGAAGGCAGTAGAGTTGCTGTCAGAAATGCATTATTTAGATGTGGCAGTAGGAATTCCTTGGTTTTGATGTTCTGTCAAACAGAGTCTTAACAATGAATTATAGTGGGAGGTAGGGTGATGGGTTGGCCAGATGGGCTCATATTAATTTTATATTTGAACTGTTTTATGTGCAGTTTTTAGAATGTTTTAAGGACAATTGTCGATATAAACTTACTTTCTACCTACCGGTCTCAACTGCTCTGTGTATATGAACGAGATGATTCAGAAAAGGGGGTGGTGATGAACAGAGTGTCTGAATTAAGCAGACCACTCTTACCCAGTCCAAAGATCAGGGCTTGATCCATCACCGTTATTTAGCTCACTGCCCCATCCCAGCTCAGAACCTGGCTATATGCAAATTAGTCTGTCCCTGGCCCAGTGCATCATGGGAACAGGGCAGACCAAACTACCAAGCCAATTCTTCACCAGAAAGGAGACAAGCTTCCGGGGACCGGTTTCTGCCATTCCAGGCGTCGTCGGCCCGGCTTGCTTGAATCCTGATGGAGCAGTGAGCAAGGGACTCATGTCTGAGTATACCCTTCCACGCTTATGGTGGACAAAATGATTCAGAAAAGGGGGTGGTGATGAACAGAGTGTCTGAATTAAGCAGACAACTCTTACCCAGTCCAAAGATCAGGGCTTGATCCATCACCGTTATTTAGCTCACTGCCCCATCCCAGCTCAGAACCTGGCTATATGCAAATTAGTCTGTCCCTGGCCCAGTGCATCATGGGAACAGGGCAGACCAAACTACCAAGCCAATTCTTCACCAGAAAGGAGACAAGCTTCCGGGGACCGGTTTCTGCCATTCCAGGCGTCGTCGGCCCGGCTTGCTTGAATCCTGATGGAGCAGTGAGCAAGGGACTCATGTCTGAGTATACCCTTCCACGCTTATGGTGGACAAAATGATTCAGAAAAGGGGGTGGTGATGAACAGAGTGTCTGAATTAAGCAGACAACTCTTACCCAGTCCAAAGATCAGGGCTTGATCCATCACCGTTATTTAGCTCACTGCCCCATCCCAGCTCAGAACCTGGCTATATGCAAATTAGTCTGTCCCTGGCCCAGTGCATCATGGGAACAGGGCAGACCAGACTACCAAGCCAATTCTTCACCAGAAAGGAGACAAGCTTCCGGGGACCGGTTTCTGCCATTCCAGGCGTCGTCTGCCCGGCTTGCTTGAATCCTGATGGAGCAGTGAGCAAGGGACTCATGTCTGAGTATACCCTTCCACGCTTATGGTGGACAAAATGATTCAGAAAAGGGGGTGGTGATGAACAGAGTGTCTGAATTAAGCAGACCACTCTTACCCAGTCCAAAGATCAGGGCTTGATCCATCACCGTTATTTAGCTCACTGCCCCATCCCAGCTCAGAACCTGGCTATATGCAAATTAGTCTGTCCCTGGCCCAGTGCATCATGGGAACAGGGCAGACCAAACTACCAAGCCAATTCTTCACCAGAAAGGAGACAAGCTTCCGGGGACCGGTTTCTGCCATTCCAGGCGTCGTCGGCCCGGCTTGCTTGAATCCTGATGGAGCAGTGAGCAAGGGACTCATGTCTGAGTATACCCTTCCACGCTTATGGTGGACAAAATGATTCAGAATCATTTTGTCCACCATAAGCGTGGAAGGGTATAGTCAGATGTGAGTCCCTTGCTCATTGCACCATCAGGATTCAAGCAAGCCGGGCCGACGACGCCTGAAATGGCAGAAACCGGTCCCCGGAAGCTTGTTTCCTTCCCAGTATAAGAATTGGCTTGGTAGTTTGGTTTGCCCTGTTCCCATCATGCACTGGGACAGGAACAGACTAATTTGCATATAGCTAAGTTCTGAGCTGGGATGGTGCAGTGAGCTAAAAAACGGTGATGGATCAAGCCCTGATCTTTGGACTGGGTAAGAGTGGTCTGCTTAATTCAGGCACTCTGTTCATCACCACCCCCTTTTCTGAATCATTTTGTCCACCATAAGCGTGGAAGGGTATACTCAGATGTGAGTCCCTTGCTCATTGCACCATCAGGATTCAAGCAAGCCGGGCCGACGACGCCTGAAATGGCAGAAACCGGTCCCCGGAAGCTTGTTTCCGTCCCAGTATAAGAATTGGCTTGGTAGTTTGGTTTGCCCTGTTCCCATCATGCACTGGGACAGGAACAGACTAATTTGCATATAGCCAAGTTCTGAGCTGGGATGGTGCAGTGAGCTAAAAAACGGTGATGGATCAAGCCCTGATCTTTGGACTGGGTAAGAGTGGTCTGCTTAATTCAGGCACTCTGTTCATCACCACCCCCTTTTCTGAATCATCTCTGTGTATATGAACAACTCCTATGTATTGTTGCTTCAGAAATACCACCAATCTTCCTTGCTGCTGGATTTACGGTCACTTGCCTGTTAACTGGGAGGGGGGTGGTGGGGGGGGTCTGCCTTTGATATCAGTGCCCCTTGACAATAATGAAACTTGCCTTGATCAAATCTATCATGAGCACACCTGCCAGCATCTCCCTCCAGTCTTTCCAAGGACTCGTAAAGCCTAACAAATGACCCGATGGTACTCATCTTGCCATGTCGCAGCAAGGGCTGGCTAGTGTACATCGAAGCAAGCAAACAAAGTGTCTTTGTGGGCCAAAGTGAATGTGACATTGCTATAGAGACCTTAAGCTTTGAAACAATACCTGATGAGTACCAGCATCCCACTGGTATAGTGTTTCACAAATGCTAAAAATCAAGCAGGACATGTTCATTTAATTTGTAGAACTAAAGCTTATCTTGGACAACCTCAAGAGTGGGCTGGAATCTGGTTACTATGGTTACGTTTTCCCTGTTATTCGACATTATACCATTCACCCGCTCCAAAGAGGGCAGGTCCGATATGAGATTTCTGAAACATACAGATTCTTCTCCATTCTTTTAACTATGTAGGGTGCAGTGCAGGATATTGAAGAAACTAGATACAATGCCAAAATACTAGACATAGTAGTCAATGCAGCCACTATTTCCTTAGAGTTGATTACTGATCATTTAGTGATTCAGAAAAACATGCCCCTGTATAACAGAATGGCTTTACATTTACTCTGGCAGCCAAAGGGGGGAGTCTGCATAGTCGTATGTCCTGAAGGCTGTACATATCTCCCCACACCTTAATCAGTATACATGAACAAATAGACCACTTTAAGGACAGAGGCAAGTACGTACATGAAATTCAGAATGGGTCTGATTTCAATGCGAGTGATATCTGTTGTCGGATGTCTTCCCTGAAGTGGAGGATGACTATCTTTGAAATTGTGAATGAAATAATCCAGGTTGATTGTGGTTAACACATATACATTAGTTTAATGATGTGCATCTTCCATCACACTCGTATTAGTACATGCTGATTCGCTTTATATATCTGAGGGTAATGAAAATGGTGACAATTGAGAAATTAAGACCAAAATAATTAGACCATATACAATTGAAATGTTGCAGAGGTTTTGGCTCAGTACTAAAAAAAGAAAAAAAAGGGGGTGTAGGGGAGCACTACTGGGAAACGTAATTTCCTTGTTTCTATCTGTGTCAGCATGTGTATTACAAAAACGATAATGTTTATGTGTCTTCACATGTACCATTGCAAATTATTATTTAATTGCTATGTCATTTTATACCCAAAGATCTCAAAAATCCTAGTATGCATGCTGAGTTGACCATTTCTAATGACTGCAGCCATTTTATTTCAAGTTGAACAACTGCACATTATCTGCATTGTGTATCAAGCGTAGCATTGTTCTCACGATTGGCACAACGAAACAAGAATTATGTGAAATAGCTGAGACAGCTCTTGTCTATGCCTTAAGTATCAGTTTGGCACCGTCTTCTCACATTCTTTCTCATGAGAAAATCTTGGCACATGCTCATCAGTGAATATCAGTTTCACTCCCAGTCACATGTTCCTGCTTCCATCCACTTGTATTGAGTAAACTGGTATAAATTAGTGTTGTGTACCATTTTAGGACCCTATTGTAATTTTTCCGATTCATGCCCGTATATAGGTATAAATCACCATATCCTTATATAGACATAGGAATCAACCATATTTGGCCTTAGCTCATGCAGTCCAAATACAGCAGGGATACTTCCACTAGTTCTGAAAATCTACAACGATTTCTTGAAAAACGCAGCTTCAGCCGCCAGGGACTTCCCTTTGCTCGAGAACTGACTTGTCCAAGAACTCATGGAGTTTCCAAAGAACTGAGACTCTTTTATGACGTTATTATGTCCACCTTTACGTCAAACTCGGCAACTTCAAGGTATAAATATGCCCACACTTGCCTTAGCAAACACACGGTGGTTTGGAGCAGTTCGACTATCTACTTGTCCGACGCATCCTGCTACAGCAAGTGCCAACAGAAGCCGACCCTCCAGCAAATGCACTGAGAGAGACGCTGTCTTTTCTCCTGCCGAGAAATCCAGCTCCAGTGTTTCCAAGCTCCCGTTGCGGGGTGTTGGGGAATCGAGTCATGAGCAGGACCTTCTTCATTCTAACCAAGGTACGGAGCTGATTAGACCCTAAGAGAAATCTTGGACAGATTCTTGGCAAAAGAATACTATATTTATGCTACACCTCACTTACTTCTTCGCTCGTACTAAGCTTAGGTTAGGTACATCGGGGTAGGCGTATTTTAGAAGCACCAGTTTATGTATGTATTTATTCATGGTTTAGGAACCATACAATGCTCTTACAGTATTATTTTATTCTACTCTTTCTACTGTATGCATTATATTTTGCAATCAGTTTTAAGATTGTAGCAGTTTGTTTCTTATGCTTGAGAAAGAAGACTGTTCAATAAATCCTTTTATTGAAAACGCCCGTCTATCTATTTTCTTGGCACCTCTGGTGAAACGAAGCATGCACGATTGACTGAGTAAAATATCTATCTATTGTTTCCACGACTCTGAAGATCAGTTTATTCTTGGGGAAACAAAGTTGTCATGTTAAGCGGTTGTCAGAAACAAATCCCTTCTTGTTTATTCGAGAAAGTTTCTAGTGACCTCTGAGCTAGCTGGCACTCACAAATTAAGTCTAGTATATTCGATAGAGACCTAGTCGGCATAAGTTCTACGTCTTATCTATAGGATATATTATTCCAATGCGCAGAGCCTATTGGGAATATAGGAACTACACTACATGGCGCCCAACGTTTGGTAAGACACTAATTTAACGCTAGATACTAGAATAACTGCTTTTCACAGAGACCCCTTTTTCCCCGTAAAATACTCCAATAGACGCCTGGAGTGGGTTAAAGGATAAAAAATCTGCCATAACTGAGTAGGACGAAAATTCCTATGTATTAGTTTTTGGTTAATTCAACGTTGAAGGATACAGTGTTCCAAAATATTGTGCACCATATCTTTATTTCTTTGAAACTTGCTCTGCAAGACTTTCAACAAAATGTCGAATAGCGACTCCGAGAACGGTAAAGCTGCAGGAACTGCAACCCGACCAGGTTTTGACACCACAGGGTTTAATGAAGATGACCCGGATGCTATATCATCCCGGAAAATGTAAGGAAAACAATAGCTATGAAGCTTATAGAAAATGGCCTATCACCAAGAGGTGGAAGGGGTATATTTGTCATACAGGCACATGAATATCGGCAGACAGAGGTATTCTATTCAAGGATTAACTTTCTAAAAGCAAATCCAACAACACGTGTTCCACTTCTATAAGATAGAGGAACCTCCAGCGGAATACGTTCCTTTCGAGAATGTTGAAATTCCACTAATTTACCAAGAGCATCAGCTCTGGTTTAAAGGCGCCTTACAACATCAAAATCACATTACCAGGCTCGGTCCACTAGGTAGACCAGTAGCAACATGGCCGGTACTAGCCAGCTATACCCCACATCCTGCCATTGAACAAATGACAGGTCCAGAACTGTTAGCTCAGCTAAAACAATTATTTAAAATACATAGACAATTGGTACAATATGTCATGCAGACTTTAACAGTCCACCCTGCTATAAGAATTCCACAGCACACCCCTCAACAGGAGAACACAAACAAAATCACACCACAGACTATAGGGTCAGTCATCAGTAATTTGCCCGCAAAAAGGGAACAAATTCCATTCTGGTTAGCCCAGAAAAGTACTCAAATAGAGGCAGTATTTCCCGATAGTACGCCTCATGGGAAACACAGGATTCTAACAATCTGTTTACCAATGGGGATAGCACCACACGTGGAAGACTTTGGCACTTGGGGTACAGTCTTTGCTTCAATCTACACAAAAACACATGGTGTCCCGTCTATGGCGGTAATACCAGACGTCCCGAGACAGATTCAAAATGAATATGGACCAGAATCGGCCTTGAATCTTGGTATGAAATTACTGAAAGATTTCAAACAGGTCTCAGCTATTTTATTAGCAAACATTAAAGGTGAAGCAGCATCCGTGGCAATCCGCCAAAAATTAAATGAACTCGATATTACTGAGCAACCCTATGAACTTGCCAGAATTATTGAAAAATCCTATGTAGAACTAGGAAGAGATAGTTTGGGAGGGAAACCTGTAAAGTCCAAACTAACAGAAAATCCTGAAAAAGTTTTTATCAAAAATAATCTAACTACTCCTAAAAAGAAATGGGAAAATAGTAGACAATCACTTCCTAAAGAGAAGCGCTCTCAGTCCAGAGGTAGATCTCCTCAAGAGGAGCACCCTGAAAAGAGGTATAACCTCAGAAATAGGGATAATTTGAGAAAACCTGATAGATATCAAGATACTGATACACGTTTCTCTCCTACCTTTCAGACTTCCTTGCAGAAATCAGAAAGAAGAGGACGATCAGAACGCAAGGAAGAACGCGTGAAGTCCAAAGACTATCAACACGTTCCAAAATAGAAGAAAACTCAATTCTCCAAAAAGAAGGTAGCAAGTATTGAAATCAGACATGCAGAAGATCTTGAAGACACAACTCAAGAACGGGGAGTGGGCCCAGACAATGCTGGACAGCGCAGCAGAGGTCACCATAGCTCGCAGGATCCTTAAAGATCATCTGGAGACAGTGGATCTGAATGAATCCATTCAAGATGAAACTGCCGACACCAGGGCTAGTGTACCCCATAAGTTATACAAAGTAACACTCCGGATAGAGGGGGACATAACTAGGAAAATAAAAGCACTGTTTTGGGAAAAACTATCAAAGGGTTATGACATCCTTCTGGCTGAACAAGACTGGCCACCAGAATTTGTCAGGGAGTGCCCACATGGCGAGGAAATCATTATGCCAGCCTTCTCCAATCATATTCCTATTCATAAAAAATACACCTATGCCAGAAAATGGGCTGTGGCTCAGGCTCCAGCATTATATAAAAATCATGTGGGATGGGATGAGGACTCTCCTCACCATAAAAACCAGTTAAAAAATCAACCTACTGCTCAGAGGCAGAATCCAGTAAAGTAGGAAGCTAAAAAAACAAGTCAGGGAGATCTTATATCAACTTGAATACCATGGGGTGATTGAAACATGCACCTCGTCAATAAACAATCCTTGGTTTCCTGTCTCTAAACCAGACGAAACATATTGTCTAGTTTTGGATTACAGACATTTAAACTCTTGTTGCAAAACTTTTGCAGTATAAAATGCACAGAGTGCTGCACTGATGAATAACATCGTGCGCAAGAAATACAAAACCACATTAGATATTTCGCACCAGAAAGCAGGTACTTGACCACTTTCTCAATAATGGGGACACAACGACACTTTTGTTGTCTCCCCCAAGGATTCAAGAATTGTCCAGGGTTATTTTCAGCTAGAGAATGAGAGTTACTACAAATGTATGATGATGAGGCATTATCTTATGTTGATGACATCTATATTACAGACGATGACTTGGATGTTTACTTGAAAAGAGTGAACGCCATAATACTTGAGTTCGCTTCTGAAGGGTACAAGTTCAATTTAAAAAAATCAAGAATTGCCCACCTCAATGTTCTATTCTTGGGATACGAACTTTCAAGTGAAGGCAAAAGCCTGGCAGCCAACTTTTTAGAAAAGTGTGCGCTGCTACCACCTCCAAAAACGCTGAAAAACGTAGTCAATTCTAGTTTTTCTGAATTTCGGAAGAACTTACATTCTAAACTATGCAGAAAGGGTAAAACCTCTCTACAATTTAATCAAACCTGATTTCAAACAAACTAACTGGACTCAAAAACACACAGAAATTTTGCGTTCATTGCAAACAGACATGTTAGCAACAAAACATTTACAAACACGCGACAACGTGCGCAACCTTGTAATCCGAATCATCGCCAGGAGATGTGGATTCACATGCCTAACCTTTAATGAAGGTGAAAAGGTACCAATTGCTTATAAATCACACTTGTACACACAAGCTGAAATGAAATTGACTTCATCAGAAAAATTTCTGACAGCGGTTCAAACTGCAGTAGCAAAAGAAAGCCCTGGCACTGGGAAAACGCATAATGGTCGTTACGCCTGTACCTGCCTTGGAGGCAGTGACAAAAGCAAGCATTCCAAATGCAAAATCTCAACATCCAAGATGGATACAATGGGTTAATTCTCTTGCTGCAACAGACGTTGAATACGTTTTTGATCCCTACTTGAAAACACAAGAATTTTTCCAATACGAACAAGAATGTCCTCTGCCTACTGAGATTCTGCCGCTAGAACATTACGGCTGTATAATATATACAGACGGATCAGCACAGCCCGCAATTGGGGGTAAACAAGCTTAGAGTGCTGCGTGCACGATTATTAAAGGTCACTGTCGCGATGGTACATTCCGACCTATGGTTACAAAAACTCAATCCCTAGGAGACTGTACAGCTGAGCGAGGTGAACTACAGGCTTTCAAGATGGCGCTTGAAAATACCGATCGCGAAATTCCACACTCTCATAGTGTGCGATTCGTATTACTGCGTCCAGTCTTCCAATGAATATCTGCAGAACTGGGTTCAAAATGGATTTAAAGACACAAAAGGTGGCACAATCAAGCATAAAATGCTTTGGGAACAAGTAGTTCCATTACAGAAAGACATAGAAAAGACTCACGTGATCCATACACTGAGTCATCAGCGTGATGGCGTTCACGTTGAAGGGAATTCACTGGCTGATGAAGCCGCGAAGGCAGCTGTGCAAACGGGTTCCGTAGCTGCAATCACTTGTTCAAAATCAAAAATAGACGGTGAAACCATGCTCGCTGTCAATGCCACGAGCAAAGGCAGCGGAGCTGCATTACCTCTAAATTATCCACTCGAATATACATACATAATTGATGCAAACTCTGTTCCTTTTGCTCGAATCCCTAGAGTGGGGGATAGGGTAATTCCAAACAGGAACCGGAGAGGTGTTTGATTCACGAAGCACATCTGGGAGAGGGTCTGATACATCAAGGGATCTCAAAATCTCTATTAGAATTTGAAGAGATGTACCGGTGGCCAGGGATGAAAGCTCACATATACGAATTCAGAATTAATTGCGATGACTGTTAGAGATCACAGCTTAGAGCGCCACCAGATTCCTGACTAGTGTAGCCAGCCCAGTACAGACACCATTGTTATATAGTATTAGACTATCCACGCTCAGACGTCCCCATAGACAAAAGCAGTCCCACAAACATTAGGACAAGATTCATTTGGATGTGGCCTCAGCGCTCAGGTGACGCCCGAACTGTTATAAAAGATTTACGAGTCTTTATTGGCACATACGCAATCGGCACGCTACATTCTGACCAAGGTCCTGCATTTAGCTCTACGGCTTGCAAAGAGGCCATGGCGAGTTTGGGCGTTGCATTGCGATGTTCAAGTCCATTCCATCCTGAGGGAAATTCGGTTGTGGAGAGAAAAAACTGTGAAATAAAGCAATCTATAACAGCTAGGGTATTAGGTTCGGGTGATGGTCAAACATCTAATAAATGTCCAACGTAGTCTTAATAACCTGCCAAGAAATTCTCTAGGTGGAATCACTCCATATGAAATCCTTTTTGGTACTAGAATGTTGGTTGAAGACCTTGATTGTCATACTTCAGAGGTGGAACAAAAACCCTTTGATATCTAAGATCGTTTGGCTGTTTTACAGGACTTAAATGAAACAAGAAGACTAAGCAACACCAGCGAAAACCCAACGACCACTGAAGAAAAAACACCTGTCCTAGCAAGACCTGTCTGGATTCCAAAGATTGGGGATCTGGTCAGGAAAAAATAGTGGACAAGAAGGAATTTGGGCCTTCTTACAGAAAACCAGTACCTGTACTAGCAGTCCACAGATCGAGAACAGTGTTACTGCCGCCCCTTGCTGGAAGAAAGGAGAACCGGTCTGTATCAATTGACCTGGTAAAACCACACCATGTGGCCGATAATAAGTAGTAGGCCCAGTGGACTCCCAAGATGTAGCAGACGACCACATCTTGCTACTATCCAAGAGGTTCAAACTGAAAGACTCATAACCTTTGGAGAATCTAAAGTGAGAAAATAAGGACTATGGAACAAAGCCATGGAACTTGTGCCTCTTGCCACCCAAATAACAATTCGTCAAGGCACTACCGTCTACAATGATGTAGCATCTGACTATACTAACATGTCTAGGGAACAAGCAGCTCCAGCGATTTCAAATAATCTGGATGCAATACCAACTATTGACAGAACTGCCTCTGGCTATTTCATCAACTTCGATACCTTTTCTGAGGATCCCAGTGAACCTGAAACAGCACAGACAAACAAAACTTTCAAGCAAAAATTTACGGAACTTGGTCAAGAGCTTGCAAATACATATCTGGTTTCACCATGGGTTGAATTTTGGATTGTGTTAGGTGTACTTTTTCTCCTACTATGGCTGATTCTCGTTTTAAGTTTGGGAAAGCTGATAGATGGAAAATACAGTAAAATAGACACAGCAAGTAAGAACATCAACTTGCTCCTGAAGCCACACAAATCATCTCATCATGAACAACGATACCTGTCATCAGTGAACGTCACAGCGGTTCCTCTACCTGGTGGAATAGCATAGGATAGAACTGATTATGACATTTATGGCCCTGTCGAGCTGCTGAAAATTCCACACCAATTTAAAGTTTCCTTGAGTGATTTCGTTTCACCCAGCACATTTTCTGATGATTGGGACTTTGAAACTGTTAATAACATGATGGCAGACTTAGAAATGTCAGCAAAAGTTAGAAATCATGATTACTTAGAAGGTTCATCAGATTATGAACAACTGTATTGTTTTAATCATTTTGGTCACCATTCTTTGCACAGATCTGCAAACTCTAGAGATGTTTTAAGTTATAATCAATGGGAACGTTGTCCAATGCCACCGAAGGGTAGCTCTAAAACATTCTATAGAAAATGTCCATACTTTTCAGGGTTCAATATCAGAAATCCAGAAACATTTTACTTTAGAAATGTTAATAAGACAGGCATGAAAAGTATGTTGACCAATACTAAACAGATCTATTCTGCGACCTTTTATGCTCAGTTATGCACATTGGGGTTTAAGTTTTGGAAAGACAACATTGAGACAAAAACTGTCTGGGGCACAAAGGACTGGCAGGTACAAGGTCTAGAGGCATTATTCAGAGCCTGCATCATCCCAGAACAAATGATGTTTTAAAATGACACTGTTCAACAGACATCTTGTCTTGGCCCTGCTAAGATAGAAGACTTAAACAAACCGTCCATACCTAAACCCACATCGGAGAGTAATAGAACTACAGATGAGGAGGTAGACGTAAACTATATTTTACAACAGAACAGAACTAATCCTGATTGGAAAAAATGGTTAATCTGGTCCACAGACATGAATATCTGTCAAAATAGATTCCTGAACAAGACACAAGGGTTTACAGTAACTAGGCCAGATCCAAGATATGTCCAGAGACAACATCCAGGGATAATAACAACTTACAGTGTAGGAAAACTATGCCTTGAGTGGCTGCAGAAATCCACACTTCCAGAAATAAAACAACACTTATCTTTGTTTAAAGATGGCGTTGACTTACGAGACTTCTTAGTTGGACCTCGTAATCCACGTCATAAACGTTTCATATAAGCCGGTATATACGCTGCTTATAATGAAGCATGGAAAGTCACCCAAATGGAAACAGCTGAAAGAATATGAGCAATTGATTGTATTAATTTAGAGAAAGCACTCTCTGTAGTTGACAATGGGTTAACAACTCTGTCATGCAGAATTTATTCTTTGGACAGCATTGTATCCTCTGCCATAGACATAATGGAACAGGACTTGCTAATATTACAACATGGCCAGTCTCAATTACGTTCTATAATGCTGTTAGGCTGGACGTTACAAAACCTTTGTTCTGGCTATGTGCCTTGGCGTCTAATCAACACTACGTCATTGTTTACTGTATTTAACCTTACAGATAAACAAATCTCTTTGGCACAGAGGGGAGCAGACTATACGGTGCAGAGCATAGAAAAACTTGAGAGATTACCATTGACCGTTTATGAGAAACCATCAGTTAAATGGATAATACATGGCACCATCATGATACCAGTGACGATTTTCCAGTTTCAGTATTGCTTAAAACACATACCAGCAGGCCTGTATGAAAGATTGGGTCAAGAATACATTAAGTCGACCTGGGATTTACCATACACACACAAATGTTGGAGTGGGGGAAAGGAGGTATTTCTTAGTGGTAAAAATTGTAAAAACTCACTAAGCGGTACACTGTTGTGTCAAGGTATTAATTTACATGGAGCCTGCGAGGGTTCTTCAAATAAACTTTCTTGCCACCTTCAGGGTTCGCCCACAGCGGTGATAGATCCAATTTTTAGGCAGCTTTCCAATGGTAGCTACATAATGTTAAATGATCACAGCTGTTGTGGAATTATGCCAGCAATAGCCTATCTCGTTAGTGTGTCAGCCAGGGTCACTTGTTGTATGCAAGTATTGTTTCCTAAAACTAAGACAGACGGGGAGTCGCCGCTATGGCCTTCACTGAACATCTCTTCTATACGAATTGATACTTTAAGCAGAATGAAAGCCATTCTTTTACAGAAAACTGTGCCACTGACCTCGTCCAGAGACGTATGATCTGCAAGTTGCAAGGGCTTCTGCAGAGATAACATAACATAACATGTGTATTTGTAAGGCGCACGTTCACCACTACGGGTATCTTGGTGCTGAATAACAGATGTTTGTTGTTACACAACTCAATGGTACTCATTTTATCGACCTCAGATGGATGAAAGGCTGTGTGGACCCGCCGGGATTTGAACCTGTGACCATGAGGTCGAACACAGACCCCTGCAGTAGACGCATTAGTCCACTGAGCCACCAGACCCGGCTACATGCATTATTATCAACAAACTGCCCAATACATTTCGCAGAAATGTTAGGTCGTATCTTAAACATGACTGATACAAGTGGTATTTTACATGTATTTAAAGCGATTTCTTCATGACCGATAGCTCCGTTTGAAGCAGTCCTAGGCAATTTTCCAAACTTCGTGCACTCTGTGTTCGGCTGCCTGACTCGTAGCGGGGATTCTATTTTTGTTCCTTCAGCTCTGATATGTCAAAACCAGTCACCAACGATACCCAGATTACCATGGAAAATGCTCTTCTGGCGATGTAGTATCGTGAACGCATAACACAGATCCTTGGCTTGGCTCATTTGAGAGATCTGAATACCACATGGTTCCTGTCATTCAGACCAATCTGGCAAGATTGTATCTTACCTGTTCTATGATGCCTGCTTTGTGGAGAGGAATGCGTGTTAGATATCGGTCTAACACTACCATCGGCAATGCCAAGAGATGTTGACGCATTACTGGGTCCGGTAACTGCTCATGTGTTGTGTTGCCCCCAACGGCTACCAATCCTGATGACGGCATTCACTGAGATCTCACCAGCAAATCCAGCTGAAGGAGAGATACGTGGACCAACAGGCACACAGGTACCATCTGCTATGAACATTGCTAACGCGACTGACACTGACTGCGATGCTTCACATCTGTGTACAATTGATCTTCTTAATGAAGTGGTTTAACTTTCATCTACAGTGGTAGACTATTTCTTTGGCAGCCTAGACGATTTAATGTTTTCTCCTGACACCGAGAATAACTTTTGAAGTTAGCACACAGCGTTCTATGAACTCTGAATTCGACCTTCGCTTTTTCATAACAAAGGCTTCTAAGTTTGGAACTCTATTTCAGTATGATTTAATTTGATTTTTTTTTACTACCTTTCCAAAACTGAACTTTGGCACAAAGCAATCTGCTTAAAGTAGAACTATTCTTAGAGAACAAGAATTCTTTGAATACTTCCTTGGAACAATTTTGACCTTATCTACAAACTAACACAGTTTATATATTCTGCCATGAGATGGTCTCGAATTTTTTTCTCTGTAACTAAGAGCCATTTCATAAATGTAATATCATGATTGATTGGGTTAGCATTTCCCATATTACAATAACATAATTTCCTTTTTAATGCGTACTATGCAAATGCTAATTTTTCCGTGTGCAACCATTTCAAATGCATTTTATATGTATTTTTTGGGGTTGTAAACACATGATCTAGATTATATGTTTTAGTGCTTGATCTTAGATGAACATGATAAATTGGAGTGGGTGTTGTGTACCATTTTAGGACCCTATTGTAATTTTCCCGATTCATGCCATTATATAGGTATAAAACACCATATCCTTATATAGGCATAGAAATCATAACCATATTTGGCCTTAGCTCATGCAGTCCAAATATGGCAGGGATACTTCTACTAGTTCCGAAAATCTACAACGATTTCTTGGAAAACTGCTTCAGCTGCCGGGGACTTCCCCTTGCTCGAGAACTGACTTGTCCAAGAACTCATGGAGTTTTCAAAGAACTGAGACTCTTATGACTTTATTATGTCCACCTTTACGTGAAACTCTGTAACTTTAAGGTATAAATATGCCCACACTTGCCTTAGCAAACACACAGTGGTTTAGAGAGGTTCGACTATCTACTTGCCCGACGCATCCTGCTACAGCAAGTGCCGAAGGAAGCTGACCCTCTAGCAGATGCAATGAGAGAGACGCTGTCTTTTCTCCTGCCGAGAAATCCATCTCCAGTGTTTCCAAGCTCCCCTTGCGGGGTGTTGGGAAATCGAGTCCTGAGCCTGACCTTCATTCTAACCAAGGGTACGGAGCTGATTAGACCCTAAGAGAAATCTTGGACAGATTCTTGGCAAAAGAATACTATATTTATTCTACACCTCACTTACTTCTTCCCTCGTACTAAGCTTAGGTTAGGTACATCGGGGTAGGCGTATTTTAGAAGCACTAGTTGAGTACTTTTAGCCTCTGTTATTTATGTATGTATTTATTTATGGTTTAGGAAACATACAATGCTCTTACAGTATTATTTTATTCTACTCTTTCTACTGTATGCATTATATTTTGCAACCAGTTTTACGATTGTAGCAGTTAATTTTTTAATGCTTGAGAAAGAAGACTGTTCAATAAATCCTTTTATTGAAAATGCCCGTCTATCTATTTTCGCGGCATCTCTGGTGAAATGAAGCATGCACGATTGACTGAGTAAAATATCTATTTTTTCCAAGACTCTGAAGATCAGTTTATTCTTGGGGAAACAAAGTTGTCATATTTATGCGGTTGTCAGAAACGAATCCCTTCCTGTTTATTCGAGAAAGTTTCTAGTGACCTCTGAGTCTAGTATATTCGATAGAGACCTAGTCGACATAAGTCCTACGTCACATCTATAGGATATATTATTCCAATGTGCAGAGCCTATTGGGAATATAGGAACTACACTACATTAGGGGTGGGCGGAATTTGCGTAGTTGCGTTAGGTAAAGATAAGCGAAACAGTAAAAAATCTCCGCGAACAAGCAGAAATATAGCGAACACACGGAATAGCTTGTTCGCAATGCTTTTTTCCTGCTCGCGATCGCTGTTTGTGTGCTCGGGGAGAAACATCACGCGAACACGCATTTTGAGAACGCGAACAAGCAAAAAATTCCACGAAGCCGCAGAACGCAGACTTTTTGGCAATTTCACAATTTTCGCGGAACACAAAATTGCCCAAATACCGCCCAGGCCTAGTATAAATATGACAAATGTATGGATTTTGGAATGCTCCAACTGGTTATGAGTGGAAGCTCTGGGCAATTGAAACAGCAATTGCCTTGCATTATTTTACTTGCTGGTTGGCTGTTTTGTATTAAACGCATGTTAGACTTCATTGGCTATCCCAAGAGCGGTGCTTTTATTTTGCAGTGAGAACAAATGGAAAGAACTGTAAAGTAAAGGAGGCCAATGGTCAGCACACTATCGAAAATAATCAGACTGTTGTCAACTTTAAAAGGCAAATTTCACCTTTTTAGAATGAAAAATAGATCCCAAAAAAGTAGCGGTAGAACTCAAAGAAAGAAATCCAGCATGGCAGTCCCTACATTCATGTATTACTGTTGAAATAAGCTCACAACATGTACTATAGGATACAGTCACCCAAAACAAATGTAATTTGTGCTTAAAATGAAGTAGTTCAGTGATGTTTAATAAAACTATCATCTTGGTGCCAGCCTGAGTACTGGAATTTTTTTTATAGCAAAATGCACAATTTCTTAACTCCTACACTACCTTTTCTTCCATTGGATACAGGATAAAAGAAGCAGTAATTAATAACAAAATCTAAAAAAACACACAAAGGCACTTTTCTGCTGCACAATGGTAACAAAACAAAATCGAGACAAGAGGAAACTGAATTGTGCTGTTTTTATTGTGTTTTCAATGGAGAAATACATCATCTGTTTACAAAATAGCTCTTGAAAAATACAAGGAATACAGATACTATAAAACAAAGCAAACTCCAGTCATGAGACACTACGTACATCATGCGAAAGCAACAGTCTGATCTCCAGATTATGAAAACTATATTTAAGAGATTGTGACACCGAAAATACTACGTTTCTAGCCTGGCAAAATCGTTGTTGAGGTGCATGAGTTAAACTGCAAATCTGTCAATGGGTAAACAAATGACAAAAATAAATGTGTGCCCAACAATGTTGGCCTAAATTTAATAGCTACATAATACGCACAGACATCTTAGACTCGTAACTGTTAGAGTAATCTTTTTCACCTCTGTTTTCTTGTATTGTGACCCGGTAGTGGAAGAATTTTAAATAGGGAAACCAACTGTTTTGCATTCTAGAACTTTAGATACAAGGGAGTCATGAACAAAACACTAAAAGACTGCCCAGGCTATTAAAATTATTTTACATGTCCGTTCAAAGTACTTGTTTTCGTTTATATTTTCAAAAGGAATAACATTGATGAGCATGTTGAAGGGGGGCACACGATGGTTTTCATAAACATGCTTTTCAACCTGAAACTCCCTTCAAGCAATATCTAAATCATGAGACAAGAGATATGCATTTGTTTTATCTACATCTGATGGTACTATCAACAGTTCTTTTTTTTCTACACTGTCAGCTCTGTTAGTCTGTATAATTGAACAAAGAAAAAAGAGCAGATAATGCAGGGTTATACGTGCATTTGCGAGATTTGTTGGAATGAGGATATTTTTAAATATATTCCGTGGAGTTCAAAAGGTGATGGCTATTGACAACACTTGATAACTAGCACAAATTATAAAACGTTTATTAAAATCTATGGGTCAGGGAAGATGCAAGAGGACTTTTAGTTGTATTTAAAATACTAAATAGTTTAATGCAGAAAGCACCATTACAGAGTTTACAAAAAGTTATTTCATAGTTAGTGCTAAACTTCCCATCAAGGCAAGATGTGTCATGAGCACAGATTATGAGCTATGACTTTTCTCAGCAATGGACCAATTTTGGCGATTGCTTCACAGGTGCCCACAAAGCTTTTTTCATCATATATTGTACACTGCATGTCCTGAAGGAAAAGCTTTCATGTACATTGCTTTTGATGCCACTTAGGGTATAAAAGCTGGAAAAAATACACGAGGGAAAACAACTTTTTTCATGTATGGTTAGTTGAACTCCTATCAAAAGAAAGCTAATTTTACAATGTCCACAGATCTGTATGCATCAAAATAATTACATAAATTAAAACAGAGCAAAAATACGTATCTATTTTCCATAAACACTTCCCTGTTATCTTCTCAGAGTGGGGACAACCCTTTGAAATTTATAACCTATTTTTAGAGAAGATACTGCGTTGTCTTTTTGATTAAGTAAGCAGGTTCTTTATATAAATACAGTGACACTTTCACAGGTGCCCTGTACGAACTAATTTGTTCATTACCAGTATAAACCTTTTAAGGAAGCAACAAAAAAAGATACGATACTACAGATCTAAAACTAGTCCTACCCCTCCAGTTAAAAAAATGAAAAATTACATAAAAGTGCATCATCGGCTGAAAGATTTCTTACGTCAGATGTATTGCAAATAAACAATCTATCCAAAAAGTGTCTAGCATAGACAAATTGTTTTTAAAGGCAGTTATTCCACAAAATATTCAAAATGTAACTGTTGCCAACACAGTAAATTATCCTGCTTCACATACTAACCTGGACTTCAGGCAAAGCGGTGATGACAGCCCAGTGTGTGAGCTTCAGAAAATATGCCTAAATCCATTTTTTAGTCACGTTCTAGTCTTGTAACCTCGGTTCTTTTTTTAGCAGTTGAAGACATGTTGAGCTGGCAAATATGGTTTATGGACCCCTGAGGTTTTTTACATTTTCTTATCGATTCAATTTCAGTTTTATTGAATTCTTGACAACGAGGATAGGATTTTCTGGGAGAGCTGGGATATCCGAGAGGTCTGTACTTGATGATCTCTGGAAAATTAAAGAAACAAGCATCCGATAAGCTCCAAAACATAGCCCCATCTAGATTGTTCCATTGATAAAACGATTTAAGATTACAAGGCCTTTTTAGAATAGGTTATCTTCAACAATTTTACTTTCCAACACATACAAACACATTTAAACTTCTATTTACATCCTAAAAGACACTGGTATTCAAACGGTGATCGTAGGACTGAGACGACTGCGACGAATTAGGCAGGCTGCCTTTTCAGTTACTGTCCAGAAAGGGGAACTCTGGTAACCAATCGAGTTAATAAAAAAAGTTTTACTTAAGTGTCTAATTAGTGCGCCCACCATAGGATGCTTCGAAAATGTTTACTCAACGCTTGCTTTAGTAGGAACTATCATTTTTGGAAGCTGGTATTTCTACAGCACACGTGATCCTGAAGATTTGACTGTTCGTTTACACATAATATAACATGGAAATAAGTTTGAGCATCAAACTAATCACATCAAATATTGCACGTCAAAATGCGATTAACACATACAGACCTCCTGAGATCCATGCATGCACTTAAATCCTTGATTATCCATATGAGAGTCATATGCGTCCGAACCACTTCTCTTCTTCAAAGGGAACACCTACAGGCTAACTGTAAAAATCTTTTCATTTTTGCAGCCTATCTTGCCCTCATTTTTCTCCTGTATAGTCATTTACCTCTGACAGAGCTTTGCAGCTCAGAAGTGTCTAAGTCTTGATTCAGACTGGGAATTGCCCACCACCTAGTCCCCTTCCCTACCATGAAAATGTGTCCTCCTGATTCGACTCCTTGCCCATGTGATGGCCAGAGCAAGTAAAGCACTGTGCACTTTATGCTGTTCTGTGGTTTCTATGCTGGTTTTAGAAGTTACTACTTAAAACCACTTGCTTGCGTAAAGCAATGGATCGCATATTACTGCCTAAAAATATTTGTCCAAACTTAATTATGCTAGAGTTTGTCTTAATGTAGCACAATTTATTACACATGCAATTAGTAGAAGTAAAATTATTGTTGTACTGACATAGCGATGACCCTAATATGATTTTAAACGGACATTGTACTCCTTTTAAACATTTAAAGTTTTTTTTAGACATTACTAATTTTGGCTCCATGTTGTATACCAAGTGTCACCCTGTATTTTTTTTTCTTTTACAATTGGAAACTACTCATGTGCAATGTAATAAGCTTTTTACCTATGTACACTTTGTTGGTTGTTTTACACATATCGAATAAAGTTTTTGAATTGGATTTGATTTGACTAGGTCTTACTAACTCAATTATCTACTATTCCCCAGAGATGACAGGAACTAGTATATAAAATCTGTGTCTGGCACAAGCACTCTGATTTTGGTAATGTGTTAGTCAAGAGAACGACCAAATAATGGTCAGAAAGGAGAGAAGAGAGTATGACGGACACTGATAAAAGTCATACAGTTAACATTACAGTACATCTTAACTGCAGACCCATTACTCTAGAAAAAACTCTTAAAAGTTCCTATCGAAAGACTATTACAAAAGAATCAGACAAAAAGATTTTGCAACAAAAGCCTGATCTTGATATAGGGAGCCATTAGTCTAGAAAGTGACGTCTATTAAGTTTGTTTCTGTCTAATAGATGTCTAATTTTGACACTTGACAAGGCCACTGAGAAGTGATGAGATATATCAAGATATCAAGGCAAAAAAGGAAGTGGGGAATTCTTCAAGCACTGTCTACCAAAAAAAACTTCAAAATAGGCAATGCAGCTGATATCGATAGTGCCTTCGACTCGGTCAGCTGGACCTTTCTTTTTGCTCTGTTGCCGCTGCTGAACCTGGGCCCGATCTTCCTTTCCTATGTCAGGCTGCTCTACACTGAGATCACGGCCTCGGTGCGTATCTCGGGGACGGCGTCGGCTCGTTTTCCAGTGTCCAGGGGCACACGTCAGGGGTGTCCGCTCTCCCCTTACCTTTTCGCGCTGGCCATGGAGCCGCTGGCCGCCAGGGTGCGCCGCGATGAGCTCTACCGTGGCTTCGTCTGGGGCGCAGATCATTCAGACCGCATAGCTCTATACGCGGATGATGTGCTATTTTTCATGACTGACCTACAGCGTACGGGTCCTCGTGTTCTGGAATTGATGCAGGAATTTGGTCGGGCATCGGGGCTCTTCCTTAACCCGCGCAAATCGACCATGTGGGTGCTGGGGGGTGCCGCAGTGGCCTGCCCTTGGGCTGCATCCCTTCAGATGGCTGTGGAGGGTGTGAAGTACCTGGGTGTCTTCCTCTCTGCCTCGCCTGCAGTGGCATGGGACCGGAACATCCTGCCGGTATGGGATCGGGTCCAACTGGACATCAAGACATGGACGCGCATGCCTCTTAATATCTACGGCCGGTCGGCCATCTTCAAGATGGTGGCTTTGCCCCGTCTATTATATCAACTGCAGAACCATCCCTTCCAGGTTGATCCGCAGTGGTTCCGTACTGTTAATTCTGTGCTGGGCCGGTTTCTGTGGGCTGGCGGTGCCGCCAGGGTAGCGCTGCGCACATGCTTCCTCTCTACCTACTGCGGCGGTTTGGCGGCCGCAGATATGTTGTCTTACTATCAGGCCTCCCATCTCCTTGTGCTTAACGAGTGGTGGTATGGGGACCGTAGTGATCCGGCTTATGCCCTTGAGCACTCACTGATGGGTGGCGCCTCCCTTCACACCCTGCTGTACTCGGCTCGGCAAAGGCGACTGCTTCCGCAAGTCACCCAAGTGGTCTTCGCTGTCTGGCGGCGGGCCCTGCACCGGGTGGGTTGGTGGGGTCGGCTTACAGCTGAAACCCCGTTGTGGCGCAATGGCCTGTTACCGGCACTGGCGTCTCTGTCCGGATTTGACGGCTGGGATGCAATTGGGATCTCGTCCCTAGGCCATGTCCTCTCGGGTACTACTCTAAAGTCCTTTCGGGATCTTAGCTCCGAATTTAGTATGCCCAAGACCCAGTTTTTCCGCTACCTTCAATTTCGCCACGCACTTACTCCTAGCCTGGTGGGCCTGGAACAGCTCCCTGATTTTAGTCCTATCGAGGCTAAGCTGTTTATGGGAGACCTAGGTGACAAGAAGGTCTCGCAGATATATCGCTCTCTGGTCACCCACTGTTCCCCTTCACTCGCGGCGCTGAGAGCCTCTTGGGAGGGTGATGTTGGTCCATTGGATGATGACGACTGGCGTGAGGCCTTGGAATCTCCCCGTGGTGCTGCTATAGCCATCCGCCTTCGCTTCATCCAGTTCAAGTACCTCCACCGGGCTTATTATACCAGACACCGCCTATGGCGGGCGGGCCTTGTTGCGACTCCGGAATGCCTGAGGTGTGGTTCTGAAGAGGGCACCCTGTTTCATACGGTATGGTCCTGTGAGAGACTGACTCGATTCTGGGCTGGGGTTTGGGACTGCCTATCAGAGGTGTTGGGTTGGGACCTGCCCCGTACCCCCAGGCTGGGCCTTCTTCATGTTCTGGAGAATGTTGGGGGCAATATTTACAAACGCCATTTGCTGTTGCTGGGGCTGGTGGTGGCGAAGAGAGACCTGGCACAGGCCTGGAAGAGCGAGCGCGCCCCCCCAATCGGGGCTTGGAAGGCGGGCCTGGACTTCCTCATGGGACTAGAGCAGCCTGTTTTTGAAGCCCGGGGATGTCCCCGCAAACACTACAAAATCTGGAAACGGTGGGCGGAATACCGGGGCCTGCTCCTTGACCCCCCCGTAGACATTGATGATGCATTACAGCTGGATGTGGATCCCGCACTCTAGGCTGCTGGCCGGCTCCACCTTTGTAGGTTATATCATGTTGCTGGACTGTGATCACGTGCTCTGGGTTAGGGTGGGATAAGGGGTGGGTAGCTGCGGGCGGGGCTGGTTGGGGTTTTTGGGGTTGGGTGGGAGGGGTAGTTCGTTGTCGTTCACTATATAACGCTGGGTTCGATGCTGTACTAATGATGTGTCTCTTTCTATCTGTCGTTGACAGTCTCCTCCTGACTGTGGAGGGCTGTGTTGAGCTTTGCTTGAACTCATAATAAAATTGGTTATGAAAAAATAGGCAATGCAGGAACCAATAATAAGTATAGTCCAGAAGCTGCAGGGAGTCTGATCAACAGGACTCGTACGCTGAAAATTAAGGATCTCGGAGTAGGGTTTTAAACGGTTTCTTAGCTGAGGATAGACCTAGTTCAGACCAGAATGGAAATGTATCAAATAGAGTTTTCTTAATATATCCCTTGTTCAGATACGTGCCAGAATTGGCCATTAAATTAGGGGCTATGGAAAGTAAAATCGGAGATTATTAATGTTGGTTTTTTTTCATTAATCAAAAATGGTAAATGTTCTACAGCACTCTTTGGAATACCTATTATCTGCACACAACTATGTTCTTTGTGTTTTGCAATGTATCTTGTTTGATCTCTGCTTTAAATACACAATAAAGGTTTAAAAAAAATACAAATAAAAAAACTAGCCACAAGTTGCTGACTATTTTGGTATCTTCAGTTCGAGAGTTTACATCACAGAGATGCAAGGCGTTGTTTGGGGATGAGGCCAAACTTCCAGTTGGGACAACGGCCCAGATGGTAAGCAATAACATGAGCTCTCAATAGCCATAGAGGCCGGGCTCTATAACAAATGGATGGACATACACAATGTGTTCGGACGCAACACACACAATGAATAAAGAGCACTCCCAATAGTGTTTTCCTGCTCTCACAAATCTGAGATATTTGCGATGTGCTGGGTGAACCAGAATGTGAAAGTATGCACCTTAAATCGAGTATGGACATAAAATTGCTTTGTTGTAGCAGCGGGGGCACCTATTGGAAGCGTGACCATGTGGAAATGTTCTAACAGTAAATACAGATTTAACGTCCTTAGATCCAAAAGTGGTCTTAAGGAGTCGTCCTTTTTGGGTATCAGAAAGTACAGACAGTGCACCCCTGAACTTTGATACTGTAACAGAAGTGGTTCTATGGCTCCTTTTGTTAAAAGAGCTTGTACCTCTTGTTTGAGGAGCTGTAGGTGCTCTGACAAGAGTTAGAGAGTGCAAGGTGGAATATTCGGAGGACTGCTGGTGAGTTCCAGGCAATAATTATGTCGGATAATGTCTAACACCCATTTGTCTGATGTTTTGGATTAAAGCAAACACAAGGAGATGATGGACGGAACTTTTCAGACACTCACCCCCAGTCTCAGATCTGGGTTCAACCCACATCGTTCTTTAGCTCACTTCGCCACTCCAGTCCCACATAGCTATATGCAACTCCGTCTTGACCCTGTGCCTCCTGGGAATAGTCCAGGCCGAAATGCAAAGCCATGTCTTCCCTGGACCAGGGTCCCGTTCTCACACCATCACTAGATTCAAGCTAGCTTGGCTGATGAAGGGTGATGACTTGAAACTGGACCCACATGCTTGTTTCCGGTCCAGGGAGGACCTTGCTTGGTAGTTCAGGCTGGACTGTTCCCATAAGGAACAGGGTCAAGACTGATTTGGATATGGCTGGGTCCAAACTGGGGTGGTGTGGTGAGCAAAAGAATGATGGAGTAAACCGAGATCCTAGTGGTGGGGGGGGGGGGGGGGGTGACTGTTTGCATTGTCCAGCGTTCCATCCATACATTGTTTCTTTTGCATGATGTTATGGATCGCCAAATGGGGAGAAACTGTTGAAGCCTTCCCCCAAAAGGTGTTAGATGATTGGCGTGCCCTTACCCCTACCTTGAACATTGTTTCCTCTGTACCCTTCTCTAAAGAAGCCTCTACCAGAAGAGGGTTGTGTGTTGAACTTGTACGAGGATGTACTTTTAGACCCTGCTCTATAGATTGAGCGACAAAAGGAACCTCTGCTCGAAAAAAGTCTGAAGTGCTCCTATGGATTTTGCCACATCTGTGTCTTTTTTCATCTTTTCTAAAGCCTCATCAACCTGAAGTCTGAAAAGACATTGTTTGTTGAAAGGAGTGTTTAAATTTGACAGTTGGACTTTTGGTATAAAGCCAAAAAATTCTAAGCCAGACATGCAGACGTAAGAGAATGCTGGCGTTAACTTCTCTTGCTGCAGGGTCAGCAGCATCACGAGCGCATCTAATAGAGGACTTAGAAAGAAAATGGTACTTACCAGTATGCATCTGTTCTTGTCATGTAGAGCTGCAGAATTCATACTTGTGCATAGATCGCCATCTGGTGTTGGGCTCGGATGTTTGCAGTTTGTTGTTGTTTTGGAAGAAGTCTTTGTGGTCACGAGAGAGGTGACTCCTCCCTTGGACAATAGTGAGCATGGGTATACTCAGATTGTTTTTCACCATGAAGGGAATGATGGTGTTTGTAAGAAAACTGAAAAGATGTCCATGTGTAATGTATCTAAGTAGGATAGCAATGGAGCTGGTAGAGGCACCGGGGAGGTGGGTGGGAGTATGAATTCTGCAGCTCTACATGCCAAGAACAGATGCATACTGGTAAGTAGCATTTTCCGTTCAAGGCCTACGAGCTGCAGAATACATACTAGTGCATAGACTGTATAGCAGTATTCTCCCTTAGCGGTGGTGACCTATATCTGTTGCAGTGGTTTGAAAAAATGTTTTAACAGCCTGGCCCACAGAAGCTTGTTGTTTTGCCTGCACATCTACACAATAGTGTTTGGTGAAGGTGTGTGGCGTAGACCATGTTGCTGCCTTACAGATGTCATCTAAGGGAATGTTTCCTAAGAATGCCATAGAAGCCCCTAGTTTGCGTGTTGAGTGCGCTTTAGGGGTAATTGTTAATGTGCGTTTTGCTTTGTAATAGCATATTTGAATACATTTGACTATCCACCTGGCAATTCCAGCTTTGGAAATAGGGTTACCCTTATGAGATGGAGAGAAAGCTACACACAGTTGTTTTGTCTTTCTAATAGGTTTAGTTCTGTCAATGTAATAAAGTATAGTTCTTTTGACATCAAGTGTGTGAAGAGCTCTCTCTGTTACAGAATCTGGTTGTGGGAAGAAAACTGGTAGTTCCACAGACTGATTAAGATGGAAAGCAGAGATTACTTTGGGAAGGAATTTTGGATTTGTTCTGAGAACCAATTTGTTATGGTGTATTTGTAAGAATGGTTCTTGTATGGTTAAAGCCTGGATCTCACCTACTCTCCTGAGAGAGGTGATAGCTAATAGAAAAGCTACTTTCCATGTAAGGAATTGCAATTTGCATTTGTGCAAAGGTTCGCATAGAGGGCCCATGAGCATCTTTAAAGATGTTTAGACAATCTGGTGGGAGGTTAAGGAAACCGAACTCTAGGACTTCAGGAGCCAGATTGCCAGGTTCAGTTGAGCTGGATCTGGATGCCTTATCTCTCCATAGTTCAGTGTGAGAAGCTTTGGGGAGAGGTGTCGTTTTTGGTGTGGTACTACTAAGAGTTCGAGGAGTGTTGTGAACCATGGTTGCCGGGCCCATGTTGGAGCAACTAGGATCATCTTGAGAGGCTGTTTTAGCTTGTGTACTACTAATGGAATGAGTGGGAGTGGCGGAAAAGTGTACGCAAATCTGCCTGACCAATTCATCCATATCGCATTGCCTTTGGACAATGGGTGTGGATACCTGGCAGCGAAGGTTGGGCATTTTGCGTTTGTGGCGAACAGATCTATGTCTGGGTGGCCCCACATTTGAAAAAAGGGATGAAGAACTTAAGGATGAAGTTCCCATTAGTGTATCTGGTGTGTCCGACAACTTAGCAGATCCGCAATTTGATTGAGTACGCCTGGAAGATGTTCTGCTAGGAGGTGTATCCTTTGTGGGATGGCCCATCTCCAAATGCTCTGTGCTAGTTAAGAAAGCTGCAGAGAATGTATCCCCCCTTGTTTTTGTATATAATACATTGCTGTCATATTGTATGAACGGAAAAGGACAGTTTTGTTGATAAGATGTGTCTGGAAGGATTTTAATGCCATAAAAATTGCTAGTAATTCGAGGTGATTGATGTGGAGGAGTTTTTGTTCAGGGGTCCACCTCACTTGAATTGTATGGTTTAAGAGATGGGCTCCCCAGCCGGTGAGTGCTGCGTCTTGCATGAGGTACTATGAAACTGCAGGAGGCCATCATCCTAACTGCATAAATTCTTGTGCTGGTAGTGAATGTTTGCGCTGAAATTTTGTGATGAGGTTTTGTATACTGGCTATCCTGACTGGATTGGGGTATGCCAGTGCTCTGGAAGTGTCTATTGTGGCCCCTAGATACTGATGTTTGTGGGTCGGCTGGAGATGTGATTTAGTAGTGCATGACTGACTGTATTAGTGAGTGATTAATTGTGTCTTAGTGAACATATAGGTTAGTGACTAAACTGTGTGAATGTCTGTATCAAATGTAAATGTAAATGTGGGATACTTGTAAAGCGCACTGTTACTCTACCCGAGTGTCCTGGCGCTGTAGACCGCTGGGGAACCCGTCCTGGTTTTCTCTGTGAGATGCTCCCTTTCTGGGTATCTCCAGGGTGAAACCAGGCATCCCCGGCGTCTGTGGGGGGCCGTTGTAGAGATGAGGCAAGCTTAATGCCCAGAGTTACCGAGTGTGTTCCCTCGAATTATCGAGTCCGTTGACCCTGGTCCAAGACCCTGCCGCGTCGGGAATTGAACCCTGGACCCGGGCCGTTCTCTGCTTACAGGTCTGCCGCCTCTAACCAGTGAGCCACACCTCTCCACTCAGTTTGTTTGCTGTGTGTAAGCTGCTGCATGGGTTGGTTAGTAGCCACATGAGTGTCTATATGGGTTATTAATTGGTTGCATGAGTATTTGTATGGGAGACTGAGTGTGTGTGGGTGGGTGGGTGGGTGGAAGGTGTGTGACTGTGCATAGATGTGTGAGTGATTTACTCACTGGGTGAATGGGTTCAAGAGTGCATGTGGAAACAGCTATATGGTGGGTGAGTGTGTGAATGGGTGTGTTGGTGAGTGAATGGATGTCTCAGCGCTACATGTGTGAGTAACTGCATATGTGAAAGGCAGTGTATGTGAGAGTTGGAGCATATACATGAATATACAATAGAGTCAGTGATTGTGAGAGTGGTTGTATGGATGTATCAGTGAATGTATAAGAGAGTAAGTATGTGTTAGTATCTGTTGAAAAAGTGATGTGGTGTGTGTATAACTGTATAGGTCAGTAAATGGAAGTGTGATTGATTTGTTACAAGAGTGAGTAGGTGTGTGAGTAACTCTGGATGAGTGGTGGTGTGTTAGTGTCTGTATAGGTGTATGAGTGCATATGATAGTGTTGTGTATTGATGAGTGACTGCATGTATGAGTGTATGTGTGTGTAGACCTACGAGTAAGGAAATGGCATGGTTTGCCGGGTAACAGTTTTTAAGCTCTCCAATGTATGTACATACATCGAAATCTAAACCTTTAACGCTTCACATTTTGTAACTTTTCCCAACACGAGCATGTGTCAACTGTAAAACCTGACCTCTAAATGGCCGGAGCCGCATGTTCCTTCCATAGTCTACTCAATAACCAAAAAGTATTTAAACCACACCCATTGAAAGATCAGTTTTGTTTTTGCGAGTTATTTATACGTGTCCATTCTGTGATGCAGGCTCTGTTTTCTAGCGTCGGATTCTTCTTTTGTGACATCAAAACATATTACAGAGTTGTAAGTTGTTTGATTACGGCTTAGCAGATATTTATAATACGTAGCTATTTGTGATTATTTAAAGATTTGTATTTAGAAAAAAGTGTTATTGATTGTTTTTGCCATTTATATGTAACGTCAGCAGCTTGTATTCAGAAACAGACAGCATAGAGAAAACACTGTTCATTTTCTCGCTCCTTTGAGCTCATATAGTGTGACTTCGTATATTATAATATTGACACTATACTTGACCTCAGAGGTGTTGGTGAGCCGTGGACGCGAAGACTAAAGATTTATATGTAATGTCAGCAGCTTCTGCTTCTTACTCTGTTTCCCCCCTGAGATCATATAGTGTGAATATGTATATTGTAATATTCACATTCATACTGACCTCAATGGAGTTCATGACCCGTCAACGCGAAGACAAAAGATTTAGAAGTCCCTTTAAACATATTCACCGCTGGAAAATATTTCGTTATTCATCTTGCTTTGTGTTCATGACTTTATTTTCCTTTTCCTATTGTCAGGCATCAGTGACACTCTGTATATTGCAGTACACTGTTATTTTTTAAGATAACAAGAGTTGGAGATTTGTTGGCACCAGGAGTAAACCATCTGAAATACAGCTTACTGACCTTTATAACTTGCTTAAACAGATCTGTTTACAGTGAGAAGATTTTTCGGAATTGCATTTTAAAAAAGATTGTTTGCATAGATACTTTCTTTCTGAATGCCTTTGATAAACCCTACCTTTCTGAATGATATTTTGGTATGTATCTTTCTCTGTTGTGGCTCCTATTCTCCTTCCCCTATAGAATTTATACCATTAGTAGTGTATATTATACTACTATTGTATATGTTCTTAAAGGAGTAGGTGATCTCTTAGCGGAGCAGTGAGCGACCTCTAAGCACTACGACAGAACTTTCCCGAGTTCTACAGAACAGAAAGTGTAAAAATTGTGATTTTTTTCTTGTGGTCCTTATTCTTGTTCTCCTGTGGAATACTATAAACTTACCCTTTATATTTTAATACTGTGACTTTCTGGTAGTTCAAAGGGGTTGGAGATCTATCCGTGCGAGAAATTAACTACATATACTGCAATTATTTCCATTGATAACTTACTACCTCACAGTTTGTAACACTGCTAATGTTTTATAAAATAGTAGTTTCCCCCAAACAATGGTATACCTAGTGCTTCATTTAATATTTTGATAAAGCGTACATTTCTATATAATATGGCGACATTGGAGTTTAACTGTTTTTTAATTGCTATTGTTGTTGTGACCGGAGATGTAGTAGTGTTTCTTGTAGCACTGTGGCCACGCTTAAGGGATATTTTATGAACTGCGTTTTTGTTTGTCACCCCTCTGATATATACAGCTTCACTTTCCTAAGAAAGTAGATTTGTAATTGCTCGTTTCAAACCTAGACTGAAATATTTGCAGCGCAACCACACCGCCCGTCAGAAAAGTAAACACCACATTCTAAGTAAATAGTGCTCCTGGGAAGTATCCCACTCGCAGACTTAATATAAAGAAGACTGCAACACACTATGTTATTTTCCCGCTGTTAGAAATGGGATCCCCGGCTGGCCAAGGCTCGTGCCAAAACCAGTCAGAGACCACCACTCTAAGTCAGGGCAAGGGAGTTACACGCCAAGATAACCCCTGCTCACCCCCTTGGTAACGTGACACGAGCAGTAAGGCTTAACTCGGAGGCAATGTGAGTTAAGCGTTTGCGCGTGCACCCAGCAACAACACCCAAGACCCCCCACAAAGGAAACTCCACACAAGGTTATGTATAAAAATAGCCTTTGTATTGTAGCAAACACATTAGATAGAAACACACACTTTACAATGTGCCAACAGGCACGGGCAGAATTTACAGGGGATATGTACAGGACAGGGCCACATGGACCACTGTCAGGAATATGCACTTTTAGGTTTGGAAATAGCACTTGTAGAACATAAAAGAATCACTTTAGCACCAAAATAGAAAATAGAGCACACAACCAGTAACTACTGGTAACAGGTAAGTACCACCTACGCAACCCTAACCACCTTAGGAGAATGTCACGCAGGGCACCAGGACCTCACTAGCAACACCTGTACTAGGAAGAACAACCACCTAAGTATCACTATACATTTAGGGGTATAGGAATAAAAGCATTACACATGACGCATAAAAATAAATTCAGAGGTGTAGGGAAGGAAACACATGATGCATAAACATACATTCAGCGGTGTAAGAACAAGGCACAGGACGCATCAAAACACATTCAGAGGTGCAACAAGGAACAATTCGCAGAAATTACGTAAACCACAACCTGTGACTGTCCCCAGGCCAACTGGCCTCTCTGGGGCTAGGACGCCCTGTGTCCCAAATGTCTGGGCCTAAACGGAGCAGCTGCCCACGAAGTGCTGGGCAGCTATAGCAGGGAGCCTGGCACGTGCCTCCTGTGACTCAAAAACAAAAGGGGGGGGCGAAGAACACGTGGGAGACTCGCAGGATCAAGAAACCACAGACCCCCTCTGGGCTCGAGAAACAACACTACCAGCTGGGGGAGCGGCCCGCTGCCAACTGGGGCCGCTCTACCCTTAGTATTGCCCACAAACGTGGGAGTCCCTCTCGGGGGACTCTGAATTGTAAAATGCCCCCAGAGCCCTTCAGGCTCGAACACAAAATGCGGCAGTCGGAGTCCCTCTTGGGGGACTCTAAATCGCCGAAATGCCCCCAAGACGTTGGCGCGGCCCTCTGTCAACCAGGGCCGCTCTAAGGAACGAATAGTTTCTTACCTGTCGGTGTAGTTTTGCAGCTTGAAGATCTTTCTGGATTCACTCTGCTGTGCATATTCCGCAATCTGGTGGTTGGGTCCGGAATCGTAGTCTTTCTTCTCTTTTTTTTTTCCTCACTTCTGTGGCGGTTGGGTGGAAGATGAGCGTTGGTTGTTGAATATATGTTGAAGCACTTTCTGTCCTACTTGTGCTTCTTTGTTCATCTGTACATCCACGCAATAGTGCTTAGTGAAAGTGTGCACTGAAGCCCATGTTGCCGCCAGGCATATGTTCTGGATTGGTGAGTTGGCTAGAAAGGCAATTGTTGCTCCTTTCTTCCTGGTGGAGTGGGCCTGTGCCCCTCCTGTTAGCTCCTGTCCAGCTTGTTTGTGGCAGAATTGTATTGTCTGTGCGATCCATCGCGCTATGGTGTTTTTAGAGACTGGTTTGCCCATGTAACTGTTTGCGAAGGATACGAAGAACTGTTTTGTTTTCCTGTGTTCCTTCGTTCTCTCGATGTAGTGCATCACAGCCCTTCTAGCGTCTAGGGTGTGGAGTGACCTCTCTGCGCTTGTAGTGGGGTTTTGGAAGAAGCTAGGTATCTGAATACTCTGGTTCATGTGGAACCTTGACACCACCTTCGGCATGAAGTGTGGGTCTGTTCTCATCACGACCCTGTCACTGTGTATCTGGATGTAGGGTTCTTGCAGTGTGAGTGCCTGTAGTTCGCTCACCCTCCGTAGCGAGGTGATTGCTACCAGAAAGGCAGTCTTCATTGTTAACATTTGCAGTGATGCTTTGTGGATGGGTTCGAAAGGTGCTTTCATGAGCTCCGTCAGTACCACATTTAGGTTCCATGCCGGTGGCGGCATTCTTTTTGGCGGCGCTATTCTTTTAGCTCCTTCCAGGAATCTTTTTACGACTTGGGATGTGAAAAAACTTCTCCCTGTTTCTCCTCTTGTGTATGCCACAATCGCTGCTAGGTGCACCCTCAGCTAGGAGGAGCTTAGCTTAGCCTTAATTAGGTGCGTGAGGTATCTTAGCACCGTGGATTCCTTGGTCAGTTTCCTTTGGAGCTGTTTCTTGCAACACCATTGAGTGAATCTTTTCCATTTTTCCCCATAGCACTTGCGTGTGCTGGGCCTTCTTGCCTCTCGTAGCACCCGCAGGGTGCTCTCTGGTAGTTTTAGGTGTGCGAATTCTAAGTCCTCAGGAGCCAGGCTGAGAGGTTGAGGCTCTCTGGCTCTGGGTGTAGGATTTCTCCGTTTTCCATGGAGAGTATGTCTCTTCTTTTTGGAAACTTGTGTGGTGGCCCTTGCGCCATCTCCATTATCTGAGAAAACCAGGTCTGTCTGGCCCATTGTGGTCCTACCAGAGGAAATGCTACCCAAGAAAGGTATGGGAGCACTCAAGGTTATGTAAAATACCCCTCACACACCAAAAGGCCCCTTGGTGTCATGCTTCATCATCGGGGTCTTCGCACCCCTCTAACGGGAAGCGGCGTGCTGCGACCTACGACTACGCGGGAGCACTTGTCAAATGACTATGTGTGGTGTGTGTGGTGCAAGTGAGTGATAATGTGAGTGATGGTGAGTAGTGAAGAGTTAAAAAGTACCTGGCCTGTAGGTGAAACATTTTTTTATTCAGAACCTCGAGCTGGCACTGTTAAAAGAAGTGATGTGCGAGGTGATTCTGTCGTAATAATGAACAGCACCTCATGTGTGCGTCGACATGTTTCGGGGCTGGCGCTCCTTCTTCAGGACGGGAGCACAACTTCCCCACCTTACTCACGTTTTACTATTTGTAACTTTAAAAATATGGTTAGCTAAATAAAAGTGACAAAATTTTTTACAAGTGGTATATAGGCTATAATGTGCCTACAGCGGAATTTGGCTCAGGATACATGCAATTGCATGACCTGAAAAAGAAAAAGAAAAAGAAGGTTACCCAGAGTCTGGGAGGTTCTACAGGTGCAGTCACCTGGAACAACCTTATAAAACAGTTACCCTGTAAAGGAAATAACTCACAAAACACACAACATAGAGAACACATAAGGTACCAAAGAAAATGTAGGTCATACTCAATAGAAAAGAGTTGGTTGTTTCATGAGCTCATAGAAACGTCTGGGGGTTGATTGCTACTTTGTGCAATCTGAATGGAGAAAATAAAAGTCATAGGGACGAGATTTAGTTGTTAGTTCTTACTTGATATGGAAGTGAAGTCTTGTTAGCTCTGTTGAAATACTCACAAAGTAGGGACGAAATTGCCACCTTCTTACCCCTCGCGCTGCTCCGCTCGTTTGATTTTCAGAGCCTTCGACTCGAGGTATATATACCAGGTGGAATTGATTAATTAGCCAAGACACTAATTGCCGGATTTGGTGGGGTGCCTAAATATGGGCTTTCCGCCGGATTGATTGCCGTATGAGGGCTGATTGTAATGCCCAAGATTGATTGGTTGGTTCGGAGGTTGCAGGGACGCACCTATCAGAGCGAGCGCCACTGGCCAAAGTGTCCCAGCCTCGCGCAAGCGCGTGGCTTAGTGTGGAGTACGCGCATGCGTGTAGAGGAGACACTGGACGACCGCGCGTGCGCGGTTACGGTAGATGTTTGTCGATTTTCAAGGGGAATTAGGTATGCTAGGAACGGGTGTGACAGATGTTATGGGCCATATTCTACATTATTCCACATTGTGAAATGGGGCTTAGGCGGTCTTATAAAGCACTTGTGAACTTGGTATGCTTGAAAACAGTGTAGTAAACGTTTATAGGCTGCAATCACCATTTGTACATCAGTCTCTGCTGAGAGTGAAAAAGTTTGTAAATGGGCATATTCAAGTACTTCTAAAACTTGGTGCATTTATCCCTTTCTTCAATGGGTATATCTCCATCAAGTGAGTAGTGCATCAGTTACGTGGACAGTTGTGACCAAGGGACATCATCATTGAGTCCTTGTATATGGGTACCCAGACGGAACACCCATCTTTGTTCCTTTTGAAAAAGACCTTTTTCGGATGGCAATGACTCAATGATTGTCCAGTTTAGATCATTGACACAGTGTTGTTTTTCGAGGTAGTGTGTAGCCATCTTTGTGGTGCTCTTTTTGCACCTTACATTGCTTTTATGTTCATTTAATCTTGTTTTTACAGCTCTGGTGGTCATCCCCACATATTCCAAACCACAGGGGCAAGTTATTATATAGACCACATTCTTAGTGTTGCAATTCGTAAGGCGTCGTTGTTCCCAGGTGGTGCCATTCCTGAATGTTAGGTGTTTGCTCTTTTTTGTCAAGTGGCAGCTGCTACAATTTCCGCAGGGAAAATGACCTTGAATTCCATCAGGTTGTGTCCTGGTATCAAAGTCAGTTTTCGGTCTGGTATGGACCAAAATGTCTTTCAAATTGCGTCCACGGCGGTGGGCATACATGGGTTTCTCCAGGTTGAGTGTACCACAGTTAAGAATAGACCAATGTTTATTTATAATTTTGGACACTTCGTTAGACACAGTAGTGTAAGTAGTGACACAAATTGGTATTTTGTTGTCACCCGGCTCACGTACTCGATCTTCAAGAAGAGCCTCTCTGTGATTGTTCGTTGCTCTTTTCATTGCTCTATTGATGGTTTTCTCTGGGTACTGTCTTTGTAACAATTTTTCTTTGAGGTCACAAGCCTGTGATTTATACTCAATCAGTTCGGTGCAGTTACGCCTCAATCGTAAAAATTGTCCATATGGCAAATTCTCTCTTAGGTGTCTGGGGTGAAAACTGTCGTATCTTAACATACAGTTCCTCGCCGTGGGTTTGAAGTGGGTGGTACTTTTTAATTTACCACCTTGAGAGTAGATATTGAGGTCCAGAAAGATCATGGAGTGGTGCGAGATAGTGCTGGTGAATTTTAAGAAAGCATTCTGGTTGTTCAACCATGCCACAAAATCCCCCGCAGATTGGTGGTTCCTATTCCAGATGACGAAAACGTCATCAATATACCTTTTCCAGGTGTCGATGTTGCTCCTGTATGGATTGTCTGGATGCAGGATCTTATTGGTCTCAAGATGGTGGACGTAAAGTCCAGCCAGACTTGGAGCAAAAGTACTGCCCATGCTGGTACCATGGCTCTGTAAATAGATGGTTTGTTTGTACTGGAAAAAGTTGTGTTGTAGTGCTAACGATATACACTCAAGGACCAGACCTCTTGGTGTTTGGTACTTCCAATGGTTAGTGAAAAGCACCTCCTCAATGATTTGGAGTGTTTCATCATGAGGCAGGCTGGTATATAAACTCTCCACATCCAGACTGATCAGAAGTTGTTTTGATGGGTCGAAGTCTCTGTTATCCAGCAGTTGTAGAACCGACTTGGTATCTTTTAGGTAGGTGGAGGTTGACTGGACCAATGGACGTAGAAAGGCATCTGCAAATTTTGAAAGGGGCTCCAAAATAGAGCCGATTCCTGACACAATAGGTCTTCCCGGTGGGTTGGTTATGTCTTTGTGGATTTTAGGGATACAGTAGAAGTAAGGGATGCGTGGTGCTGACTGTTGTAGGAAATCTCCCTCGTTTTTACTCAGCCAATCATGCGCAAGCCCTTCTTCGATCATGCTCCCTATCCTTGTCCTGAGTTTATCCGTAGGGTCATCCTGTAATATCGTGTAGTGCCGTCTATCAGATAGTAATCTCAGACATTCTGCATCATACAACTCTGTTGTTTGCACCACTATAGCACCACCCTTGTCTGCTGGTTTTATTATTATTTTGTTGTTATCTGCCAGTTCCCTTATAGCTTGTTGCTCTTGCCTGCTGGTATTATGAAAGACTTTGGCAGTTGACAGATCAATTTTATTGACTTCGGTCATAATCGCCTTTTCAAATGTTAGTATTTCGATGGGCAGAGCGGAGTCAGGGGGGGTGAATGTTGACTTTGTTCGCAGTCCTGTGTCTGTTGTTCCTTGGGTAGGCGGTTTGAAAATGTCTGGTTTGTGCGTAGGTACAAAACCCAGTCCCTTGTTGAGTACATTTTCCTGGATCTCAGTTAGAGGCCAGGGGGTCAGATTTACCACTAAGTTCCCCTTTTGCTTGTTGAAGGCTGGTTCGGGAGGGATCCTGTCATACTCCTCGTTGTCCTGGAGTTGTTCTGTTCCTGTTGATCTTCCCAGGCCACATTGTTGCCTTTTCTGTTTCTTCCCCGTGTCCCGGGGCGTGAGCCTAAAAAAGGCTGTTGGTCATAGAAACCCTCATTATATTCTGGGTTCCACTGTTGGTAATTTGGTCCTGCCATGGGTGGGCAGAAAGGGAAAGGGGTGAATTGTGGTGGGCCCAAGTATGTTGGATACTGTGGTTGGGATTGGGGTTGGGGTTGATAGCCTCGCCACCCCCTTTGTCTGGGAAATTGTTGTCTATAACTTTGGAAGTGACCTTAAGTACGCTAAGGTAAGATTTGAATTACGTCCTGACTAACTAGATACAATGATTGACACTGACTTTAGGCAGTTAATTCAACCATTAATTATGGTTTGAATTAAATATAATAATTTGTTACAGATACGGAAGAGAAATCAGGATTGGAACCATATAATCCATGAGAATTAAGTGAAACTACCCCTGAGGGGAGGCATAGATAGGATGTGTCGCGGTCTAGCCACTGCGTTTAACCTCCATTTAAACTCTTACTTTTCCTTTCTTACTATATAATTTATGTAAATAGTTACCGTTACTCCTTTTTTCAATCACATCAATATACAGGGTGTTTCATGTCTATAAACTTGGTGGTGAGCTAACAGTGTGTACATAGCTTCGACTTTAAGCACAATCACGCCCTTATGGTATCTCTTATTTGATAATAACCTTAATATGTTACATTATGGCATACTTTGTTTTTTAAAGCCATAATATAATATTACAATCTGTTTGGGTTGCAGCCCTGAGGAAGTCGTGGGTCATATCAGACCAGACGAAACACGTGTTGGCTGCATATCTGTTGGAATTTACAATAGAAGATTGTTTCAATGAAGATTTGAATTGTTACAAGTCAAGAAAAGATTAAAAAGAACACTTAAGTTGGACTATAGAGTGCTCAATGATTTATGTCTTTCTAGTTGAGCTTAATATTAGCTTATTGATCTAGTCGTGGTAACCAATTAGCTTTCATTTGGAGCACCACTGTCATATATTGTGATACTGCCCTGTACTCAGCCGTGCGCTCAATTCAAAATAGTTACCAAACGTCTATTATATGTGGGGATGACCACCAGAGTTGTAAAAACAAGATTAAATGAACATAAAAGCAATGTAAGGTGCAAAAAGAGCACCACAAAGATGGCTACACACTACCTCGAAAAACAACACTGTGTCAATGATCTAAACTGGACAATCATTGAATCATTGCCATCCGAAAAAGGTCTTTTTCAAAAGGAACAAAGATGGGTGTTCCGTCTGGGTACCCATATACAAGGACTCAATGATGATGTCCCTTGGTCACAACTGTCCACGTAACTGATGCACTACTCACTTGATGGAGATATACCCATTGAAGAAAGGGATAAATGCACCAAGTTTTAGAAGTACTTGAATATGCCCATTTACAAACTTTTTCACTCTCAGCAGAGACTGATGTACAAATGGTGATTGCAGCCTATAAACGTTTACTACACTGTTTTCAAGCATACCAAGTTCACAAGTGCTTTATAAGACCGCCTAAGCCCCATTTCACAATGTGGAATAATGTAGAATATGGCCCATAACATCTGTCACACCCGTTCCTAGCATACCTAATTCCCCTCGAAAATCGACAAACATCTACCGTAACCGCGCACGTGCGGTCGTCCAGTGTCTCCTCTACACGCATGCGCGTACTCCACACTAAGCCACGCGCTTGCGCGAGGCTGGGACACTTTGGCCAGTGGCGCTCGCTCTGATAGGTGCGTCCCTGCAACCTCCGAACCAACCAATCAATCTTGGGCATTACAATCAGCCCTCATACGGCAATCAATCCGGCGGAAAGCCCATATTTAGGCACCACACCAAATCCGGCAATTAGTGTCTTGGCTAATTAATCAATTCCACCTGGTATATATACCTCGAGTCGAAGGCTCTGAAAATCAAACGAGCGGAGCAGCGCGAGGGGTAAGAAGGTGGCAATTTCGTCCCTACTTTGTGAGTATTTCAACAGAGCTAACAAGACTTCACTTCCATATCAAGTAAGAACTAACAACTAAATCTCGTCCCTATGACTTTTATTTTCTCCATTCAGATTGCACAAAGTAGCAATCAACCCCCAGACGTTTCTATGAGCTCATGAAACAACCAACTCTTTTCTATTGAGTATGACCTACATTTTCTTTGGTACCTTATGTGTTCTCTATGTTGTGTGTTTTGGGAGTTATTTCCTTTACAGGGTAACTGTTTTATAAGGTTGTTCCAGGTGACTGCACCTGTAGAACCTCCCAGACTCTGGGTAACCTTCTTTTTCTTTTTCAGGTCATGCCATTGCATGTATCCTGAGCCAAATTCCGCTGTAGGCACATTATGGCCTATATACCACTTGTAAAAAAAATGTTCACTTTTATTTAGCTAACCATATTTTTAAAGTTACAAATAGTAAAACGTGAGTAAGGTGGGGAAGTTGTGCTCCCGTCCTGAAGAAGGGGCGCCAGCCCCGAAACATGTCGACGCACACATGAGGTGCTGTTCATTATTACGACAGAATCACCTCGCACATCACTTCTTTTAACAGTGCCAGCTCGAGGTTCTGAATAAAAAAAAATTTCACCTACAGGCCAGGTACTTTTTTACTCTTCACTACTCACCATCACTCACATTATCACTCACTTGCACCACACACACCACACATAGTCATTTGACAAGTGCTCCAGCGTAGTCGTAGGTCGCAGCACGCCGCATCCCGTTAGAGGGGTGCGAAGACCCCGATGATGAAGCATGACACCAAGGGGCCTTTTGGTGTGTGAGGGGTATTTTACATAACCTTGAGTGCTCCCATACCTTTCTTGGGTAGCATTTCCTCTGGTAGGATTCCTGTTGTTTATACATATTATCTTGTGGAGTAAGGATCCTACTCCTACTACTCTACCTCCCTTCCTTGTTGATTTGGCCCATTGTGGTGCCACAAGGATGAGTGTCATGTTGCTCTTCATGCATTTGTTGAGAACCCTCGGGATCAGTGGTATCGGGGGGAAAAGCGTAGGCAAATGTTTTCGACCAGCTTATCCATAGGGCATTCCCCTGGGACAGTGCCTCTGGTTGCCTGGATGCAAAGTACTGGCATTTTGCATTCCGGTGTGTTGCAAATAGGTCTATTGTTGGCGTGCCCCATTTCCTGAATAGTCTCTCTGTTTCCTGAGTATTGAGTTCCCACTCGTGGGACGCTGAAGTCTGCCTGCTGAGCCAATCTGCTTCCACATTGTCCTTCCCTGGCAGGTGTATGGCTAGCAGGTCTATTTTTAGTGGTATAGCCCATTTCCAGATCTCCTGTGCCAGGTTAGACAGAGGGAACAACTGAGTTCCCCCTGTTTGTTTATGTAAAACATCGTTGTGGTGTTGTCCGTTTGTATTAGCACCTTCTGGTTGTACAGGTGCTTCTGGAAGGCCTTGAGGGCTAGCAACACAGTTTTCAGTTCCAGGTAGTTGATGTGCCTGACTGCATCTGTAGGGCTCCACAGACCCATCACTCGGAGCCTGTTCATGTGTGCGCCCCACCCCTTCTGGGATGCGTCTGTGGTGATGGTCACTGTTGGGTCCGGCGGTGTTAGAGGTTTTCGTTCTGTTATTCTCTCCCTGGTCCACCACCTTATCTCCTCCTGCACCCTGTGCGTTACAACCACTAGATCCTCCCAACTTCCTGTAGCCTGTGACCATTGCTGTTGTAGCCACTCTTGGAGTGGTCTCATCTGTAGGCGTACATTGGGGACCAAGTGTATGCATGATGCCATCATCCCCAAGATCTTGCTCACAGTCCTCACTGTCAGAGATCGCCCCTTCTGGTAGTGACGTTTCTCCCTCAGTAGGCTGAGCGTTCTCTTTTCGCTCGGTAAGACTCTGCATCGGATGGTGTCGATCTGGGCTCCTGGGAAGATCTTCACTTGCTCTGGTTCTATTGAGCATTTTCCCCAGTGTATGGAGAAACCCAGGCTTGCTAGTGTTCTTGTCACCTGTTCTGCATGCTCTTTGCATGTCCTGTAAGAGCTTGCCTTTACCAGCCAGTCGTCGAGGTAGGGGTATACGTGTATCCCCTCTCTTCTTAGGTGTGCGGCCACTGCCGCGAGGCATTTGGTGAACACCCTTGGTGCGGACTTTAGGCCGAAAGCGAGGGTCGTGAATTGGTAGTGATCCTCGTTTACTGTGAACCTTAGCATGTGCTTGTGCTGACTGTTCATGGGGATGTGCAGGTACGCGTCTTTGAGGTCTATGGTGGACAAGAAGTCCCCTGCCTTTATCTGTGGGATGACCTCTTGTAGGGACGTCATCTTGAATTTTTGAGTTTTGACGTATTTGTTTAGGAACCGTAGGTCCAGGATGGGTCTTAGACTTTCGTCCACTTTTGGCACTAGGAAGTAGTTTGAGTACACTCCCTTGTTCCGTTCTTTGAAAGGGACTCGTTCGATGGCCGCTTTGAGGAGGAGTTCTTTGGCTTCCTCTTGAAGTAGTTGCAGCTCTCTTCCCGAGTGCTGTCTTTTCTTTGGTTTTCTGTTTGGTGGCCTCTTTTCCAACTCTATGCAGTATCCGAACTGCATAATATTGAGTATCCACTTGTCTGTTATTTTTCTCCACTCCTGGAGAAAAAATCTCAATCTTCCTCCTACCGGCGTTACATGTTCCTTTATGTCTTGTCCGTGTAGCCCTCTCCTCTTTGTTTTTCCGTGTTCCTCCCCCGGAGGGTTTGGGTGGTGGAGCACCTTCTCCGTGTGAAGTCACTTAGAGGGTGGTTGTTCACCCGCCTCTCCCTTCTCTGGCCCCGTCCATTGCCTCTTGACCGAAAGGACTGGCCCCTGCTTGGTAGTTCCAGCCTTGCCTCTGCTGGCCCTGGTGGCCTTGGTTGTCACTCTGTTGCCCCTGGTGGAAACTCTGGTGAGAATCTCCTCGCTGACTTCCACCTCTGCCGTTCGGCCTCCGCGTAGGGGTGCCTCTTTTCATCCCCCTGAACTGCAGGGCCCCCATGGACCTTGCTGTCTCGTTGTCCTTCTTCAATTGGGTGAGCTTCTCATCCACTGGGGCTCCGAACAGTGATTCCCCGTTGAAGGGTGTGTTCAGGATGTTGTTCTGGACCTCAGCCTTGAAGGCCTGAGATCCTGAGCCAGGCTTGCCTTCTCTCAGTGATGCCTATAGCCATCAGTCTGCTGGATGTTTCAGCCCCATCCAAGGCTGTCTTTAGGCACGAATTGGCGATGCTCTTCCCCTCTTCCACAAGGTGTGATGCCCTCTCACGGTATTGTTCCGGGAAGTGCTTGAGCAACTGTCCCATCTCATCCAGTGCTGGTATTGATGTCTATTCAGGAGTGCGTTGGAGTTCGCCATCCGCCAGTGTGCTGCGGCGTTCCTCTCAATTTTCCTGCCAGTTAGATCCATTCTCCTGCTTTCTTTGTCAGGTGGGGGTCCAGACGTTGTTGAGACGTTTGTCCTTTCCTGGCCGTTGCAGCGATTATAGAATCTGCTGTGACGGATCCCTTGATGTAAGCCGGGTCTTGTGAGGAGAATTTGTATTTTTTCTCCGTCCTCGGCGTTACTGATCTGCACGTAGCCGGATCCTTGAAGGCTTCCTTCCCCTGGTCTGTGATACTCTTGAGCATGGGCAGGAACTGACTTCTTGTCTGTATGGGGAGCAATGTCTCGAGCAGGAAGTCTGCTTCTGGCTTCTCCTCCTCCATCTTAACTCCATAAGCTGCTGCCCGCCTTTCTGACCACCTCATTGTATGCCCCAATGTCATCCGGTGGTGAAGGCCTCGAGGGGTATGTTTCTACCGCCTCCTCTTGGGTTTTCGGCCTCGATGTCCTGCCATTCCTGGTCTTGGGCCATCGAGGAACCCGAGCCGTAGCTTGACTGCTGCTCCCCGTAATCCCCTTCTGTGTAGTAGAGGTCTTCCTCCTCTTCGTGCTCCGAAGGTTCGGGAGTTTTCGGCGGCTCTTCGGCGTCAAATTCCTCGAGCTTCTGTACCACAGCGACGCTCGATGTCGGCTTCGAGGGGATCTTGTAACTCCTCATTTTTTCATCGAAATCCTTCTTTCTCTGAAGGATGTTCTCCATTTCGGCCTCGAGCCTCTTTCTCTCTGCGGCCTGTTCGTCGTCGAGCGTTTCGGCCGCCCTCCTCGGCGGCGCTGTCGACGCCTTCTTCGGCTCCTTTTCTTTCGACGTCGAAGTCGAAGGCCCTTTTTCGGGGGCCTGCTTCGATGACCTTTGCTTTTCGCTGGTCTTCGGCCTCCGGAGATCTTCTCGGAGGATCCGCTGGGCTCTTTTTCGGAGGATGCAGCTTCGGTCGTCGATTTGTTCGGCGCCGGTGCTCCTTTCGAGGCTCTGGGCTCAGACTTTCGAGAGTCTGCCTCTGGTTTTCGAGGCCCTGTGGGAGTTTTCGGGGTCGTAGACTCTCCTACCTTATCAGGCGTTTTCTTATCGGTCTCAGCGACCGTGAAGTCATCTGGGCCTTCGGCGATGTTGTCCTCGTCGTCTGTGGAGAGGCCAAGTTCGTAAAGCGTCGGGGCTTGGCCCTTGCCCTGCATTGTGTGGTGAGCCGTCCTCTGTCTTTCTCGAACTCGAAGTGTCTGCGGCTTGAAGACGGAGCAGGCGTTGCAGTCTCTGCTCTCGTGGTCGATAGGCAGGCAGAGGTTGCAGACTGGGTGCTGGTCTTTCTGTGCGAACTTGTGGTGGCAGTTCTTGCAGAATTTAAAGGGCGTCTTGTACATCCCTGCGCTCAGGGGGCCCCCTGTGTGCGCATTCCTCCAAGGATGTCGAAGATTTCGAAATTCTCTCCTTTCTTCATCGTCTCTTCTCTAAAGGTTCTCTTCTCCCAATCTTCTCAGGTCTTCTCTGTTGAAGATTT